>NC_134253.1:1929363-2599292 GCF_965152275.1 Natator depressus | reverse complement strand
CAGTGCACAGCCACAGATTGGTGTCAGGCAAAGAAGGCATTTGTCCTCCGCCGTGTGGCATCTCTCTCCCCAGCGGACGGGTTCCAGTGTGGACCGAATCACAAGGCAGGTGTGGAAGGAGGAGGGGTTGGTATGTTCAGAGCCGCGCTTGTCGGCTGTTTGCCTTCGGCCCAAAAGGCTCCTGGATTTACAACCTACAGTTACAGTTTGTAACTGATGACGCCTACCAAATATTCTGTACAACTCTCGGTTCAGGGCAGCCCTAGGGCCGGTGAGATCCAGGGGGTCAGTGGCCCTTTCTGGCTGGAAACTATGAATCATCGGAATGAACAATGAACACAGTCTAATAGAGCACAGCACAGAATGTTAACGCAGAAGACAAGGTCTAAAGCTGCCTTCCAGGGTCACCAAGGAGATCTCATCCTGCTTGACACTCGGGTGGCTAACGCCCATGGGAGTTAAAGCCCCCTGAGGATCCGGCCCTCGATACCTGCCACTGGTTGACAGAAAGCACAGATTTCCTAGGAACTTCCTTAATTGGCTTGAACATTTTGGGTCAGTAAATAAATAACCAGAAGCCCTGATGTGTTCTCCGGGCGCCGTGTGTATGGAAGGAATTGTAAATAAGTGTCTCCCAAAAATGAAGGCAAGTTTGTAATAACAAAAATTTAGACTAATAACTAAATACATTGATTAATAACTACGTACACATCACTAGTGAGGTCCCTCCTCTCCCTCTGGGGCATGACACCCCTGGGGGTGGGGAACAGCTGTCAGGAGTTACCAACAATCGGCCCTCATTGTATCGGTAAAAGGGAAGGGATGGGAAGGGGGTCCCAGGATGGAAAAGGTGGCAAACCACCACCTTAGAGCAACAAACCTGGGTTCCTTCTGAAGTCCTAGACATGTCCTTGGAAGCTGGGATGGATGCTGGGTTTTTTCAGGGGTTTGAGAGACCTAAGGGGCCAGCGCATGAGCTCAGCTCTGCTGGTGACTTTGAAGGCGCCACTCTGGGTTTACAGCAGTGTCAATGAGGATGAGAATCTGGCTCAAGAAGGGTCGCGACCTAGAGCGGCCGTGAGAGGCTAGTGAGAGGCTGCTCATTTTAATTGCCCATCTCTCTGCCTGGTAAAGGTGTCTTTGGGTGGATGTGACGAGCTGCTCGGTTGATAGGGGACATGATTAGATAGATAGATAGATAGCTGGGTGTGCATGGGGATGGATGGGTAGATAGATAGTTTAGACTGAGATCCTTCACAGGACCAGATATGGGCGATTTACGTCCCAGGGACCAGGTGAGAAATCTGCCCCACGCTGTGCCTCAAGGCTGCCCTGGAGAGGCAACCTCTAGAGGGCAAGTTTGGCATTCATGGCCCATTCATCCCCTGACCACTTTGCTGGGAAGAAGGGTGGAGGGCTGATGGGTGTTAATTCAATGGTGGGTAATTGTTAGGGGGACATGACTGAGACCCACCAAACTCATGTCACAGGGGGCTCCCAGCCCGGATTTTGGCAGTAAGGACGGCCCCATGAGATGCTGCCTTCTGGACTTGCTGTGGGTTTCACGCTCCCTGGGGCTCCCCCATCTCGCCTTCCAGGGACGTTTTTGTTTTGGGGGGGGTTTATATATAGTTAAATGCCACTATCCTGGAAAAAAATATAGAAATGGAAAGTTACTGGGGCATGGGAGAGCTGGGGAGGGCTCTGGGGATGAGGGTGCTGCTGGCCCTTTAAGTCTTATCGGACTCGCAGCCGTTAATCGAGGGGGTCGGTTCTCTCTGTCCCCTCCGCCCTCCCGTCCTGTTCTCTCTACCAAGCTTGCGCAGGCCGCTCCAACCTGTTATTCCCGCCTCCGCCGCTCTCTGATTGGCTATCGCCCCTGAGCGTGCCCTCTCATTGGTAGCCGCGCCTGCCAGGCGAGGGAAACGCTTAGCCCGAGGAGTGGTTGAGCGGGCGGAGCCAGAGGGGCTGGAAGTTGCCATGGCGGCGGCGGGAGGATGGGACGCGGCTTCGGCCCGGGCGGGGGGCGCAGCAACCGGTGGCGGCGGCTGCTGAGGGAGGGAGAGAGAGAGAGAGAGAGAGCCGGGGCCATTTACCCGCCACCGCAGAGCAGAGGATTCTGGGTAACGCACCCCCCGGGCAGAGGGCTGTGGGCAATTGGGCTGCAGAGCAGAGGATTCTGGGTAACGTACCCCCCGGGCAGAGGGCTGTGGGCAATTTGGCTGCAGAGCAGAGGATTCTGGGTAACGCACCCCCGGGCAGAGGGCTGTGGGCAATTTGGCTGCAGCGCAGGGGATTCTGGGTAACGCACCCCCGGGCAGAGGGCTGTGGGCAATTTGGCTGCAGCGCAGGGGATTCTGGGTAACGCACCCCCCGGGCAGAGGGCTGTGGGCAATTTGGCTGCACAGCAGAGGAGGATTCTGGGTAACGCACCCCCTGGGCAGAGGGCTGTGGGTAATTTGGCTGCAGAGCAGATGATTCTGGTTAACGTACTCCCCAGGCAGAGGGCTGTGGGTAATTTGGCTGCAGAGCAGATGATTCTGGTTAACGTACTCCCCAGGCAGAGGGCTGTGGGTTATTTGGCCGCAGAGGATTCTGGGTAGCATACCCCCCCTGGGCAGAGGGTTGTGGGTAACCTGGCAGTAGAAGCAGGATTCTGGGTAAATGAGCAGAGGCTTCTGGGTAAGAATCACTTTTTTCCATCTCCACATTTGTAACTGAGATTTCAGCACTGGGTTATAAGCTCCTTTCAGCGTCCAAAGGTAGGGTTGAGCCTGGCAGGTCTGTGGCTTGTTGCGGAAGAGTAGGGGAACTGACATGTAATGAGCAGGGTGTCGGTGGTTCTCAGCAGGCAGGTGGCCATGTTCTAGTTACCTTGTATCCTCGCTGCCAGCCTCAGCGGAGGGACCAAGTACTGACGAGGCCTGGGAACCAAATGGACCTTTGCAGAAGGGGCTTGTGTGTGGCTGGAGCAGCATTGCCAGCTGCTTGTGCTCCAGTAAGGGGAATCAGGTCACATGCTTCAGGATCTGATCCACTCCCTCTCCAGGGTCAGGAAGCAATCGCTACCCACCTCTGCTGTCCAGCCTTGCCCAGCTGAATCCCACTCCCCTGCTGCAGTTACTAGGCTGCCCTCAGTTCGATGCAGCGACTCTTTATTGTTACAAGGTCTGCCAACGTCTAACCAAGGTCCTCTGGTGTCTGTCAAAGAGCCAGATTCAGTATTGTGCTATGGCCCACTGGTACAAAGGCATCTTGGCGATACCCCTGGCACAGACAGCATCTGTGCCAGGCACAAACCAACTTTGGCACTATCTCTGCAGCAGGCTGGGTCCAGGGGCCGCTGTGGAGTGGATTTAGGCCAGAGGAGGCAGGGGATGTGGTGGGGAGGAGGAGTCATGGCTGGGGTGGAATGGGCCCAACAGGAGTGCAGGTTACCCTTGATTGTGCCAAGGGCCTAGCTGCCTCTCCTCCACCTCAGTGCAGAGCTAAATACACCTTTCCCAGAGCACTCTGGGTCCTTAATGACAGAAGGGCAAAGAACCCCTCACTAAAGGACTTGTCATCGTCTGTCGCTCATAGATTTCATATTAGAGGTGAGCTAAATACTTACCCTTCCTAGAGACCTCATAGGCCTTTTCCAGTCTGATGCCCATAAGGCTATATTTATTCCTGGGGGAATTCTGCGCTACTGCACATGCGCAGAATTTATGCCCCCCCGCAGATTTCTTTGCTTCCCTGCAGAAAAATGACTTTCTGATGAGGAAGCAAAGGGAAGCCACAAAAGCAGTCATGCGACCCTCCCCAGCAGTATGTTTTGGGTGCCCAGGGCAGCCGGCAGAGAGGTAAATCACTGTGAGGGAGGGGGCAGGACTGGGGAAGACCCAGCTGGTGGCTCTTACCCTGCACCGGGCTCAGCTGCTAGTCCTGGCTGGGCTGGAGAGGACAGGACTTCCTATTCCCCTACACAGCATCCAGGGTTTATCAGACCCACCCTCAGATTTCTCCCCCGGCTGTAGGAATCTCTGCAAACTCCCCCTCCCCCATGCTTCCTGCACCCATTGCTCCTGAGCTGGAGGGGGAGGGATCCCTGTACAGGGAACTGCTCCCACATCCACCCAACCCCTGTGCATCCAGACCCCCTGATACCTAGACCCTCCCACCAAGCCTCAGCCCACTTGCACCCAGACACCCCCCCCCCCACTCTCCTTGCACCAGGACCACCCTGATGAGCCACTGGCACCCGGATCCCCACCCTACTGAGCCCTGACCAGCTGCACCTGGATCCCCACCCCACTGAGCCCCACTCCTCCAGCATCTGGACCCCCCACTGAGCTCCCCACACCCAGACCCCCCTGCCGAGCTCTATCCCCCACACACCCAGACCCCCCCGCTGAGCACCAACCACCTTCACTTGCCTCCCCCCCATGCAGAGTCCCATTACTGTTGCACCCAGATTGCCCCACACAGAACCCTCTCAACCCACACCTGGATCCCCCTACACTAAGCCCCTCCACACTTGGATCCTGCTTTGTGAGCCTGCCTGCTTAGACCTGGTGCACCTGGCACGGAGGGGCAGGGCCCTTGGGTGTTTCTGGGGCAAGCCCAGTCCTTGCCCTGTGTCAGGGTCGGGTGGAGCCTCACCGCTGAGTCCGTGTCTTGGGGATGGGGAGGAGCTGCACGGTGATCTCCCACCTCTGTGCAGCCAGTGGCCTGTGCTCCCCAATGCCATGCTGGAGCCTCCACATTTATTTGACAAATAAAATTTGCAGAATTTTGCAGAATCTTAAAATACTGTGCGCAGAATTTTTATTTTTTTGGTGCAGAATTCTTAATTTTTTGGCACGGAATGCCCTCAGGGGTAGATATTAGTTGCTAAGAACACAGAGGCCTTTGTGTTTCTGATTTGCCCGTTGTTTTAAAGGGAGACATCCAGTTTCACTATGAATTTTGAAGGTCTCGACCCTGCCCTTGCGGAGTATGCACCTGCTCTCCACCCAGCCCTGGATCCAGTCTTGGACCCTCATCTCAACCCCGCCCTGCTGCAGAATGTGGAGCTGGATCCGGAGGGGGTGCCACTGGAGGGCATCCCAGTGCCAGAGTCGGTGCACATCATGGAGGGCATGTACTCGGAGCTGCACACCGCGGTCTCCGAGGTGGGGGTACCCGTCTCCGTCTCCCATTTCGATCTGCACGAAGAGATGCTCTGGGTGGGGAACCATGGGGTAGGTGGCGCTTGGGGTTCCCTGTGGCACAGCCGCCTTGGGGAAGGGGGTTGCTGTGGTTTGGATTAGTCACTTGTCTGCTCTGATTTTATGGGCTGTAAGGTTTTTGTTTCCTCCATGTGTCTTGGGCCATTTTCCAACGAGGAAAATGACTGAAGTATTCTTCTGGGATGTGGGGATAAAGGCGAGGGTTTGAGACTCAAAACAGAGGGGCTGATCTCTTCTCCCTATGTTTGTCGGGCGGTGAGTGGATGAACCGGTGAGACAGATGAGAATCCCTCTCTGGATACTGGAGTAGAATGTGGGATGTAGGGCTGGAAGGGACCTTATTGAATCCAGTTCCCTGCTATCACAGGCTACCCCATTGTAAGAGTCTTTGCACCAGAATAGACCAACGCTCTGTCTAGTCTGGTAGCCCTTCCTCCCTGCCGTACCACGACACAGCGTTGGTCCATTCCACCTCCCTGCTCTAGTGCAACAGACCATTTTATCCTCCCTCTGTCCCTCACCCCCATTCTGTCATGTTGTCTGACTTCCTGTGGTGCCCCTGGTCATTTCAATACCTGATTTATAGCCTTGACCCCATCTGCATGCCATCCCCCACTCATTCCCTCTGCCCTGCTGACTCCAGCCACCCTCCTCTCCAGAAGGGTTACTTTTCCCCAGTGTGGCAGCAGCAGTCTGGGCTGGTCCGCCTGCCTCACTGATTCTTCATCCCCCCTTTATTAGAATGTGGCTGAGTGCCCATCCTTGTACGCACTCTTCTACCGGAGAGTCCCATTCCTTCTCCCTTTCCCTGGCACCCCTCCGGTACCCACGGATCACACTTCCTCTGCCCGCTTTCTCATTGTAACGTCCCTGCTGCTGCAGCAGCTGAGGGTTGGGCGCGTTGTGTAAAGGGGTGACTTGATCACAGTCTGTAAGTACCTAGGTGGGGAAAAAATATTTGATGATGGGCTCTTCAGGTGGGCAGACAGAGGTTAAGGCAAGCCAGCGTCTGGATGCTGCAGCTAGACAGGAACATAAGAACATCAGAATGGCCACACTGGGTCAGACCAAAGGTCCATCCAGCCCAGTATCCTGTCTACAGACAGTGGCCAATGCCAGGTGCCCCAGAGGGAGTGAACCTAACAGGTAACGATCTAGTATCAGGGGGTAGCCATGTTAGTCTATATCCACAAAAAGAACAAGGAGTCCAGTGGCACCTTAAAGACTAACAGATTTATTTGAGCATAAGATTTCATGGGTAAAAACCCCACTTCTTCAGATGCATGGAGTGAAAATTACAGATGCAGACATAAATATACTGACACATGAAGATAATGATCTAGTGATCTCTCTCCTGCCATCCATCTCCACCCTCTGACAAACAGAGGCTAGGGACACCATTCCTTACCCATCCTGGCTAATAGCCATTAATGGACTTAACCGCCATGAATTTACCCAGTTCTCTTTTAAACCCTGTTATAGTCCTAGCCTTCACAACCTCCTCAGGCAAGGAGTTCCACAGGTTGACTGTGCGCTGAGTGAAGAAGAACTTCCTTTTATTTGTTTTAAACCTGCTGCCCATTAATTTCATTTGGTGGCCCCTAGTTCTTATATTATGGGAACAAGTAAATCACTTTTTCTTATTCACTTTCTCCACACCACTCATGATTTTATAGACCTCTATCATATCCCCTCTTAGTCTCCTCTTTTCCAAGCTGTAAAGTCCTGGCCTCTTTAATCTCTCCTCATATGGGACCTGTTCCAAACTCCTAATCATTTTAGTTGCCCTTTTCTGAACCTTTTCTAATGCCAGTATATCTTTTTTGAGATGAGGAGACCATATCTGTACGGAGTATTCAAGATGTGGGCGTACCATGGATTTATATAAAGGCAATAAGATATTCTCCGTCTTATTCTCTATCCCTTTTTTAATGATTCCTAACATCCCATTTACTTTTTAGACTGCCGCTGCACACTGCGTGGATGTCTTCAGAGAACTATCCATGATGACTCCAAGATCTTTCTCCTGATTAGTTGTAGCTAAATTAGCCCCCATCATATTGTATGTGTAATTGGGGTTATTTTTTCCGATATGTATTACTTTAAATTTATCCACATTAAATTTCATTTGCCATTTTGTTGCCTAATCACTTAGTTTTGTGAGATCTTTTTGAAATTCTTCACAGTCTGCTTTGGTCTTAACTATCGTGAGCAGTTAGTATCATCTGCAAACTTTGCCCCTTCGCTGTTTACCCCTTTCTCCAGATCATTTATGAACAGGTTGAATAGGATAGGAATGCACACATTCTGAACAGTGAGGGTAATTATCCACTGGAACAACTCGCCAAGGGTCGTGATGGAATCTCCATCCCTGACCATTTTGAAATCCAGGTTGGATGTTGTTCTAAAACGCATGCTCTGGTTCAGAGAGGAATGAGTTCAGGGTAGTCCTGTGGCCTGTGCTAGCTGGGAGCTCAGACTCGATGATCACAGTGGGCCCGTCTGGCCTTGGAATCCGTGTATCGGTGGCATCAAACTGCATTGTGTTAGCGTGAGGATGATGAGGTGTTGCGTGTTGAAGAGTCCACCCCAGGCCGGCCTTTCCTCTCCGCTTCATTTCAGGGTCACGCCACCTCGTTCTTCGGCCCGGCCCTGGAGCGCTATTCCTCCTTCCAGGTGAGCAGCAGCGATGACATCCGTCAGATCCAGAGCCTGGAGAACGGCATCCTCTTCCTGACCAAGACGAACCTCAAGTACATGTCCCGGGGGGGCCTGACCATCTTCGACTACCTGTGAGTTTCCTCTACAGGGCGACAGCCTGGCTGTGCTGACAGAGAAGGAAAGCCTCATGCTGGCCCCATAGAGATTCTCTTTAGGCCGAGGAGGGAGCCCCATTCAGTCCTTGGCCTAACGGTGATGTGACATGGGCACTAGGAACTCCTGTAGCTCCCTTTGCACAGGGGAAGGGGAAAAGCTCCCATACCAACACTGACCCGGTCCGGAGCCGAACCAACTCAGACCGAGTCTGTGCTGGGGGGGAGTCGTGCCCCCCCCTTTGCACGTGGCCCTGCTGGGGGGAGGTGCACGAAGCAGTGTGTGTCTGAGGGCAGGAGGGAGGCCTGGGGTGCCCCGAGCCGAGCAGGAGAATGAGGTTTTGTTCTCTCCCTTTCCGTCAGCATGGACGAGAGCGAGGATGTGCACAGCCTGCTGCTGACAAACAGCAGCACCCTGCTGATCGGGGGGCTGCAGAACCACGTGATCGAGATCGACCTCAACACCGTCCAGGAGACCCAGAAGGTACCAACGGCCTTGGGTTGGCCTCTGTTTGTGGGCCTGATCCTGAGGGGTACTGAGCACCCTGGCCTCCCATTGGCATGCATGGGAGAGGCAGGTGCCTGGCGCCCCTTGGGAGTCAGGCCCCGCTGGGTTTGGGGGGATATAGCAGGGAGAGATCTCTCTGATTCCTATTCTGACATATTCAGCTTGTCCCATAAGGGCAGCAGGGAGGGGTTCCACATGCCTCCTGCTAATGCAGAGGCTGCTGCTGGGCAAGAACCTCTCAATGACCCTTTGTCTGCAGATCCCTGACCCCTGTGTGCAGGCTGGTTAACGAATAAGGAGTGCTAGCCCCACTAAACAACAGGGGAAACTGAGGTACAGAGAGGGGTCTGTGACAGAGGGAGGGTTAGAACCTAGGAGCCCTGTCCCCAGCTTTAACCACTACTTACGCTGCCTTCCCCCTGGGCTGTGATCAGGCTCTGGTTTCTGTGCTGCCAGGTTCACAGCCCCGGAGGCCAGCTGCCGTCTCCTCTGAGGGTGAGTATCTCCTCCTCTCTTCACCCTTTCCTTTCCAGTACACTGTGGAGGTGCCCGGTGTCACCATCCTGAGGCAGTCCAACCGCTTCTTCTTCTGCGGACACACGACGGGGAAGGTACCCGCAGCCCTGCTCCTGCCTGTTGAGTCTTCTCCCAGCCAGGGCCTCTGACCGAGAAGCTCGAGCCGTCCGTGAACAGGATGATGGAACGCGGCTGCCTGCCATAGGAGAGACCGGACTTGCTGACCCCGGAGTTCCCTTCCAGGGCTGCGTGTCCAGCTCTGGCGTAACAAAGCGCTGTCTCCTCTCAGCTGCTCGGGGGCAGGCAGCTCAATCTGGGTCACCAGGAGACTGAAGTGAGAGGAGTGTATGTTGCTATGGCACCGCTCCCCCCGAAGGGCACCAAAGCACTTCACACAGTGGCCTTCCCGCAACCTCTGGCAGGGGGCAGCAGCTGATGGTGGAGAGAGGGCTGAGATGCTGAGTCCGAGCCCCGCTCCCGTGCCAGGCAATCATGGAAGTTCCCATGTATTCAGTCTGTCTTGGCTACTGATCTGCCCCCATTGCCGTAATGTCAGCACCTCACCATGGGTACTGTGTCCTCACAGGGCTCTTACCCCTGAGGTGCAGATGGACGCAGAGATGCTAAGGGACTTGCCCATGGTCACAAAGGCCCAGGAAGTCTGGGGTGGATCAGGGCCTTGAACCCCAGTCTCCCAAGTCCTATGCTAGTGATCTAACCACTGGCCCTTCCTTCCTCTCCTGTTTGTCCCCCTGTGATCTCCTGGGGCTAAACAGCCCCCAAGGGCCCCCCTGCCTCTGTTCCTGTTACCGGTGCTTCCTTTGTGCCACCCCCTAGGTGTCCCTGCGGGACCTGCGCACCTTCACGGCGGAGCATGAGTTCGACGCCTACTCGGGCAGCCTGTCGGATTTCGACGTCCACGGCAACCTGCTGGTGACATGCGGCTTCTCCAGTCGCATGAACGGCCTGGCCTGCGACCGCTTCCTGAAGGTGTACGACCTGCGCATGATGCGGGCCATCACCCCGCTGCAGGTCCACGTGGACCCCCTCTTCCTCAAGTTCATCCCCACCTACACCTCCCGGCTGGCCATCATCTCCCAGACAGGTAGGCGGTTCACCTTGGGCTCCCTAGCCCTCGGGTTTAATCTGGATCCTGGGGAACCACAGGTTCGAATCCAGCAAGGTCCATCTCAGCCCTTGTCTGGCAGCTCAGCGGAGTGTCTTGCAGAGCTCAGAGAAGGGATCCTTGTGTGTCTGGTCTGTAAAGTAAGGTGGGATCTCTGGATGGAAGCCGGTATAGGGCCTTATCGGTGTGAGGTTTGCTGGGAGTTCTGTGCTGTGCCCCCTCCCTGAAGCCTCTCTGCTCTTCCCGTCAGGTCAGTGCCAGTTCTGCGAGCCCACAGGCCTTGCCAACCCTGCTGACATCTTCCACGTCAACACGGTGGGGCAGTTGATCATGACCTTTGATGTGTCAGCCAGCAAGCAGGCCATGGTGTTCGGCGACTCGGAGGGCTGCGTCCACCTCTGGGCCGATTCGCCCGAGGTCACCTTCAACGCCTACTCCCGGGAGACTGACTTTGCCCTGCCCTGTATGGTAGACACCCTGCCTCACCTGGACTGGAACCAGGATCTCATGCCCCTTTCTCTGATCCCCGTGCCACTGACCAGCGAAACACTGCTGTCAGACTGGCCTGCTGCCAACTCTGCCCCTGCGCCCAGGTAACTCATCAGGGCTCTCGCAAAGAGCATGTAACTAGCCTGTACAGCGCAGAGCTTCCCGAGATGGCAGCCCTGTCACTTCAGACTTGGTTCCCTTTAGCTCTCCTGAGCCAGGCAGGATTGGGCCAGGTCAGGTATTGAAGGGGAAAGAGTAGGGGGCTTCAGGAAGTGGTATTGACCAGGGTGGATTTGATTGAAATCAAATTGATTTAAATCATGATTTAAATCACTAGTCAGGAAGGCTTGATTTAATCATGGTTTTCTACATAAAAGTGCATTCTCGTTGGTTGTTATAACCTTAATACATATTCTTCACAACTCAGAGAGAGCTGTAGGATTCATTTTAGAGGGTACACACTATACATTTTGAAACAGATATTTATTTTGAAAACTTTTCAGATTAGTTTTACAGCTATATCAGAAAATGAAGGATTGTTTGGTTATTTCATTTACCAAAGGTGAATTGAAGCAGATATTTATGAAGTCATTGGGAGATGAACTGTCTCCATTTCAACAGGTTAATCATTAATATTTGGAGGATTTTCTTGCCATGCTGGATTAGGAGGAGAACATCACCAGACAGATATTTAAATTGTTTTATTTAACTAAAACAACAACGTTAAGTATTCTGGATTTTTTTTTTCTTCAATAGCAAACATATAATGTTATAACAAAACAAGCATATGTCCCTTGCGTCTCACATTTTATCTCCAGACTTCTTCTCCTGTCCAGATCTATTCTGCCCCCAACAATCTTCTATTAGTTGAACTTTTTGAAACTTTGCGCTTTTAGAGAGAGGTAAGGGATTGACTCTGTGTACGCAAATTTGCAGAGGGACAATAGAGTTGAGGTCCGTTATTTCTCACCCCTCTCTATTTATTTATTTTATTTTAAAACATTTTTGCTGTTAACAAGCATGTTACCTCTGGAGATACAAATCTATAGTTTGAGAACTGCAAAACTAAGCATCTCTGATGGTATCTTCTAGACTGAGCACTGAGTCCCATTGGATAGTTAGAAAGATTAACCTAAATAATCTGTACAGAAGCCTGTGGAACCCCATAAGATTGGGTCCCTAATCCGTGAACTATTGGAACTCATTTACAAAACTTTTCTTATACATTACATGAATATATTGTCTCATACTATAGAATTAGAATTTATAATCCCTATTCCATGATGAGAGATCTTTGAGCAATAATGTATCTTAATTAAAACTATCTTTAGACAGGTTTTTCCCTCAAAAAGAATTTTATCAAAAAATCCAATTTAAATAAAAAAAAGCATTGATTTTTATCCACCCTCGTATTGACGATCCAACAGGAGACATTCCCTCTGGAGTCAATACCGAACCAGTGCCCCAGCGTTGTGCTAGGGGCTGCTGCTGCGTTGATGAGTTGTAATTCTGAGGTCCTGGTTGCTTGTGGTCATGGGAAATCCCATGGCACTTCCTCAAGAATCAGGGTGGTGCCCTGGGCTTCCTGGTCAAATTCCAATTTGTGTAATTACATTCTGTGTATCTAAATATCCCCTTCCCCATTTGACCGGCTTTAGTATTCTTCTTTGGCCCTGTCCTAAATTGCTGTACAGTGCAGCTGCTGCGTTCCACCCCAGGGGCAGCTGACTGGATGCTGCAGTAAGTGAAACGCCATGCTCCACTTGGTGATCTGGTGGCGATTCGCCATGACGCCGAACCCCTCACCCATTAGCCCCCTTGCTGGCCTTGGCTATAGAGAAGCCAAGGGTTGAATGCATTCCAGGGAACAGTCCTGTCATCACTTTGGGTGGGAAGGTGGGAGCCAGTGTCTGGGGTGGAAGTTTGTACAGCTGCTCTCTCTGTTCCGTGAACAAATACAGGACTCGAGTGACCAGGGCTGTCAACCCAGCACCTCTGGCTGGTCTTTGAGTTGTGCTGTGTTTTGTAGGCGGGCCCCACCTGTAGACCCCGAGATCCTGCGCACCATGAAGAAAGTGGGCTTCATCGGCTATGCACCAAACCCAAGGACCAAGCTCCGGAACCAGGTGTGCGTGCGTGCGTGCGCGTGGGGGTTTGAGTGCTCAGCCTCTCTCTGCCAGCTTGGGAGACTGCCGTGATCTCGTGTTGCTGAGCGTTGTTTGAACAGCTGCTGTGTTTCACCCCGTTTCAGTGGCGGGTGAGGTCAGCTCTGTGTGTTAATGTGGAATGGGATTCGAAACAAGTTACTGGTCTCGATGCTGGGGTAGATGAGGGAAGTTCTGCATCCCGGGCTATACAGGGGCTCTGACGAGATAATCTAAGGTCCTTTTGGCCTTAACCATCATGTACCAGTCACAGATGTTTTCTTCTGCAATGTAACAGCGTGACCTGGCCTCTAAGGGATGGGAGAGAATACCGAGGGGCAGGCCAGCACAAGGGAGTTCTGGGCGCAGTTAGTATGTGCTCCATACTGTGAAAAGGTCTGAGGACCCCAATGCCGGGGGTTCCCTAAACCAACCCTTGGCAGACCACTGATCTGTGTTGTTTGCGTCAGCAGTTCCAGAACAGTTTAAAACAACACCAAGCATTTTAACGAATAAGAGGAGGAATGAGGAGCTTTGTCGAGGTGAAGGGAAGTGTCCTTTCCCTCTTTTGCTTTAGTCCTTCGCTCCGTTGGTTGATCTGGGCCCCGGACCCAGCTGGGGGGCCGGGCAAGGTTATGCGTTGTTTGTTTCGCTGGATGCTTGCTCCAGACAGACTCGGCCTCAGCATTAAGCTTCTTTGTCCCTTTTCCTTCCTGCCTCCCTCAGATCCCGTATCGGCTGAAAGAGCTGGACAACGAGTTTGACAGTTTCAGCCAGGTCCCTGAATCCCCAATTGGCCGGGAAGAGGAACCTCACCTGTACATGGTGGCAAAGAAATACAGGAAGGTCTGACTCGCAACATCTGCCAGAGGGGCTTGGGGCTACGAGGGAGTGGAGGGGCAGGTGAAGATGTAATGAACTGTCACAGGAAGGATCAGCCAGATTTGGGTAGAACAGAGCTAGTGCCCCAAGGGTCATGTGTGAACAGCCCAGAAAGGCAGCCTCCAGCCCATGCGGCTCAGTGGGGTGGCCCAGCTCTCGCCCCGCAAGATCCCTTGCTGTCCCAAGGTGCCTATACAGACAGCGGGTCCCCCTCCAGGCAGGAGGGTAAAAGAGTGGGCTGGAGTCAGCATTTCTCACTCGTGGTTTGATCCTGAGTGGTGCTGGGTGCCCAGGGGAGGTTCGCATTGACCATCCTGGGGGTCTGACTCGTGATGTGTTAGCATCGCTTCTGATTGTGAGTGCTTGTGTATTGGGGTGTGCTCGTGTCAACGCTTGTGTATTCACTGAATGCTCCCGCACACACAAGTGCTTGTGCAGGTGATTGTGTGTTGGTGCAATTGACCAGCTCAGGGCCAAGGTTTTCCCTTGTTTCTGAGGATTCCCTTCTCTGTCCAGGTCACAATCAAATACTCCAAGCTGGGCCTGGAGGACTTCGACTTCAAGCATTACAACAAGACCCTGTTTGCTGGCCTGGAGCCCCACATTCCCAATGCCTACTGCAACTGCATGATCCAGGTGAGACTGGCACCCAGCCCCTCCCTAGCCAGGGCTTGCTGCGGCCTTCCAGCGCACCCCCCTCACTCGCCCTGCTGCCGCCTCCCCAGGTCCTGTATTTCCTGGAGCCCGTCCGCTGCCTGGTCCAGAACCACCTGTGCCAGAAGGAGTTCTGCCTGGGCTGTGAACTGGGCTTTCTCTTCCACATGCTGGACTTGTCCCGGGGGGACCCGTGCCAGGTACGTGGGGAGCAGATGCCAAGCAGCAGGGCTGTTGGGGAAGGGGAGGGTGCTTCTTGAACAGGGTCTTGGAAGTCTGTGACTTGGGGCTGCACCGACAGGGACTCGGGGAAAGCAGCCGGTAGCATCTCGCTTTGCTGGCGGATGAGATCCCCAGGGGTTTAGGGGCGGAGAGGGAGGGCACTTGGCACCATGCGGAAGGGACCACATTAAGGAATTTGGGTAATGCCATCTCTCTCGTCCCCCCACCTGCCCCAATGCTCCAATCGTTCCCCTCCCCCAGGGAAGCAACTTCCTGCGTGCCTTCCGCACCATCCCAGAGGCATCCGCCTTGGGCCTGATCCTGGCCGACTCTGATGAGGCCACGGGCAAAGTGAACCTGGGCCGGTTGATCCAGAGCTGGAACCGCTTCATCCTGACGCAGCTTCACCAGGAGACCCAGGAGCAGGAGGCACCACAGGCCTATCGGGGTGTCGGCAGCAGGTAACCCCTTCCCCCTGCACCCGCTGCTTGCTGAGCTAGGAGTGGGGGCACGCCGCCCGGGGCTGGGGTCTGTCTCCTTCCTTAGAGGTTGTATCCGGGGGGGCCCAGTCAGCCAGAGTCTGGTGTGGAACAGGCTGCGGGAGCTGGGCACAGTGCTGGCTCTCCCACAGCCCGCGCTGGTCCGATCCTGGGCACAGAGCCAGAGGTGGACCCAGGCCACCGTGGGTCTGACCCATCCTATTCACTAACCCCTGACCTCTTGTCACCCCTCCGTGGCTGCTCAGGGGGGTGACTGGCCGTGTCACCACTGAGAGCTACCATTGAGTTGGCTCCAAACCCACACCCACTCCTTT
This sequence comes from Natator depressus, assembly GCF_965152275.1. NCBI lineage: Eukaryota > Metazoa > Chordata > Testudines > Cheloniidae > Natator > Natator depressus. The sequence goes on along the minus strand of NC_134253.1, from coordinate 2,583,911 downwards.
GGGTTTCCCAGGATCCTGTTGGCAGCTGCCACCTTCAAGTGCCTGGCCCAGGAAGGGCATGTAAGGGCTTAGTGCCGCGCTCTCACCCTGCTGGGCCTCGAAAGACTCCTGAATTATCAGCCCCCACCCCCGCTGACCCGGACGTGCTTCGTTTGCTCCAGCAGCTTTGGGTCATCGGGGGACTCGGTGATCGGGCAGCTCTGCAGCTGCGAGGTGGAGAACTCCAGCATGTGCCGCTGTGGGAAGGAGACGGTGCGAGTCTCCTCCACGCTGCTCTTCACGCTTTCCTACCCCGAGAGCAATGGTAACCTTGAGGGGCGAGAGGTACATGGAGAGGGCTGGGGGGAGCGGGACCAGGAGTGGATGGTGGCTACCTTACGTCTTGTAAACCAGGGCGCAGCTGAGGCTGGCTCGATCTTCCTTGGGTTCAGGAGGCCGAGGGGGACTTTTAACCCCCATCCTGGTGGGCCCCACCTTTAGCAGATTGCTGTCCCCACTGTACAGACACCTCTGGCCAATGAAAACACTCACCACCTGCTGCACCAGCCTTTATCAGCACAGGCAGCTGGGGCCCAGCGTGCTCCGTCCTGCAGTGATCCCACTCCAGCTGTCCGGTCACCCATGAATCACTTCCAGCTCTGGGGACAGAGTTTGCCTGGGCTTGGTTGCTCCTGAGGAATGGGCCAGAGCCCTTGTCCGGAGTCTGGCAGGTCGAATTTACATCTGAACTCAATCTCTAGGGATTCCTCTTTTGATTAAATGAAATTGTTTCCCACCCCCCCACCCCCACATCTGCCCTCAGATAAAACCAAAGATTATGAGTTTGCCCAGATCTTAAAGAGGAGCATCTGTCTGGAGCAGAACACCCAGGCCTGGTGCGAGAACTGTGAGAAGTACCAGCCCACGGTGAGTTTGGGAGGTGGCCACTCGCTGCCTGCATATCCCCTTCATTGCTGGCATCAGCTGGGCAGGGGTGGAGGGGTGGAGCTGGCAAAAGGTCCCTGCTCCATTAGCCTGGGCGATAATCTCCCAAGGGAAGCGGGGAAAGCCCTGTCTCAGACTGGACAGTGCAGAGAACAGTCCAGTGTCGGAGGGACTAGATGGGAGCAGTCCGGAGGGGCTAGACTGGGAGCTGAGTTCTGAGCCTAGCACCAAGCCCGACACTGGCACTGCAGCTTCAGGCAAGCCACTTCCCTGCTCTGTGCCTCAGTTTCCATCTCTGTGAACACGGCTAATGCTGACCCACCTGCAAGGGGAGTAGGAAGCTCAGTGGGCGGAGCCTTTGGCAGAGGAAATTGACAGACAGGTGCGCAGTACTAGTCTGTTTCCCATCTTCCCTTCAGGGCCACTGGCAGTGCCCCTCACCCACCCGCCCTCTTTCTGTCTGTCCTAATAAAGGTCCAAACACGGAACATCCGCTGCTTGCCCGATGTCTTAGTCATTAACTGCGAAGTGAACAGCTCCAAGGAGGCCGATTTCTGGAAGACACAGGCGGAGGTAGGGGAAATGTTGTTTGGTTGAGTGCAGGCCGGTCTGTTCTCTTGACAGCCGCAGGTCACTCTGTGCCCAGCTTGGTGCAGGATCTGCTGGCAGTTTGTCCACAGTGCGGTCACTGGGTGCGACTGCAGGAGCCTTCATCTAGCTAGCTCAGGGGCTGGAGTAGCAAAGTAGCAGCGCGGACTGGTGGCCTGACTAATTGCCCAGGGCCTTGGCCAACTGGTACAGCCTGCGCTGCAGCGTCCCCTGCAGCACCTTCCTTGCTAGTGCGGCTCCGTCAACACGAGCTGCCGTCGTTTCCCGTGGCTGTAGGACAGACATACCCTTAGAGGGATTTTCTTTGATCGTTATTCAGCAACATGAACTTTCCAAGGATCCATAAATCTTATTCCTAACCTGTCCTCGTTACCTTTGAAAGATCCGCTTGTGGGTGATCAGCCTCTGAGCGTTAACTGTGTACTCAAATTCCAAACACGGTTCCCACGCCTTCTAAATGCGTCTTTACTCTGCCGTGAGGCTGTCTGGCATTTTGTTCACTGAAATGATTTCCCACGTTTCGTTTCTCCGTGCCACTAATGTCGGGGGCTCTGTCCTTTTCCAAAGGCCAGCTGTCACCAGCTACACATTCGTTTCAGAAGCGTGTCTCCTGGGTCCTGTGCTGATGCTTTTGCTCTGTATTTTGTTGCCAGTATGCCTTTAAAAAAACAGTGATGAAGAAAGGAGGCCTCGAAATCCCTAAGAGCAAAGAGATCTCTCTTGGAGAATGGTAGGTATTTGCTGGCAGAGGACAGATGGGCTTTTGTCCATCTTAGAAGTTTTGCCATCTGGATCCTTACCATGGCCTCGGAGAACTTGGTGCTGTTTCTCATCTGACAGTGATTTCGTCTTGCCTGTCTACAGCACCTTACATCCCAAAGCGCTTTTTAAACTGAACCACAAACAGTGCACACTGAAATGCAGCCACCTCTGGGCTGAGATGCAGCAGCTGCTTAACAGCACTGAGCAGCACCACCCAACAGTATAGGAAATGCATGAAGTGAGGAATCTGCCCAAGGAAATTGTGGGAGCAGAATGTAATTCATGTTTGCAGGCTTAAGCCCTGTGTAACACTGTGTTGTTAACATTTACCTCCACTGGACTGCCCAGACACCAAGGGAAAAGTGCCCTGCGATCCTTTCTGACCATTAGCATCGGGACCTTGGCTTTACATCTCCCCTGTGAGGGCCCCATAACCTTCAGCAGCCTGAAGTCACCCTCTGGCATCAGTGGAGTTACACCAGGGGTGAATTTGGCCCAGAGGCAGAGCTCCTGCTGCCTGTTCCACTCCCTCGGTCTCTTGCAGACTAGGCAGGGCAGACTAGATTTCCTGGTGATCACCCTCCTCCACTGCTTTGACCATCTTCGATTGGCACCATCTAGCCTCTCTCCCAAGAGGTCAGGACCGGATCCTTAGCTGGTGTAAATCAGTGCAGCTCTGTGGACTTCACTGGCACCATGCCGGTTTACCCCAGCTGGGGATCCGGCCCTCAGTGTCCAAAACTCCCAGAACCTCTCCCCTCCCTCCTGTGTTCAAGGTCTGGAATTCCCTGTTGTCCTTTCCTGGCAGGAAGGACCTGGGGAACGCCGAGGCGGGGCACTCGTACACCTCCATCGAAGAGCTGAAGAACATCTGGATTCCCCATTCCATCCGGATGAAACTGACCAAGAACAAGGAGCTGGATGTCTGCAACTGGAACGAAAGCGACGAGGTAAGGCGTTCCCAGGCTCTGCTGCGGTCGAAAGTCCATCAGGCAAGGTCAAGGGCAGAGAGAGGGAATTGCTGACCGTGGCCACACTTGTATGGGGAGCCAGTGGGCTCCCCCCAGCACGAGGGGGTTGGAGAGCCTGGAAGGTTGAGGATGGAGTGGAGATGGAACTCACTCACCGAAGTGGGTCCCCCTTAGCCAGGGGCCTGCGTGCTGGGGAGTAGAGCTGTGGAGGCCTGAGTCACCTTTCGCTGGTGCCACGGGACCACTTTGCCCCCACTGGCCTGATGGCAGAACTTGGGCACGGTTGGGAGCGGCTCTGGCTTTGCCAGGCTCTGCGGGTTTGTGTTGCAGCCATGGGCGCTGCCTCTGCCAAGGTGATTTCCCTTGACCCATTGCACAGGCTTCCCCTGTCCTGAGCTGCGTCCATCCTGGCCCAGGTCAGCCAGTTCTCAGCAGATTCACATAACCGCCGGGGGTGGGTTCTTCCTTGCAGCTCAGCTCATCCGATGACCAGGACTCAACCTACACGTACGATCTGATGGCCACCGTTGTCCACATTCTGGACTCCCGCACCGGGGGCAGCCTGGTGGGGCACATCAAAGTAGGGGAGACGTATCACCAAAGGAAAGAGGTGAGCAGGCAAGCCCACCTCTCTCCCAGCCGCTCACTCAGACCCCAGCCCCACCCTGGGGGAACCTCCTCTTGGCTGGGTTCTTTCCCATGAGTGTCTCAGGAAGGGGGACGTGTTCCAGAGGAGATAGTGCCTGGGCCCCTGGGTAACAGCTAAGAAATACAGTGCTTGACCCAAGGTTACAGACCAATCCTGCCTCTCTCTCACCCCCAGGGGGTCACGCACCAGCAGTGGTATCTCTTCAATGACTTCCTCATCGAGCCGGTGGACAAGGTAAGGAGCCTCATTCCGGGGGCAGCCCGAGAATCAGAATTGTGGCACCGTGCAACCGGCCTGGCCAGGGAGGCAGCGTGGCCTAGTGTGCAGTTCACTGGTCTGGGGCTCAGGGTACCTGGGTTCTCTTCCCAGCTCTGCCACTAACTTGCTGGGTGACCTTCGGCAAGTCACGTCCCTGCTCCGTGCCTCAATTTCCGCATCTGTGAAGCAGGAATAACGCTCCTGACCTCCACTTTCAGATCTGCTGAGGAGAAGAGCTAGTAGTTGTAGTTAGGCCAAGCCAGGTGTAGCGCTCGGGAGATCCTGGTTCAGGCTCAGTCCTGGCTCTCCTGCTCCTGGTGCCAAAGAGGCAGCGGGATCAGCCCACAGCGGCCGGGGGAGAGGCTGCTGCTGCTGCTCAGCGCTGCTGGTTGTGTGTTTTACCGAATGCTGCTGCTGGGATGTGAAGGGGGAGGGGAAAGGCATAGACTTGGGCTTCCACCAGCCATCAGCCCCCGTGGCTGTAAGCTGTCCTGTCTCCAGCTGCCCAGCGTGAGACCTGCCCATTCCCAGCTGGCCACAGAGACGATGCCCGCGCTCCTCATCGAAGGGTACCAGGGAGGGAGCCAAAAGGAAACCTAGACCCCTGTGTAGCCCACGTGGGTGGTGGGGGCGGTGCATGACGCCTGTGGTGGGACTGTGTGTTTCTATGCGGCAGAGGGTTGGGGGTCTGAATTGGGGGTGGGGGAAGATGGGTCCGGGACAGGGACGGAGAGCGCCCCCTGTTGTGATTCTGCTGGCGGGAGGGCTGGATTTAACCCTCCCCTCCCTGCCGTCCCCCTTCATAGAATCCTCTGTAGCATGTGGGCGCTTAAACCTTGTTACGTTCTGCTCTGTCCTGCTTTGTGGGTTTTGGGGGGAGGAAGCCCTTCTCGGAGCTCAGCCCCTGCCGGGCCAGGGCCCCCCGAGTTGTCTGTACACATGTCCCTCCCTCTGTTGCAGTGTGAAGCGGTGCAGTTTGACATGAGCTGGAAGGTGCCTGCCATCCTGTACTACGCCCGAAGGAACCTCCACGCCAAGTACAACCTGACCAGTGAGTGTCCGTGCGGGCGCAGGGCGGGGTTACGCGTCTGGGCCGCGTATGTGGAGCCCTGGGGCTTGCCTTCGCTGCCTCGTTCAGCTCGGGTTACCCCACTGGGGTGAGAGCAGCCACAGAGTGGAGCAGCAGCTGAGAGGTTGTGTTAAGGTGATAGCCTGTAAGTGCGTCCCTGCTGTCTAACGAGCTCTGCCCTGCCTGACCAGCCAGATCCAGTTTAAAGCACCACTTCCCTCGAGCTAGAGATTTGTGTGTGGAGGGGAGTTGGGTTAGGGGCAACCCCTGGGTCATTCATGTGAAGGACAAGCCCCTAGTGAGAGGACATTAGGGGTAGCCCAGAACCAGGAAGTGAAACTGACCAGTCCAGCTCCACCCTCCCAGTGAGATGCCGCACAGGGAGCAAACAGAGCAGCCTGTACGGCGGGAAGGGGGCCAGACCCCTGCTGGTGCAAATCAGCATCGTTGACTTCAGGGGACCTACGTCGTTTTCACATTCTCTCCTGTGTTCAACGATCCCCTAGAACGGCTTCTGCCAAGAGACAAAGCATGGTCTCTAAAGGCCTCCGGAGCGGGGCAGGTCTGTTGGCTGCAGGGGGGAGCCACGCCACCGAGAGCCTCGCTTGTCCTGTCCACGTGGGCTGGGCCCCCTCAGTTGGGCACGAAGCCCTGCGTGCTGGGTTCGCTACCATAGACATTGATGCCTTTTCCGTCTGTGCACCTGGTTCTCCCAGCCCTGGTACGTGGCTGGTCGAGGGCAGGAGACCTGGCCGGGGACATACAGGCAAGGCGGCTGGAATTTCTGTGTCCATCTAGGCCCCAGCTCCACACCCCCTCTGGTAGGGCCGTATCCTCAGCACCCTCAGAAGCTTGTGTGTGACCCCTTAGAAACAGGTGCTGATTTTTGGATGGAGGACGACAGTCTCTGGCCCTTTCCCTCTGGAGGGCATCGTCTCCTTCACATGCTCCGGCTGCTCTGAGTGCCAGCCAGCACATGGGATCCCAGCCTGGTCTTGTCTGCTGTGAATCCAGCAGCCAAGCGCCCCGTCTGACGGAGCGTTCTCTCTTCTCCACCCTTCCCCCTACTGCCTCCAAGTCAAGAACCCAATCGAGGCTAGTGTGCTGCTGGCCGAGGCGTCCCTGGCTCGCAAGCAACGCAAGTGCCACGCCACCTTCATCCCGCTCATGCTGAACGAGATGCCCCAGGTGGGCGACCTGGTGGGGCTGGACGCCGAGTTCGTCACGCTTAACGAGGTAGAGGCCGCAGCCGGGACGGACGCTGGTGTTTGGATGAGGGGGGTCGGGAAGGAGCCGGGTCTGGAGCCATTCTGCTGGGGTCTAGCAGTGGCCAGAACAAAGGGCCACAGGAATTCCTGATGGCTGAGGCCTGGCTCCCTGGCGATGGGGCAGCGAGGGCTGGGGGGCTTCCCCTGCCAACGGCTCCTTTGACCCTGTGCAGGAAGAGGCAGAGCTGCGCAGTGACGGCACCAAATCCACCATCAAGCCCAGCCAGATGTCCGTGGCTAGGATCACGTGCGTGCGAGGCCAGGGCCCCAATGAGGGCATTCCCTTCATCGATGACTACATCTCCACCCAGGAGCAGGTACCTGCCCCTGCCCTGCCCTGCCCCGCCCCACTCCAAGGGGGGGGCAGCCACCTGCCTCACCATAGGCTTCCTGGCTGTGGGGGGCTCCCCTGACGCTGCCTGCCCCCCACCAGGAAGTCACTGCTTCCCCCCCCCCCCCCACTGCAGTCACCAGGTGGTCCCCGGCCCTCTACCCACCAGCCAAGTCACCAGCACACACCCCCACACACGCCCTGTGATCACGAGCCCCTCACCTTGCAGGTGGTGGATTACCTGACCCAGTACTCAGGAATCAAGCCGGGCGACCTGGATGCCAAGATCTCCTCCAAGCACCTCACCACACTTAAGTCCACCTACCTGAAGCTGCGGTTCCTCATCGATGTTGGGGTGAAATTCGTGGGCCACGGGCTGCAGAAGGACTTCCGGGTCATCAACCTCATGGTGACTTTCCCTTTGTAAAAGCCTGGGACATTTCCCAGCCCCTGCAGCAAATGCGCCTTCGATTCCCTTCCTAAGTGGAACTTTCCTCTCTCCCACTGGGGGCGTGCTCACAGAACCCGGGGAAGGGGGAATACGGGTGAAGGACTGAGCAGTGTGATTGCCAGGGGAGGTGGAGTTGTGTCTGGGGTAGGGGTGATGATGGTGTGTGGGGGACAGGTTGGGGGTGGGCTGTGTGGGCGGTGGGTGGGATGGGGGAACTAACCCTGCGTAACCTAGGTGGTCAGATTCTCTCTGCTCTGCCAGGTGCCCAAGGACCAGGTGATTGACACCGTGTATCTGTTCCATATGCCAAGGAAGAGGATGATTTCTCTGCGCTTCCTTGCCTGGTACTTCCTGGGTTAGTGGAAACGCCTAGATCGCGACCGGCCCAGCCAGGCAGGGCTGCACCGGAGCCCCAGACGGACGCCGGCCCCATGGCCCGGGTACAGGGCAGCACTGGCTGCTTGTGGTGTCGCTCAGAGACGAAGGGCACCTCCAGCCCCACCCTGCTTCCGGAACTCTGAGCTGGTCTGGAACTGGGGATGGGGGCTGCTGCTGTGGGTCGGGATCGAGGGGCATCGGTAGAGCTGTGTGTGGGGAGGGCAGGACAGGAGGGGCTGGGGTTGGGATTCGGCCCATCAGCAGAGCTGGATGGGGATGGGAGCAGGGGGCTCCCAGTCAGGACTGAGGGACAGTGACCCCCTGTATTCATCAGCAGGAAGGGGAGGAAATCCCGTTCTGTGGGTTGAGAATCGGGGCGGGGGCTGTAGTGCCCTCTCTGACGAACCCTCCCTGCATCCCCCAGACCTGAAGATCCAGGGCGAGACTCACGACAGCATCGAGGACGCTCGGACGGCCCTGCAGCTCTACAGGAAGTACCTGGAGCTAAGCAAGAATGCCACGGACCCGGACGACTTCCGCAAGGTGCTCAAGGGCCTCTACGAGAAGGGCCGCAAGATGGACTGGAAGGTGCCAGAGCAAGACAGCCAGAGCAGCCCCAAAAGTAAGGTGCCGCCCCTCCTCTGTGTGCACGGAGCACACCCCCCGGAGCGCCTGCGCTCGCAGGTCTCCCTCCATTGCAGAGCGGAGACCGAACCTGCAGTGCTCAGCGGGGTGAGATCCCACAGCGGCAGGCAGGAGCAAGTGTCCACCCGCTCTGCTCCTCTCGCTGCAGCTCCGTGCTAGGCGCCTCCAGAGTCCTGGATTCTGTCCGAACGCGGGGCGGTGACTCTGGGCAGCTCCCCGCTCCTGTGCGCCCCTCCCGCTGCACTGGGGCATGGGGCCTGGCGCGAGCCCCTTGGTGACCCGCATGTATTTGTGTTTCTGGCAGATGCTGCGGTGTTCCCGGCCGTGCTAACACTCTGACCCGGTGAGACCCCGCTCTGTCCCGCTGCGCGTTCTCCCAGGAAGGACCCTCCACCACTCAGCCCTGGGCCCCGACCGGTCTGTGACCGCAGATCACACAGAAAACAAATGTGGATTTCAAAACAAGGGACGAGGCTGATTTTCAGCAGGCAGCCAGGCGCTCACCAGGGAGCCTGACACCTGCTCCTGCCCCAGCCCTTGCTGCGGGGTCACCACGGGCTACCTGCTGGCCAGGATCCCCCTTCACAGACCGTCACTGCTGGGATGGCTCCAGAGGGCCACATCTGCCTCCAAATCTCCGGCCAGCTGCCCCGTCGCCCTTCCAAGCAGGGACAGCTGACGCACCATCGCACGTGCAAACACCACTTCCACAAGTGCGCTCAGGCCCTGCCGTCCCGGGGCGATGGGCCCATCTCCCTCGGTGCTGCGGCCAGGCCCCTGGGCTTTTAGGGTGTTTTATATAAAAGCGGTGTGAAGCAGGGAGGGGTGGGGATTGGCATCCAGAATTTGCTTTGCTAGAGGGCCCCCCCATCAAGCGTGTTGCTGTGTCGTCTCGTTACCAGCCTGTTGCTTTGCTGAGGGGTGGACTGTTGAGGCAGGCCTGGTTGCCACCTCCTTGAAGACTGGCTGGAGAAACTCCTGGAGCGTTAATGCCAGCAGGACCGGAGCTGCTCAGCGACTTCCCTGAGCACCTCCCAGACTGAGACCGGCCCCAGCCCAGTGCCCGCTCCGGTGATAATGTCAAGTGGATGAGTGGCAGGACGAAGAAGCCCTGAACTCGCATTGTCCCGCCATCAGCACCAAGAGGCACTGGTGTGTAGGGATGCCGGGCTGTACAGGGATGCCAGTCAGAGCAGCAGCGTGAGGATCTGCTCCATCCACGCTGGGCTGGCAGGATCACACGTCGATCCCAGCTGGGACTTGGCCCTGGGATCAGCGGAGTGGCCCCTGCTTCGCCCCAGGGCTGGCTCTGTCCCCTTTGCACCCTCTGGTCTTTTTAACTCCCCCTCCCCCTGTATTCTGTGAGGTCTGAGGTGCGCTCGGCGATCTCTGGCATGTACCGAATACATAAAGTGGCCAGCTGGTGCCTTCAGCACCTGCCTTTGGACCTGTCTCCTCCTTTCTCGTTGGTTGGTGGTTCTGCCCTGGCCTTTGCCCACTGCTGATCCCAAAGTGCTTTACCGGGCTCCTCCCCTCCGATGTTACCCTCGCCTTGGACAGAAGAGGTTGGGGGAGTCACTTATCCCCCTAGGTCATGCTGTGAGTCAGAAATTGAACTCAGAATCCTGCTCCAGCCACTTGACCACGCTGCCTCTGCTGTAGCAGCCAGAACAACGTAAGGGGGCGTGTAATGAGTGGCTACAGCTGTGTTCACCCCCACGCCTCTGTGTTTGTCTGCACTGGGGGGTTGTGCAGACCCCTCGTGTAGAGAACGTGCACGGGTGTGAAGAATGCCTGGCTCTGTGCTCCATGTGGCTGCACTGGTGCCAGTGACCCCTGTGTGGAGGAGCCCTTGGCATTCCTGCTTTGAAGACATCCCGGTCGGGCGAGTCCTGCTCCTGCCATGGCCGGGAGAGTAATGGCTTGGGTCTGGGACCCTCCGTGGCTCACGCTGCAAACCCAGGTTCTGCAGAGCGAACAAGGGGATGGGAATTCCTGCTCAAAACAGCCCCCGTCTCCGCGGACATTCAGCGCAGCGCACAGGGAGCCAGCCTGCCAGCTCCCAGCTGAGAAAGGATCCATCCCCACAAACAGCCCACAGTGCTTCCCCGAGGTGACAATCCCTGTCCCCACCACCCCCAACTAGGCGACCGGTGCCTTTAAGGTCAATGGGACGAGATGCTCCCCAGCATGAGGAGTGAAGCCCCCCTTAGGGCGGTGGGGGGGAACTGAAGCGCAGAGGAAGGAGTGGGGAGACGTTTACAGATGAGCCAGCGAGTCTGAGGTTAGGGGAGGCTCTTCCAGACCTCCCGGTCGGCAGAGCAGGAGGCCCCCCCTCATAGGCAGTGGGGGCAAGGAGAGGGAGCTGGTGCAAATCTCCCAGAGTTTAAGAACCAGGAAGCAGGGCTGAGCTGGCTGGGAGGTGATGCAGCCACCTCGGGGGGACAGATCTTGAACAGCGTCCAGCGCAGAAGCAAGGAGAACAAGACTCCTGCATGCAGTTAAAATTGGAGGGGGGGCAACGAGTTCAGAATGTTGTCACCAGCGCTGGACTTTGGCCAGGCCAGCGGGGTTAGCGCCCGTGGAAAGCCCAGCAGCCCGGTTGGGTTTTTGCATTTCCCTGGAAACACGCCACCTCACAGCATCCTGGGGCATGACTCAAAGGGAGGCAAGGAATCACCTACTGACTCAGCAGCTTCCCACCATCCCTGGGTTTTCCCCACTGGTCTCCCCTCCCCGGTTAGCTCCCGAGCTGGGACAGCCACCAGCTCTGTTGGGGGGGCTGGGGGCGTGGATGGCTCCAGACCCCCTGCCCCAGCTGGAGCTGCTACAGTCATTGCTTGGTCCCTAACTAACTAAGGTGGCTCTGGGCACATGGCTGGGGATTGTTGGCAGGAAGTTTTTTGCTGAGACAGCGAGGTTTTGTGTCTTTCACCTTGGTTAATGCAGTCACTCTGACACGGGCAGGGGGCGGCCGAGCGCGGCAGAACGTTCTGTCTCTCTCCCAGGACAGAGACGCTCCAGATCCACCTGACAGCAGGAGAGTCAACCTGCCTCAAGCATCCCGGATCACTGCATCAGAACATGGCAGCCGTCCAAGTGAGTCTCTGGCCTGTCTCCTGAATTAAAGCCCCTTAAAAATGGGGACTCAAGAACCCCCCAGTTTTAGTTCCTGGGGGGGCCCCTGTCTCCAGTGCATTGGGGCTACGTGATCTAACCCTGCATGTTAGATGCCCCGGTTGGTGTATTAGCCGGCGAGCAACAGCACCTGGCTGCCCTGCCCGGAGATTCAGGAGCGGCTATAGCCCAGGGCTCCCAGGGGGGAGCACGTCCCCCCGAAAACTGGCTGCTCTCAATGCAGAGGAGGCAAAGTGCCTGTCGGGATGATCGACTCCAGCACAGCTAGGGCAGTCATTGCCAGGGCTCCCTAGTCCCCTCTCCTGCTGTGTTGGCACTCGCTAGCCATGGAGCATCCTGGAAACTGGAGTGGGCACAGACAACAGGGACCAAGGAAAAGGAGGAAGTCTAGTCATTGGCGCAGACCGGCTGGGAGCCAGGACTCCTGGGTTTTGGTGGTGGCTCAGGGCGGGGAGTGGGGTCTAGTGGTTAGAGCAGACGGGCTGGGAGCCAGAGTTCAGCGATCCGGCCTGAGCTGCTGCCAGGAGGTGCCCACTTCCTTCCCCATGACCTCAGAGCAGGGCTGTGCCCCCATCTGCAACCCCACCCCCCCATACCCTCCCTTCAGCTGCAACCCCCACGCCCCCTCCCAGCCCCACACCCCCTATACCCTTCCCCCAGCTGCAACCCCCACACCCCCCTATGCCCTCCCCTCAGCTGCAACCCCCACGCCCCCTCCCTAGCCCCACACCCCCCTATACCTTCCCCCCCGCTGCAACCCCCACGCCCCCTCCCTAGCCCCAGCTGCAACCCCCACGCCCCCTCCCTAGCCCCATGCCCCCCTATACCCTTCCCCCAGCTGCAACCCCCACGCCCCCTCCCTAGCCCCACGCCCCCCTATACCCTTCCCCCAGCTGCAACCCCCACGCACCCTCCCTAGCCCCAAGCCCCCCTATACCCTTCCCCCAGCTACAACCCCCACACCCCCCTATGCCCTCCCCTCAGCTGCAACCCCCACGCCCCCCTCCCAGCCCCACGCCCCCCTATGCCCTCCCCCCAGCTGCAACCCCCACGTCCCCTCCAGCCCCCCAGGGGTCGGTCCCTCCGCCCAGCTGTGTAACTTCCCTGCCCCGCCCATCCGCGCAGGCCCCGCCCCTTGCCGGGCTGCTGCTCGCGTGGAACCCAACGCCACGCGAGCTGGGGCCTCGCTGTGCGCCCGGGGTCCTGCCTTGCCTTAGCTGCCCTTGGCGGTGCCTGTGCCCGGCCGCCCCGCTGGAGAGGCCCTGGCAGCCGCTGCCGGAGCCGGAGCCGGAGCCGGCCCGGCCCCGCCCCGTTCCTCACCGGATCCCCGGACTGGGGTGGCGGCGGTGGCGGCGACGGCGGGAGCGCGGCGGGTCAGGCGGGCGGCGGGGCAGCCCCAGGGGGCGGGGTTCGGGAGCGGGCGGACTCAGCGCCCGCCGGAGGAGCGGCGGGGCCGGGACAGGTCTCAGGTGCGGGGCCCTAAGGGGTCCCTGTAGGGTGGGGGGGGACCCTTTCGGGGAGAGGGGTCCCTGTAGGGTGGGTGGGGGGCCCCTAGAGGGGAGAGGGGTCCCTGTAGCGTGTGTGGGGGGACCTGAGTCCAGGGTGCTCTAGGGGTGTGTGTGAGGGGGGGGCTCTATAGGGGAGCGCGGGTCTTTATACAGGGTTCTATAGGGTATATAGGGGCATTGGGTTGGGGAGTCCCTATAGGGATCTCTGTAGGGTGTATGGGGGTCCTGGGCATAGGGGGTATCTAGGGACATAACAGGGAGCTAGAGAGGTCTCTTTGGGGACCTGTGGGGGATACTGAGGGGGCAGAGTGTGGGGGGCGCTGGCAGGAAGTGGGGCAAACTGGGGAGCAGGTTACAGAACCATGGAAAGAGGATGTCAGCTGGCCCCCCAAGGCTCCATGATGGGCTGCTGTTCCCTTCTGTCCTGGGGGGATTCTGTGACTCCCCGGTGCCCATCAGCCCCAGGGCTGGTGGAGGGGACCTGTGGGCACTTTCTCCATCTCGCTAGGTTCTGTAGGGATGCCCTGGGGGAAGGGCCACTGACCGATCCCAGTAACCAGCAAAGAGCAGCTACAAACTGCCAAACCCTGTGGCCTCCGGCCCGCCGCACAGTCCCTGTTTTGTGCTCACAACCTGAGCCCAGCAGACAAACAGCTGCTCCTTGGAGGACCGCTTTGAAACAGGGAACGATTGTGCCACGGAGCCCTTGGCACTGTAAATGCTGGCCCGGCATGATGGGTTGGGCTGTTGGGGCAGGAAAGAGCAATTCCTAGGGCAAATCTGCCGGGGGGGTTAAACAGGATCTGATACGATGGGAATTTGAAATGCTGTAGTTATACCAGGGTAAGCTCTCTGTTACTCTGCTGTAGCAGGGTCTTTTCTGGTTTAAACTAAATCAAAGAGAGCCATTCTCAGGCTGGCGTAAGCATGGAGGTTATAATGGTATACCAGTAAAATCAGACCAGTGTTCGACACGGCTCCCAGGTAGACAAGCCCCTAAAGGGGCTGCTGTCGGAACCGGGAGGGATTCGCTGTAACAGAAGCAGAGTTTGCTTTGGGTTTCCACAGAGTGCCTGCTGGACCCCTCGTGGCTGAGAGGAGGAGCTGTGATCTGGAAGCACTGAATCCTTTCCGCCTCTCTGCAGGTCACTGTGCCAGCCTGCGGGGAAGATGAATGGCTGGGTTTCTCACACGCTCTGCCTGTCCGTCATCCTGGTGTCCCTGTTGAACAGTGTCCTTGCTTGGAGTAGTCAGGATCTCCATTGTGGAGGTAAAGGGAGCATTTCCAGCTCGGTCGCTGTGTGACAGTTGCGCCCCATGCCTCAGTTTCCCTATCAGCCAAATGGGGATCGGGTTAGTTAACGCTAAGTAAGTGCAGATTATTGTTAGAGCAGCAGATCCTCTCTCAGGCTCTGACTCCCATTGGGCTAGGCACAGTGCAGACCCTGAGAAGGAGACCATCTCGTTAGTGACTGTACCAGGGTTAGTTGCTGCTCCCAGACGGACGGTGCACTGTTGAACTGTTGTTTTTGACCTGCCCAGGGCTGCAGGGGGCAGGCTGGGTAACAGCCGTTTGCTTCTCTCCCTCTGATTCACCATGTTGACTAATGCAACTGAGTTCTCTCTCTCCTCTCTAGCTTGTCGGGCCCTGGTGGACGAGCTGGAGTGGGAGATCTCCCAGGTGGATCCCAAGAAAACCATCCAGATGGGGTCGTTCCGTATCAACCCAGACGGCAGCCAGTCGGTCGTGGAGGTAGGGTGTCTTGCACTTGCCCAGCCGGGTACCTCTCTCCAGCCCTGGGGCGGCAGGAGTCTCTGAAAGATCAGGTTTAAGAGAGGGGAAGGGTGGATGGTAAATTGACAATAAAGCCCTACTGGAAGTAGCAGCCACGTGTTGTGGGGAGAGGGATGGAGAAGGGAGTGGGTCCTGAAGATCCCACTTCATTAATTTTCCTCCCCCAGAAAGACTCCAAGGGGGGCTGAGGCACCCACTGGGTGCTGTTAACCGCGGAAGGGGGGGTTCCTCTTCTGATTGGCGGCACTGGAATATGAAGCCAGTTTGTGAGGGCTGAGAATGGCTTCTCTGTAGTAGCGGCTCATGCCCTAGAGAAGCAGCGTTGCCTGATGTAGCAGGGGGCTGGCACCCAGGACCCCTGGGCTTTTCTGTTCTCTGGAGAATTTGTGGGCAGGGGGTGGGACTGAGAGTGGGGACTCCTGGGTTCTGTGCAGACCTGCCCCCCGGCTCGCTGCGTCACCTCGGCCGAGTCGTTTTGCCTCTGTGTAGAGAGCAGATAGCACTGTCGCTGCTCCCAGGGCGGCTCGGCCAACGCTTGCAAAGCACGGTTATGACCGTGTTGGGGCTCAGGTGCTGCGGCTGTCTCGTGGGTGAGTGGCATGGTGAATGCACTTGGCCTAGCCTGTCAGATTGCTGTGGTTCTGCCCAGGTGCCCTACGCCAGATCCGAAGCTCACCTGACGGAGCTGCTGGAGCGGGTCTGTGAGAAGATGAAAGAGTATGGGGAGAAGGTGGATCCCTCCACCCACCGGAAAAGCTACGTCCGCGTGATCTCCCATGACGGGACCAAGATGGACCTTTCTGAGACCAAAATGGACGGGGATGTGACGTCCCGCCTGAAGTTTGCGGTGAGTGCAGAGGCGCTGGGCGTACGTGGGGCTCCCCTGACGGAGCTCAGCTTCCAGTTGAAGGGGAGACCTTGATGACTTTTGACTCTCAGCTGCAGTAGCCCCCGCCCTGCTGGTGCTGGGCACCGGTGGATGAGTGGGAGACACCAGGCTGCTCTCACTAGCAACACCCTAGTGCTTAACCCTGACCCCTCTTCCTGCACTGCAGAGCGCTGACCCCCCCCCCGCAGCCTGACCACTGTGCTTTGCCACCGCAGAGCAGGCCATGGACTGGTGGGGCTGCTGTTTCAGTGGCTGGGGCTGTGTCGAGCAGGGCCCAGCCGTGGTGTCTCCTCTCTGTCACTGTTGCCGTGGCTGCCCCGTATGACCCCCTCAGTGCTAGGGGAGGCAGGATGCAGGTTTTCTGACCCTCTCCGGACCCTGTTGCAGTGCGAGAGCATCGCCGAGGAGTATGAAGATGAGCTCATTGAATTCTTCTCCCATGAAACTGACAACGTCAAGGATCGGCTCTGCAGCAAACGGACCGGTAAGTGAGGGTCCCCTGCTGCTTGGGGCGGGGGGCTAGTCAGCCAGGGAACATAAGAACAGCCAGACTGGGTCAGACCAATGGTCCATCCAGCCCAGTATCCTGTCTACCGACAGTGGCTCATGCCAGGTGCTTCAGAGGGAATGAACAGAACAGGGAATCCTCAAGTGATCCATCCCCGCTCGCCCATTCCCAGCTTCTGGCAAACAGAGGCTAGGGACACTTCAGAGCATAGTTTTGCTAATAGCCATTGATGGACCTATCCTCCATGAACTTATCTTTTTTTAACCCTGGTATACTGGCCTTCACAACATCCTCTGGCAAGGAGTTCCACAGGTTGACTGTGCGTTGGGTGAAGAAATACCTCTTTTTGTTCGTTTTAAACAAACGGAGCCTGGAGGCTTTTGTTCACCTCTAGATGGCTGCCTGGAGGCCAAGCCCAGTCAGCAGTCACCACTCTAGGAGCGAAATACACCCTTGAACAGGGCAGAAGCCATTGGCAAGGCGCAGAGAAGCGGGGTGCTGCCACGTAAAGTATTTAGCCCGGATACCATGGCTGGTCCCCTGTACTCAATCAGTGTTATTCCCCACTTCCCATCATGCTGCAGCATTGCTGGAACAGGGTGACTGCTGCGCTCCAGCCCAGAGGAAGCTGTCTTCCAGCGATGGGGAAAATGTTCCCTCTGCACCAGGGTCCATAAGCTTCACTGAGTCGTGGAATCACCCACTCCTGAGGCCTGGGAAGGCAGCGTGGTGTTGGACTCATCTGCGTCACCTTCCCACAACTGCACCTTCCTTGGCCAGTTGTTTTCCCCCCAAGATGTCGATTTAAGGCACCCCCCTTAGGCGTTTTTGTTTTTTTTTTCAATTTGGACAGCCTCCCATTTTATGCTGGTTCACGGAATCAGTGAGTTCATTAAACAGCCAGAACAAGAAGCATGCCGCTGAGCTGCGGTGACTGCTGAAAGCTGTGGGGCTTGCAGGTCTGTTCTGATTGATGATCACATGGACGAGGTGCTGGGCTGGGACTCAGGAGACGTGGGTTCAATTCCTGGCTCTGCTGTAGACCCCATGCAACCTTGGTTGAGTCACTTCCCCACTCTGTGCCTCGGTTTCCCCATCTGTAACACAGGGATACCATCTCTCTGTCATAGAGTGCTGGCTAACTCCCCAGATACTCTATTGAGCGCTGTAGAGAAGCCATTACAAAAAACTATTCATAAACCAGAAGGAAAGTAAGAAAGGAAGTAATGATAGTTAGCTGTTACCCAGCGCGCTTCGTGCGTAGACCTCAAAGCCCTTCACAAAGGACAGCCAGGGCGATTAGCCCATTTTATAGATGAGGAAACTGAGGCAGAGTTACGTTGACTTGCCCAGGGTCCCCCAGCAGATCAGCGGCTGGGCTGGGAATAGAGCTGAGGTCTCCTGATTCCCAGTGTAGTGCCCTACCCACTGGACCCTGCTGCTCCAGGCTCTTATCCTGCAGCCGCTGGGTCGCTTTCTGTCAGGAAGCCGTTTCAGGTAGGCTGCGACTGGCCCACTGATGGGATCTGAGTCTAACTTCCACTGTCTTATGCATTTGTCAGTAACTTGCCCTCCCATCCCCTGGCCTCTCCTCGCCCTTGGGGTGTCAAACCCCCTCCAGAGACCTGTTGGGGATCTGGTGCGAGTGCTCTGCAGGAGTGTCCCGGCTCTGTGGGCTCGCTGCTCCCACCGAGGGCAGCAAGTCAGAATTTCATGCTGCCTTTTCTAACTGCCTGCAGCTTTTTTGGGAAACTCCAGCTTGTGCCAAGCGTTCCTGAGGCAGGGCCAAGGGACAGCGGCTCCTCCCACAACCAGCCCAACCTCCTTTGCGCCGGGGATTCTCATTGGCTGCCAAAAGCAGTAATGGGATTGGAGCAGCCAATTGCTGGGTGCTATTCAGGGACTGGTCTCCCCATCCCGCTAAGTTATTTTTGGATGGCAGCCCTGGGTGCCGCCTGACCTTTGTTCGTTCTTGTCCAAGCTGTTGGAAAGGGACTCTGGCTTTACACCTCTGTCCTCTGATCTCCCTGCACCTGAACACCTGATCGCTCTGCATGCCACAGCAATGTGTCAGTCTTCAGCAGAGAGCGCCTGCCATCTGCGCTGTCTGGGTCACAGGCCAACCTCAACAGCTCTGTTCAAACAGCCGCATTTTTCATTAGCCACTAACTAAAGTGTGTGTGTGAGAGAGAGAGAAGTGGTCCCTCCGCCAGTCACTGCTGTGCCAGCCAGTCCCTGTTCTCTGGCTGGCAGCCAGATCTTTCAGTCCTCACCTGAGCAACAGCCTTGTCCTTGGGCTGCACATCCAGCCGGCCCCTTGACTGCTCTGTGCTTCAGTAAATGGCTGAGAGTCAGAGGTTGGTCTCCTGTGCCCTCCACCTCTAGGAGGGATGATCTGCCTCTGGAAAAATGAACAAGAGTTAAACTCTGGGTCTTAAATCGTTGATTCCGTGGCCCCTTTTACAAGCGTCAGGATGTTAACCCGGTGTCCTGGCCCCCTCCCAACTATTTGGGCAATTATTTTCCACTGGCCTACCACTCCGTTTCATTCACATACAGACTGCTGCTTTCCTTTCAAGACCGAGGCCACTGTGTGATACTGTACCGTGTTGAACAGCTGCTACATCCCACCCTAGAGGTGGCTGCATTTCAGTGAGGATGAAATTATCCTCCAGGTAGATTAAGTGCTTTGGTGTGAAAGATGCTAGAAATGCTGCGGTCAACAAAGCGGCTGTGAGCGGGTCTGTGGTGTTTGGAATAATACAGACTGAGGAGCATGTGGGAATCATCTCACACGTTAAAAGGGACAAGGAAGCTGCAGACTTCCCAGGCCATGAGCTGCTAAGCCAGTTCGAAAGGGACATGCTTGTGGTAGCTGCTGTCTGTTTCCTACAGTTGGATAGAAATGTTACTGAAGATCTGATTTGGAAACTGAATCAGCTTGAGGACTGGCAGCAAAATACTTAGACTGTAAACTCTGGGGCAGAGCCAGTTGTCTGCAGGTGTAGGAAACTATCACAAAGGGACCTGATCCCTGCCTCCAGGTGCTACCGTAATGTAAATAATACAGGGACATTCAGTGAGATCGAAAGGTACAAATTCCTAGCTGAGAAAAGGAAGTACACACGGCACAGTTAGCTGGTGGAACTCACTGTCACAAGATCTGACTGAGGCCAAAAACAAGATTCCGAAAGGGATTAGACATTTGACATGCTACAGAGACCAGCCAGAGAGAAGTTAGAGCCAGTTCTGTAAGGAACGTGAGCCCTGCTGCTTCACTGCACAAACCAACCTCTAACTCGCGGGGGGTGGGGCAGGGGGGTCAGGAGGAGATTGTCCCACAACTGTCTCCTGCAGGGTTCTTATCCTTTCTCTGGACCTCGGCTCTGATCCAGTCTGGTAAGTCCCTTGTTCTAACGGCTTGTGCTCGTATGCGTAGATCTGTGCGACCATGCCCTGAACATCCCCCACGATGAGCTGTGAAGTGCGAAGGCCCGGATCAAACTGGACATCCCCTGCAGTGGACTCCTCCCCTACCTGCCGGCATTGCCCTGGGAACCTCACTGGGTGTCACCTGGAAACCCCAAACTTCGCCTGGGGAGGAAAGCAGGACAGAAACTTCCTTCAGAGGGAAAGACGTTGTCCTTCTCCTGCCCCTCGGGATCGCTTGACTTTCCATCTGCTTTTAGGCTGTCGATGTTTCCTCCCTCATCCCTTCCCCGAGGAGATGGACAGATGTGCCTGTAGAGTCCTGAGTCTGGATCTGACCCCTCCTCCCCCCGCCCACCTACTCTGGTGCTTTTACGTCTTATTTATTTTGGTTGTCTTGGGGTGGGAGTGTCAGCTGATGGGAAGAGGAAAGGGGGCCAGGAACCGGGTTCTGTTCCAGCTCTGAGAGGAGATGCTCTCCGGGGGGCAGAGCCAGGCATGGGCATCAGGACTTTGAGTTGTAGAAGGGCTGGTGGAGTGAGACCTCCCGGGTTTTATTCTGAGCAGCAATGTGTTCTAGTGGCTATGGTGCAAGAGCTGGAGTCAGGACTCTGGTTCTGGTCTGGCTCTGCCACTGTCTCACCGTGACCTTGGGCAACTCACTTCTCTGTGGCTTTTCTGAAGGGCCCAGGGGAAGGGGACCGCACAGAGACTTCTCCACCATCATCCGTCCAAAGGGGACACTTCCAGCCACCAGCAGCAGGAGCCATGAGTATTGAGCTCAAATGACAGCCGGCGAAGACACGGCCGAGTCGGCGCTCTGCTAGCAACGTCTGCACACGCAGGGTGGAGGGATCCAGTTTTCCAGGGGGAGTCGTGCTACTTTGAAGGGCTTGTTTTTAAATGTCTCAGGTCTGTTTCCTGAGGACCTCTTTCTAGGCTGCAGATTGCTGTGATCTCCGTCGGAGGGCAGTAGAATAAACCTCTGGCCACACTGCAGTTGGAACTGCTCGCAATGGTCCTGTTTCCCTGTGCAATGAGGGGTAGGGGTGATTAGTCTGAGCAGTGGGTTCTGAAGGGCCCTATGGCGCTTAGTCCATGGGACAGTTTTCAGCACTGTATCCCTGTCCACGCCAGCGGGAAGCTGTTAGCAGCTTCAACTATCCTGTGGCAGCGTAGCGAGTACCGAGGCAAGGGTGGTACCAGTGTTAGGCAATGCCACAGACCAGCGATTTGCTCCTGCTCCAGGCATGGGCGACAGCTGCCATCTTGGGCAACAGTGGGGCTTAAACCAGGGCCCTCCAGAGCCAGAAGCCTCTACAGCTTGAGCTAAAGAGGCAGGCATGGCCGCTGAGACCCGAATCCTCTGTGCAGTAGGGGACGTCGCACACGCAGGAGTGGCTAAGTCCCAGGGCAAAGGTGCTGGCTGTGTGGAATGTTTCTTGAAGGGGTTGGGGGGGTGCAGGGCTTCTGCAGCTTTACTGGCAATCAGCTGCTTTAATGGCTAAGTGACACACACACCCCTGGTGCCCAGGCTGAGGAGGGGGTGCCCCTGCCACCCCATCCTTGCTGGGGGTGACCGAGTGAAAGCTGCTGCTAATGGGCCCCCAAAGGACCAGCTCTGACCAGGGTCCTGTAATGAACATGGAGGAACTTAGGCACATACGACCTTTCCCTGGCCAGTGGGGCAGATGCCCAGGGTCACGTTCACCAGGGCAGGTAACAAGGGTCCCTTGGTCCAGTTTTCACTGGAAGTGAACATGGCTGAAGCATAAGGAGCTTGGGGTTGGGTTTTTTTGCCTTTGGGACCTACTGCACCAGCCGGACCCTCCGTTTATGCATTGTTCCTGGAGTGGGGGAATGCAGGCCCTGACCCCCCAGTCCCACTTCCTCCCTGTCCCCTCCCCTTTGCTCACTGCTCCAGCTCAGCTGCTGGCGTTAACTTGACCCTCCCCTGCTGGAGGGGCTTGCTGGGCTGAGGAGGTGTGTGGGCTCCACAAGGAGTTTAACAACCTCATGTTCCTTGCTGGGCCTCCCCCTTTGTCAGCAACGCACATAAAGGCAATGAGCCTTTCACCGTGGCCAGTGGCTGCCCTAAATCATTTGAAGCAATAGGCTTCTCAATGCTTGGCTGCTCAGTGTGGGGTAATTGCCTGCCAGAGTAGGGGCACCACAAACCCCTTGGGCCCTTGGAAATGACAGGACTCCCAGGGGCACTGCACAGCCTTGTGCTGGCTCAGGGTTGTGGCTGCACCATCAGCCACAATTTGGAGCGGCTCTGAATGGCCTCTGGGCTGGTGCCTTCAGTTCCTGGCTGTGCAGGGAAGGGTTGAGCAAAGGAAAAAGTCCTTCCAGAGGCCAGTCCTGGGAGGAGCTCTCTTGCTATTAACCTTGAACAATAGCCAAGGTTGTCTACGCAGCTGTTGTGCACGTTTGCCTGCCTGCCTGCCTGAGGGTTAGCACTAGATCTGAACAGCCCCAGCTCGGGTCGCTTTGACCTGCTTGCGGAAGGGGTGGTGGTGTTCAGCAGCTCTGCTCTCCAGAGGTGCTGGCCTGACTCGCACCCGAGCCAAGTGTCTGTCTGCAATCACATCTGGGCATGGAGTGAGGCTCGCCCACCCATGCAGGCTCAGTGACCCTTCCAAGGCTGTTTATGCCCTCATTTCCCCAGAGAGCTTAGCCAGTGCCAGATGCACAGTAGTTTAGCACTTTGCACCCATAAAACAATAGTTTAGTGTTACCATTCAACACCCCAGTTCCCCTGAGAGCCTTTTTCCTCTCTGGACTGACAGCAGGTCGCTATGGTCCCTGAGCAGCTCTCTTCCTCGCTGGTTTGCTGCCGTAGCATCAGCTGTGATTGTGGGCTCTACCACTTTTCTATGCCTGCTGATGGATGCGGGGGAAGATGACTTCTACCAGCAGCACGTCCAATGCTCCCTGACCTCGCCACAGGGGCCTGCCCCCTGTCTCTTGTCAATGGCTCCTGTCCTGCTGTCTCAACTGCCAAGTTTAAGCAAATATTTGAGACATGAACAAATATTGACCCTTCCACACACCAGAAACGACCCTTTTCCTGAGAGAGCGTGTGACTCAGGAGACAAGGAGTAGGTTGCCGCATGTTTCACGGCAAGGTCATCAGGCCAGGGCACCAGGGATTGAAAGTCAAGATCAGCTGATGGGAGCTCTGGGCATGGATCTGGTGGCTCTCAGCCAAGGTCCTAATGGAGCAGGTCTTGCTGTCACAGAAACCTTCCCCTGGCTGGCGGAGAGGATAAGGTCTGAATGGGCCATGGAGACTTAACTCTCTCGACCCACCTCCAGCAGTCGGGTCGTTCCAGCCCCCAGCTTGTGTGTGTAGCCTGCCCTTCCTCTGCCCACGGTTCCAAGGTTGCCAATCACCTCCCACTCCGGCAGCCTTTTGCTGAACCTCCCACCCTGCCCCGCTTCCATTGTCTCGTGATCAGTGACCCAAGTTCTTTTTTGGCCTCTCCCCTTTTCAGGAGCTCCTTGCCCAAATACACCAGCAGGCTTTGCCGGCCCAGGATGGACTAAGAAATTCATAGAGAAAACTTCGTAGCTCCAACTATTTAGCCCGCTAATCCAGCAACCCCAGCGCGGCAGGGGGTTCAGCATGTCTTATAGCACGTGCTAGTAGCCGGCACTGAAATCGCCGTCTTGGGGGAACGCAGATCCCCGCCAGCTCGGGGAATTACCCCTCTTATGCAGAGGAGGAAACTGAGGCACAGAGAGACAAACCAGTAGCAAAGGCAACAGCAGAGTTAGGGACAGAAGCCGAGTCCTGGCTCTCTAGACCCCACTCCTGGCTATAAATCCGATTGTGAGAGAGGGCTCAGACTCGCATCAGGATCAAGCCCACGCCCCACCCTGCTTTACTCAGTGAGTGTTGGGAAAACCCAGGGCGGGTCCTTATGGAGTCCTAGGGGCTGGAGACCAGATCATCCACAATCTAGGTAGGCCCAGAAAGAGCAGTTGTCCTCTCCCTTTGTCTCCCCAGGCCCTCAGCGTCAGACGCTCCCAGCTGTGGTCAGAGGCCACAATAAAAAGCCTCTGCACAGAAGGGTGCTACAAACATTCCCTGGGGGAGAGGAAACTTGGAAGGTTCCTGCTGGAGTGGGAGATCAGTAGGTGGGTGCAGCAGAGGTGAAGTAGCCTTGCAGCAAGTGGAATACCAGACCTGATGGTTTGATCCAGGACAGCAGTGGAGTACACTGGGCTAGACAGAGGCCAGCAGTCAGATCTGTAACTGCAGGAGACTTAACAATTTATGATACCCCATTTCCCCTCCCCACCAACCCCCTGTCCTGTCATGTGTCTGCCACATGCAGTGTATCAGACCATATGGGCAGTGCCCTTGGTGTCATCTCAGTGCATTGCCCAGCTTAGCACTGAGCCGCAGCGTGCTCACTGGCTGATGCAGACGCTGCTCGGCACCACTAAGGACAATGCACTCAGGAAACCCCAGTCCCAGCTGCATCGGTCCAGGGGAGGAGAATCCCCGAATGACTCCGAGCTCAGGTGAGTTGCTGAAAATCAAGCTGTGATTTTTCCAGCCTCAGATGGGGACTTGCACTCGGGACCCTAGAAATGGGGCTTCGCGCTCTGTTCTCCAGGCGAGCATGTGACTCAGGAGTCATGTGTGCACGGAAAGGAGACCGCTTGGACTCCAGCCTGTTCTCCCAAAGCTGTGCTGGCTCTGAGGGCTGCACCTTTCAGTCCATAAGCTGGGCACACGTGGCACTGAAGATGCAGGGAGGAACAGGCACCAGTTACATTTGTAGAGTGGCTGGTATTACCCTGATGTCCTGAGCAGGAAATGCACTGTTGTTGCCTTCCACAGCTGGGGCAGCAGGAGTCTGAGCCGTAAGGACCATATTGATAACTTACCAGAAGCCAGACAAAACTGCGTGCTCCAGAATTAAATGTCTTCAAACTTAGTTCTTTCTCATCTTTGTATCTTGGCTGATTTTCCATTGCAGTTATTCCACTTTATCCAACTCCAGCGGTTACGGGCCAAAGGGCGAATCTTGGCTGCATTTTAGGACTATGTGACACAGCGGGCCTACTCTCATATAAGTCCCTGTTGCTGGGATACGGAGCTAGTGCAGGTCTGACTTTAGCTCCGCAAATATGGGCCTATATTTTTAGAGACAAAGGCTGTGAATTCTGTTTCCCACGCTGCTAGTGATTAACTGGCCACCTTGGAGAGCATTACCTGAAGGTTACTCAGAGACTGCCTCTAGACAGCATTGTAAGGAGTGTTGTTACCTGTCCTGGTTTTTTTCCAGATTTGGCCTTGATTCAATCAGTGTGCTCCAAGTTTTGCAGGGCATTGGTGGGAGGCGCAGGAGGAAAGGGATTATCCCCAAATGATGTGAGAAATTCCCTGTCAGAGGGGGTTGAGGCGTGGCGTGCTGACATCACCACGCAAGGACATCATGTGACACATCTTGCATTTTGACACGACAGGCATTTCAGCACCACGATCGAGTGATATCCGCAGGTGCTGCCCCCTGGTATCTCGCTGTGTCTCCCATAATGCTTTGTCACCATATCCTCACATGATGCCATTGTGCATCTCCGCGCCACAGTGAGGCTCCGAGAGGACGTTGTGTCATTCGCCGTGCCACAGCGAGGCTCTGAGGCGACACCGTGTCATCTGCCGGGCCACAGCGAGGCTCTGAGGCTCCACCTTGATACTTCGTCTTGATGTCGTGATGCCCTGAGGCGATGCCATGTCATTCACTGAGACGCGGCCAGGCTCCGAGGCCACGCCGTGCCGTTGGCCGCCCCACGGAAAGGCCCCGAAGCCACGCCGTGCCGTTGGTCGCCCCACGGCCAGGCTCCAAGGCCACACCGTGCCGTTGGCCGCCCCGTGACCAGGCTCCAAGGCCACGCCGTGCCGTTGGCCGCCCCACGGCCAGGCTCCAAGGCCACGCCGTGCCGTTGGCCGCCCCACGGCCAGGCTCCAAGGCCACGCCGTGCCGTTGGCCGCCCCACGGCCAGGCTCCAAGGCCACGCCGTGCTGTTGGCCTCCCCGTGGCCAGGCTCCAAGGCCACGCTGTGCCATTGGCCGCCCCATGGCCAGGGTGCAAGGCCACGCCATGCTGTTGGCCTCCCTGTGGCCAGGCTCCGAGGCCACGCCGTGCCGTTGGTCGCCCCACGGCCAGGCTCCAAGGCCACGCCGTGCCGTTGGCCTCCCCGTGGCCAGGCTCCAAGGCCACGCCGTGCCGTTGGCCACCCCGTGGCCAGGCTCCAAGGCCACGCCGTGCCGTTGGCCGCCCCACAGCCAGGGTGCAAGGCCACGCCGTGCCGTTGGCCGCCCCGTGGCCAGGCTCCAAGGCCACGCCGTGCCGTTGGCCGCCCCACAGCCAGGGTGCAAGGCCACGCCGTGCCGTTGGCCTCCCCGTGGCCAGGCTCTGAGGCCACGCCGTGCCGTTGGCCTCCCCGTGGCCAGGCTCCGAGGCCACGCCGTGCCATTGGCCGCCCCACGGCCAGGCTCCAAGGCCACGCCGTGCCGTTGGCCGCCCCACGGCCAGGCCGTAGGACTCGGCCCATTCCGGGCTGAACTGAATATACGTTGCCCCTTCCAGCCTCCAGCCCAGCCCGGGTGGGGGAGGGGAGGGGGCAAGTCCCATTGGGTTACACTGAGTTTTCAGGCATTTGCTTTGGCCACCTATACCCAGTCCCCTCCCCCCGCCCACCCCCGTGAAGGCCCCGCCCGTCTCGCCACCCCGCCCAATAGCCGAGCGCGGCGCGGCCGCGCGGGGGCGTGGCTATGCTAATGACCTCCCCGCCGGGGAGGGGCGCCGTAGCCGCCAGCGCGTTCCGCTCCCGCTCCCCCCCCACTCGCTGTCGCGCTCGCGAGGACCCCTCCTCCTCCTCCTCCCCCCCCCCCACCCCGTGGGCGCCGCTCCCTCCTCGGCCTCCTTCTTCAACCTTGGTCCCCGCCGGCCCAGGCCCCCCGCGCCCGGCGGCTGCAGCACCCGGCTCCCCGCCGCGCCCGGACCCCGGCTCCGCTCGCCATGACCTTACTGCGGGCGGCCGCGCGCCTGCTGGGCGCCAAGGTGGGCTCGCGCCCGGGGGGGGCCGTGACCTGGGGGGGGGGCTGTGACGGGCCTTCGGGCGGGGGGCGCCCCCCTGGAAAAGGTTGGGCCGCGCCCTGAGTTCCCAGGGGCCCCCGCGTGCATGGGGGGGGGGGCTCAGCCATGCTCCAAGCCGCCCCCCCCCACGGGGTTTGTGGGTGATTTCCCCCCCCCCGGCTGCAGCCACGCACCCCTCCCCCCTGGGGTGTGTCGGTGAGGGGGGGCCCTGCACACACCGCATGGCCGCTCTGCTGCCCCATCTCTGGGGAGCCGGCTGGGGGGGCCCCCCCCCCCCGAAGGGCTGAGCTCTCCCCTCCCTGCTCCGGGCTTTGAGGGGTGTAAAGGGCCATGGAGCCCCCCCCCCCCAAGCTCTGTGCCTCCCCGGGACCGGGCACTGGCCGTGCCAACGGGCTCTGCGCCCCCCCCCGCCGGCCCAGCGCCACTGAGGCCGAAGGGCTGACTGGGAGTTCGGGGTCGGGGACCTTAGGGGCTAGGCTGGGCTTTCCAAGGGGCCGCAGGGTGACCGCACATGTAAAAAGTCGGGACGGGGGTGGGGGTAATAGGTGCCTATATAAGAAAAAAGCCCCCCAAAAGCGGGACATCTGGTCACACTAGCTCCGTGCAGCCCGGTCGGCCCCAGCGGGGTGTAGGGTCCGTGGGGGGAAGCCGATCTCCACGGGCCCGGTAACTGCTGAGCGACCTGGCCCTGTTGGAAAAGTTCCGTTTCTCGCACCGCATTCGGTGGGGCGCCCGGAAGAGGTGCTAAATGGTACCCGCAGCGTTCCCTGTGAGCCGAACGAAGGCACAAACGCTCAGCCGCCGTCTTCTGCGGGCCTGGTCGTGTGCTGGGGTTCCTTGGGCTCCGCAGAAGCGGATCATTGCTCGCGGTAGCGGAGCGGGAGGAAGGCTCTCTGACGGGAGAGGGGCAAGGGGGGTGAGGCAGTATCTGTTATTGGACCAACTTCTGTTGGTGAGAGAGACCAGCTTCTGAGCCGCACGGAGCCCTTCTTCAGGTCAAATTCAGCCAGTGTGACTTGGACTCCCAGCCAGTTGAGTTTCATCACAATCCACTTGAGCAGCTTATTGAGTAACACTTTTTTATGTTTGGATTAGTTTGACTTGCTCCCAGCGTTTCCGAGGGTGTTCTGCTTGGCTCCTTCGCGGTGTTTAATCGCTGAGGATCAAAAATGCCAAGCGGGGAGCTGCTTGGGGCCTGGCTGCTGCGGGGGGGTGGGATCGGAAGTTTCGTCTGCACAGCCAGGCAAGTGAGCAGAGGAAGCAGAGCGACCAGTCCTAGAAGGCTAAAATTAGCACATTCTTCAGCTTTTGAAACAAAAGCCAAATGAGCCAAGCTTACGGTGACCGGGGTAAACCCTTCGGCTTTATTCTTCTAATCCTGTCTCTCCTTGGGTCTTGCTTTCAGTTGGTTGCAAAAGGAGGGGGAAATACCGCCTTTGTTAATGTACAGGGGTGTCCCTGCACTCCTTGGGAGTAATTGCACCTTCCTCGCCGCTAATTCTGTTACGTCTGTGTCGGGTGACTTAATGTAATACCTGAATGCTGAGCATGAGAACAGAATATCAAGCGTGATCGGGGTGGGGATGTGACTGGAAAAACGCTGGAAGCAGCAGTTGTATCCAGCTGTTTAAGATGTGGCGTATGTTCATAGTTTCTGTCTACAGGTGCCCGGATTTTGCCCATCTGAGGGCCACATTAACATCATGCCAGGAGATTCTCCGCCCTCCCTGACAGTCACCCATTGCAGCTGCCTGTCTTTAATACAGAGGTGTGACCTCTGGAAGGAAGGCCCAGGCCTGCAGTGCTCCATCTTGATCCAAGTGGCCTGGCTGCATTGCATGCTGGGAGCCATAGTTTTGGGCTCTCTCTCAAAGATGGAGGAGGCCGCAGTGTAGAAGCCTGGGATACTTTGGCTGCCCTGGCCTACTGAGACCTCACAGGTGAGGAAAGCAAGAACTTGGATGAGATTTGCTAGCGACCAGTTGTGCGTATCCCACAACGTCAGGCACCAGCAGAAATGGCTCAGGATCTCATTCCTCATTAGCTTGTGTTCTGTGCGGACAGCTCCTGTATGGCCTGATTAGGAGCTGGCGGCTTTTAAATGCCAAACAGAATGTGGGAGGGGGAGATAAAAAAACAGGTCTGCAGTTGAGTAACTGTTCATAGAATCGTAGAATATCAGGGTTGGAAGGGACCTCAGGAGGTTATCTAGTCCAACATGCTGCTCAAAGCAGGATCAGTCCCCAATTTTTGCCCCAGATCCCTAAATGGCCCCCTCAAGGATTGAACTCACAACCCTGGGTTTAGCAGGCCAATGCCCAAACCACTGAGCTATGACCCCCGTTGTAAAAACCTCACCTGTTCTTGAGCAACTAAACACTTGTAGGCCTGAGACACCTGCCCAGCACCTCCTGGGTCTGAATTTGCTCTGCTTTGCTAACACAGCTTTGTGGCTTTACCCTCCCCGCGCTCCTTCCCCACTTAGGCAAGTCCTTGAATAGTTACATAATTCCTGGAAATTAACCTCTGGGGCAGGTTTGTACTCAGGAGTTGCAGTTTCGCCCAGTGAATAGGACGCTGGGGTGGGAGCCACGGGCCCTGGCTTTGCCACTGACTTGCTGTGTGACCTTGAGCAAGTCACTTCCCCTTTCAGTGCCTTGGCTTTTTTCCCCTTCCCACCCATATCTGTCTAGATTGTGCTGTAAGAGCCAACGGGCCTCTCAGCACTACAAATAGATCACCCTAACCTTCCCTGGGGAATGTTCTCCGGAGCGTGCCAGGTCCCTCTGTGGCAGTCACCCGAGGAGCTGGAAAGCGGTGAGATAACAGCACTATTTAGCACCCAGGGCTGCACAACTGGGAACTGGGCTCGACCTCTCCACCTGTGAGCTCCTTGGGTCGGAGCGTGCATTGTCGTGGCTGGTCCTCATGCGGCCTGGCAATGTGGAAGTCCATTGGGAGGAGGGATGAGACGCTTGAGGGGGAGCGTAGGAGGGGATGAATAAGAGGACTGGGCTGGAGTCAAACTGAAGCTCGGAAAGCTAAAAACCTTGCCAGCTAGCCTGTGGTGTGTGTGAGATCTCTACCCACTGAATTATGCACAGTCAAACTCCCCTGTGGGCCTTCTGACTGTAATCTGATGTTGCCACCTCTCCACCAATCATTCCTCCCTTGGAATTGCAATAGTGGGGTTCCGTCACCAGGAAAAGGTTAAAGTGACACTTGGCAGGCTTGGCTGCTTTAGCCTTGTGATCTTCCATTGGACTGGGAGTGTTGGGCTAAAGGTCAGGCTCTGGAAGAGGAGAGCGGTGTTTCCAACAAGTAATTCAGAGTTACCAGTCCAGGGACTCAAATTCAAAGGCAGCCTCTGACACCTTAAACATCTGTACAAGGAAAGGGGGTGAAAATGAAGCCATAGCCAACAGCGCAATGATCCTTCCTGGGGGTCTGGACTAGGGTAATGATGTGGGGTCAGACTCTAAGGGATTGGAGGTCGCAGGAGTCCAGCAGGGCTCTGCAAAGAGGTTTGGACCTAAAGCTCCATGGCCTTGGCAGAAGACGTGCGCCCTGCATTAGGAAGGCGGTGCCCTGCCGGAGGGCTGTCTGCAGCTGTTGGGTCGCGGGTTCCAGCTGTGAACTGACACTGTCTGCCATGCTGCCTTATGGAATTTGACCTTGGGATTCCCAGCAGAGCTTGGGATGGAACCCAGGAGTGCCGGCTCCTAGTCCCCTCGCTCTAAACTATGTGGCTTGCCCTGCCATATGCAGACTATCAACGCGTGGCCAGGCTACGTGCG
Source organism: Natator depressus (assembly GCF_965152275.1). Classification (NCBI taxonomy): domain Eukaryota; kingdom Metazoa; phylum Chordata; order Testudines; family Cheloniidae; genus Natator; species Natator depressus. The sequence continues at coordinate 2,553,411 of NC_134253.1, read as the reverse complement.
AGGTGGGCGTACAAAGAACGCTCCTGTGGCCCTAGGAGATGTCCGTCTCCTATCCTTGTTGGGGGAGCAGGCTCTGTTCTAACTGTCCTATTGTACTGTCAGGATTCACACGGAAGGGGACTGAGCTCAGATATACTTACAATTCCTCTTTTGCCTTTTAACTGGAACCAGAAACTAATTATCAGTGGTAACCGTAACAGCCCTGAGTGTTTCCTGCTGATGTGATCACTTTAATCCTCTTAGCGAGCCACGCCCTGGGCCTGAAAAGACTCCTCTGTAGGCCGCAAGTGGTCCCATTTCACACACCCCATTCTGTCCCTTGCGGCCTTCTACGCCTGCACTATCTCCCCGTCCAGTGACGCTATCAGAGCTTCTGAGATCCACCTGCAACGTGGTTCTTGTTGTGTGGATTTGACTGATGTCCGAGAAACAGCCTGGGCTAGTGGGTAGGGCACCAGACTAGGAGTCTGGAAACCTGAATTCTGTTCCCAACTCTGTCGCTTTAATCTGTGAAGCACTGTGCTGCTCTGGAACTGTCTGAAACCCTGAATAACGATAAATCCCTTAATTGGAGAGGGTTGGAAACGGGTTTCCCCTCCTGCTCCTCTACCCGTTCCTCTGGGAACCTGCCCCTTGCAGGGTGGACTGAGCAAAACAGGCTGCGGACTTGCTTGTTTTACCACTGCCCTGGATTTCCCTGCTTAACTCCTCGGACGGTGACGGCTGCTGCCCTGTCCTTTCGTTGCCCTGCTGCGCTGATGGATTGCTCCATACAATGCTCAGCCCTGCAGCTGCTGCTTGCTCCAGGTGTGTCATCCCCTGTGCCCATCCTGGGGAGGAGCGAGGAGTGAGCTGGTCCATTCAGGTCTTGGCATCTCGGAAGCGACTCCCCACAAAGGAGGTCAGTTGGAGTGCGTCGTGCCGCGGGGCTAAGTCTTTGCAATGAAGCAGCCTCTGGGTGGAGGCCTTTGGGCGTGGGGGGGATGCTGGGCGTGGGGGGGATGCTGGGCGTGGGGGGGATGCTGGGCGTGGGGGGGATGCTGGGCGTGGGGGGGATGCTGGGCGTGGGGGGGATGCTGGGCGTGGGGGGGATGCTGGGCGTGGGGGGGATGCTGGGCGTGGGGGAGTTGGCCCAGAACACGTTCCTATTCGGCTAATTCTGGCTCCCCCATAATGAGAGACATCTGTGACTCTTTCGGCTTCTTGTGCTGCTCAGCTGGTTGGAAAGAGAACTAGGAAACCAGTGCAAAGCTCAGTGCTATTAGCTGCTGTGGTTGATGGCGAGAACGGAGTTTCATTCCTAGTTCAATCTGGGTTTTGTGGGTCTATCGCTTTGTGCCATCTGCTCAGCTCACACAGCCTTTGCAGCAGGGCTCTGAAACTGCCGAATCTTCCCAGCCAGCAGGACCGAGCAGGGGGAAAAATGAGTCACTTTTTATAGCTCTGCCAGCGCCGTCCCTCAGGGACCTTGTGTGTGTCACAGAATCCACTGTCTGGTGTGGGGGGGACCGAGTCACAGCACGTGGGGACACAGGTCTGTCCCATCAAACTGCAGCATGGCTGAGTAGCTGGGCCAACGGCAGCAGCTGACCCAGGGTAGGAGGCAGCTTTGTCTAATTGCTAAAGCAGGGCATTGAGTCAGAGCCAAGCTTCTATTCCCTGCTCTGCCCTGACTGGAAATGTGACTTCAGACCAGGCCCTTCCTGGCTGTGATGTGGGTGGATATTACCCCCCACCCCCAATCCTGAGAGCCCCGGGATGGAGCTAGCTGCAAGCTGTTTAAAACTAGCTGTGCCAATGTGGTGTGCCCCCCACTCCGGTGGCTTGAGCCCAAGGGTCACCCTCCCGCTTTCTTGCTGGAGGAGACACCCAAGGAGGAAGCTGTCTCCAGGCTAACATTGTGCTTGACACTGGCGTGGCCTGTGGTGTATCTGCAGTGCAAGACTTTGCACTATGCCTGGCGGGTGAATCACTGAAGGGGACCTGTTCCGGGCTAGCAGGGAGGGCTGGGCTCAGACTGGGACGTGGCTCTTTGTCCCAGTGTTCACCAACAACTGCACAACACTGGATGGAGGGAAGCCGGCGGCTGCCCCCTCTCTGGCTGTTTGCGTTTGATCCTCAGGTGAGATTGCAGGGCCCTCCGGACCTCTTGCCCCGCCATTGTTGACAGGGCCGGATGGCAGCCCTCTCCCAAGGCTAAACACGCTTGCGTTCGTGCTGAGCTGGGGTCGTGTCTGTTGGGCTGTTTTGCAAGGCCAAGCGTAGGCTGGGTGTGAGGGACAGTATCTGGAGTTCCCTGGGGCTGCCGGTGGAACCATCCACTCCTTAGCATGGAGCACAGCCGGGGTTGGTCTTGCTGCTGGGACTGAACGAGATGTAAACCCAAGAGGCCCCGAGCAGCACGGCACAAAGGGGCGACTAGCGTAGCCTGCAGATGCGTCCAGTCTCCTGGCTTTGTGACCCCCTGCAAAGCTTGTCAGTTCCAGCCTCTTGGTGTGTTTCAGTGGGTCGCCTTTCAGGCTGAGCTAGACCAGCGCAGAGCCTCGATCCTTTAAATAAAAGCACCTGTTTGCATAAGAGGTTGAGCTCCGGGCTAGGAGCCAGACTCCAGGCTCTGTTCCCCACACTGCCGCGTCACCTCTGCGTCAGTCACCCCGTCTGTAAGGAGAGAGAGCGCACTCGACGGCTGTTGTAAGGTTAGACGTGAGGATGGTGTTGCTACGAACGTCGTCAAGGAGAGAAGTTGGGGATTGCTTCCCATAGCGAAGGGAATATCTGGGTCACGGCTGCTTCTATCCACCCGCTGTCTGCAAATATAACCCGCACCGGCTCCCTTGTGCATAGGTCAGAGTGCCTCCGGGTCCGGGGCAGGATGTTTGCTGCTTCCATACACCCTTTGCGGCCTGTTCTGGGACCCACGCCACTGGTTTGAAAGCATTTTCGGTTTGCGCAGAACAACCTCCCTGAACTTGGGCATCTGATCTGGGACCAGCTGCTCCCATTCCAAGAGGAAACCAGGCGAAGTTATTCCACCTGAGTTCTCCTGTTCACCAGTAGATCGGAGCAGCCCGGTGGGAACACTGCCACGTCTCAGTGTTGTGTCCCTCCTGGCAACTCGCAGTAGTCTGGCGTCAGACCCTTCTGGTCCGCACTGACAGCGGCTGGATATTGAGTCCTGGGTTTCTAGATACTAACTGGCTGAAAGTGATTCCTCCTTTGGGCAGCCGAGTTAAGAGCTGCCTCCGTCCAAGCTGAGGTTTGCTTCTTGGTCTCCCCGCAGTGTGGGTGCAGTTAGATTGGCGCAGAAGGAAATAAGCGATACCGGTTGCCCCCTCCCCCCACCACCACTTGGGTTGTACTGACAGACCTACCCTGGTGGAAAAGCAGCATGTTAGGCCAGGCCTAACCTGTCTGCAGTGGGGAGAGGAGACGGGCACAGAGTGAAACTTGCAGCTTCCATCCTCCCTCTCCATTTACAGCCCAGCGGAGGCTAGACTCTCTGTACCTCTCCCCGCCTAGAGCAGTGGTACTCAAACTTCAGTGCACCACGACCCCCTTCGGACAGCAAACATCACTACATGACATGGGGGGGGCCCTCGGGCTTTGGCTTCAGCCCTGGGCCCCAGCAAGTCTAATGCTGCCCCTGGTGACCCCATTATAATGCAGTCGTGACCTGCTTTGGGGTCCTGACCCACGTTTTGGGAACCGCTGGCCTAGAGCCTAGGGTGACTTGACCCACCACATGGTCTCAATATCTGCTTTAGCATGGGGTCTCTGGAAGTGTCCCAAAGCGCTGCTTATCTTCCCTGGTGTTCTCTTGGACGTAGGAGCAGATAAGCTCCTGAGGCAGGTTCCCACCCTCTCTTGCCTTGGAGAGGACAAACCTTGGTCCCATCTGTTCTGAACGGTCAGCATAAGCCCCTGCCTGCTGCTCTGAACTTGTTTCGGGAATGGCTGATTTGTCTGTCCCCCATGTTGCAAAGCATCTCCCAGTGCTCGGTCTGGGGCTGGGAGAGGTTAATGCTTGGGCTGGGAGACGTCCACAGAATGTGTGACTCCCTAAGGGGCACTCACCGGCCCAGGGCAGTCTCTTTCACATGCAGGAAGTGCTGGGCTGGCTACAAGGGAAAACATGCTAGACTAGTTAAGCGGGGAAAATGCCACTTCTCCCGTGCAGGCCAGCTATGAGGCCTGGCTTCCTGGGCTCAGAAGCCGTCCCTGGACGCTCCGCACCAGAGCAGGAGCGTTGAGTCCAGGCAACAAGACTGGAGCTTCTAAAAGCTCTGCCCTAGGAGTTACTGTGGGGCAGGAGCTCGCGATCCGTGGTCCCTTCTGGTCTTGGAATCGATGACTCCGACCCGGCTCCTCCTTGGAATTTACCTTCCACCTCCCTGGATCCCAGGTGGTTCCAGTTTTCCATATTGTTACTCTCACCGCTGTGTGAAAGTTCCTGTGCGCTGTGACCCAGCTGCTGTTTTCCACCCCAGAAGTGGCTCCCTCTTAGGGCAAGTCTACACTAAAACGCTGCATCGGCGCAGCTGTAGACACTCTACGCCGACAGGCGAGGGCTCGGTAGCTATGGCAATGGGAGAAGCTCTCCTGCCGACCTAGTGCTGGCTACACGGGGCGGGGGGTACGTCGGTCTAGTGACATTGCTCGGGGTGTGGATCCCCACCCCTGAGTGACGAAGTTACACTGATACAGGTCTGTAGCGTAGACCAGATCTAAGTGGCTGCTGATGTTATCCCAGTGTCGCTTTCTAAAACCCTTGGACCCCCGTTCACACACACGGTGCGACATGCATGTTGAGATGTTTGCATAGCTGGGATTATTCCACTGTTCCCTGCAGCTAAACAGATTCCCTGACTAGCTGTTCCTGGCGGCTTTCCTTGCGCTGCTTGAGGATGTTCCAAGCCATTGAAGGAGGGAACAGCAGAAGCCGTCCTGAGCAGCATCCCAAACTAGCCCACTGTGTACAGAACAAATAAGCAGGGTTTGTTTTTTGTTTTTTTCCCAGCCGCTTGCGCCGAGAACAAAGCTTGTGCCAGGATTTTGGCATTGCCTGGCCAACTCGAAACGCTCTTGCTTGTGTGGGTGCTGCACTGAAGTTCTGGATTTGCAACAAGAACTCTGACTCCAGCAGCAGCCCCAGGCTCATGGGAGCAAGCAGCAAACCTGTCTGCTTAGCGCTTCCCGGATGAGTGTGAAGTGAACGTTTTGTCAGTGAAAGCGGCCTGGCCCTTCTGGGAGGAGAGCTGCATTCTCCAGCTCAGCTGGGTCTAAGAACCAACCCTCTGAATTGAGTGGAACAAAGGCCCTGATTGACTTTCTGTCAGCGGGTCTCTGCCTTCATGCCTTCAAACTGCAAGTCACTTCTGGAAAGCCTGCTGTGGGGGGGATCCCAGAGAAAAGGGCTCCTCCTTCCCCAGGCATGCTCTCCCCATAGCTGCAGCACAAACCCATGGCTGTATAGCCCCGTGGCTGGGTCTGCACAGCTTCGTACCAAGTACGGCAGGCGCGTGGAAGGCACAACTGGGTTGCGTCCATGGCTAGGCATGTTCCTCCATCATGTACAGTGGGAGATACCCATTAACTGTGACTGAGCCCCACTCGGTCCCCAATTCCTGGCTCAGCAAGAATCTGCTTAGGAAAGTGGCTGAAAACTGCCCCTTTCTCTTCCCCCCCCCCCCCCCGACGTGAGGGGCGTTACTAGTGACTCAGTGTGCTAGAATAAGTGAAGGAACCTGCATCTCATTAGCCAGCTCCTGAAAGTAACTAGCCTTGTGTTGGGGGCCACTTTGTGTCATTTAAAGGCAGCATTTCAGTCCCTGAGTGATGTGCTCCGAGGGTAAACGGCAGCTTCCGGAAAGATTTTAATTTTTCTCCATAAGCATGTGTCTGCATTTTACTAAACCCAGGCGATGTTCTGCTAACTGGTCCCTACACGGGCAATGGGCAGCCCTGATCTCTGGTGCTCAGCTGTTACCCTGCAGTGTTGAAGGGCCCAGCCGGTCTCTCTCTCCCTGCTCCGGATGCAGCCTGCAGGTATTCAGGGCTGCTCACCCAGCAGGATTGGCTGGTTCTGAACCCGTGTGGTGCCCTCCCCCCACCCACGCCTACGCCAAGCCAGGAGTGACTCATGCTGCTCTCTCAGGGACCTGAGGGAGTGCAGCTGTAACTGACAGCAATGATCCCGCTCCCTCCCCTGCCAGCTCTTGCCAAGCATTGTGCGGATGCTGCTGACGCACTCCTGGGGGTGTGGTGAGGGCATGCCCGTAACGGGAGCGTGGTGGATTCATTCACTCGCTCCAGATGGAGTGAGAGGTGGAAGCGGCTTTCCTGGTGTGTGATCCGTACAAAGCAAAACGAAATGCCCCGTTTCCTCCTGGCCTGGCGTCGCTGACCCAGAGAGGAGGCGGTGGAATTTAAATGTGTTTTCTGTGCCCGGTGCACCCGCCTCCTGGACAAACTGCTCTGGCTCCAGTAACTCCCTGAACTGGAGCTCTGCTTCCACATTCCCACTCTGACTCCGGCTCTTCCTTGGCTCCCAATCAGTGACCTGCTCAGAGCTGAGCTGTCTGATTCTCCTGCTTGCAGCAGAGAGTGCAGAGGGAAATATTGGGGGGGGGAGCCATGAGGACACCCTGGTATGATTGTTTCCCTGCTGGTGTCAGCCAGGTGATATTGACCTGCCTGGCGCAACGCTTACGTAGGCTGTGGGTCTGACGCTCCATGTCACTGCCAGGCTAACGCATAAGAGGCCTGCCTCTCTCTCTCTCTCTCTCTCTCTCTCTGCAGAATGCACCATGTATATTCTTCGCTGCCCGACACGCCAGCTCTACTTCCACGGTAAGTAGAGACCTCTGCCTCTCGCCTCGGGGGGTGCACGTCTGGGGAGAACTGTCCTTGGCTTCTCCAGTTCAGCGGCTCCAGCGCTGCTCACATCCTCGCCCCAGAGGGAAACCATCCCAGAGCCGCAGTTCAAATCCCGTCGCTTACAGGTCGCTGTCTGGCCTCCTTTGGCGGGATTTATGTGCAACACAAACCAGAGATCCTAGCTGGCTCCGAGGTGCCAGGGTTAGCGATGCTCAGCTCCGCCATGGCGTAGCGCTGCCCTCACCAGCTCTCTTGCTTCTCCCCCCAACCGCCAGAACCTGAAGGACGTCCTTTCCACCTTGGTTCCCAAGGAGCAGTCAAGAATCAAGAGCTTCAGGCAACAATACGGCAACACGGTCATCGGGCAAGTCACTGTGGAGATGGTGAGTGTGGCTGGCACAGGCCGGCGCTGGCGGGATGGCTCATGGAGTGCCAGCTCAGTTGGGGCTGGCGCTGGGCGGTGTGGGCACCTCCTGGATCTCGCTCCCCATCAAGGGAGTGACCTATGCGTCAGGCTGCCAGCCTCGCCCGGCGTCGCCCCCTCCCTACCTCGCTGGGTCAGTTCCGCAGGCTCCCTTTCTTCCTGGATGGGCCCCCTGGGGTGTGTAATCTGGTGCTCCGCCCTGGCAGCGGCCAGCCGCTGCTGCTTCGAAGCAGTGTGGCAGACCCCTTGGTTCGCAGTGGCCCAGAAGCACTGCTCTGGGCTGGGCACTCTCTCCTGCCCATCGCTTGGTGCCTGGAAATGGAGGCGCGATGCCCTGCCCTTGGCAAGCACAGCGTGAGATGGGACGTTACCCAGGCACGGTGTGGACATGGGGACCGTGGTTGCCCAGAGGCCTCCCCTGGTTCATAGGGCACAGTCTGGCGGCACCGCAGAGGTGGCTGGGGCTGTTTAGCTCGGGCAGGAGACGCTTGGGGCGTTTAGCTCCAACCATCGGGGCTGCCGGAGACCCAGCCAGGCTGTTCAGAGCAGCCCTGGGATCCCTGTGAAGCAGAGGGAGCTGTCCAGCAGCGTCTCTGCCAGCAGCCTCCCGCCGGGCCGGTGCCCAGGCCAGCAGGGGAGCGGGGCTGAGGTGAGAACAGAGCCCTGGCTTCAGGCAGCCGACTGGGTGAAATCAGCGCTGGTGCCGAGAGGGGCTGCTCTGCTCCCCGGCAGCGGGGAGCAAACTCCGGCCACTAGCGCCAGCCCTGCCAGGGCTGCGGGAGAGGGAGCATTGCTCCGCTGAACCCCGCTAACTGCCTCCTGGCTCTGTCCCTTCCAGATCTACGGCGGGATGAGAGGCATGAAGGGGCTAATATACGAAACCTCTGTCCTGGACCCCGATGAGGTAAGGCCTTCACCGCCCCCCCGCCACCCCCCCAGGCTGCCCCCTGTCCTCGGAGACTGATTCCCTTCTCCATCCTTCTCTCCAGGGCATCCGCTTCCGCGGGTACAGCATCCCCGAGTGCCAGAAGCTGCTGCCCAAAGCCCCGGGAGGGGAGGAGCCCCTGCCTGAGGGCCTCTTCTGGCTGCTGCTTACCGGAGACATCCCCACTGCGGAACAGGTGAGGTGGGGGGCTCTGGCCGTGGCTTTAGGGTCCGTGATTTAAGCCCCAAACTCTCGTGGCCTCGCCAATGCTGCTGCAGCCTGTTCTCTGCGCCACGCCTGGCCTGGCCCGGCAACCCCTCTGTGCTGCATCAGGCGGCGGATCCCTGGCTAACCCCGTGGCGCGTTTCCTCCCGCAGGTGAGCTGGGTCTCCCAAGAGTGGGCCAAGCGGGCGGCTCTGCCCTCCCACGTGGTGACCATGCTGGACAACTTCCCCACCAACCTGCACCCCATGTCCCAGCTCAGCGCCGCCATCACGGCCCTCAACAGCGAGAGCAACTTCGCCCGGGCCTACTCCGAGGGCATCAGCCGGGCCAAGTACTGGGAGGTAGGGAGCTAGGCCAGGCCCAGCTGGGCTCCCTGCTGCCCACATTTGGGCCACAGAGAGCGTCCAGGCTGCGGCTCCCAGGGTGGTGTCTGGCCTGCAGCCGGCGAGAGCCAACCTCCCGACACCAGTGGCTGGAAGCTCGAGGGGTGGCGTGGGTGGGTCTGGGGCCAGGGCACAGCGGGCTGTGCCGCTGACTCCCTCTGGGGCCTTGCCCGAGTTAGTTTGCCCACCTGTACAATGGGGCTAGTGCTGGGCTGGAGGATGGAGCGACGTTTGCACAGGGCCGGCTGCACTTGTCCCTGTAAGGCAGCCGAGCTGGTTTCCTCTCGGCCCAACCCCCACCCCATGGCATCCGAGCCGAGAGTCTCTGGCCGTGTACCGGTGTACTGGCTGGCCTGTCTGGGTGGGTGAGTCTCCTACTCCCTGTAATTCCCATGGCTGCTCCTTCTCACTGCCCTCCAGCAGCTGTCCCTGCCCTTTACCATCCGTCCGAACTACCCAATTTCCCCTGCACCTGGCACGGTTGGCACCTCCCCTCCCCTGCCTACGGCTGGGTGAAGCGATCTGCTCGCCCAGGGTGGCGCGGTCAGGGGCCTGGCTCTCCATTTCCTGCTCAGAGCACTGGGACGTGTCGGGATTTACAAAGGTGCGATTTTAAACCCCCAGCTATAGACACGGGCTGCCACGTCACTGAAACGCAGCCACCTCTGGGGTGGGACAAGACAGCCTTCAAACAGCAAACCCTGCGCTGAGCCGGGACAGCACGCGTGGCTGTGAACGGCCCAAGGACGCTGCGCCGCTGGGCTCAGTGAGCAGCCCGCCTTCTCCCGTCCCTGCAGTTCATCTACGAGGACGCCATGGACCTGATCGCCAAGCTGCCTTGCATCGCCGCCAAGATCTACCGCAACCTGTACCGCGAGGGCAGCAGCATCGGGGCCATCGACCCCAGCCTGGACTGGTCCCATAACTTCACCAACATGCTGGGCTACACCGACCCCCAGTTCATCGAGCTCATGCGGCTCTACCTCACCATCCACAGGTGAGACCCGTCCGGGGGGCTGCGGCTGGGAGCGAGGCTGGCGCGGCGGATGCTGCGTGGGGACGCCCTGGAGAGAGGCAGGAGCGTCCCCGCGTGGGAGGAGGAGGCCGAACTCCAGAGCCCTGCAAACAACGCAGAGGGGAGCCCCTGCCCAGCTCGGCAGAGCTCGGATGCACCAGGCTCCAAGCAGGCAGGGCTGGAACTGGGGCAGGGCTCTGAAGGCTGCAACTGCTTTCCAGGGGGGCTGGATCCAGCCTCTCCATCCCACAGCAAACCCCCCACCCCGAGAACAGCCGCTACTGGGCCAGAGCTCTGGCCCAGGGATCCCTCCCCCACGGAGGGGGCAGGGTGTCAGCGCGCTGGGTGCGCAGGGGCTGTGCCAGGCAGTTTGGGCCCCTCTGAGCCACCATCCCTGCTAGCGGCTCTGCCCAGCTTGGCACAGAGAGGCAGGGGCTGGAGACGGGTGTCCCTTAGAGCAGAAGGGGCCGGGTCAGGGAAGCAGCCATCCCCACTGACCATGGCTCGGAGCCACCTGCACTGTCCTAGGGCCGCTGCTGCCCCCTGCTGGTTGGGAAGTTGGAGCTGCTCAGTGGGCCGGGTGGGCTGGCAGCCCCCCGGGTCAGGCAGTAGGTCGGCTGCTGCCCTCTGCTAACGGTCTCCTCTCTGCAGCGATCACGAGGGCGGGAACGTCAGCGCCCACACCAGCCACCTCGTGGGCAGCGCCCTCTCCGACCCATACCTCGCTTTTGCCGCAGCCATGAACGGCCTGGCTGGGCCGCTGCACGGCCTCGCCAATCAGGTAGGGGTCGCATCGGCTGGGGGCGGGGAAAGGGAGAGGGGGACACGGTCCCGGCCTTACCCCCGTGCCCTCTCTCTCGGCGCGTCTCGCAGGAGGTCCTGGGGTGGCTGACGAACCTGCAGAAGGAGCTGGGCCCGGACGTGTCTGACGAGAAGCTGCGAGATTTCATCTGGAACACGCTGAACTCCGGCCGGGTGAGTCCCCCTGGGCTGCGGGAGCAGTGCTGAGTCTGGGCGGCTGCCCCCACTGGGAACGTGGGTCAGGACCCCCCCAGTCAGTGCTCACCCCAGGCCCTCCTGTCGCTGCAGGTGGTCCCTGGCTATGGCCATGCCGTGCTGAGGAAGACGGACCCCCGCTACACCTGCCAGAGGGAGTTCGCCCTCAAGCACCTCCCCAAGGACCCCATGTTCAAACTAGTGGCACAGCTCTACAAGATTGTCCCCAACGTGCTCCTGGAGCAGGGCAAGGCCAAGAACCCCTGGCCCAATGTGGACGCGCACAGCGGGGTGCTGCTCCAGGTAAGGCGCTGGCCTGGGGGCTGCGACTCCCCACCAAGCCGGGTCTGGCTGGGCACCCCGCCCAGAGCCCCGCTCTGACCCGGGCTCAGCAGTCGAGACTCTGAGCCCCCCGTGGCGTGGTGTCCGGGCTGAACTTCCTGCTCCTCCCCGGACACAGCCTGGCACTGGGGCTCTGACCGCCCGGGAGCCACCAGCTCTGCTCCTGCCGGGCTCAGCCACTCAGAGGGCAGCCCTGCCCCCCTGGCCATCACTCCCCAGTGACCACATCCCCCGAGCATCTCCCAGGCCCAGACCCTGGGGCTGCCCCTGCGGGCAGAGGCTGGACTGCTCGGCACTGGCCTGAACACCCTGCTCCGCTCCTCTTCCCCTCTGCAGTATTACGGCATGAAGGAGATGAAGTACTACACCGTGCTGTTCGGCATCTCGCGGGCCCTGGGCGTCCTGGCCCAGCTCGTCTGGAGCCGGGCGCTCGGCTTCCCGCTGGAGAGACCCAAGTCCATGAGCACGGACGGCGTCATGCAGCTCGTGGGCGTCAAATCGGGTTAAAGAAAGGGATGGGGGGAGGGGGAGCCCGCGCTTGCCGGTTGTCCAGGGGCCGTTTAAAGAGACAGTACACCCTTTTCCCTTCCAAGGGCCTCGGCCAGACACTAGAATTAAACCTTTCTCTGAGGCACTGACCGTAAGTTTCAGGTTATTTATGGTGTAAATTTAAGATTAAAACAATCAGCCCCCTTCCCATCCCCTCTCCCCCCACCGCCATTAGCGGCACCTCTGTTAAACTCCGGATCCACCCAGAGCCCAGCAGCTCCCCTGGGAACCCCCGGCACGGGTTGGAGACCTGCATGGCTTTCTAGGCCAGCCCGCGCTATCCCCCGGCCAGGAGAGGAGGGTCCTTTCCCAATCATGTTGTACCGTACTGAGCGCTGCCTTGTCCGTGGCGCAGACGAGCTCCTAGGCCCAGATCAAACCAGCTTCCTTCTGCTTGCTTAGTCCCTGACCCAGGGCCAGCTGTGGGGTGTGGGGTTGGCATGTGAATGCTTGAATCACTTCCTTTACCTTTGGTCCTCCTCCTCCTACCACCTTGAGTCTTGGGCCCCAATCTGCAGGCTCCATCTGGGGCATCTCTGGACTTTTCCTCCTCCAAGGGGCGGGGACATCCTTGATGTACACTGGGGGTTGGATCCTGCCGCACTGGCGTTGCTGGCTGAGACTGTCTCCTTGCTCCTAGCAGGGGGCAGGTCTTCCCGTGAGCCCCACGGCTGCCTAGGGGGAGAGAGGGGCAGGGGAGAGGCTTCCCTGGGAAAGTCTGCGAGTGGGTCTCCCTCTGCGTGGCGTCCATGCCAGGGCCGTGGGGCTTAGCCTGGCCAAGCGAGGACGTGATTTTCTGAGCAGCCATCAGTAGCCGTGGGGCAGTGTTGCTAGCCACCTTCTTTTGAGCAGTTGCAGTGCAAAAGTGAACCTGGCTCCTGCCCTTTCTCCCGAGGAAGGATGCGATACACTCCTCCCCTGCCCCAGTTCTCTGTGTGTTTTGTGTGAATTCTCGTGTCCCCTAACCGCCCCCAGGGCACTGGGTGGGCTCCGGCCGTGGCCTGGCGCGGCCTGCGGGTGGCTCTGTACAAAATGCAAAATAAATGTTTTTATTACCAAAACTGCTTCCCCGGTGTGTCAGAGGCGCCAGCGGGTGGGATGCAGCCTGGGCCTGCCCACGGGGTGGGGGGGTGCCCCACTGCTGGGGAGGGGCCCTGGGCTTAGGATCCTCAGCTTAGGTGTGATTTCCCCAAGTGGTTCTGTGCCTTATGCCACCAGCCAGGCCCTGAGCGGCGCGCCCCCCCTCGCACCTGCAACCCCAGGGAAAGGGGGGCTGGGGCAGCCTCTGGAAATGAGCAGCGCTGGTCCAGGGGCCATGTCCCTCATGTCCACACGAGGGCGCCATTATCCTTCCCAAGGCTGCGTGGAGGGAGCCTCCTTCCCCTGGCAGCCCTGGGCCTGGGTGGGCCGCCTGGCCTGGGTGGGCCACCTTGCCTGGCAGCTGGCCCTGGCCGAGAACAGCGTGGGCCTGGCATTAGGGCCTGGAAGTTAGGAGCTCAAATACTGCCCCCAACAGCCAGGGCCGGTTGCTAACCTGGGGGGGGGGGGCAGGATGTAACTGACCGTCCACCAGCCCAGCCTAGGGTTAGCAGAGCTGCCCCCTGCCTGAGCAGAGGTCCTTGCTCCACTCCAAGGCTTTCCCGGCCTGCCCCACAGGGCAGCTTGCGGCCAGTTCCAACAGCCAATTGTGTGCCTCGGGGGGGGGAGCTGGTGCCACCCCCCAGTCCTGCAGGAAGGGGGGGGCTTCTGTTGCCCAGGGGCCCCCAGCCATCTTTCCACAGCTGCTAAGCCCCTAAGGGGGTCCCGACAACTCCCCTGTTCCCTGCTTCCAGGGGTCGTGACTTGTCCCAGGGTCCAAGCAAAGCCGCCTTTTCCACACCCCCCCGCCCCCCCAACCCACATGAAGCTGTGCCGGGGCAGCTGTGCAGGCTGAACGGGGCTCCCCATGTGAAACAGGCGTGTCTCGCCCAGCATGGGGCAGAACAGGAGCAGCCGGTCCCAGCTCTCATTGGGCTGGGCCTGGAAAGCCACGGGCCTGCCCTGCAGCCAGGCCTGGGCCTGCCGCGCTGCCAGGGGCCGGTGCGTTCCCCAGTCCCCGCTCCATGCCCCTGATGGGCACTGGGGGAACAATGCTCCCAGAAGGTGCCTACAGGGGCAGGGGTGAGCTGGGGCCAGGTGATGACAGAAGAGCCAACCCCAGTGCCAGGGCGAGGTGTCAGCCCTGCAGCTGCTGCCATGGCCGGCATTTCAGAGGGCAGAGCCTGAGCGCTGGGGCAGGAAGGGCCCAGGAGCAGCCCCCACTCCCTGCATGCCTTGCCCCCCCACCATCCCAGCTTGGAGGGAGGCACCATGCCCTTCACCCAAACCCAGCTCAGCAGCTGGCCTTTGGCTGGGATTTAATGCAGCTGGGGGCGTGTGCATCAGGCGGGGGCTGAGCTGGGGGAATTGCACACAGCGGGGCTGTTGCATTTGTCCCGGCCCAAAATGTTTCCTGTCTGCCGGCTTGTCTCTGTCTCCCCTCATGGCTAATGTGGGCCAAGGACCCTCCGGCTGCGGCAGGCTCCGCACATGGGCTCAGCTTTCCCTGGCAGCAGGAGCCCCCATGCCATGGCTCCATCTCATGGCAGACAGCCAGGATGCAACAGCAGCGGATCCATTGCTCATGTTGGTGCTGCCCCCATCGTGCTCGGACCCCAGTGGAGCTGGGGAGCAGCCTGCTGGCACCAACACAGAATGAGCCTGGGTGAGGTCGAGACCCCCTGTGCTGAGGGGGGAGGGGAGGAGTCCTGCCTGGAGATGGGGGCTGGGGAGACCCACACCACAGAAGGCACCACCCCAAGAGTTGGATTTGCACCCAGGGCTGAGCCCTGCTGGTAGGTGCCGAGCGATGCAATCCAGCCCCCTCCTCACTTCCTGCTGGGGGGCTGCCCTGCCAGGCACGCTCCTTCCCCCAGCCTGCTTTGCTGCAGGCAGCCCTTAGGGAGCACCTCCCGCTGGTGAGGGCCTGGGCAGCTGCTGGGGAGTCTGGGACGTGGCCTGCTGTGCCGCACTGTGCAGTGGGTGCCCAGGGCCAGGGAGTGCTGGGCACAAGGGCAGATGAGGGGCAAAGCCAGGTGCAGCCATGCTGAGCGGAAAGGGCCCGGCCAGCAGCAGGCCCACAGGGCGGGCTCCACTTACCCCCTGCCCCGAGTCCAGCCCGGGTGGTCCGCAGGAGACAACCTCTCGGGTGATACTGACCTGCAGAACCCAGCCCCAGAGCCACCGCAGACACCCCAAAGGAGGCAGCGATCCCGCTTGCCAAATGCTTTTTATTGGCCTAAAAAACCCACTTCTCTGGGCAGAACATTTCTACAGTCTCTTGGATGGAGACCAAAGTCCCACACGCAGCACACAGAGGGGGCAGCTGCGGCCCAGCCCCAGATGGAGGCTGGGGGGGGCGTTTCCCCTTCACCCCTGCATCAGATTGATACATGCCCCATGTGCGTTTCTCTTGTGAGCCAGCTGAGGCCATGAGGGGCAGAGGGCAGCCTGGGGGTCAGGCTGATAAGGTAGCAGGGCAGAAGGCACGGCTCAGGGCAGGGCTCAGCTGCAGCCCTTGATCAACATCTCCTGGCCCCAGGGAGCGATTTGGAGACGGGGGAAGCGGGTGGGGGAGCCTGGCTGGAAGCAAAGGGTTAAGGGTGGGGCAGGGATTCAGGCAAGAGGCCTGGAGCAGATGAGACATTCGCATGTAGGCAGGCCCCAGGGCTGCTGCTGGCCCCCTCCGCCCATGCAGTCAGCCCCTCGGGCAGGCCAGGGCCCCTCATGGGGCAGCACACACCCCAGGGCAGGTTGGCACCTGGAGGGGAGGAGGTGGTTCTGCTGCAATGGGTGCAGGGTCTCAGGGGGCAGAGGAGGAGGTTCCTGGCTCAGAGAGCGAGGGGCTAGCTACCCCCCAGTTCTGGAGACAGGCAGGTCCCCTCAGAGGCCATTCAAGCCCTCACTGTGGTAATGAATCCTGTGCGGGGGCATTCGGGCTGAACAAGAAGCGGGTCCCAACCCCTCCCTGGGCTCCTCCCCCTTCCATCACTGCCGTGACCCACCCGCTGCCACGCTCAGGGCATGGGCCCCGGTGCCAGCTCCCCCCAGAACCTGAGGGGGAAGCTCTGAAAGCACTCTGCGCCTGGCCCCTCGTGCGAGGCCAACGTGCAGCAGCCAGGATCCTTCCCCCACTCCGTGCACAGTTACTGCTGTGCCAGCCCAATGCGGCAGGACCCACGCGGGGCCCTGGGGCCAGTGATTCTGCCCTCCTCCCCCGCCCGCGTGTGCAAAGCGTGTCTTGTATGTAACGCCGGCTCCTTTGCACAGCAGGGGGGCCGGGGCGCAGAGTCTGCAGCAAAGGAGGCCTCGCGGCGCTGGGCCTGGGGCGAGGGGAGGGAGCCAGGCTCTGCTCCCCACTAGCCGGCAGCTCCATGGGGACAGAGGTGGCCGCACGGGCTGGCTGTGGCTTGGGCCACACTTTGAGGTAAGCTGCAGCTGCTTTTCAAGGTGACAGGGCCCTTTCTAGGCAGGATCCTCTCCCCGCCCCAGCACTCTGCACGCTCCGTGACCTTCCTCCACTGGCGGAGGACAATGGGGCTCTGTTCACTTATCTCCCGCACCAGCCACGGGGCACGCTCCCCAGACAGAGCTGCTGTGTGCCTGGGCAGGGGGGGAAGGGGGGGGAACAGCGGTGTTCTCACCCCCTCCCTGCCCTGTTCACCGCATGGCTGGGGCACAGCCAGAGGAGCAGTGCTGGCCAAGGACGGCTCCGCTGTGGGGCCGCAGCCCCTGGGAACTGGGGCCCTGCTCCCCCTGCCTAAAGCCTTCCACTGCCAGCTGGAGGGGAACCCCCCCTGCACACATCTC
This sequence comes from Natator depressus, assembly GCF_965152275.1. NCBI lineage: Eukaryota > Metazoa > Chordata > Testudines > Cheloniidae > Natator > Natator depressus. Next base: position 2,536,789 of record NC_134253.1, on the reverse strand, counting down.
CAGCTCCTGATGATGCCCCACCGGCTTCTGGGAGCTTGGGAGGAGAGTGAGGAGGTGCCCCCCCACCGAGAAGCAGAAGGGGAGGCTCCGGCATCTGGGACTCTGCGTCAGTGGGTGGACACAAAATCAGCCTCTAGCCTTGCATTGCCAGGGCTTCCCCAGGGCCGGGTGTCCAGTGGGCATCACCTCCGCTGGGGGCCTCTGCCCCCTACCCCACGAAGCCTCCAAGCTTGCTCCATCCTGGGTCCCTCAGTCCTTATTTCCCGTCCGCGCAGCTCTCCCAAGGGAGACGGGGGCCAGGAGCCCGAGCAGCCACCGGGGCCTCCCTCTTGGGCGAGAGCCGGGGCAGCGCTATGCGGGCCAGGTGTAGCCGTGCCATCTCCCTACCCAGGGAGCGCTCCCGCCGTACAGGGCGAGCTCAGCGGGATCCCACCTGCCAGGCTTGTGGAGCAGCTGCCAGCTGAGTCCCACGCTGCCCTTCTGGCACTTGTCCCTTGCCGGATTGCCCATTCCCGCTCTCTGCCGGGGCGCCAACCAGGCCGCGTCCGCGCCCCCGCCCCCTTCCGCAGGCCCCGGATAATGCAACACTTGCTCTCAGCACTCGCTTCCAGACCAAATGTAACTCCCCTCTTGCTCCCACCTTCCTAAGAGTTGGCACGCAGCTACTGTAATGTTTGCTCGACCCTTTGTCTGTGCTCAGCACCCCCTGGGATGGGGAGAAGTTTCTGATCTGTTTCACACACCCCACCCCACAAAGGCACAGCTACCGACCGCAGGCAGGCGAGCCGAGACCCTGATCGTCCAGTCCACGTGCGCAGCGCCAGGGCCCCGCCCCTCTCCCCAAGGCCTGGGGGAAAGGCAGTCCAACCAAGGGGGGGCTGGCACAGGCAGCCCTGCTGGTTTGTGCTGCGAGGGCTGCGCAGAGGGAAGGACGAGGATTCCTGCAGATCAGCAAAGGGCAGGGATCGCTCTTCCCTGCTCGGAGGGATTTTAAACAAGACCCCCATCCCTAAAATAAAATAAATTTAAAATAAAGTTAGCTACAAAAATATGGAGCCCGGCAGGCAGGTGTGGTTCTTCTGTGCAAGATGGCAGGCCTGGGGGACGCTCCGGGGCAGCCAGACCCAGCCACTCTGGGTACGTCCCCATTCTCGGCACAGCAGATAAATTAGAGAGACCGTCAGGAGAGGTGAAATCAAATAAATAGTTAAAAAGGTGGCGGTAGGCACTTGGACGCCCTGCCCGCCGCCCCGACAGAGTCTGCACGTGCGGCCCCGACCCCCTCACGTTTGGTGAACTTCGTGAAACATGAGCTCCCGGGGGATGCGCGTCTCCGGCCCGAAGTTCTTGGCCGCCCGCCGCTCGAAAGCGGCCACCATCTGCTTGACCACCTCGTCGAAGAAGACCGTGGCGAGCTGCGAGTGCAGCAGGGAGCGGAACTCGAAGGAGATCTGGGGAGGAGAGAGAGACGAGGGGCTGGCAGAGCAGGTCAGGCCAGGACAGAGCCCTCCCCTGAAACAAAGGGCTGGGGGACAGGGGCTGCCGGGCTGCCCATGTTCTGCAACACCCAGCGGGGAACCTGCCATCATCGGCAGCACGCAGCGAATAGTCGCCTCCACACAAACCCCGCAGCCCAGGTGGGGAAACTGAGGCCGAGAGGCTCACACAGCAAGTCACTGACAGAGCCAGGAGGAGAACCCAGGAGTCCTGACTCCCCGCTCCACCAGGCCCTGCCTCTCAGACAAATGTGCCCAAGTGGAACATTTGCTCTTGCTTCTCTCTCCCTCGAGACACGAAGAGCAATCGCTCGCTCGGTGGCTGACGGCAGCATTTCGCGCCCTGCTTACCTCCCGGCTCGGTCTCCTCCTGGAGGCTAATGACCTGGGGACAGGTACTTCTAACCCGTCCATTACACAGCATGGGCTGGCCGGCAGCCACCTCTCTGGTCCATCCCCAGTGGATTCACTGTAGAGACGGCCCCGCATGGCGACGGGGCGGGGGATGTGGGAGGACCCCTTGGACGGGGCAGGGGCTTACCGAGAAATCCACCGTGCAGGTGCGGGGGTAGCCTGGGATGCCAGGGCTGAAGCGCCAGCTGGTCTCCAGATGGTTGAAGAGCCTCCCGTCAGTACAGATGGCCTGAGAAGGGACAGCAGGAGTGTCAGTCGAGGGGCTTTGCTACCAGAGCACTGGGAAGCCAGGCTCCCTGGGGGGCTGAGCACCCCCAACCCCGCACATCCCGCACGCCGAGAATCCCTGGGCATTCCCTGGCAGCCTCACCTTGACAAGGTGTGGGCGCACCAGGGTGACAATGGAGGTGTATCGCTCCAGGACGGGCGGGAAGCCCACTTCCAGCTGAGCCTTCACGTGGCCCGTGCGCTTGGAGACCACCACCGACTTCTTGCACCAGGGGACAAAGTGCTTGTAGTCATCCACGTTGGACACCACCTCGTACATTTCCTGCATGGAGTACCTGCCGGGGGGGAGACGTCCGGGCTGACTCCGAGCTGCCGTCCTGCAGGCACAGGGCAGCGCGGGGGCTTGGGGACGGGCTAGGGAACCATTTGCCTCTGCGGCGCTGGTTGAAAGCCGGCTCAACTCCACTGCTCCCAGCAGCTGGTGCCATCCATGGCCCCCCCCACAATGTGAAATGAGTTTCATGGGTCTCAATCCGGTTCGCGGTGCACACGTCACGTCACAGACAGGTCAAGGGTTGACTGAGGCCTGGAGACCAAACTCCCCTTTTGCCACCAGCGCTGGGGAAGCAGGTGAAGGACACAGCATGCTGGAGCGTGCAGGGCAAGCCCCTAGCGCACTCATTCCAGCCCCGCCTCCACCCATCCTCCTCTGGGGGAACACAGCCAGAGCCACTTACCCTATAATCCTCCGCTCCGAATACTCCTTCCTTTTGTTGGTGAAAGGCCCCGTGAGATTGATGAACGTCCGGCTGTGCTGGGTCCAGTCCAGGCTGTTTAGTGCCCAAGGCACCCGGCTCAGCAGAATCCCACAGAGAGAGACGGCCCTGCAACTGGAAACGGGTCGGGATTAGCAGAGACCAACCGGAGCTCGCTTGGCCAGGCAGAGGAAAGGAGTGAGGGCTACTCCCTTTGGAGAGGTCACCTGATGCTGAGACTAGCTAAGCCCAAGGCCACTAAACGAAGAGTGGGGCTGAGGGAGACGAAGGAGACGAAACACCCTCCCCAGCCAGGGACAAGGGAATTCCCTCTCGCATGCTAATCCCATTCCCCTGGGGATCTATCGGCCCCTAAGTGCTGCACGGCCAAGCTGCATGCTGCGATCTTTTCACCACTCCCATGCAATCACCGCTGGGTTGGGACCTGGCAGCGGTTTAGTGACACTGCAACTCTACCAACTAGTTTGTGGCAAGGAGCGACGCCAACTCCCGTATCACAGCGAAGATTCTGCCTGCTCCCACCAAGGGGCTGTTTAATGAGCTACTCCTGGGGGAATTATGCGCCACTGCACATGCGCAGAATTTAGGTCCCCCACAGATTTCTTTGCTTCCCTGCAGAAAAATGACTTTCTGATGGGGAAGCAAAGGGAAGCCACAAAAGCAGTCATGCGACCTGCCTCATCAGTATGTTTCGGGTGCCCAGGGCAGCCGGCAGAGAGGTAAATCACTGTGTGGGGGGGGGGGGAGGCTGGGGAAGACCCAGCTGTGTGGCTCCTACCCTGCACCGGGCTCAGCTGCTAGTCCCAGCTGGGCTGGGGAGGATGGGACTTACTCTGCCCACCATCCAGGGCCATGTCAGACCCACCCCCAGATTTCTCCCCCAGCTATAGGAAATGCTGCAAACTCCCCCCTCCCCCACCACACTTCCTGCACCCATCACTCTTGAGCTGCAGGGGGACAGCTCTCTGTACAGGGAACTCCTGTGTATCCAGACCCCCTCATACCCAGACCCTCCTGCCAAGCCTCACCCCCCTCACACCCAGAACCCCCCCCCCCGACAACAAGCCCCACTCCCCCTGCATCTGGACCACCCCGACAAGCCACCCACACCTGGATCCCCACTGTACCAATCCCACTCCCTCAGCATCTGGACCCCACCACTGAGCCCCCCACACGCAGACCCTCCTGCCAAGCTCTATCCCCCCACAGCCAGACCCCCCCGCCCCGAGCCCCAACCACCTTCACCTGGACCCTCCCGGCAGAGTTCCATTACCGTTGCACCCAGAGTCCCCCAACAAGCCCCTGTGCATCCAGATCCTCCCGCACCTGGATCCCCCAATGAGCCACATGCACCCAGATTGCCCCACACAGAACCTTCTCAATCCACACCTGGATCTCCCCCACACTAAGCCCCTCCACACTTGGATCCTGCCTTGCTGAGCCTGCCTGCGCACACCTGGTGCACTTGGCATGGAGGGGCAGGGCTCTGGATGTTTCTGGGGCAGGCCCAGTCCTTGCGCTATGTCAGGGTCGAGTGCAGCCTCACCGCTGAGTCTGTGTCTCGGGAGAGCTGCAGAGTGATCTCCCACCTCTGTGCAGCTAGTGGCCTGTGCTCCCCAATGCCATGCTGGAGCCTCCACATTTATTTGACAAATAAAATTTGCAGAATTTTGCAGAATTTTAAAATATTGTGGGCAGCATTGTTATTTTTTTGGCGCATAATTTTTAATTTTTTGGCGCAGAATGCCCTCAGGAGTAATGAGCACAAATGACCCAGACCTGAGCTTTGAAGTCTGATCATCAGACAGCATTGGGCGGGAGCTCTGGGATCAGCACTGTCCCCGAGGGGAGAGCGTCCCCTGCTCCATCACTCACCCAGCTCCCTGCAGCACAGCGCCGGAGCGGGGTCAGCCCTGGCTCAGACGAGAGCTTGCTCCCACTAGTTCACTTGCCCTGCTCCCAGCCAGCAGTTCATGGCCTCAAACAAGCCCCCCATGGTAGGGCAGGGCGAGTGGCTGGTGGGCAGGCCTGGCTCTCCTGCAGGCCTCTATGCTCAGACACAGTGGCAATTTACTTCACCTCCTGCTTGTGCTCACTCAGATCTTTGTGGAGGCAGCTAGGGAGGGCTCCAAGGGCTCCCACCGAGAGAGACCCTGACCTTCTCCTCCCTGCTGCAGATCACCTGCTGCTGAGTCAAGAGGCAGGCGGCCCCTCCCCTGTGCCCAGCCGGCCTTATGCAACAGCTGCCATTAACCTGCCCATCAGGAGGGCAGCTCAGAGCAGGAGGAGGAGGAGAGATTCATTCACAGTAACAGCACTCAGCTGAGCTGGCTGAAAGCCAGTAAGGAGTGGCAAGCCCTTGGAGCCTGGAACCAGATGGGACATGGGGGGCGGGTGCCACTGGGAAGGGCCCGCTATGAGGCACAGGGACCACGCTTGCCCATCTCCTTAGTCAGGGTGGCTGGTGAAACACAGAGCACCCTGCTGAGCTCTGCCCTCCTCCGCGTCAATATGGAGCGGCGGCACTGCGAACACTGGCACCGATGTGGGGGCAGAGGGTATCTGGATTTCTTGAGAAGGAGGGTGGCAGGGGAAGCAACGTGCCACCCTGGCAGGTTTCCTCCGCTCTCCCGCAGGCCCTGTAATATCACCCTGCTGGCACCAGTGACCCATCGCTGCGTAACCATACCCGCCGGCTATGCTGCCAAGCAGAGATTTCAGGAGGAGGAGCGGTAGCCAGCCTTCTAAACCCTGGCAGGATGTCACAAGGCCCAGAGGCTTGGTTTGCCCTGCCCTGTCTGGACGTTAGCAATGCCTGGCGCTTTCTGAAAGAGCAGCGATTGGCCAAGATTTCCTCTTGGATCCACAGCCCTGGCTGCTGCTTCCCCAGCATGGCCACCTTTCAGCAGTCTTCGGCCGCTCTGGTATCTTTGGATGAAAGGCGCTCTGGAAAAACTGGGTCATTGACAGTAACTGTGGGCTGGTTAGGACCTATTTATGCTGGGTTCTTTGGGTTCTTCTCCATGACCCTTGCAAGGCGGGTCAGTGTTATCTCCGATTGATAGATGGGGAAACTAAGGTACTGACTGAAAACAGGACTTATCTGCCAATGTCACGCAGCCTGTCAGAGGCATAGCTCACTACCCAGGTCATGCCTCTAATTCCCTTGTATCCCATTCGGAGTTTATCCTCTGGACCTCGCCCCCTGATGAAATTTCAGCTGGTGCTTTTGTTCCTTGATCCCCACAGCCTGGCACGCCAACCAGAGACAAGAGAATCACAAACACAGACGGGAAGCCAGCAACATGTGACCTCTCTCCCGCAAACAGTCCAGAGGCAGTGAACAGCCCTCGCACCCTTGCAATTGGAATGTTTGTGCACACCAGGAGCAGGCTTCCGGCTCATTTCCTTGGCAGGCTGGGGATCAGACCCACCCTCAGCAGGGTCCCGCTTTGAGCTGCACTGGTGGCGTGGTTGGCCTCCCGCAACAGCCTGGACAGACAGTTGATTTCCCAAAACCCCCAAGTCAGCGTTGACGATCCAGAGTGAGACTGTGAACACTCCCCCTTCTTCCCCACTTGACACTGGTGCTGGAGCCAGCAACAGACCACTCACTGCTTTACAAACACTCGCTGGTCGTCACCGCCCCTTCTGCGCAGGAGGTGGCTATCCCCAGCTGGGGAGACTGAGGCACAGGGCGGCAATGCGACTCGCCCAGGACCAGGAATAGAACCCAGGAGTTCCTGACTCCCAGCCCACAGTTCAGACTGGTCGGGTTTTATCCCATTGGTTAAATGCCAACAAACAAAAAGTCCTGAAGTTCACAACCCCCCAGCAAGCTTCCGAATCGGCTGGAAGGGTGGCAATTGGACATTATAAAGACAGTAGGAACGAGATTCAATCCTGCCTTCAGGAACTTCTTTCCAACACCCCGGCAGCTTCCACTCAGCACTATCAGGTCACATTCCATCGTCACTGGAAACTTTCCACTCAGGCTGTTCACTTGGATCTATAAATATATGTGTCCGAAAACGGGTCACTCACCCTCTTCCCCAGAGGCACCAGCAGAGGAGAAAGGTCTTTCTTTTCCAGTGTTCTGGGGCCACTCCAGACTCAGATAGCCCGATGCCCCCTCTCCTTCCAGCGCAGAGGAAAGTGCAATGAACGTTGCTGGTGGTTTGGATTTGGTATCACATCTGAGATCTACATGAGCCTAGAGATCGTCTGGGCCCCCTCAGCCCTGCCTGAGTGGATGGACAGACTCTCCAGGGGACAGACTCCAAGCTCAGAGCCATATCTATGCCTGACACTGTGCAGCAGAGGACAAGAAGAATTCATGCAGCAAAGAGCACAGCCGTCAGCTATTTGTGCTTTGCCAGCCCTCCCATATTGTGTCTCAAAGCAAACACACTCAAAAATTGCCTGCAAGGTGCCACCTCCTGTTATTTATTCTGTGCAGATGCATAGGAGAGGGCTGCTGCCCCGAGGAACACGGCATCTCTTATACCCAACACGCCAGTGACGAGCAGCCGCCCTGGCTCCATTTCAAAGCTGTGCACAACGCCACTTAAACTCTCTCCACTCCAAGCTCTGGGAGCGTCCCCTGTGCTAACGGAGGGATCTGAACTTGAAAAGCACCTACACTTATACCCCAGCTCCCACCTGCCAAGAAGCAGGACTGCTCTGCCAGCCCCAGGCATTGCTGACGGACCAATGCACCGTAGCAACTTCCTGGCACGGCACCTCCCACCAGAGGTCATCGCTGGAGGAGGTGCACGCCCTCAAGACTTCCAGGCCTTTTGAAAGGGAGGACATTCATTTGCAAAGCCTGGGCAAGAGGTGACATTGAATTCAGATCATCAAGTCAAGTTAACATCATGTTTTCCGACTGAAGAGAGACTTTTACAAACTGCCATCTCTGGCAATCGCCCATTAACTAGCACCTGATCACAGGGCTGCAGCCATGCGATTAGAAACTTGCAAAGGAGGTCAGCTGCTGAATCTGGATCCTATTTCCTCTTCCTGCAAAGCAGGACACTCTCTGGAAGGCTCACTACAAGTTATCATAACATCTTCCATTGCTAAAAAAACCAACATCAACCTCCCCTACCCTGAAGGGTAAACCTAAAGGCCTGGTGCTATCCAGCAAACCCCAGGGGCTAGGGCTGGACCCATCCTTGCTTTAGTGATGCTAGATCCCATTTAGACCCAGCAAGTTTTACTAAGCCAGTGGTTGCCTGTGCGTGGTGCATGGTCCATAGATCACCCGTGGCCTATCAAGCCCTTGCAGCTAGTCTTCAGCCAGCTAAGGCGATTTACTGGGGTGTTGCCAAGGGTCTGCAGCCAGCTAGCTGCTCACATCTGGCTCTTTGGTTCCAGATGCTAAATTCCATTAAAAGAAGTGAAGTGTCCGGGAAGAATTCCCCTCGCGTCACTGCTTCCTACAGACAACCACTGAAGTTGCCGTAGAGACGCTGGGAGGGGAGCCGTCCACAAGACCATCTCTCTGGCAACAGGTGTCCCAGGGTGTGGGCCGGGTCCCCTGAACTTAAAACACCAGCTTCTCTATCCAACCCAGCCCAAGCCCCCCAGGACGTGAGCGGCCCTGGCCGGGTCCCCACTGCCTCTTCCGGCGCACCCAATGCAGCATAAAAGTGTCCCCCTCCCATAGACCCCCCTCTCTGGGTCCCTCCCCCCAGAAACCCCCACTCTGGGCTCCTCCCCCCAGAGACCCCCCTCTCCGCCCCCATGGCCCCTCCCCCCAGAAACCCCCTCTTAGGGCCCTGGCCCCTCCCCCCAGAGACCCCCCTCTCCGCCCCCATGGCCCCTCCCTCCAGAAACCCCCTCTTAGGGCCCATGGTCCCTCCCCCCAGAGACCCCCTCTTAGGGCCCTGGCCCCCCTCTCCGCCCCCATGGCCCCTCCCCCCAGAAACCCCCCTCTCCACCCCCATGGCCCCTCCCCCAGAGACCCCCCTCTTAGGGCCCTGGCCCCCATGGCCCCTCCCCCTCTGGGCCCCTCCCCATAGCCCCCCCTCTGCCCCCATAGCCCCTCCCCCCAGAGGCTCCCTCCATGAACCCCCACTCTGGGCCCCTCCCCCCGGCGGCCCGCTCACCTGCCAGGCGGGGGCGCTCCCGGCCGCAGCCCCTGGCGCGCCCCCAGCCGCAGCAGCGCGCGCAGCCGCCTGGCCGCCATGGGGGAGGGGTCTGGACTCCGCGCTCCGTCCGCCGCAGACACCGGCTCCGCCGCGCTGAACTCCCCCCTCCCCCACAACGTCACCGCGTCACTATAGAGCCCATCGCGTCACAGCCAGGGGGCGGGGCGAGACGGCACAGGGAGCTGGGCGGGAACCGGGAGGGCGGGGCGTACCGGTGCCGTGGTGCGTCATGGGGGTTGTAGTTTCCGGCGTTTTTACGGTCTGGGCGCTTGCGCTCTGCCGCCCGAGGCTTCATGGGAATTGTAGTCCCGCCGCCCTGAGGCGCCATTGGCGTTGTAGCGACGGCCCAGGTGCCTGATGGGAATTGTAGTCCAACTGGCAGGCAGGGCGGGTCCTGTGATCAAGGCAGCCAGCAGCCCGGGGCCAATAGGCTGATGGGCTGCAAAGTGACCTCATGCATCACGTCATAGCACGACACATTCGCATCATCGCCCCAGGATGCGTCACCCTGCCGCATCATCCCATGGCAACGGGCCTCGTGGCCCCGCTGCGCCATGCCCCCACACGTCACCACCCCGTGCCCTGCTGGGACACAGCAGCACATGCTCATACGTCGTCCTGACCTCACACCGTGACATCGTCGTGCTGCAACCCGACATCACGCCTCACTGCCCTAGGGGGTCGTCCCGCAACGTGGCACTGCCCCGCGGCATGTCACCACGCTGCTGGCTTACCCCCAACGTGTCAATCCACCCCGGGGAAAAGCTCACCGCGTTCAAATGTCACCTGTCACAATGACACGTTTTGACAGGGCATTCCAATGTTGTCATATCAAAGCTGACGACATGGAACTGAGCATAAAATTTATCACAGCTCATCAAAATATCATCATGTCATCATGATTACTTATTATTTGTATTTTCACAATGGGTAGAAACTCCAGTCATGGACTAAGGCACATCAGGACATTGCTGTGGCTCAATGCAACGTCATCAACCTCAGGATGCTCATCATTGTATACCATCCTCTGATCACACCAAGAAGCCATGTCATGACATCACAACACAACATCATCACACCTCAAACCAACATAATATTATAATGACCTTTTCCCCAAAGTGAGTTTTGGACCCAGGGGCTTTCTTGCAGGATCCTAGAAATCACCCTAAAAAAGTGGCCCTGTCAAACCACTTATCCATGTTTGATCTTTCTTTGACTAAAATCATAGTAAAATACACTTACTGTTGGACTCTGGTTTTGCACCATGAATCTCAAAGTGTTTTACAGACTAATACTGAAATCAAAGTCTCAGAGCCCTCTTGAGAGGGTTCAAATTATGATGCCCATTTTATAGATGGGGAAATTGGGGCACAGAAAAGTTAAGTAACCTGCCCAAAGTAAGCCTGTGTCACCGCCATGAACAGAACCCAGGAGTCCTGATTCCTAGATCTATGCCTTAGCCACAAGCTTAAGCAATATATCATGGGACTGATTGGCAGTTATTGTCTAAACAGTTCCAGCTGTCCCTCTATTTTCATCATCACAATGGTCCCTTTTGATCTTGGAATCTATGAATCATCTCCCTAATTCCATCTTCTTTTGGGGAAGCCAGTTACAAAAAACTCCTCAAATCCCAGCTCTCAGAGAATTGTGCTAGGAACCCCCCCCAGTTTTGCTTCCTTGGCGGACAAAGTGAGAGGAGTAGAGGCTACCCCACAAAGCCTATACTGTACAAACGACTGGCAAACGGTTGTGAGTAGTACACTGTAAAACACAAGTCCAGTGATCTTGTGCTGCCATGAAAGGTCTAGTTCCACTGCTTCCTCCTTCAGGTAAATATTTCACTGGCGAAAATGTCAACAGCTGCTCTTTATGGCTTTTCAGCTCTATGATTTCACCTTGATTTCACTGTTAGGTAACACTTGGCTAATTGCAGGTCCAAAGCCATGATAAAAATAGCCCTGCTACAGTATCAACAGCACAAACACAGTCTCCTGGCTCCTGCTCTGAACTCAGTTCAACCAGGGATCAAAAGTAGAGCCCGTAGTGAAGCTGCCACATTAGCCCCCAGCCTACGTCCCCTCCACACTCCATAGCAGTCAAGGTAAATATGTCTCTGGATGTTATTTCAAGACATGGAGGTAGCAATTTAAAGCGGTGCCCTGTTGTCCCTCCAGTGACAGACAGGAAAATTAAATATAAACACCTCGTAACTGCAGAAAACAATTATTCAGCTCATCTTGTTGCACCGATCATTTCTTTGTTTAAACAAGTCCTTTTCTTCAAGGGGTTCCCAAAAGTTGCCCTGACAAAAGCCAGATTAGCAGCTTCTTAAATCCATCCTGATCTTTAGCTGGCTGGTGGAGACTACAGATCCCAACATGCAATGCTCCACATCAAGCTAAGCCTCATAGCCACAAGTCCCACTGGAACCTGTAGTGTCCCCAAGGTCAAGTGGTAAAGATTTGTGAGCCTCTTTGGGGGCCTTGGTTCTGGCGGGTTTCGGATGCACATGAGGTCGCTATCAGTCATCCAGAAATGCTTATGTGAGGTTCCATGCAGCACCCTCTTGTTATTATGATTCATTATTTGTTAAGCAAAGACAATGTGCTAGGCGCTGTATAAAATACAGGTCTCAAAACAATCCCTAGCCTGACGAGCCTACGATATAACAGCCCAATCCTGAAAACATCTTCAGGGGCAATGCTTGCTTCCATGAGCAGACCCATTGAGTGCATAGGTGGAAGCATTTACACCTGTGTGTGTTTGCAGGATCGGGACCTAAAAGACAGGCACAGAAATGAGAGCAGCCACTAACTGCATAGCCCAGAGGAGGGAATGGATTTTAGTTTTGTTTAACAGTTAATTTCTTGTGGGCATGATGGAAGCAATGGGATTTTAGGAGGCACCTGAATGAAGAGATCTGAGTTCTACACTACATAATCATAATGGTCCCTTCTGGCCCTGAAGTCTATGAGATTCACTTCACTGTGCGACCCTCTCTCTCTGTCTCAGCAGAGAGCCAAGTCCATGTAGAACACAGATCTCCTGATTCCCAGACCTGTGCGTTAGCCAGAAAGGACCAACCTTCCCTCTCTGAGGCCTGGTCTACACTAGAAAATAGTACTGGCATAGCTATGTTGGTTAGGAGGATGAAAAAAATCACATTGCTAGCCGATATGCCTGTGCTGGCAAAAGCTCTAATGTAGACACAGTTATAGCAGCAACAAAAAATATTCCATTCGGAGGACGGTTGGAAGAACTCTTCTGCCGGAATCAGCTGTGTCTCCACCAGGGGGTGCCAGTATATCTGTATCAGCAAACCTTTTAAGTGTAGACAAGGCCTGAGAGGCAGCTTGGTCCAGAAGATCAGACACTGGGCTAGCGAGGGAGACCTGGATTCTGTTCCCGGCCATCCTAACTCCCTGCATGACCTTGTGTGAGATGTTTCATCTCTCCATTTCCCTTCTATCCTTTATCTGCCTTGTCTAGACTCGAACTCTTTGGAGCAGGGATTGTCTCTTACCCGGTGTTTGTCCAGTAACTAGCACAATGAGATCTCAGCTGGGGCTTCCACATCACAACAACAAAAGACTCTGAGACCACCCTTACAACAAACTGATTTGTTTAGTCTGAGTACTAGGTACAAGTTGGTGGATCCTTGGCTAATGGGTGCTTTAGAAGCGCAAAGAAGTAATGTAATAACTCAATCGGCTATTCATTCTTCTGATTATTTAATTTACAGTGGCCACGTGGGCCACGAAGCCATCAGTAAATGATGGTAGAGCCACATGGTTGCTATCATGGGTGGGCAGCGCAGTCCCTCCCTCACCTGATTCTCTTCCGCCGGCCCTTGGAGAACGTCGAGGCACCGAGCCCCGCCGAGGGGATCTAGCGGTTTGCTCACCCGTCTCAGCCCGGACCCGATGCCGGCGGGGTCGATGGATGGAATCGGCCGGAGGGAAACTCCCGGGCCCAGGTGGGAAAGTGGCTCTCGCCTGCCCTGCCCCGAGGATGAGGGCGACGGCGAGGACCCGCACCCCAGGGTGAGCAGGCCCGGGGGGGGCCAGGAACAGCCGGCAGGGAGGGGGGTGGCCCTCAGGCGTCTGCCCCCCCACACCCCCGTCTCAGGGAGGGTCTCCAGGAGGCCCCGGCCCCCAGCTCCCCACCCCTTGTGGGGGGCGAACGTGGGGCCCAGACTCACTGGGGAGCTCCAGGGGTCCCCGCTCTCCCACCCCGCAGGGATCCCTGGGCCCGGCCCTGAGGGGATCCGAGGGCCCCCCCGTTCAGGCAGCTCCCTCGGGCCCGGCTCCCCCGCCCCGGGCGCTGCCTGGGGCCGTGGCCGGGGCTCCCCGGCAGGGGTCGCTGCGGCGGCGGCCTGCCTCCCTCCCTCCCTCCCGCGCTGGGCGGGCTCAGTCCCTCCCCGCCCCGCAGCCGCCGGAGCCGGAGCCGCCGCGGCCGGAGCCTGATGCCGGGAGCTCGGCGCTGAGGCGGGGGGCCCGGGCCCGGAGATGGGGATTCTCAGCATCACGGAGCAGGTACCGGGGCCGCCGCCGCCGCCCCGCCCCGCCCCGCCCGGCCCGGCCCGGCCCGCCCCGCTACGCGAGCCCGGGGATCTGCGGCCTAGTGCGGAGCCGCCCCTCGGGGCCCGGCCGCCCCCCTTCCGGGCCGGCCGCGCCCCTCCCCCCCCGGCTCTGGCCCCCCCGCGCCCCTCCCCCCCCGGCTCCGGCCCCCCCGCGCCCCCCCCCACCGGCCCCGCCGCCCAGCCCGGGGAGGGGCCCGAGCCGAGCCGGGCCGGGCTCCGCGCTGCCGGCTTCCCGCCCGAGGAGACGGAGCCCGGCCCCGCCGCCCGCCCCCGGGGCCCCCATCCACCCCCCCGCCTCTACCCCCCCAAAACCCGCCCCCCATCTCTGCCCCCCCCAGACCCGCCCCCCGTCTCTGCCCCCGGGGCTCCCATCCACCCCCCGCTTCTGACCCCCCAAACCCGCCCCCCCTCTCTGCCCCCGGGGCCCCCATCCACCCCCCGCCTCTGACCCCTCAAAACCCGCCCCCCATCTCTGCCCCTGGGGCCCCCATCCACCCCCTCTCTGCCCCCCCCAATCGGCCTCCGCCCCCGGCGCCCCCATTCACCCCCCGCCTCTGCCCCCCCAAAACCTGCCCCCCCAGCTCCCGTCTCTGCCCCCGGGGCCCCCGTCCACCCCCCCCACGTCTGTCCCCCCTAAACCTGCCCCCCCAGCCCCCATCTCTGCCCCTGGGGCCCCCATCAACCCCCCCACCTCTGGCCCCCCCAAATTCTCCCCAGCCCCCATCTTTGCCTTCAGCCCCTGGGGCCCCCATCCACCCCCCATCTCTGCCTTCGGCCCTCCCCTTTTTCCCCCATCCAAACCCGGCCCCCGTCTCTGCCCCCCATTTCTGCCTTCAGCCCCCCCCTTTTCCCCCATCCAAACCCACCCTCCTGGCCCCCATCCACCCTCCCACTGCTGCCCCCCCACCTAAACCTGCCCCCCACCTCTGGTCCCTGTCTCTGCTCCCCACTCCCCATCTCTGCCATCAGCCCCTGGGGCCCCCATCTCTACCTTTGGGGCCCCCATCCAACCCCCACCTCTGCCCCCCATCCAAACCCGGCCCCCATGTCTGCCTTCGGCCCCCCCCCCGCACCCGATCCAACCCCGCCCCCTCCGGTCCCCGTTCCTCTGCCTTTGGCCCCCCCGGGTCCCTATCTGCTCCTGCCCCCATCTCTGCAGCTTGCCCCCATGTCTGCCCCCACGCTTTTTGCCCCTCACCCTCCCTGCGCCCATTTTTTACCCCTTTTCAACCCACTTCCCTATTTCCCTAGCGCCAGCCTCTCTTTGCCCCCAAGCTCTGCCCCCTCTCCGCCCAGCTTGGCCTGCCCGCATCTTTGGGCCCCCCCCACATATTGGTTTCCCCCATCTTCTCCCTGCCTCCTGGCTTCCCTGTTCCCATCTCCTTCCTACCCCCTTACTCCCCCCATCAACCTCTTTATCCCCCCGAAGCCTGGATAGGATTTGAGCCTCCCCATCTTCATTCCCTGCCTTTCTCCCTCGACATCCCCTCATCTCCCTTTCAGCCCCCCTCGGGCCAGAGGGGAGGGCTTGATTTGGCACCACCCACGGTGTGGACCCCACTTTCACAAGTTAGGGGGTGATTCATCTCACACCCCACTTTCATCACTTGGGGGGGGGGCTGCCCCTGTGCTGTTTTATGCCCTGCCATTTCCCTGGGTGTGATGAGGCTTTTCCCATGCACCCTGTTGTCACCGGAGGTATTATGTGATTCAGCTTCCCTACATATGGGGGGAGGGGGTTGTACCCCACTTTCCTTGTGCATGGATGTGAGTCAGTCCTGTCTGCACCCCAGTTGACTTGTCACAACCCCCAAATCAGCAGGGCTGCCTGTTTGATCCCTGTAGGTACCCCAACTCCCCCACGGGGGCCGGGGGGAAGGAAGAGTGGCTATTCAGATGGCCATCGCCACATACAATTTCCGTAAAAGGGTCAAGTTTCAACCATCTCCGTTTTGGGAGGGGTATGAATGAAACCTCCCGGCCCCAAGGAGCCTGGTTCTATTTTCCCCTCCCTGTCATGAATGGACTTCACTTTCCTAAGGCAGAGTAGTATTGAGACACAGTTGTTCTTCGCTTGTCAGCCCCATTACTCCCTGGATGACGCCCAGCACCTCCCTCTACTCCCCCAAATACCCCACTGGCCCGCAAACATCTCATCTTTAACCCCCTGATTTGACATGAGCCTTCTAGGTTCCTACCAACAGTAATGATTTCTGAGATCCGGGCTGCTGACTCTCCAAGCCAAATATTTACCCCTCCTGTGGTCCCTTGCGCTGTTGCAATCTCACTGATAGGCTGGGTGTTTAAAGCCTCTCATGGTGGGGAGAGATGGGAACAGGGGAGTAACTTTTTTTGGGCGGGGGGGGGGGGGGGGGTAACCAAAACATTCAGCTTCCTTTGTGAATGGTGGGTGGGTGTGTCAGTCCCAGCATTGCTTGCAAGCTCCGCTGAAGTTCGTGCAGGGCATAATTATCGGTCTGTGCATCTCTTTTTTTTTTTTTTTTTGAAAATGTCTAACACTGGATGCGGAGTCCACTGCATTCCACACGAATGACTCGCTCATTCCCTCTGACCGGGGATGTGTTCCTCTACCTTTCGCTGCTTTCATGCACATGTTTGGATGGAGGGGGGAGAGGGAATCTGGAGTGAGCTGGGTAGTAGGGGCGTATCGGCATTTTCTTGCTATAGCCAAATCTTATGGCAGCTGAAGGTAGACCCAGAAGTTGTGCCGGGAGAGGTGAAGAGGGTTTGGCTGTTACCGTGCAGTGTAAGCTTTGAGAGGAGAGACCCGCTCTAGGCCGTGTTCACCCTCTTGCTATTGAAGACGATCCGTACGTGGGTTCTGAAAAGAGAGTGTCTTTGGGTTCAGAGCCTGCCCCTCTCGCTGAGTGAGCCCCGAGCTCTAGCTTTCCTGAGTATTTGCTTGTAGGGTGCTTTATCCTGTTGGGAGTGGATGGCTCAGGGGATTTGGGAGAGGGATGCAGTGTCTTTCCCCGCTAAGCACTTATTAACATTCAGGGTAGGTAAGAAGTGTAGGAATTGCCAGACTGGACCAGACCCTGTCATCCATCGAGCCAGTACTTTGTCTCAGACAGTGGCCAGCACCGGCCGCTTCAAAGGAAGTTGCAAGAAGCCCTGGGGAAGGCAGATGTGGGATAATCTACCCCCGATGAAGGTCTCATCCCAATAATTAGAGAGTGGTTTAAGCCATGAAGCTTGAAGGTTTATATCCCTTCCTAAACAAGTTTTGTTGTCATTATAACTTCTTATAAACGGCCAATCCCTCTTTGAGTCTTACAAAGTCTTTGGCCTCCACAACAAAGCAATCAAAAGCTGTTGCCAGCTGTTGAGCGTGGCCCCTGTGTGAAATGGGTTTGGGTCTCGGTCCAGTTCCCAGTGGGCAAGTGTCCACATCAGGAAAACCACCACAGCGGGCAGCAGTTGGTCCTCTTCTTGGCCGAGAAGCTAAGATTCCCACTGATATCTGGCCAGGATCAGGGACTGAATGGGTGCCCCCCCCCCCCACCATGTAGTCTTTCCAGGCCCAGGGGTGGGGTGCAAAACTTCATCTCGTGGCTTTATTCCCTAGGGTGGATAACCTGGCAGTTTCCATCAACATTCACTTCACTTCAGTTTTTTAATCCTTGCAGAAGCAGAGCAGTATCCCTCTCTTTTTTATTTTTTTAAACAGAAATTGACTTGTATAAATATTAAAAGCCTTCAGCTGCAAGGAGTGGGGAAGAATTCCTGTCAGAGGCTACAGCTGGGCCTGTCTCCACAGCTGCAGTTCACTAGAATGGCTCAGTAGATGTTGCATTTGCTATAGAAGCAGGAGACCCAAACAAACACAGGTGGCATGAGGTGACTAACTTGTCGGGCTGGTCTTGGGGTATATGAATGATGTTGCCAGCCATCCTCCTGTCCCTGTCCTTGCACATTCATTTTACCTGCTTCACAGCTTGATTGTCTTTCTCTTTGCAGCCGCCTCTGGTCCAAGCCATCTTCAACCGCGATATAGAGGAGGTGCGGTCATTACTGAACCAGAAAGAGAATATCAATATATTGGTGAGTGCTGGAGCAGCAGCTGCCTGGCCTAGCTTGGCACACTGATGCTCCTGTCTCAAACTGAACTGTCCTTCTCTGTTTTGCCTCTGAAATATGCTTGTGTTTTCAAAGCAGAGAGGGCTGAACTGTTATGCTTCTGGTAAGCGGGCGAGAATCTTTTCTGCAGCATGATCCAGTGATTAGAGTAGGCAGCTTGGAGGCAAGGCTCCTGGATTCTGTTCCTGGCTTTGCAACTTTGGCTCAGATTTTTAAAGGTATTTAGGGGTTGCAACACCTAACTGACTTAGGCTTCGAAGGCAGGCCTTGGGAGGCCGAAATATCTTTAAGAATCTGGGCCTTTGTCCCCTGGCCTCCCTCTCCCCATCTGTAAAATGGGGTTAATGGTATATCCTAGTCACTGGGAGACTTACCTGCTATTTATAAAGTGTTCGGACAGTGCAGTGTCTTGTCGGTTTTCTGCTCTTCATTCGAAGGCTGCAGGTAAACGAAGGGCAGTGAATTGGGACTAGCTTGGTTGCATCCCCAGCATCCCTTGCTGTCCTATGGAACAGAGGTCCAGTATAGTCTGATGAGAGCATGGCTCAGCTGTCTGTGTTGAGGCTGGCCTGATTGGTGGAGCAGAGCTAATGTCCCAAGGAATACAGATGCACTTTCACTGCCCCTCTTTTAAATTTGGCTGCGGAGTACACCTGAGCAGGGTGGGGATGGACGAAATGCAGCCTTGCAGATGCTACCACCTGGCTGTTCTCACCTTGGATAAGGAGGTGTGGCTTGCCAGGCCCAGAATGCTGTGGTCCAGATTGAGTTGTTCGGCAGCGTTGGCCTGTGGATGAAGATGCCACATTGAATGCTGCAGCCTGCAGTCTTCAGACCACACCCTGTCTTCAGGACGAATAGTAGCTGCCAGTTTGTTCACTCTCTTGCCAGTTAGATGCATCCTTCTAGCTCCTGGTAACGCTTATTTTGGGTGCCCTTGCTTCAGAGGCCTCCTGGGTTGATCGTGACCCGTGATGTAACCTGAATAGCCAGCTCTGAGAAAGAGTGTAAAATCCGCATGCAAATGTTCCAATCAGACTTGGATGCAAACGCTCCCTTAATCTGGCTTACAAGATTCCTCCGAACAAACCGGTGGCAGGTGCATGGCTGAGAGAGGTGTCTCCGTCTGTCCGGTCGGCTGGTGAATAGATTCCAAGGCCAGAAAGGGGGACCACTGCCATCATCTGGTCTGACCTCCTGAATAACACAGGCCAGAGAGCTGCCCTGAAACACTTACCGCTTGGTCTAGAGCGGATCCAACCTCGATTTAAAAACTGCCGCTGACAGAGAGTCCACCACGACCCTTAGTAAATTATCCCCGTGATGACCCTCCCTGTTACCAAACAATGACTGGGTCAGCCTAGCGGTCTGTCAGTGTGTGGCACTGGGAGATTGGCGCTAGGTCAGTGACTAGTTGCTCTTTTAGGCTGTTTGTCTAGGTCAGTGTCATGGGTTCTGTGTAAGTGGCTGAGTCTGGTTCAGCATCTTATTCTCTGATAGGCTCTGGGGCATTAATGAGGTTTCCCTGCATGCTGCTCCAAGCTGTGCTCTGGTCTAGTGTTGTTTTCCCTGCATGCTCTTGGCCTTTGCATTTAATGCCTCAGCCTCCTTCTGTGCATGCTGCAGCATGCACGGGGTTAGCACTGCTGTGTACCCTGAAAGAATAGTGCACAGTGCAGCATGGGTCTGGGTCGAGCATCGTGGACTCCGTGCTGGCTCAGAGGGGAGGCCCAGCACTGGTTTTGGTGCCAGCCACTGGGACTAATGATTAGATCGTATCTTGACATGTTACAAAGGGATCAGGAGACTTTGTTCCGTGGCTACCTCGTTCAGGGATGTGATAATTCTATAGTCTCCTTCTCTTTAAAGGGAGTTGATCACACTCATCCTTTCTCTAAAATGCCTTTGCTCTGTTGCTTGAAAAATGAGAGTGATTAACCCTTAACGCACATATCTCTTTGCGTGCTGATTTCAGTTGGGAATGCGATTGGCCGGTTTCACTTTCTGCTTCTCCAGGTTGTTTGTGCCAGTCCTACCAGTTGTTTTCTTGATTCTCTCTCCTTTTTTTTTTTTTTTAATTAATGGGGAAAAAAATACAACTTTCATTAAATGCAACTAAAATGTGGGACCTAAAACTCTCTTCTGTGCCAATCTAACCCACTTGCTGTTTGCTGAGACTGAGCCAAATGCCTCAAGGCAGAGGTTACCCAGGGCCCAGCATCAAGTGAAGAAAACTGATCCTATCTAAGCTGTGCTTCCTGCACCTTTCTAGCCTCTCCCAGTCATTTGGGCTTGGTGCATTTTGGGAGTTGCTCCTGCAAGCTTTTATTGTTGTTGGTATTTGACATAGAATGACGGGGTGTGTGAAGGGCATGCGGAGCACCTTGGGGTAACAGTGCTTGGTGGTTTTATAAACCTTTCATGTAGGGATCTCCAAGTGCTTTGCAAACCTTCATTAAGCTTTACAACCCTGCGAGCTAGATACTATCTCTCTTTAGGGAAGCTGGAGCAGGGAGGAAGTGAAGTGACTTGTCCAAGGTCACAGAGCGAGTTAGTGACAGAGCTAGAAATTAGCCACCTGAGTGTCCTGGCTCCCAGCCCTCGGCTCTAACCACTAGACCCCATTCACCTTCCCAAAGTGGGACTAGAACCCTGGATTCCTGGCTCCAAGCCCCTACTCTACCTGACAGATACACTTCAGTGCACCCTGAAGTGGACTAAGGTGTGAAAGGTAGTCCATTGCTTCCCCACCAGGCTGTCTGTTATTGCTGGTCCTAAGCAGACGCCTCCATCCACTCAGACTTACCCAGATGTACTCAGGGCAGGAAGCAACATTTTGGTCTTTCGGGTGCGGGAAGTTGGATGGGGAAGGAGCTCTGTTTGCTGTGTGGATGGTTGCATTACGGCCTTTTCTTATCTCCATGTGCAGGACCAAGAACGACGAACCCCACTGCATGCTGCTGCCTACTTAGGAGATGTCCCAATCATTGAGCTCCTAATACTGTCAGGTAAGACCTGCAGCTGTCTCTGCCCAGTACAGCCGGCTGCATGGATGTCCTAAGGTTTAGCTGGCCTGGCCCTCCTGTGGGTCTAACGCAGAAGGGCTGCTACTCAAAGGCATAGGGTACAAGGGTTTTTCATCCACAGGAGAGTTGGTGCTTGAGTCACAAGGGAAATGTCATTAGTTGCTCTCACCCAGATCCCAAGAGGAGGTTTGTGCAAATCTTAAAACAACCTGGAACTGAAATATTCGGGGTTAGGGGGCTGCAGATTGGGATTGAGGGGCACCAGCAGACCTGGTGGGGGGAGCAGTGAATTGGGATTGAGGGGCAACGGCAGAGTTCGGGGGAGCCTACGGCGGTAATAATGGGGGGCTGTGGGTTAGGATTGGGGGGCATTGACAGAGTTCTATGTGGGGAGCCCAGAGCTGGGATAGCAGGGACTGGGGGTCAGGAGTGAAGGGTAGTGACGGAACCTCGAACTGCAGGAGTGGAGTGGGGAGCCGCAGATCTGGATCATTTGCCGAATGTGCGATGAGGACTGGAGAATTTTGCTCAGCATCTGCCTGCTGCGTACTTGGCTCTAACCCAAGTTACCAGCCCCTCCATTTTCCTCTGAAACCGCTCAAATCTACATCCAGGCTCGCTCTCCACACACAACAGATGGGCGAAAAAAGGCCCCTAATCTGGAATTCATTGTCATTGCTCCCTCTAGATGCCCTTGACTTGTCAGCAGTTTGCTGATGGCGTGGAAGAGCCCCTAGTGATCCTAGACCAGCCCTGACAGATGTTTCACGTGGCTTTCAGGGCAGGGCAGCTCTGTGCAGCAGAGCTGGGGCAGCTGGGTTTTGCTGGTCCTAGGCTGGCACAGAGCCAGCAGGGCAGGGACTCCTGCAGTGCGGCTCTGGTCTCCTTCACCTGTACACAGAGGCACGGCTGACAAAGACCTACAGATTCCAGTACAAAATGCACCATCTTTGTCTGAGCAGCCTCCTTTTAGATCAAGATGACGAACTGCATTCTGGGACTGGTAGTCTTGTGGCCACTGAGCTCAAGGTGGAGCAGTGTGTGCTGGGAAATGTAGTTTTTTCCATCTAGCTCAGTGCTGCCGTCCCTCTGCCGGGCTAGCTTATGCCCCTGGAGCCGGAGGGCGTGCCTTGTAGCATCTAAACTAAGGCTGGAGCCACACTACAGCAGCATGACTACCGAACGGCAGCTGTGCCTTCACAGCACCACTGTCTAGACCTTTCCTGCAGTGACAGACGGGGTTTGCGGATGTAGGTAGAATTCTTCCATCGGCCCCGTTGTGTCTACAGCGCGGTTTCGATGGGCTTAACTACTGGCTCAGAGGTGTGAATTTTTCACACCCCTGAGCACTGTAGCTATGTCGACCTAACTTTTAAGTGTAGACCGGCCCTAAAGCTCGATACGGTTCCTTCTTTAACAGCAGAAATTGACATGCTGTCTCCCCAAGCAGATACAGCAGGGGGTGTTTAAAAACAGGGACGGTGCCTTGGAGCATGTGGCAGTCTTGTACCCTGGCAGTGCCCCTTGCGCAGATGTGTTCACCTCCCCTTTCTGCTCCGTCTCCTCAGGTGCTAACGTAAATGCGAAGGACACTGTTTGGCTAACCCCGCTGCATCGGGCCGCAGCTTCTCGCAATGAGGTAGGTGCCCTTGCGAGCCTTGCAGTAACGAATCGGTCCGTCTCCTCTGGGCTCCTTTTTGAGTAACCGTTTTCTTTCCCGTGCTTTCTGCATGCCTGCTCGGATTCTGGCTGAGAGCCCGGGGGGGGGGGGGTGGATGTTCTCTTTTGATGCAGTTAAAGGACCATTCAGACCCCATAATAATTTGAAAAATAGAAAACAGAACTGGGAAAGACCCGTAATATTCCCTTTACACCCCACCCCCAATACATGGGGTGCATGTATACATGCAGTATCCCCTGCAGTATCTTCCCGTTAGGGCTTTGTCTCGTTTTAAATGCCCCAAGTGATGGGGCTCCCACCCCTTTCTTTTAGGAGATGACGCCGCAGCCTAATGGATCTCACTGTCAGGAAGTATTTCCTGATATTCAGCCTTCCCTGGGCTTAACTTCACTTTATTAATTGTAATAATACTCCTGAGACCACCCTAGCCAATTCCCCTCCCACCGTGATGCTTACACCTTTCAACTAGTATCACGTCCACCCCCTCTGAGAGCTCACTTCTGCAGTCACGTCTGGGCACGTAAGTTTCTTTGCAGGCAGTGGCAGTTCTGTGTGCAGCAGGCCCCTGGGGCGGGCCCACAATAATGTTGTTTAGCCAAGGTATGCATAGTTAAATCTTTCCTCACGTGCAGCTCTCTGCATCGATTTCCAGCGTGTTCCTGTGACAATGATAAAGGTCAAGCACAATTCCCCCGTGGATGACCAGAAATGAATCTGTCAGCGTGCACAGTACAGAAGGGTGGCAGCTGACATCATGGGCAGCAGAACAGGCTGGAGGTGCCAGGCTATACAGTGACTCCTGAGTGCTAAAAAAGGGGCTTTTGTACCAGGCGAATACTCCCTGGCATCCCACATGCTAGCTACTGTTGGGAGTTTCTCTTGTATGCCAGGAATAGCAATTAGGTGTCTCAGAAATTTCTTCGTCCTACTTCCTCCGTGCCCCATCCTTTCTGCAGTTCCATGAGCAAGTGTTGTCGTGCACTTGCCTTCCCCACTCAAATGTCCCTCAAATGCGAAACTTAAGCAAAGATTTAAAACTTTGAACCGAAACATCATGAAATTGCCACTTTATTCTCAGTTCCTTTCGGTGCTGGTCCCCAAGAGATCTGTACCTGGAGTGAAACGTCAGAGCTGCTTCATCGCGAGCCAGTTCGATCCAGTTCTGGGCAGAGATGCGCTGAAATGGGGGCTTTTGTTTTGGTCACCGGGTTGTGACATGGATGGCAGAGGTTGGCTAAACAAATATAGAATCATAGGATCATAGAACTGGAAGGGACCTCGAGAGGTCATCTAGTCCAGTCGCCTGCACTTATGGCAGAACTACATATTATCTAGACCATCCTGGACAAGTGTTTGTCCTACCTGCTCTTAAAAATTTCCAGTGATGGAGATTCTACAACCTCCCTGGGCAATTTATTCCTGTGCTTAACCACCCTGACAGGAAGTTTTTCCTAATGTCCAGCCTAAACCTTCCTTGGTGCAGTGGAAGCCAATTGACGTATGGACAGCTTGAGGGAGAGCGGAGCGTTGTGGTCAAGCGGCTGGAGCAGGGGACTGGAAAGCTGAACCTTGTCACTACCATGCTACGTGAACTTGGGCAAGCTGCTTTGTCCCTCTGTGTCCTTGTCTTGGCTGCATCTGGAATAGGGATAGTAGCCAGCCTACCTTTCGGGGGGGATGTGGGGTCCAAAGCCCTTTGAGATGAGCTAGAGAAAGGCAGAACTCCACGGCAAAGAGGAAGAACCCCACGAGTCCTGGGCAGCAGGACAATTCCTGTTAATCGTATTAGAACAGAGGAGGAGTGGGGAGTGTCTCAAAGGCACCAAAGGCGTTTAGGAGCACAAATCCCACTGGCCCTCAATGGAACTTGAGCATCTAAATCTCTTAAGTGCTTTTGAAGATCCCCCCCGGAATCTATCCCAGCGCTGGGGGGGATATTTCCATGCAGGCAATAGCAACCCTGTTCTGGGTCCTGGCTTTGGATTTGAGGGCTGCAGTGCATGTTATGGGTGTGCTGGGGTCTCTCTTGTCCCCACCATTGCTCCGTTGGAGTGCCTCGCTCTCTGCTCTCAATCAGGCCCCTTGGAAGGGGCCTTTCTGCTCTGCACACCAGTGCTCCCTGGAGGGAATCTGCCCGGAAAAGTGTTTAACTTCTTTGTTCTCCCCTAGAGCCAGTTAACTTGTGTAATGGCTTTTCTCTGCTATCCCCATGGCTTTAAGCCATTTCAAGCAGCTGAGCAGCCTAACCTAAGCCACCTCCCTTGCCTTTGTCCCCTTCCTTACCCCCACACACTTAGGAAGCGGTGCATTCCTGCTCAAGATCAGCTGGCCCCATGGGAAATGGGGTTGTGGTGTATTGTCCTTGGAAAGGGGGGGGAATGAGGATAAAATGTAGGTCAGTGGGTCACATGGTCTGCGCCTGCGATCCTCACACCTTATGAGTCACTAGAGAACGCTCATTAACTGCAAGATCACAGGGCTCAGTGCCGGGGATTTCACGCTGGGAAGGGGTGTCAGATCAGGCCTGTCTTTAGCCTTCGAATGGGCCGTACAGGCAACAGCAGGGCAGGTTTCCCCCATGCGCCACGTACTCCCCCATGTGACTTTTTGGAGGGGCCTTCTTAAGGGGTGAGAGGGGAGTTCGGTCTCCAGGAGGGCAGCTGCTGCTGTGATGTTGGAAGGTGGCTGGTTGCCCTCTGGGAACTACACCGAGAAGCTCCATGCAAGGGCCACCAAACGGTTCAAGAGCCTTTTGGTCGCTCCTGAGCTGGGCTGGATTCGAACCTGCCACCTAGACAGTCCGTGGCCCACCCTGAGCCCGCCAGCCCCCCAGCACAATTCCACAATCAAAAGCCTAGTGCAAAGGAGTGTTTTTTCCTTGGCCAGTGCCCACGTGAGGGCACAAAGCAGCATTCTGGGACACGTGCTCCGTTTGCATGCTCCCAAGGCTCCTGTGAGCCGCCAGCCCCGGGATGAGGAAGAACGAGTGGATCTCGTCAGGGCCAGGGACTCAGGTTGGAGTTGGAGGCATGGAGAGGTCTCCGCTGTTCCCTGCTGAAGAGGAACATCCTCTCCGTTCTAGATGCATCCCTCTTGCATGCTTACGGTTTGGAGAAGCAAAGCTGAAGTGGAACCGTTCAGTGCCATCCCTTGTGGTGGGCAGAGGGGGTCTCTAGAGGAACATGCCACCTGCTCCCTGCATGAAGGCGGATGTATCTGGCTTCAGATTCCCCAAGGGGCTTGGCTGGAAAATGGAGCTTTAAAAAGCATCACATTTTGTAGCTTCCCCGCCTGATTTCAGGGCCTTGATCGTTCACATGTCCCACTGTCTGGGTCCAGTAGGTTGGTTCAGTGGTTTAGCCAGCTGTCTGAGATGCTTTTTCAAGGACGTATATCTTCCTTTCTCAGCAGGGGCTTTGGGTCAGGGGCAGCATCCTTTCCTCTTACTGGAATGGCTTAGTGACAATAAGTTACCCCTCCCTTTGAAGCTTGTCACTGACCAGTCGGAGTTGCTCTAGGGTGAGATAGGCACAGTCTTGTGAAGGCCTGGCTGCCCACAGTGTAAGGCTCAGATGTCCTGGTAAGCCAAAGGGACTTAGGCACCCAGCACACATTGAAATTCCATCTGGTGGGGGGCGGGTAGGGGCCTTTGAAGACCCCAGCCTGGGCCCCCTCAGTGTTCTGTTTGTGGGATCTTGGCTATCATCGGTGACTGCCCGTGGCTTTGTCTAGATTTCAGTGGTTTTAAAAAAAAAAAATCATGTGAAGAAACGAGGGACTAATACGAGTATCGACAGCTAGTGCCTGGTACGGCGCCCACTGCCCAGCCAAGTCTGCCAGCTAGCACCCCAGTCCTGAAGGGCAAACCTTGACTCACAGCCCTTCCGGTCCCAGGCCGCTTCTGGGTAGGTGCAATTGGGCTGAATTGTCAGGGCAGTGTTCTTGGAGGTGCAGACAGAATTCGCCCTGGAGATGAGCCCATCATAGGCTGCTCAGCTGCTTCGGCCCCAGCTACGCTAGGAAAACGGGTGTGTTTCACACGTGATAGCCAGCACACTTAACATCCTTGTGGAGAAAAGGCACATGGTAGCTTTCTGGGTGTCAGCCAGGTAACACGTGTTAAGCTACAACTTGCCCTGTCTGCACTAGGATTTTGTACCATCCTAGCTAACGTGTGATCGTTACAACCAGTTTTAAAACGCTGCCATGCCTTATTGTCCTACTGGAGACAGGGCCGGAGGGTCAGTCTCACTCCCCGACAGAGCCACCCTTCTGCATCAGGCTACGTCTCGGCAGGGTGGCATTGAAAGGGGAAGATGACGGGCAAGGAGCTGCCCAAACTGTCAGCCATGGTGATGAGTGCAGTGCACAAAACCAACCGCATCACAGCCTTTCCACACCAGCTTGGCCCGCTCGGGCTACAGCCCTGGGCACCAATATCCAACAGCTGTGATCAAGATGACGCATTGCATGCTGGGAGTTGTAGTCCCTGGGCGAGCTGTGGGCTGCCATTACCGATCTAAGAGGCGGGTAGGGTAACCAGACTCGTTGCTAGTGATGAACCTGCCCCTTCAATTTCAAGACTGAATGGTGCTGCTTAGCTCCCGAGGCTTTGTTTGCCCCCACCGGCGTGGGGTACAGCCACCCTTTCTCTGTCCTGGCAGAAGGCACTTAACCTCCTCCTGAAGCACTCGGCGGACGTCAACGCCCGCGATAAGTACTGGCAAACGCCGCTCCACATTGCCGCTGCCAACAGAGCCACCAAGTGCGCGGAGGCCATCATCCCCCTGCTGAGCAGCGTCAACGTGGCGGATCGCACAGGCCGCACGGCGCTGCACCACGCCGTGCACAGCGGCCACATTGAGGTGAGCGGGGTGCTGGGAGCATCACTCCCGGTGCGCACGTGCGTCTTCCTCCCTGAGGGGGTGCGGGCGGGTGGTCCGGAGGGAAGGGTCGCTCGGGACTTGGGGGTTCTCAGTCTGGTTCTGTGACCTTGGCATCTCGGCCTCCTCGTCTGTGAAGTGAAGGTGATCTCTCGAGGGAAGAGACTATGTGGAACTGACGCAGTGACCGACAAGCTCGGGACTCTGGCCAAGTTGCTTTGTTTGCAGCCGTCTGTCCGCCTTTTGGCTTGGGAGCTCTTTGGAGCAGGGCCTGTGTTCCACGCTGTGTGCGCAGCGCCTGGCACGGTGGGGCCCTGCGGCTGATCAGAGCCTGGAGGCGTTATCAGAATACAGACAAGGGGAGCCATGAAGCCTTGCTAAGCTGCAGGCTAGAGGGGGGAAAGTGCTTCGTCCTTAGGTGCATGCGCTCTATGGGCAGGATCCTCAGCCAGGGCAGTGAGGAGCCGGGGGTTGGCAGGGAGAGAAATCGTCTACCATGGACACGCAACATGCGGCATCTGTTCCCTGCCCTCCGAACCCACCCGTCATGCCAGCACGCCCGTCTGGAGGGAGCCCTCTCTGGTATGACTGACCTCCTCTGGCCGCATCCCCGGCTGGGCATGTTCAGCCAGCCAGGCTGGGGCTGCCGTTACTCCTAGGAAACGTTTAAATTGCGGCAGCACCTGGAGGCCAGCTGGGCCCCATCGCTCCAGGTGCTGCAGAAAGCGCAAGGCTCTCATGGGTGCTGGGGTGGGGATGGCGGAATTTGGTGGGAGCCGTTCCTCTAACTGCTTCCTCTCTCCTCCAGATGGTGAACTTGCTCTTAAACAAGGGGGCCAGCCTGAGCACGTGTGACAAGAAGGAGCGTCAGCCCATCCATTGGGCAGCCTTCCTAGGTACATCTCCCTCTTGCCTTGCCCCCCTCTCCCTTTGTTAGCTGGCCCTGTTCTGATACAGGTACTTCCCAGTTCCCCAGCATCCCCTTTTTGGACTCTCCTGCAGGTACAGCTAGTGACACAGGCAATGAGTCGGGGGGGGGCTCACAGCTGTGGGTGTTCTCCCCTTCCCCCCGTCCAATTCTGCACATAGTACCCCAAAACTGTTCCCTCCTCCTGCAGCTGAGAGCTCTTCGGGTGTCATTCAGCACCTGGGCTGGCATACTCTGGCCTGTCTCCGTGTGCCGTGTGACTGTTCGTTCGGCAGCCAGGGCTCCAGATCGCTCTTGTCCCGGGCCTGGGTGCGTTCGGCATCACATGGCTTGCCATGTGGCTTGGGATGATTTAATTGGGGATTGGTCCTGCTTTGAGCAGGGGGTTGGACTAGATGACCTCCTGAGGTCCCTTCCAACCCTGATAGTCTATGATTCTATGAGAAGGACAAAGCCAGCTGAGATCTGGCAGGCATGGTGGGAGGAGAACCCTCTTCTGGACTCTCCCATCAGCGTGTGGTTGCAGCGGGGTGGGGGAGATGCTGGACTAGGGAGGGCATGTAGCACCTTTTGGATGCAAAAAACATTATGAAGGTGTAACGGGATGGCCTGCCCCGGAGGGGGGCAGCCAGCCTTGATTGGTCAGGTCGCTTGTGCCACACATAGCTATCTCCTGGCCTCAGGAACAGGACTCCCTGGGGTCAGGTGATGGCCTGTTACGCCCCGGGCCTCATGAAAGGGCAGAGAACTCAAGCTGGTGGGGAAGACCACAGGGAGCAAGCTGGGCTTCTGGGGAAAGCCCTGAATTAGGGGCTGGGAGGACTCCAGGGAAGCAGCCTGGGCATCAAGACTCTAGCCCTGAAAGGCAGCCCAGAGGGAGTGATGGGCAACTGAGGCAGGGAATGCTACAGGGCAGGTACGCCCTGTGACATAACACCTCTTCTCTCCCCTGTAACTTATGGGGGACCAAAGTCTGGGCAGTGACAGTCAGGGGGAAGCCTTGTGCCACTTGTTACGCTGCCGTCAGGCCCCGGTCCTGCTCCCATTAGCAGGCCGTGGCCAGGGACAGGGCGCTGCACGGGGGGACGGTGCTAATACGACGCCAGTGCTGCGCAGACGGGGGAAAGCCGAGCCCCTCCCACGGCTGGTGTCAAAGGTACAGCCCGTGGGATTGCCTGGCAGGAGGACTGAACTGCAGGGAGTTACAGCATTTCAGTGGGGGGATATGGAGGCTAGACAAAGCTCTCGATCCACTTATCAATGCCCCTGCCTATCTCACGTGGAGCAGGTGAAGTCAAGCTAAGACATTTCTATCTGAATCACCTTATTAGCAAGCTTCAGGGCATGGTTGGGGGACGGGGAATCTTTCCCCCTCTGGGTCACCCGTGGAACGCGATGGCGGGTCCCAGCCTCGTGGCTGTGTATCGACCCCGAACCCCCATTGCCACCGACTCGGTCGCAGCGGTTGGGACTCACCGGCCACTGAGGTGCTGCAGCCCTGAGTTCCGGTTTCCTTGGCTCAGGGCATTTGGAAGTTCTGAAGCTGCTGGTGGCCCGGGGAGCTGACGTCACGTGCAAGGATAAGAAGGGTTACACCTTGCTCCACACCGCGGCAGCCAGTGGCCAGGTCGAGGTCGTGAAGCACCTGCTGAGGCTGGGAGTCGAGGTGAGGCCAGCGGCGGCTTGGCAAACGAACGTGGCCAATTCCAGTCCGGCGCCACTGCGTGACTCGGGCTCCACTTGCTCTGCGGACTCTAAGGAAGGCACTGGGTGTAGGCAGACGCTGGGAGGTGTCCCAGGAGAGCGTGCAGCATCTCCAGCCGTGTTAGTACTTGGATGGGTGACTGCCAAGGAAATCCGTGGGGGTGCTGGAAACTCTCTGGCTGTTGTGGGGGTAATAGTGGGCATTCTCACCCGCTGAGGTGGCGCAGATCCCAGTGGGATGCTGCTGGACGTGAAGCTAGAGAGGGAAAACTGAGGCTCTGGTCACTTGTGCTTTCCCCAGGAGTTAGGGGAGTTAACGCCATTGTCCTACGCAAATTCCCCCTGGAATGAACAGCGTTTGGCCCTTGTTTCAGTTGGATTTGGGACTTTTCTTCACCTCCTGTGCTGAGCAGTCGGCGTTTGCTCCTGTTCCTGTGATGACTTGAGGGGGTCCCCAGGCACTGATGGGAACGGTGGGTGGGTGACTCGTTGGGCATGGATGGGGAATGTGTGGAGGAGAGCAGGGATTGATGGCTTCTGGTTCTCTGTAGAGTGAGCTTCCCTCCCCCCTCCCTTTTCTTGGCCAGTCCCAGTACATCCTTACCCAAGATCCCCTGAAGTCTCTTGGCTCTGTTCGTTCCTGCAGATCGATGAACCCAATTGCCTTGGGAACACTGCACTTCACATCGCCTGTTACATGGGCCAGGACGCCGTGGCCAATGAGCTGGTCAACTACGGCGCCAACGTCAATCAGCCCAACGAGAAGGGCTTCACCCCTCTGCACTTTGCTGCCGTCTCCACCAATGGGGCCCTTTGCCTGGAGCTCCTCGTGAACAATGGAGCCGACGTGAACTTTCAGGTACACCGGCTGGGGCCGGACCATGCAGACAAGATGTGCAGGGGTGGCAGGCGGGATGAACTCAGTGGGGTGTGAGGAGTTCAGAACCCAGACACATGGGATATTCCAGGGGCGGATGGAACTTTCACCCCTCGATTGCCGAGTTCGGGGACAGTTTGTCACCAGCTGGCTAGTTTCCCCCCCCCCCCTCTCTCTCTCTCTGCAGAGTAAGGAAGGGAAGAGCCCTTTGCACATGGCTGCCATTCACGGACGGTTTACACGTTCTCAGATCCTCATACAGAACGGTAAGTGTCTCACTGGACGCTGAGCTAACGTTCTTCTCCTACCATGTGTTTCACTCCAGCTCTCTCACCAACCGGTGCCTCCCAGGCACCCCGTCCCTCTCTCCTTTGTCAGTGTTTAATAGCATCTTCCAGGGGAATGAAGTGCCCTGCCTCCCCGACAAAATCAGCTCTGTTCCCCAGCTGAACAGCCGTACCCCTCTCCGGTCGGCAGCACGGGGAGACATATGTTAGGTCTAGATCTTAGATCTCATGGAGCACCAAGCTGAAATTCCAGCCGCATGGAAGCTCAGAGCCAAAGAACTGTCAGTGCTTCTAGATCCTGCCCAAGAGGCAATCTTCCTCTGAGTCCAGTGCCAGCTGCTGTCTTGGCTGCTGTGGCCAGGGCTGAACCGGGGACCGCCCGAGCCAAATGCAGGATCTGCTACAGCTTGAGCTAAAGAACCCGGGCTCCCTAGCTGGGGCTGCGATGGACTCAGACACTTTGCAGATCAGGCATCGGAGGTGTGTGTGGGTGTGGGGAGCAGGGGCTGTTACACCCATCCGAGGGTTACGGCAGCAGTTACATTGGGCCTTCTCCCTGGAGAACGGCAGCGTGACGCCGTCTCGGTGCAGTGCTCCACAGCCCTCCGTGGGGAGCAAGTCTTGGGCTGCCTGGGCCAGAAACTCCCCACTGAGCCGGCTGCCTCTTGCTTTCTTTTCTAGGCAGCGAGATAGACTGTGCTGACAAATATGGCAATACCCCCCTCCATGTTGCTGCTAGATATGGCCACGAGCTGCTAATTAGTACTTTGATGACGAATGGTGCTGACACTGCAAGGTGAGGAGGCCTCCTCGCCGGGGCCTGACGATGAGGGAGGTGCACTCAGGCAGAGAGCAGGGGGCGGGCTCATCCATTGGGAGGCAGTTTTCCCCCTGATGTGCAATTGACATGAGGGATTCTGGGTTTTTTTGCCTTTCTCTGAAGCATCAGCGATTCTCCATGGCTGGAGACGGGAGCTGTTAGACCTGTGCTCAGAGGCAGAGCAGAGAAGCCTTCTTAGCTGCCGGCTGGTGGATTTTGCTCATGTGCCCAGGGTCAAACCAATCGCCAGATTTGGGGCAGGGGAGTAATTTCTCCCCAGGTCAGATTGGCAGGGACTTTGGAGCGTTTTCGCCTTCCTCTGCAGCATGGCACCCGGCTTGCTTGCTGGATCATCACTCATGTCTCCCCTATGGGCTTTGGGCGTGGGTAGCCCTTCGTGCCACAGGCAGAGAACTGGAGACACTGGTTGATTTTCCTGAGGACTGAAATGTTTTGATCTAACTATAGTCACTGGGCTTGATGTAGGGCTCTGTGGGTGGACCTGCATGGCCTGCGTTTAGACTGGAGCTCAGACTAAGTCATCTCACGGTCCTGTCTAGCTTTGGGCTCTGCTGCTGTGCGGGAGGAAATTTGCTGAGCGTAGGGAGGACTGACCGGGAGACCCTGCAGGCTGGCGTGGGGTAGGATTCCTTCTCCGTGCACGCTGCGCTCCTGGCCACCATCAGGGGGCCAGGAGGAAGGACTGTCCGCTCGCTGGGGCTATGGCTTCAGAGGGCAGCGAGCTGTGACCTTTCCTTTCCTATCTGCCCTCTCTCCCTCTCGGCAGGCGTGGAATCCACGACATGTTCCCTCTGCACTTAGCTGTTCTCTTTGGATTTTCAGACTGTTGTCGTAAGCTACTTTCCTCAGGTGAGCAAAGCCTGCAGTGGCTTGGGGAGAGGAGAGGGGGTAGCCTAGGCTGGGGCGTGTTGGGTGGGGAGGGGCCTGGCGAGTCCTCTCCTGACCCGCCGCCTCCTGCCCCGCAGGTCAGCTGTACAGCATCGTCTCCTCGCTGAGCAACGAGCACGTGCTGTCCGCGGGTTTCGATATCAACACACCTGACAACCTTGGGAGGACGTGCCTCCACGCTGCTGCTTCCGGAGGGTGAGTACCTGCCCCGGGGCATGGCCGGGCATCGCACCGGGCTGACCGGCCAGCCCGCCCTCTAGGGAGAGGCGACCAGCTGCTTTTGCCCTGTCACAGGGACATAAAGTTCATTAGCCCCTCTGCGTACCACAGTGTGTAATGTAAGCGGTGTGATCTAGTGGTCAGGACACGATTGGGGGTCAGCTCATCTGGGTTCCGTTCCCAGCTCTGGGAGGGAAATGCGGGCTAGTGTCCAAAGCAGGGCCTGGGAGCTGAGCCTTTTGATTCCTGGTTCCGCTGTGAACGTGCCATGCCTCTGGGCAAGTCACTTACCTTTGTTCCTCAGTTTCCCCATGTTTAAAATGGTTCCCTGTCTCCCGGGGGTACTGTAAGGGGGAATCAGGTCATGTTTGTAAAGCACTCTGAAGAGTGTCAATGCGAAGTATTAGTAACTAATGAATTGTATTTCCTCGGTGTGTTTAGTTCGCGTGGCCCACTACAGTTCGATTTCATGCTATTGCAGAGTGATATCACAGAGCTGAAGGAGAACGCTTAGCACTGCAGAGCGGGTTGCACAGCTCTCATCTCAGCGGGGAAGGAGGGGCTCATGGGAGTGGTGCTTTTCCTCTGCTCAATCAGCAAGTTGGGCTAAGCAGGGAACAGCAGTCAGGAGTCGTAGAAATCCAATGCCTAGAAATCCAATGCCTAGATCATGCTAGCGGCAGAGGTCAAGTTTTATTACCCATCGCTGGAATACCTAGATACAATTCCCAGTAGCTGCAGAGCAGCAAGAAGAGAGAAATTGAGGCACGAGCGTGTTCCGTGGAGAGCTAGAGAGTTGCTAGTGATACGGGCAGCCCTCAGTACAGTCGGTCATCTAGGCACCATGCCAGTAGGGACAGGCAGGGCGCTCGATTGTGCTCTCTCCTCTTACAAATGTGAAAGTGGGCTGTCGGCAGAGTTTAGGCAGAGCAGTCCCAGAGGGGCGATGCTGACGGTAAGAGGGACGGCGTTCAGGTTCGGCGTGGTTCACCCCAGGCCCATCTCAGCAGGTGTCCTCTCTGGTCCCTCTGCAGGAACGTTGAATGTCTTAATTTGCTGTTGAGCAGCGGTGCTGACTTGAGGAGGAGAGATAAATTTGGAAGGTAAGTCCTGATGGCGGCACACCCGTGTGAAGGTGCAGAGAGAAGCACTTTGTGAACAATTGCGCCCCCAGGGCTGGGGGACAGAGAGCCAGGCGTTGGGGGTGAATCTGTCTTCGGCCGAGCCCCTTTGGCTGGGAAGATCTGCGCTGAAGGTGCTCGCAGAGCAGAAGTCACCCGTATTCATGTCCCCTCCTCCCCCCACTATGGGAGCCCAGCTCTGCTTCTTGGGGAGTTGCTGCTGACCCAAGGGGAGCTGTTTAGCTTGGGGGGGGTTGCATATTGCTGTGCCTTGTGTGTGTGTGTGTCAGTTGGGCTTGGCTGCTGCCCAGCGGCAGCTGTCTCTGCGGAGTCCTGCATTGTGAGGCCGCTGTCTCCTTGGGTTTGTAGCCGCTCTGCCTAGCAGCCGGTGTTCCTCACCCCGTTTTCTGCTCTCCTCCCCAGGACTCCATTGCACTACGCGGCTGCCAACGGCAGCTATCAGTGTACGGTGACGCTGGTCACCGCCGGAGCCAGTATTAACGAGATGGACTGTAAAGGCTGCACTCCCTTACACTATGCTGCTGCTTCGGACACGTACAGGAGGTAGGAAAGCCCCGAGGGACTTGCCTCCTGTAGCAGCTGATGCTGGACACCAGAGGGCAGGGCCTAACCAGGATGGTCCATGGTACTTCCTGATTGGAACGGGTACCCGGCCGTTGCCTGGCTCCCGCCAGCTGGTGGAAGGGGGTGCCTGGTGGCTTCTAAAGAGGAGGAGTGTTGCACAGAGTGTAAGGGAAAGGAAGGATAGGCCAGTGGCTATCTGTGGACTCCTGGGGTCTACTCCCAGCTCTGCTGTGGGATGTTAGCAAGTCACTTCCCCTCTGGGCATATGAAATAAGGATGATGCTGACTTGCCGCTGAGGAGGAGGGTTACTTAGGACCAACAGCTCTTGGTCCTAAGATGGTAGAAACAAATCGCTGATGAAGAACAAAGCCCCCTGCTTATGCTGCTGGGCCCGCATGCTGCAGAATACGGTTCTGCTACGAAGGCAGCAGGAAACGGGTCCAAAAGAACCGACGTTCACCCTAGCGTGGCGGCGGGAGAGGGCAGAACCGAGGCTCGTCCAGGGTGGTGCGGCTGCTGCTGCAGGGAGTGGGTCTGGACCTGGCTTTCCAAGAGCGGAAAGCGTCCGGGCGTTTGCGAGCTGGCTGGGGTCGCTCCACCTTCCCCATCCCCCTCACTTGCTTTGTCTCAGCCAGCTGACGCGGGCTTGTGATCTTTCAGAGCAGAGACTCATTCAGGAAACAGCCATGACACTGACGAGGAGCCACTGAAGGAGTCCAGAGTGAAGGAGGCATTCTTGTGAGTGGCCGATCTCAACCCCCTGCTTGAGGATAACATTTGTCATCTGTCCCATCTCACTGTTTCGCTGCCGTCCCATGGCATGGGTGGAACCCTGTCATTTCCCCCACCCGCTCTCAGCTGAGTGGCACCCTCTAAGCCAGCGAGCTGGGGGCATCTCCAGCAGGCATTGGAGTGACTGACTTTTAATAAGGATCTGCCCTTGGATCAAAAGTGCCTTGAGGCAGATCCAGTCCTCACTAGCTGGGGTACCAGGGCATGGCGCTCTCATTGCCGTTAAGGGGAATTTCGGGGGGGCACTGAGTCCTTTTCGTGCCCCGTGTGCTGGGCAGCAAGGATCTGGCATTTGCACAGAATCTGTGCTGGCTGCTTAGAGCTGGCCCGGCAGGCGCGTCCATGGGAGCGCATGTCTGACCACCTCCTCTCCCCATGCTTGTTGCAGTTGTTTAGAGTTCTTACTGGATAACGGTGCGGACGCGTCACTCCGGGACAAGCAGGGATACACCGCTGTCCACTATGCAGCTGCCTACGGCAACAGACAGAACCTCGAGCTGGTAAGCAGGCCGGGGGTGGGGGGCAGTCGAAGCCGCCTGGTGCCCTTTGGCTTAGAGGAGACTCGAATGAGGAGTCCTCCCAGGGAGAAATAGGGGGGAAGTTTCTGCTCAGCCTCCGCAGCCGAATCTGGCAGTCTGGCAGAAGGCTTCCGGGGAGTGGCCGGGGGCAAGCGCAGCAGCCAAATGTGCGGGGGGCAGAGCTGTGTGACAAGGGAGGAAGGAACTGGGATTATGCTGTAGGTTTAAAAACCCTTTGGGCTCCTAGTCCCCCTCCCTCGGATCTGGCTGAGGAGGGAAACCCATGCTTGTCAGCTTGCCAGTTCCCCCAAAAAAGATGAGATGGGAGCAGAGAGGAGACTTGGTGACTGGTGCACACAGAAGTGCATGGATTTCAGGCCAGCTGCCAAAGACAGGATGGTAACCTCAGCCGAGGAGCCGCAGGCCAGTGAGCAACTGCACTGGGCTGCTGTGGTGCTGGGCATCTCAAAAACACACAGAGATGCTCTCCTGGAAGACGGCAGTGGAAGGCCATTTTTAAACACCCGTGATGAAGGAATCCATTTGGGGTGCACCAATGCACAGGGCAAGCGCCCTTCTAAAAGGAATCAGACTCAAATATCTGTGCCCTCGATCCCAACCTCGTTAGTGAAATCAATGGGGAGATCTACCCCATTAAAGGAATTTCTCCATTCCGGGTTCCCAGCATGTGGCTTTGGTGGAGTCGGGGGCTGGTTTCCAACATCCCAGATGCTCCCCACAAGCAACTAGTGGCGTTGTCCGTGGAGGCCAGAATGGAGGAGCAGGACAACCTGAAGAGTTTACCGTGGCTTGTTTTGTTGCAGCTCCTGGAAATGTCTTTTAACTGCCTGGAGGACGTGGAAAGCACCATTCCAGTCAGCCCTTTGCACTTAGCTGTAAGTTTGTCTATTGTTGACCTTTGACCCATGACCTGAGCTCAGGTGATCAGGAAAATAAACATCTGTATCTTAGACTGAGTTCACATGCCGCCTGAATTAGCGTAAATGAAACTAAAGCTCTCTTGCGAGTAGGAATAAGCAAAGAAACTTGAAGATTATTTGAAAATAGGCTTGGTAGTGAGCCTGCAGCCTGGATCTGAGGCCTGGTGGTATAA
Source organism: Natator depressus (assembly GCF_965152275.1). Classification (NCBI taxonomy): domain Eukaryota; kingdom Metazoa; phylum Chordata; order Testudines; family Cheloniidae; genus Natator; species Natator depressus. Next base: position 2,499,569 of record NC_134253.1, on the reverse strand, counting down.
TAGTTTGCATACGGCCACCTTAGATCTAATAGAAGCTAACATTAGTAAGTAACCTTGGGTTAGAAGATATCTTGTGCTGTAAAGGTTTTATTTAGCCAGACTCGTTAACTGCACTGTATAGAGAAAGTCTGTCTCCACAAAGGCTCACAATCTCCAAACTGGGGAGCAGGAATGGCAAATACAGACAAGAGGCCAAGACTTAATCAAATACGGTCTCGGATATAGGTGGGTGTAGAGAATAGGTGCCTAAAGAGAGAATCAAACCCGCCCCTCAATAGGATCTCGGGTTGGCAGGGTGGTGACAACCTTCACACTTCATCTCACCTTCAGGGGAACCCACAGGCCCGGGAGTTGGTGAGTGAAAGTGACGCAGCGTCTGCCAGTATTCTTGTCTTGTTTCCTAGTCTGTGATTTTTGGCTTACACGGATTGCGGTGTTAATAAAACTCGTAAAGTCCCTGTGGGTCATACCAATGGAGAGGATCTCCATTAATCTCTAAGTAGCCACCAAAGACCGCACCTGCTCCTAGTGCATTTTGCACCCCAAATTAAACTAAAGGCTACACTATCCTGACATCGCTCCTGAAGAAACAAGGTTGGCTTTGCTGCCAGTGATGTCATGTGCGCAGTAGGGCTAACCACACTGGAAAGGGCTTCCTACCTGATCATGGGGTGTCAAGCTCTGAAACAGTGGCTGCTGTCCCATGGTTAAGCACCGATATTGTGCTCTGCCATCTGAGACCCGAAAGGAGGGGAGTTTGCAGTCTAGACCGATGTCAGCAGGTTGTATCCCCTTTTCCATTGTCTTGTGGGCAGCTGAGCAATGTCTTGATTTTTTTTAAGCTTGGCTGATTTTTCAAGGTTTCTTCGTAAAGATTCAGGGCTTCAGGCCAGAAGAAACCATTAGATCATCTAGTCTGGCCCCTCATGGCCCACAGAAATTAACCCCATTACCCCTGTATTGAACCCAATAATTCATGCTGTCAGGACGAATTCGTTTTGATGGTTTTCGAACGAGAATAGCTTATTTCGAATTAGTAACGTGTGGCATTTACACAGCAGCAGTGGACAAGTTACACGCAAGGGAAACAAGGGCACACGTCAGCATATTGCAACTGCCGGGCAGTCGTATGCTACTGTGCCAGCCGCTGGGGCGAGAGTGGGAGGCATAAGCAATCTGGACAGCAGCAGGAGGACAATGGGGTATTTCACTGTCCCTTCCATAGCATGCACCTTGGCAGTTCCCTAGGCAGTGGCTGGGGTGGTGGGAGCGTGGTCGGCGTGGTATTGAGCTTTTGTTATAACGGTGGTAGAGAATTTTTACTGCCCCTTCCTCCTGGACAGCGTGTGTCTGGCTCCCTTTCCTAAGGGGACGTGCTCTATGTTGCCTGCAGGCCTATAACGGTCACTGTGAAGCCCTAAAGACACTTGCCGAAACCCTCGTGAATCTTGATGTGCGGGACCACAAAGGGCGGACGGCGCTGTACCTTGCCACGGAGAGGGGCTCCACGGAGTGCGTGGAGGTGCTCACCAGCCACGGTGCTTCCGCCCTTGTGAAGGAGAAGAAGAAGAAGTGGACGCCGCTCCATGCTGCAGGTGGGAGTGGAAAGGCATCTCTGCTGGGTTGGTCAGTGGATTGAGCACCACAAATCTCAGGCAGGACTCTTTGCTGCGGAGTCAGCCCTTCAGAGCCCAGGCCTCCCCCTGCCTTACCCACAATGGGGCCACAGACAGCCTGCTTGGCTCAGAGTGACTTAACATGGCTCCTATTGAGGTCATGAAAGGGGATGTGGCAGGGTGACTGGCCCCTTCAAGCAGGAGCGGGGTCCTGTCGACCAATTATCTGTTGCACCGGACGGCCTACAGGAGTACCTGGGCCTTCTAAAAGAGGAAGCTGTGGCCTGATCTGTAGACTCATAGTCATAGAAATGTTGGGCTGGAAGGGACCTCAAGGGGTCATAAAGTCCAGCCCCCTGCGCTGAGGCAGGACCAAGTAAATCTAGACCTCTCCTGACAACTGTTTGTCCCACCTGTGCTTAAAACCGCCCCAGTGATGTGGATTTCACAATCTCCCCTGGAAGCCCACTCCAGAGCTTAACTCCCTTTAGAGTTAGTAAGTTTTTCCTAACATCTAACCTAAATCTCCCTTGCTGCAGATGAAGCCCATTGCTTCTTGTCCTACCTCCAGTGGACATGGACAACAATTGATCACCGTCCTCGTTAGAACAGCCTTCAGCATATCTGTCCTGAAGATATGTAGACTGTTAACAGGTTCCCCCCAAAGGGCAGGTCTACGCTACTGCTTACTTCGATTTAACGTACATCACTCCGGGGCGGGAAAAAGACCCCCCCGAGCAACGCAAGTTTCGCGCTGTCCACACTGGTGGAGATGCTCTCCCACCGACACAGCTTACGCTTCTCGACGAAGTGGAGTGGTCATGCCAATGGGAGAGCACTCTCCTGTCAGCATAGTGCATCTTAGACTTGCCCTCAATTTTCTCAGAACTAAACATCCCCAGTTTTAACCTTTCCTCACTGTTCTGGTTTCTAAATCTTAAATCATTTTTGCTGCTCTCCTCTGGACTCTCTAGCTTGTCCACATCTTTCTTAGAGTGTGGCGCCCAGAGCAGGACACAGTCCAGCTGAGACCTCACCGGTGCCGAGTAGAGCAGGACAGTTACTTCTTGTGTCTGACCTAAGACACTCCTGTTAATACACCCTGGAATAAGATTAGTCCTTTTTCTCAGTTGCATCACATTGTTGACTCATATTCAATTTGTGATATGCTCTAACCCTCCAATATTTTTCCACAGTACTCCTTCCTAGGCAGTCATTTCCCATTTTGTACGTGTGCAACTGATTGTTCCTTCCCAAGTGTAATACTTCGCCCCTTGTCTTTATTGAATTTCATCTTGTTGATTTCAGACAAATTCTCCAATTTATGTTGTTTTGAATTCTAATCCTGTCCATCAAAGTGCTTCCAACCCCTCCCAGCTGGGTGTCACCCACAAATCTTCTAAGCATATTCTCCACTCTATTGTCCAAGTCATTAATGAAAATATTGTCTAGTACCGGACCAGGACTGACCCCGATGGGAACCCACTAAAGATGCCTTTGTAGTTTGACAGCGAACCATTGATAACTGCTTTCCAAGAACAGTCTTTCAACCGAATGGGCACCCACTTTATAGTAGTTTCAGTTAGACCATATCTCCCTAGTTTGCTTATGAGAGTGTCATGCAAGACTGTGTCAAAAGCCCTACTAAAATCAAGGTATATCACGTCTACTGCTTCCCCATGGCCAGTAACACTGTGTATGTCTCTGTAACTCCTCCCTCCCTTGTGTGTGTCTCACAGCTGCCTACGGGAACACAGATTCCCTACACCTTCTGATCGACAACGGGGAGAGGGCGGATATCACCGACGTTATGGACATCCATGGCCAGTGAGTCCATTCTGGTTTCTCCGTAATATCTGTTGTCTGCGTGAGGATATCCTTCCTGACTCAGAGCAGTGCGTGGCATGCCAAATGGCCACATAGAACGATCAGTGATGGTCCCCTGAGGATCTTCCCAAAGTGCTTTGCAAAGAATTAAACCTCCCAACACCCCTCCAGCCTATCTTACAGAAGGGGAAACTGAGGCAAGAAAAAGGATTCATTCAAGGTCATGCAGCAAATCAGAGGCAGTGCTGGGAATAAAGCTCAGGACTCCCTGACTCCCAGTCCTCCTGCTCTAAGCCCCACCTTTCCTGCTCTCGCCCTAGATAGCACTGACCTCCCAGAGCTCATATAGAATCCAGGAGTCCTGACTCCCAGCACCCCTGCGCTCTCATCCCTAGACAGCACTGACCTCCCAGAGCTGGGGTAGAACCCAGGAGTCCTGTAAAATAGGGATTTAAACTTGCAAATGTTCACTGCCCTTCCCAAGCCAACATCCTTCTCCTGTGCTCCCCCAATCATCCCGCAGAACCCCACTGATGCTGGCGATCATGAACGGCCATGTCGACTGCGTCCATCTGTTGCTGGAGAAGGGATCCACAGCAGACGCAGCAGACAGGAGAGGCAGGACTGCGCTGCACCGAGGGGTGAGTGAGCGTGACGGAGCTCAATGCGGGCCCTGGGATTTCTCTCACTGGGTTTCCTGCTAGTCGCTTTGTCCTAGGAAGGGCTGGTGACACCAACACTCTCCATTATAAGACCCTGTGTTCAGTTACTTATAACATTGCCCAACTTTGACCCTTTGGGCTGAAATTTCGCATGCCAGGCATCTGCCTCAGGCTGAATTTTTGGGGCAAATTTCAGCCAAAACGGTTCAGCCACCTCTGAGAACGAGGCAAAGGACAATATTTTTTAAAATTCCAGCAACCTTTTTCTTTGAGGAAACTCTAGTGCCCCCTGGCTCCACAGCCAGGAGTTGAAATTCAGCACAGTGCCTTTTGCTGTTCCTGTGCAAATCCAGCCACGTTTGCTGTAATTCTGCCTGCACCTGGCGTGTGGAGCGGTTTCCTGCTGGGCCGGAGGCACCGCCTCACAGCCATGGCTGTTCTTTACCCGGCACAGGCGGTGACTGGGTGTGAGGACTGCCTGGGAGCCCTGCTGGACCACGATGCCTTTGTATTGTGTCGGGATTTCAAGGGTCGAACCCCTATCCATTTTGCGTCGGCGTGTGGGCATTCAGAAATCCTGAGGACCTTGCTGCAGGCAGCGCTCTCTACTGACCCTCTGGACTCCGTGGTGGATTACAGCGGCTACTCACCGATGCACTGGGCTTCATACAGCGGTAAGAACCCAAGAGCCAGGACGTCCTCTCTGCCTTATACCTATTGCGGACCAAGAGGGAGCTCAGCTAAAACAGCCCTTCCTCATTCAGCACTAACGACACTATGGATAGAAGACTGTATTGTTCTGGGGGCCCTACTGTAAATAAGATGCTGAGGCTCACAGAGCCTCCCCCCTCTGGGTTGGGAGTGACAGAATGTCGTTGCCATCTGGCTGTTCAGGGTTTGAGATGAAATCCTGGATGTCAGCAGCCAAGTATCCGCTACATGCAGGCCACCCCCTTGTGGAGTCCCCCGGCCCCTGTGCGTTGGCAAACTCAGCCAAGAGGCCAATGACTGGGGCAGAATTAGGGCTTGTCTACGCTTGAAATGCTACAGTGCCACCGTGGTAGCGCTTCGGCGCAGACCCTACCTATGCCCCCAGGAGGGTAGTTAACCCACCTCCCCGACAGGTGGTAGCGAGGCCGACGGAAGACACGGGGCTGTCTACACCAGGGCCAGGTCAGCTTACCTACATTGCGCAGGGGTGTGAATTTCTCGCACTCTGCAGCAACATTGCTGGATTGACCTAGTATAGACCAGGCCTTCGAAATGTCTGAAAATGCAGCAGGGTTTTACCGTTAAACAAGAAAGGGGACCAATCTCTCTCTGGCCAAGAGGAGAAGCCAAAAGTTTGCCTTGCTAGCCGGACTGGTATCATCTCTTGTCATACTGCACCAGGCTGTTCGTGTCCAGTCGGGTATCCCACTGCCAGCAGCCAAGACTTCACATTTCAGATGAATGGCGCTCGCTTGCCTTCCCCTCCTTTAAATAAGGAACCCAGCCGACTTGATCTCACCCCACGGGAGACTGCAAGAAACTTCTTCCTGCTTGCACCCTTGATGGGTTCCCTGGGCCTTGGAAGAAGCGAAGGGCTGGTGGGGGGTGTTAGTTCCATGCAAGTCTCCTCCCCAGGGGTGAGAGATGATTGCCAGGGTGCTGTCCAGCTCACCGCTCCACTGTCCTTTCTCCCTCTTTGCAGGACATGAAGATTGTCTTGAATTGTTACTTGAACACAATCCATTTGTGTACCTAGAAGGAAACCCCTTTACTCCATTGCACTGTGCAGTGTAAGTCGCCATCAGCCCCGGAGCCGGCTTCTTCTGCATCCTGGTTTGGAAGAGTGTGCGGGAGCGCGTGCAGAGCAGGGCAGGAACGGACGGGTGCTCTTGGAATGACAGGCTGGGCTCCAGCTCCTTGTTATTCCAAGGGCTCTCAACCCCACGGCGCTGCAGAGATTGACCGTTCTACCACGCCCTCCGTTCTGGGGTGGCCTCGGAATCCAGTAACCGGACTCTTCCCCTCCGGGTCCCTTCAGGGGCTGTGTGGTCAGTGTTAACCACTGGAGGGTGCATTGGAGCCAGACAGCCACGGTCCTGCCATCAGCATGGGGGTGGTTCAGCGATTGTCGCTTCGTAGCCAGCTGGACTAAGCAGGCATCACCCTGGAGCCCATTCAGCTGGCCAGCGGGGAGTGCTGCACCACGGCATGGGGTCTTCCTTCCCCTGCCTGCGGCTCTTTGGACTGAGCTAAGCCATTGCCTGGCGCATTGACCGCTCAGCCCAGCCTTGGTTTTCATTTTCCTTCTTGTCGCCACTGCAGAATTAACAGCCAGGAAGGCACTGCTGAAATGCTGGTGGAAGCATTGGGTGCCAAGATTGTTAATAGCAGAGATGCCAAAGGAAGGTGAGCGGCGTCTTTTAATCTCGTGGCTCAGTCTCTCCCAGGGTTCAGTGGAGCCTGGGGGAAGCCAAAGGCCAATGTAGGCTCCCGCTCGGTCGCTTTTGTGCTCCAATCCCATTGGCTCTCACTAGCTGAGCCAGGTGCATACTGGGAAACCTCCCTGGGGCACCCACGAAGTGGTGACGACACTGTGCCCTCCGAGTTATTCCTGACCCCGATGTAGTGCCATTGCCAGAGCTGTGGGTTGGAGCAGATGTGACAGCAAGGTCCTGGCAGCTTGGGGTGATCAGAGAAGGGTCCCCTGGCACCCTGTATGGGTCAGACTCACCCCAAATTCCATCTTGGGTAACTACATCTAATTCCCTGTGATCTCAGCTGCATACGATGTTTTTTACTTCCTGTCCTAAACGGTCACAGAGTGGCAGTGCGCGCCTGCAAAACAGCCGCGGTGTCTTCCTTCTCTTCTCTTCCCCCCACCCCTCCCCGCCAAGGCCGCACCATCGAGTCAGCGGCAGACTCCCTGGCTGGAAATTGTCCTACCCTGGGTGGTCATGGAGAGCAATTGATCACCATTCAGTACTAGGGCATAGGTTTTTGACGTGTTTCTGGGTCCTTGGGAATGAAAGGCACCAGTGTTGCCCATCACTGTAAGTATCTGACTGGGGTCCTCAACCAGGCTTCTTTAGTTGGAGCGTCCCCCTGGAGTCCTGGCAGAATTTTGCTAGTGCGGATGCAGTGGTGTCTCCCCTCACGCCCTCCCCTCTCCTTCCAGGACACCCCTTCACGCTGCTGCCTTTGCAGACAACATCCACGGTTTACAGCTGCTGCTACGCCACCACGCTGAGATAGACACGACTGACCAGCTGGGAAGGACCCCTCTCATGATGGCTGCTGAGAACGGGCAGACCGCAGCAGTCGGTGCGTAGCAACCCAGCGCTTGCTTCCTCGCCCTGCGTCTGGCTCCTCCCCTTGAGTCACCCTGGTAGATCCTTTCCACGCACTCAGACTGACATTTAATTCCAAGGGAATTTTAAGATCCAATGCTGGGCCATGGTGACAGGATGGAATTGACAGTCGGGTGGGAGGCTCTGGGCTGGCAGTTGCTCAGTTGCAGGCTGGGGTGTTATAACCAGAAACCCGCAGTGTTCTGAGAGTTCACACACACCCAGTTGGGTACTGTGCCGTTCCACAGCTGGTGGGCATGCGGTTCCTGCTGCCTTATCCCTGAACTAAGGGAGTCTGGGTTGCGTGGGCCTGACCCCATTTGCCTCTCTTGGTTGTAGAGTTCCTGTTGTACAGAGCGAAAGCAGATTTAACTGTGCTGGACGTCAACAAGAACACAGCTCTTCACCTGGCCTGCAGCAAGGTACGGGACTGACCCTTCTCTTAAACGGTCATGTCCACCATGGCCTTCAGTCCAGGAGCCTCAAAACGTCAGCACGTGCTTATCTGTGCCCTGCTGGTGAGAAGAGATTTGGAGAGAGAGAGGTTGAATTAAGCCAGTGTCAACCCAGTGTGGACGCTCTGGTGTGAATGTCAGTGGCTTATTTTGGTTGATCTTAAATCTGTTTTTAATCAACTTAACCTAAACAGAAATAAGGGTTGTCTACAGTGGGAGTTATTACTGATTAACTCCAGGTGGGGACGCTCTTATTCTGGAATGAATGTACCTTATTACAAATTAGGTTTAATCCACTTTGGTAGTGGATTAAGCTAATTTGGAATAAGGCACTTTATTTCGGAATAAGAGCATCCAAACATCCGGATAATCAGGAATAGTTAATCTGCTTTAAATTCACACTTTACCTTATTTCAGAATAAATTTCATGTGTAGACAAGCCCTAAACCCGGTTTAAACCGAAATAAGCATCCACCCGGTCTTTTGTGGCACCGGTTTAACTAAATCAATTTAAAATCGGAGTTTACATGAATAGTTGGGCCAGAGTCTGCCTTGATCTGCAGGAGAGAGCCAGAGTCTAGGGAAACTGAGTGCCAGACTGCAAGACTGAACCCACCTGAGTTGTCGCTCTGGCTCTGAGCCTGGGAAATCTTAGACAGGTCATTTCAGCTGGGATTTTCAGAGGAGCCGAAGGAGTTAGGTGCCCAAATTGCATGGAATTTTAAAGAGACATGGGTGCCCGGCCTTACCCTCTCTGCCTCAATCTCCTTAGCTTTAAAACAGGGATCATGCTTGCCTACGCCGGGGGGATGGGGGATGTGTGGAGTCAGCAAAAAGATGGATAGGGCCGCAGATATTCTTTATTGTTCTGTTAAACCCCCTCTTGGATGGGCTTTGGGTCCTTCCCATCGGGGTGATACTGGCACGTGAGCGAAAGAGGAGTTAAAGAGTTCCATCAGCATCAGCTGGATTTGAAACCTCGGGGGGGACGCAAACAAACCAAAAGAGGGGAACAGTTTGTAACACAGCAGGGTGGTTATTTTCAGACCCCTGAACAGAGAAATTGGGTAGGAGGAGGGAGTAGAGAATGGAAAGCCCGCTAGTCTGTGTATTTCTCCATGCAAACATGAGTCAGCATGGCAGCGTATTGAAACAGGACCGTTCTGCAATGCCCGGGCGGTGTGAGAACGCCATTTGCAGAGACACCTGGGTTCTCCCTCCCCGCCTTATGCTCCTTAATCTTAAACTATTTTTTTTTATTTCCAGGGTCATGAAAAGTGTGCCTTGTTGATCCTGGGGGAAACCCAAGACCTTGGCCTTATCAATGCAACTAACAGTGCTCTGCAGATGTGAGTATGTGAACAGCTGGTGTGAATGGGGGAAAAGGACATTGGGGGTTTTGCTTTGATTTGGGTTTTTTTGTTTTTGTTTTTTTTCTGGGTGGCTGTAAATGTTTGGAGGAGTGAGGGAAAGGGGAAGCCAGGAGGTTGTGGGTGAGCCCAGGAGGAGGGGCAATCCCTGGGCCGCAGTTCTAGGTGGAAGAATCACACGTTCACACACAATAAAGAGCCCTTTGGGATATGGATGTTTTCCCCCCAAAGCAGCCTCTGATCTTCTCTTAGCCCTGGAGAATCTCAGTCCAAAGGGAGAATATCCTTGAATATTTTGTCAATCTGCATAGCCTGCAGTCCTTTGCAATAACCTCTCGCTTCCTGGTAGTTCAAGGGAGGTAGATTAGGCCGTAAACTGCTGCTTTGTCTTGAAACTGTCCAAGGGCTTTCACTAAGTTGCACAGATCACAGCCACCTGCCTCTTTCATACAGAGGTGTGACCCGCCGAGACCATTCCCAGCATGTGCTGTGCCCGGACTGCTCTCAGCAAGGTCAGAGCATTGCCTGCTGGGACTTGGAATCTCCATGGGCCACACTTCTGCAGAATGCCTTTGTCTCAATGCATCCTCCCGGGGGTCAGCCTTCCCTAGGTCCTAGCTTCAGTTGTGATATCTTTTGTGTGTGGAGTTTGTGTTGCTCTCCAGTCCAGAGCTAGTTCACCTTCTCCCCAGCCGATCAGAAAGCTCTCCCGGGGCATGCCAGTGCCGAGCGGAAGCCGCATGCTACTGCTGAGGGGTCTGTGTATCAGCAGCTGCACGCGGGTTGGCTGGATTGGAAGTGCGTCAGGGAGACAGCTCCAGGTGGAAAAGGCAGCAGAGTTGTCTGCCCTGGCAGGGCTCAGTAATGTGTTCCCTTTCTCTGTTGCCTGCAGGCCGCTCCATATTGCAGCTCGGAACGGGCTGGCCTCTGTTGTCCAGGCCTTGCTCAGCAGAGGTGCCACTGTACTTGCAGTGGATGAAGAAGGTGCGTATGCCTCACAGCTGGGATCTCTGGCGGATGGGCGGGGTCAGGTACAACGTAGTCTCTACGTGGCATCTTTTTGGGCAGGGGTGGCTGGTTGGGGTTCTCAGACAGCCACCTGGACCTTGACTTGGATTATTTCCTCACCCCCTATACTGAACATTGTTATGCTCGTGTACTGAGTTTGCTGTCGGCGACGCGGGAACAGCCCTTGTGGTGGTAATGCCATGATCCCTGTAGCCTGGAGAAGACACATCCAAGCTCCACATCCCAGTGGGGCAACAGGTGTTATTGACGTGGCTTTCGCCCCATGGGTCATCCTCTGGGTCACCTGGGGCCATGCATGCAAGCTCAGAGCTGGGATAAGGATAAAGAAGCTATTTCCTCATTCGCATGTTCCGTATAATCTGCGTATTGGGGGATCAGTGAGTTTTCTCTCTGCTTGATTAAGTCTGATCCTGAAAATATTCACAGCATGCCCTTCCTGCTACCAGAGGAAGGGTTTCTGGACCTGGCAAATAGGACCCAGTCGCTTTTGTTTTCCCCCCACTTAAATTCTGGCCTGGTTTTAGCAGGCCTGAGTCCTGCACTTAGGATGGAAGAATCCCATGCACTGCTACAGACTAGGGACTGAGCGGCTAGGCAGCAGTTCTGCAGAAAAGGACCTAGGGGTTACAGTGGACGAGAAGCTGGATATGAGTCAACAGTGTGCCCTTGTTGCCAGAAGGCTAACAGAATTTTGGGCTGTGTAAGTAGGAGCATTGGCAGCAGATCGAGGGACGTGATCATTCCCCTCTATTCAGCATTGGTGAGGCCTCATCTGGAGTACTGTGTCCAGTTTTGGGCCCCACACTACAAGAAGGGTGTGGAAAAATTGGAAAGCCTCCAGCGGAGGGCAACAAAAATGATTAGGGGACTGGAATACATGACTTATGAGGAGAGGCTGAGGGAACTGGGATTGTTTAGTCTACAGAAGGGAAGAATGAGAGAGGATTTGATAGCTGCTTTCAACTACCTGAAAGGGGGTTCCAAAGAGGATGGATCTAGACTGTTCTCAGTGGTAGCTGATGACAGAATGAGGAGTAATGGTCTCAAGTTGCAGTGGGGGAGGTTTAGGTTGGATATTAGGAAAAACTTTTTCACTAGGAGGGTGGTGAAGCACTGGAATGGGTTACCTAGGGCAGTGGTGGAATCTCCTTCCTTTGAGGTTTTTAAGGTCAGGCTTGACAAAGCCCTGGCTGGGATGATTTAGCTGGGGATTGGTCCTGCTTTGAGCAGGGGGTTGGACTAGATGACCTCCTGAGGTCCCTTCCAACCCTGATAATTCTATGATTCTAAAAGCCTCAAGAACAGCCAGAGCCCCAGAGCAATAACGTGAATTTCTAGGATCCCATTTTTCTGTTAAAGCCCCACACTCCAGTCCTAGCTCCTCTGCTCAGGGAATAAAAATTGCCCTGGTTGAAAAAATTGAATCCACAGTTCTGGACATGTTTAAAAAACAGTCAAAAACCTGTTGAGCCAGTTGCCTTTCTCCGAGACCACAAATGACTAGCCCAGCTGCGGCCCTGCCCAGGAAAACAGGTGATGGGTTTTGCACAAGGTCTGAAGGCTCCTGCCAAGGGGCGGGAGTGAAACCCGGTGAGCAAAGACCCCTTTTCTAAACCAGCAGGGTCCAGTTCGACCCCTGCACTGGTCCCGGTTGCCTAGTCTGGGATGGGGAGAGTAAAAAGGTGCCACCCATGCAGTGCTCCAGCATCAGGCGCTGTCCGTTTACCTGCATGTCGTGGGCCCCATCGCATGGTATCTAAGCGCCCCAGAGTTTTTAATGCCTTTCTCTGAGTGCACTCCTGTGAGGCCGGGCAGGGATCCCCACTGGGGAGCTGTGGCACAGAGAAGTTAAGTGACTTGCCTGCGGTGTCTCCCAGGGATTCTGTGGCGGAGCGCGGCATTGACCCCCAAGTCCCAGGCTAATGCCCTATCGCTGGACAATACTTCCCCTCTGCACTGTGGTGAAGTTGGGTGAGCAGCGAGCCTTGTCCTGCCGCTTAATGCGGCGAGGTACCAGGGCCCCTTTGACGCATGCAGCTGGCTTGACGGCTTCACTAGCGCTGCCTCTTGACTTCGTTCCAGGTCACACCCCAGCCTTGGCTTGTGCCCCCAACAAGGACGTTGCAGACTGCCTGGCACTTATCCTCTCCACCATGAAGCCTTTTCCACCTAAAGACGCCATCAGCCCTTTCAGCTTCAACCTCCTCAAGAACTGCGGCATCGCGGCCAAGACAGCGGCCTGCGGGGCCCTGCCCAACGGCAGCACGTGCCCGTACACCAAGGACCGGCACAATGCTATCGGCTTAGATGGCTGTTACTCGGAGTAGCTTAAACTATGGGTATCTAATATCTTATTCTATTTATTTAGAAATTCTATAAATATAGGGCACTTTAAAGGAGAACAAGACTGAACAGGCCTTCACACAGGGCTTGGCAACCGACGTTAGAGCTTCCTCTTCTGCCTAGGCCCTCACTCAGATGCCAGCAGCTAATTGACTTAACGAGCAGTTGGCAAAGAGCCTTTCCCCTTCCCATGTTCAGTGCGGGCGAACCCCTCCTGGAGCGAGGGCTGGGGAAAGCGGCCCCATTGCATTAGTACAGCTGGTCCCAGGCAGGGGCCAGGGAATGTTTCGGGTTTTCTGAAAAAGGGACTTTCTGATTTCTAACTTCCTGTTTCAAGAGCTAACCTCTCCCCGTTGGGAAGCTCCTTAGGACAGCAGCAGGGCAGCCCTGCTTGGTTCTTCTGCGACGCACTCCTCCCGCTACCGCACCCGCAAGGGCCAGGGCTGCCGCTGGGCTTAGTCTCTTGGTGACCACTCGGCTCTGAGGAGGCAGTGATCAATCAGCCTTACAGGGCTGCTCATTGATAAGAGGGCTGCTCCGCCATTAGGAATTGGATTGCAAATTTCTTTCACCCAGTAGCTGGGAAGAACGTTTGGTCCCTCCCAGCCCTGAGGTTGGACTGACTTTGGAGCCAGTTTTGTTTCAAATCCTCCACCTGGAACTTCCCTTCCTGCCTGTCTAACCCTCCGCTTTCCTTTCAGTTCCCCTCCCATGTCCCCGACGCGGCAGCATGCCGACTCTGTTCATTCCACAGTTGCACAGTCTAGCCAGAAAGCAGAAACTTGAACTTTGGAGGCGGGGAGGGGGGGTCGGGAATTCGACAAGTGAGCGACCGCTGAGTGGTGGGCATTAGCACCTGGGCAAGTGCCACTGTAACTGCTCCTTCATCTGAATCGTTTTGTTTTCGTGCTCATCCTTCGATTCCAATAAGAACACTTGAATCCCGAACTACTGTACCCAGGATATTGAGATAACCTCTGGCAGCTCTCACTCCTTCATATGCAAAACGGGTGCTACTGTCCATCTGCCGCGGTCTGCTCTGAACCCCGCATTTGCACTGCTGGAATATTCCCTCCCCACACCAGGCACTTTAGGGATTTGAATTTTTTTCTTCTTTTGACAAAATGTTGGATCCTGAGAGGCGATTCCTTCTTAAGTTTTGTTCCTCTCTGTATTGCGCGCCATTCCCATGTGAGAGTCAGTCAGTCTGTTGCTTTTTAAACATTTATTTATAATTAAATGAGCTTTTACCTTTAAAAAAAATAATAATAATAATTTTCTGAAAGTTTTAACCTTTTAAGGAAAAAAAATGCACTTCAAAGTCCTTATTCACAACCCTAAGTCTGTATTTATTTTTCTAATGTGGCATCTTGGCAGGTTTTATTAGCGTGTGTGTATGTGGGATTGGTGTGTTCATTTCAGTGTTGGTTTTTTTTTTTTATTTTAAAAATCCTATTTATAATGCATGTTTTAAACATTCAAGAATGTGCACTACTTTTTTTAAAAAAAAATTACTGTAACAGTATCGTGAAAAAAACAAAACAAAAACCCACAAAAAACCTTTCACCATATCGCAAGTCTGTTCGAAGCCAAAGACTGGGATGTAGCGATCAGAGCGGGTCGACAGGGCAAAAACATTCGATGTACGATCTTTTCCACTGATTCTCTTTCCTTTTGCAGCCTTGGGAGGTGGGGTAACATCTTGGTTCTCAGACGATAGTCAGTGACGTGTGCGCTCACTGAATGAAATATTTTGAGAACCAAGCCTTGGGTTGGGGCCGGGGGGACATCCAGGAAAGGGTCTCTCTCCTTTCCAATCTGCAGACCATCGGTGCTAGTCACTTTCTCTTCTTGGTCAGTAAGACTGTTACAGGAAATGGACAAGCCATAAGCTTTGGCTGCCCTGCCTAAAGTTACGTCTATTACAAAAGTCAGCATTTCTTGGATCAAAATAGTATATTTTTAAAGGAAGGTGAATTCTGGTTTTCTTTTTGTTTTTTGGCCAGACGTTTACATGATGTGAAATGGGCATTGCAACGAATTGCTGTTTCCCTCAGGTGATGACAGCCCGCCCCTTTTCCAAAAGAGCGCCAAATAGGGAGCAGAGAGCTGGGCTGCTGGCCGGAGCTAGCGTGCTGGCAGCCGGCAGAGAGAGGTGCTTTATCCGGGCAGGAGCAGAGTGTGGAATAGCGAAAAGCTCCTTTGTGCCGTTAGTTTCTTTTACCAAAGTTTAACTCTTAGAACCAAAAGCCTTGGCCTTCGGGTGGTCAGTGCTGCTGCTTTTCATTTCGCGGAAGGGTTTCACCCGGAGAGTAGCAAAGACTTGGGTGGCATTTCTGTTTGTTTTCCCTCCTCTTCTTTATCCTCACTGCAACCAGCTGAGCTTGGTCTCCCTTAGTGTTACCATCTGACGCTCCAGCTCAGCAAAACCCTTGAAACACGGGCTGCCAAGGGAACACTCAGTGTGTAGCCAAGTAGCCAGTTCTAGTCTTCAGAGAGGCCTAGAATCCCCAGATGGGGAAGGAAGAAAAGGCAGAAAGCCAGCCTGTTTCCCTCAAGGCACGTCAATCAAACCTTCCTTGCTGGTGTGTCTGATAGTCTAGGAATCCAATGCACAAAAGCAGAGTGAGGATTTCTCTCCACGCACTGGATGCTGGCCCATTCTGTGAGGCATAAACAACTTGGGTTTTAGGCCACGGTATAAGATGCTCTTGGCCAAGTAGCCTCCTGGCCTGTTTGAACCAGTCCTTCCTTCCCCTTCTGAAACGTGTTACGAAAGGCTCCGTTCTTAGGTACGTTGCTGCAAGATCAAGTCTCTCCTCACCTCCACCCTCCACACTAAAGTTCTCTACCTTGATAGCAAGTGTTACCTTTCTACACCGAATACCTCAGTTCGGAATCAAACCACACAAAACTTGAATGAAAGATCCTCTTGAAAGATCGTTTTCAGTATTCTGCAGAGGGAGAACTGGAAAAAGACTTGTTTACATTATTGTTGAGTTCGGGTACTTGCCTCTTGCAACGCTTTCTCTTTTCATTTTTAAAATACTGAATTCAGGCACTGCCTATTTCTCAGCCTTCAAATAAGCCCCCTACGGGGCAGGAATATGGGTCCAAAGTCAAGATTTGTCTTTTTTTTTTTTTTTCCCCTTCCCTTCAAGGGCAAATGTCCTTCTCCTGCTGTGAGACAGCAGGCCTGAGCATTCAGAAGCATACAAGAGCACTACACTGAGAAATCTGTGCAGGTCTGGAAGCCCTGGCTTCCCTTATCTTTGTCCTTTTCCTGGGGGTTTGAAGGAACAGTGACAGAATTCCTGGGGTGAGTGACAGTGGCACATTTAGGACACAGGAGAATTCCGGGGTAGGGGCAGAATTCCTTTAACAGCTCAGTACTTTTGAGTGAAATCCTCGCCCTGTCGAAGTAAATGGGAAAGTGCCCATTGACTCCAAGGCTAGGGTTTCAGCCTCTTGTGTGTATGTGCATTAGAGGGCAAGATGCCCGTACCTGCAGGCACTGAGATAATTTTAATGCCATCTTGCTTTAATTTTAATTAAATATCACAGGGGGAGGATTTCAAAATCATTTCAGACAAGGGCAAGGGAATATTTTAGCATAGTGTTTGGGGTGTGCTTTTTTTTTAGTATAGTGGGATTAAGCTCTTTTTTTTTTTTTTTTGTAATTAAGAGGAAAAAAATGGCCTTTGGTTTGCCTTGTTTTCATGCTGTCATGCGTTACCTCTTCACATGACGTGGTAAAGACTAAACTCTGACAAGACAATCAATGTGATCTCTCTAAGGGCTTCAGCATTTCTTCTCTCAGCCGCATTGTACTTTTTAATTTAATTTTATTTGCTCTTAGTAAGTTTTTTTGGGATTATTTTTACTCCTCCCCTTGTGTCTTCTTTAAAAATAATGAAAGTAATAATAATAATAACAGAGTGGAAAACAATTCCAGCAGTGCATCCGTGGGCTGGGCATTTTGGGGGGGTGGAAGGGCGGGTTTGGGGACAGGGATGGGAAAGGGGCCGTTTCTACCGCAGGCGCCAGTCTTGTTCTCCTTTAACGCTGTAATGTATACATTTGACAGCACAGCTTGACAATTTAAGTAATAATCAAAGTGTTTGGTAATAATGCATTATTTTGCTAAACGAGATTTGTGATGGTTTCCCTAGTGCATTGTAAAGAGGGTCGGAGGGAAACTTCCGCTCATGGGCCCCCTCCCCCCCCCAAAGTTTGTGTCTCTCGACACCTCATTTGCATCGGCGTAAGCACGTTAAGTGTTTTGTGTATGGCGGTGGGGGGGGCCTTATCTAAAAACTTCCTCTGCACAGATCTTTATGCCAAAGTCAGACCATTCCAGCTTATCGTTCTGTTCAGCTCCGTGCATAGATTTGGTGTAGAGTGACCCTTTTCAGCTCCCCCAGCGCCACTTAATTTTTGAAAACTAAACGGGTGTGGGATTGTCCCCTGCCCCTCCCAGAAAAGGAAGTTTCTCTCCACGCCCTTGCTTCACAGCACTTGCTTCAAGCACTTTTGTTAAAACCTGAGCGTCTGGTTTCTCTTTAGCGACCCAGGGGATAGAGAGCAGCGGGGGGAGGGGGAGCGAGAGATGAGTGTCTGGGGGGTTATATTTTAACGTTGAAAGTGTCCGTTTCTAGGGAATGAATGAACAAAGGGAAGTTGTGTTTTAAAAAAAAAAAAAAAAAAAAAAACAGCACAAATGCATTTCAACTCAATAGATGTGTTTGCACTGCCATTGTTAGACACGCTGCCCGACCGGCAGTTCAGCTGAGCCATATAACTGCGGACAAACACTGAATGTAACGGCCTTGAACCGGGCAGTCCTGGGAAGCTAGGAATTGGCTTTATTCTCGATGGGCACTTCCATGAATTCAGAAATAACCTGATGATGATGCCGTCGTCAGTTTTCTTTTGGTTTCTGAGTCACAGCAGATTAGAGGCTTCTCCGTTGTTGTTGTTTTTCTCCCCTCCCGGTAACGGTCTGATTTTCTCCCCCTTGTCCTACAAGGAGGGAGAGTGGGCACTCAGTCCCAGATCTAAGGCGGAGATGAATTCCAACTGAGCTGGCACGTCCCAGCGGCTTTGAGAGCTGGAGCTAATCAAAGTAGCACTAAAAGCAGAAACACGGCTCAGAAAGGGAACAAGTAAGCTTTATTTCCCAGGGCGTTTCGAGCGCTTAAGTGACTTCTGTATGGACAACGGACCTTTGTCCTTTTTCTGAGCGTATAAGATAAGTATTC
This sequence comes from Natator depressus, assembly GCF_965152275.1. Taxonomy (NCBI): domain Eukaryota; kingdom Metazoa; phylum Chordata; order Testudines; family Cheloniidae; genus Natator; species Natator depressus. Next base: position 2,481,668 of record NC_134253.1, on the reverse strand, counting down.
GTTAAAAAAATAAAAAGCAACCCTCTTTTTTTTTTTTTTGGTTAGGTGGGAGCAGCGGGGGTGGGGGAACAGCGCTGAGATTGTCCCAGTCTCTTGTCCCACCCCATCCAAAAAAAAAAAAAATCAACTTCCATCTCAAGATTTCCTCTTGCACTTCAACCCTAATTAGGAGGAGTGTTTCCTCCTCACCAAAAGGCTCCATGCCACAGGGACCAGAAAGGGGGGGCGGAATTTGTGTGATTCCCCCACACACACACCCCCTCCACACCCCCAGTTGTGAATGTCAGTGTCTTTTCTGTTCCATTCACACTGTAAGCCCTGCTCTCACCTTTGCCTTCAATAAGAAACCAAAGGAAAAAACCCAACCCTCCATTTGAGATCACGGTCGTGAAAACGTGGACCGTTCAGGTTCGGGGGTTTGCAGCTGCAAAAAGCTGTTTGAACCTCTTCTTCTGGCTGAACTCGTCTGGGTTCAGCACCACTGGGGGTGTGCTGAAAATCAGAAACCGCCAGCAGGAACGTAAAAACTGGGCATATGTGGCGGCGGCGGGGGGGGGGTGATGTAAAACTTTTCAGCTGAAGCAAGAGGGGGAGACAACAGGGAGGAAAGGAACTCTTTGAAATTTAGAGTGATGGCTCCATTTGGATCATGAATATTTAGTCAAACTTAAAGTCCTTAAAGATACAATGTGAAACAAACCAACTAGAATCCACAGGGAGCGGGTTGGGGGAATACACCTTTAAGGACTTTTAAGGCATCTGTAGCAAGCTCTCAGTGTCTTTACAATATCCTATGTGTAAATGCTGCACCTCTGTATATTATGCACATAAAGCATTTCTTTGAATAAGATAGGACAGACCTCATCACCAGTCAGGTATAAACAACTCTTCCTCTTCTGTGTCTTGGTTTTCCAGCGCATGTGTGTGTGTCTGGGTGCGTGTGTGTGTGTGTGTGTGTTGTGCGTGCGTGTGCGTCTTTTCCAGTTCACTTCCGATGCAAAGGAGAAGGGCGGGGGGGAAATAGCCTTACTAAATCCAATCTTAAATATTGTTCATCAGCTTGAAACGAATTAAGCAAATGAGCCCCAGTGGCCACAGTGGTTTTAAGAATCAGTATGCAATTTCACCTGTGCTGGGCATTTATAAAGCACTTGATCAGAACCAAACTGTAACGCTCTGTCTGTTATATGGGTACAGACAGGAGCAGGAGGAGCTGGTTTAAGGCTACCATGCCAGCTTGCTTCCAATCTGTGCTCTCAGAGAGCAGAGGACACCACTCACTCTGCACGGATAGATCAAATTGCAGTTTCTTTGGTGCTCTGCACTCGGTCTCTGTGGGGCCACAGCGTTTCTGGAATCCACATTCGGTGGATGGGGGGCTTTCCTGGCACACTGCCTGCGTAGGCCGTCTGGGTGTGGTTAGCGGTGGTTGGCAGAGGCCCCCGGTACTCGTCCGGACGCTGTAAAGGGGTGGGCTGTAGTGTTTCTTGTCTTCTTGTGCCTCGGGCTCCTTTCTCTTCCCGTGAGGTGCTACAAGACTATTCTAGCTCAAGGATGAAATCTCTGGTGGGGGTTGTTCATTGAGCCAAGGTAGCAAAAATGCTGCCAAGAGAGTGAAGCTGCTTAAAGTGGGAGAGAACAAGCGGTTTCTTGGCCTGCTTACGAAGAAGAGGTACCTTTAAATCCAGTTTACCTTCCCTGGCAGAGATGTCTCCTCTCCCCTTCCCAGGAGAGAGGCTGTTGTATTCTGCTGCCTTAGCTCCTGGGAGGCAGGTGGACCTTTCAGAGGAGAGGTCCCATTGGAGTCCTCTGCCAAACGGCCAGGAAAGTAAACCAGATTGGCAAAGCTGGGCACCCTGGCGTAAAGGTGTCGGGGGGAGTCTGGCAACCAAAGGGCTTGTGGCCCCTGCAGACCTTTGTGTTCTGCATGGAGCCGAGAGCAGCTCTTCCTTAGGAGCTGGGTTGAACTTCTCCCTGAGAACGGAATGGGTCCAGAAACCACCCCAGCCCTTCTTCTCTTGCACTGCGGGACCCGAGTGTGGACGTTTGACCAGTTTCCCTATCATCCTTTGAATGTTAGAGGAGAAAGCGGCTGCATCTCCTGGGTGCCAGTGGGTTCTCGGTTTCTGAGGCACTGTGGTCAGCCCCGCCGTACCTGGCTCTGTTTCTTTGCTAGACGGAGTCTCTGGATACACCACTAGCTTTTGGATTTTCAAGCCCTGTCACTGGGACAAAGTGCTGGAGAAAACTCCCACGTACCACCCCCGCACCCATCTCTCCCTCCCACCAGAGGCACAACCTACAGCAGTGGAGAAGGGAGTTAGCCACGTGCCCCAAACCACTGTAGAAGTTTCGGTAGCTTTGCCTTTTGTGTCCTGTGTCTGAATTTGCACTACTGTGAAATCCGGCTTGTTCGGAAGAGAAGTGTCCCATAAAAGCAATACGCGACCTACGGTGATGCATGCAAGGAACGTTAGGAGATGACCAAAAGAAAAAGCCCAGTTCTTCAGTTCGAGCATCCCTCTGGAGTGATACCATGCGCCTTATCCAATATTTGGGGGAAGGAAGTGGGGGGTCTGGGTCCCTTGGAACTGCCCCCTCACCCCGTCCCCACGTGAGCGTTGCAGTTCTGGTGGGCAAGAGGGCACTCTAATGGAACCGGATTTCTGTTTCAAAATCTGTCTCCGTTTCAAAAAGTCTTTTTCTTGTTGATCTACTTGAAGGTACTAACCAAAACGGCTGCTCTTTTCATTTTTAGTTTTTTGCTGGGGGTGGGGGAGTGTTTGGAAGTTGTTTGGAACTGTCAGTTCCCTTGGTGTGTGGATGGGGTGGAGGTGAGGGGGGGTTCGGCTTTTCGGGGAGAACCATGGCCCGAAGCACAGTGGGCCCCGAATAGGGGCCTGCCAGCATTTGAATCTGACGACTTGCCCCCTCCTTGCTCTGTAGGATTCTCCCTCGTGCTCCTCTCCCTGCTTTCATTGTTTCTTTCTGCAGTTCGGAGACAGCAGGCGATGTTACGCCGCGAGCCCCCGCTTGGCCCAAAGGTCTTTTCTTAAAACCGCATCCGGCAGCCCGAAAGTTCCAGGGATGTAGAACCTGCAAAACCTTTTTGCCACCACATGCCTTGCAGCACGGGCGAGGGTAGGGAAGGACAGCCAGGTCAGCCTTCTATCGATAGAGGGGGCAGAACCCCTGTCTCTGGCCCCAACAGTCCACGGTCGCTTTGAACTCTTGCTTTTTTTTTCTTTTTTTGGTTCATTATGGTTCACTGTAGATGTAAAATACATGGATGGGGGTGGGGAAGGGGGTGGGAAAGCCCTTCCCCCCGGAGGAGGTGGAAGGTTTTGGAGGGTATATGGAAAAATGGAGAGTGGAAATCTACAATGACTTTCCTTCTCTTTTAGCCTCCCACAAATAAAAGCAGGCGCCAAAGATAGACCAAAAACCCCACTTGGATGTAAAGGGGTTTCTGGCAGATTGGGTTGAATAGTGGGATGGTCCCCCCAACACACACACGAGATAGAGGGAACAGATTTTGCAGCCTGATCAACCAGTGTTCACCCCTTTGGGGTCCTAGCATTGCCTCTCTGCTCCCCCAAGTCATTGGCCTGAGGAAACATAGGGCTCTTTAACATCAGGGATTTGGGGTGCATTGCTAACAGATCGGCTGCACAACTGGCTTTGCGACATGATTGCATCTGAATTTAGACGCTGCAAAAAACCAAAACCAACCCACAACTTTGGGATGCTTCTGAGGGGCAAATGTCCCTGAGAAGGTCCGTAGCCCCCAACCTGAAGGGCCCCTTCTCCCCCACGGTGCTTTTTTGCAGGGGCTGCAGTAGTGTAAGTGGTCTGTAGTCATGCCGTGTTTCCAAACACGCTGCTTTGCCATCCAAGGCGGTGCATCGAGTCAAACCTTGTCAGCCCTGGATTAAATGGCCAAGCCGATGCATGCTCGGCAGGTTTGCCCCTTATTCAGTGCAGCATCGGCAGCTCGCACTGGAACGCAGGGCCGTCACTGCTTACAGAAAGCGACCGTGTGCAGGTGGGCTTAATTGAAGCATAGTGTGTTAGGAGTCTGTAGCTGCTTTTTGTTGTCACGCATTAGAATAGTTGTATCATGTAAATACAAGATTGAAAATTGCACTGAAAATAGCGATGTGCCAGCTTCTATCTCCCCTCCTTTGAGAATGTTTGTTTTTTATTTGGGTTTGGATTTTTTCTAAGTCTGTATCCTCTCTCCTCTTAAAACCAAAAATTAAAAGGCTCCTCTGTCCCTGGAGGATGTGTCAAGTGCTCTGTCTCTCTGTCCTACATCAGCTTAGCTTCCCACTCCAGATCAGCACCTTCTCCATCACCCCCCACCCCCACCCCACGCTCAGCATGCTAGGGAAACTTCTGATTACCAGAACTGTTCTGGATGTTAGGGTTTGTCTCATCCCTACAGATCTATCAAGTTTCTATTTTATTTTTGGCCTTAGGGATCCTTATAGCTTTCTCCTGCTTCCTTCTTTAAGGAGGTATTTAAAAATCAAAGATGAAAGCCAGCAATATGTAGCAGGAATCTTGTTTCCTCCCAAGCTGCGTTCTCTCTTAGAGACATCTTTAGCCATGCCACTAAATTCCTCTCTCAAGAAGAGCTGGTAGCAGATAGATGGGCATCTATCTATTTGCTGTCCACATGGAATCAGAACCCAGTGTTTAGAGGGGCAGCACCCACTTAAAAAGCATGCTTCTGTCCTTAACCTGCTGTCTTTGCTTGCTCTGTTCCAGAGTTTCACCCTGTGCCGAAAGTTGGTAGGAGGTCTTTGTGCTGCTTCAGTCAATTTCACCCATGATGACTAGAAGGCAGATTAGAAGAAGACTGTATTTCTCTCTTTGGTTCCAGTTGGTTGAGTCTGGTCGGTTTCTTCTGTTTGTGTGGAGGAGAGAAAAGCGTTCTTTAAAGAGAGAAAATATGGTGGTCAGACCACAAAACCTGCCATGGGAGCTCAGGGGCAGCTGTGGGACGTGAAACTCCTTGACATTTTTGGTTTGAAATTGACTAGATTTGTAGTCCGCTCCTTGTTAACGGTACCATTTCCCTGACATGCCTGCAGAGAAGGGGATTTTGTCAGAGAATCATGCTCTTATGAGTGACCTCTAGCAAGATTAACACCGCTCTGCAAAGCTGTTCCTGTAAACTTGCCTGAGAAACCTCTAACATGGCTAGCACTGGGTTTGACACCAGGCTTTGCTGTGTGACTGGGGAAAGGGCAGAGAGTTGAGGGGTGTGTTTTGTTTACAAGACTCCAACTTTGCTATTTAGCAGGGGTAACCGAATGCCCTGGATCCTCCAATCCATCTGCTTGAAGATTGGAATCCATGCCCCATGCGCATCTTGCCAGTAACTTGCTTAGGTATAAAGTAATATTCCAAATCAAAGCACTTTCAAGACCTCTCTTTAAATCAAGCGGTTAGTTTTTTGCTATCCTTTTCTTCCTTTTGTACCTGCTTGGAGAGGAGAGTTTTAAAGTTTACGATCATTGTCTGTCTGCTTAGGAAAAATGAATTACACCCCGTCTCCCGTTGGGTTTGTTGATTTCTAGCGACCTACCTTCAGAATTCCTGCTTTTGGACCTGTTCAGTCTTGACAATCTCTGTGTATTTTCCTGTCCCGTGTGTCCCTCCCCCGCCCCAACCCAAAAATCTTGCCTTGTAGCCTCAGTATTAGTTAAATAACCCTCTGGCCAGCCCCTGGCCCCTTTCCCAGCTTGCTGCACTGTAGCTGCTCTGTTGCAGGCCTGTTAGGAGCTGGATTTTTAAGGAATTCTCCAAGCTTGGTTGCTGTAGTTACTCCTGCTAAATAAGTGAATCTGAAAACAGGGGAGAGAAATGGGAGTAACTTTATTTCCTTATGTTCTGTTTGTCGCAGATGTGCCAAACTGGGGAGGGGAGGGGGCGGCCTGCCGGAGCTGTCCCCTCCAGCGTCTCTCTCGCTAAAGCAATAGACATCGGATGAGCCTTGCAGGTTCTTCGATCCGCGCTCTACTTGGGGCAGCAGTGGGGATTCATGAAAGTTCTCTCAAAGTGCAGGTGCTGGCTGGGGATTTGGGTGGAGAGGAAGGCAGGCTGGGAAGGAAGAGCCTGCCTGCCTCCCGGTTGGAAATGCGGTCGGAACCGTAACGTTCATTGTAGAACTCAGATAATTTCAGTCCCAATTCCCTCAGCCTTCACTGCTGGAGTCTCCTGTCTCTTACCAGCCCCTTCTGGGCGTGCTGAAACCAAGATGAATACAATACGCATCACTCTCCGGATGCCCCCCGACAATACCCCCGTGTGGTGTGTGACCGCATGCACAGTGTTTAGGTGTGTTGTTTATGTCCTGTAACAAACGCGTCGTGTGCATCCGTTTCCTAGAACGTGCTGTCGTGTGAGATGCATGACTTGCCTGTCCATCGCCAGGGGTGGATCTGCACTCCCCAGGCCCCTCTCTCTCTGCCGACACACCTCACGTCCTAGAGCAGAAACGTGGCATCTCCCTAGAGCCATTTCTCATTCCTCTCCCCTTCCCTGGCAGTTGTTGTCCGTGGATGTTTAGACCCGTGCTCGGTGAGTTTCTAGTCAATACAGTTTGATTAATATGGGCAGCCGGGGGATTTTTTTTCCCCAAATTTTGCCCACAGGCAGCATCGGCATGAGCTGATTGCCACCATGGTTGCCTTTAACGCGAGAGGTGCATCCTGCGTCGATTGAGTTTCTGCCTTTAGGGGGTCAGGGTAACGTGGAGGATGGTGCTTTTAACACGTCCTGACTTCGACTGGCTTAGTGCAGCTGGGAGAGAACTCATCCTTACACCCTGGACCCCGGACTTTCTTTGCCTCCGATTCTCCTGTCGTGGCCCCGAAGTCAGCAAGTCGTGCTCCGGGGCAGCCGTTCAGGAGCCGGTTTGCCGGCAGGTGATCTTGCGTGCTGTTTGAAGATGCGTGTTCCAGACCCAAAGTTGTTCTGAGCTTCAGGGAGCAAATTCACCTAGAGGGCAAATGGCGGATCCAGCCCCCAGCGGGGACAAAGACGGCGCTGACTGAAATTGACTTGCCGACTTCTTGACCCATAAGTGCCGCATGCGGGAGACGAGGCGCCAAGGGTTTCCGCAGCGCGTGCGGACGAGGCAGAAGCGGGGAGGCGGGAGCAGGTGTCTCAGCCCAGGTCAGTAGATCGGCGTGGCTTTGCGGTGTTGCAGCAGCATCGTGCAGGCTTGTTGTGTTTACAGGCAGGGGCAAATCCATTTCGTACTGGGCTGGCTGAGCAGGCGGGGGGGTGTCACCTCAGACGCTAAGCTCCCCTCTGCAGTCTGAAGGAGGCCAGGGGAGCCAGCACCCACGGGACCTACTGGCAATAGGCTGAAAGCAGCCCTGTGATTTCTAGCAGCGTGTGTGTTCCATTCCAGTTTCGGGGCTTGTTGGCTGCGGTGGGGTTTGGGGGGCTCAGCGCTTTGAGATTTCAGGCTTGGGGGTGTTTTTCCTGGCCTCTTTCACACTCGTGTTCTTGTGGTTTCCATTTCCGGCTGCACAGATGCCAGAGCGCTGGGCCGACCCAGCTGGAAGATCCATCTGGGGAGCTCTGAGGAGAGGGTTATTCATTGTGAGGGGGGGCTTACAGCTCCCCTTTAACCCTCCCCCCCAGAGGAGCTAGCGCAGCACTCCTCCCAAATTGAGAGTACCAGAAGCTGGCTCCCTACCTGGCCCCCAGAAGCTGGCTCGCCCTGAGTGTGTGCACTTTAAGCAGGTGTCCCCAGCGTGAGTGAGCGTAGGGCAGATGCTTGGATGTGTTTTCCCCCCCAAGCATTTTCAGTTCAGTTCAGTCAGGTAAATTTGGGACCTGTCTGAACTGGACTGGAGCTAGAACTTAGCAAGTGGGAACCCGGTCAGTCACTGCGGAGGGATTGGGGTGTGTTTGTGTGAGGTGGCTGCATTGTGTGTGAATTTTACGTCATCGGGGGCGGGGGCATTGTGTGTTTGAGATGGTTGGAAATACAAAAAAGCTTTTTAATTTTAGACTTCACTGCACTGTTCACACCTACCTCTTGCAATAAACAGAATGGCTCACGGATGTGTAGAATGCTTTCTTGCCTCTGAAATCCCACCCCCCAGATCCTAGGGCTGACAAATTCCTGACATGCCAAGCAGCTGGCTGCGTTGCTGGGGCAGGGCAGATCCAGCCAAAGAGCTGAGGGGGAAATTTCCACCAAGAACTTTCTCCTTTGCCACAGCCCCCCTGTGTCACGTTACTCTTCCTGGAAAGCACTGACACCCACCGGTGCTGGGGTTTGCGGTGGCCTCTGCTCGATTGATCTGTTTGCTTATTGTATTTAACAGCTGCTGGGTTTGGGTTTGAAATAAAAGGGACTTTTTGTTCCCTGGAATTTTTCCCCTTCAGAGCACTGAATCTGGAACCTGCCGAGCAAAACCCAGTGTGTGGTGGTGATGTTGTTCCTAATAGACAGGGGCCTTAATTGGAGGTCACGTTGCAGGGCAACTTAATTGGAACACCTTTTAATTTCAGCAGGTAGGGGAGAGGCGAGTGCGTGAACTATAGATGTCTGAGACGCTAGAGTATTCCCACGGGAGCGCTCTGTGAAACACGCTGCGGCCGTCTTCTCCCCCCTGCTATATCAGCAGAGGGCAGGTCTATGGGCAAGTCCTGGACCAATCTTTGGAAGAGATTCCAACTGTATTTCTTCCCCCCAGCCCCCTGAACCAGTTCATTCTTCCTTCCTCCGCTGGTTTAAAGCACAAAACCTGCCCTTCATGTTGATGGGTGGGTGGGTGGAGTATCAGGACAGCTCTGCTTTCCTGGCAGAGGTGCACGGAACCCTGCGGGGACGTGGCGTGAAACACAGCAGAGTTTTGATGTGAAATTAAAATTTAAAAAGAAAAAAAGTGTGAAACCCTCTCCTAGGTACCCCCACATGCAGCCCATGGGCGAGAGTCTGCAGGTGCCTGGCTTGGCAAGATTTGAGCCACGCCGGTTTCATCTTAGCAGCTGGTTTCTCTCCCCTCCCATACAACCTGGCACCCAGGGGGGTGCCAAAATCAAGTCCTGACCAGCAAAGCACTTGTCTCTGTGGAGGAAATTTAAAAAAAAAATAAAAATCCTATTCTTCAAGGGAAACCCAAAGCTGTTAAACCCCCTCGTGGGGCTGTGAAATTAAATAAGGAAACAAACCAAGAAGCCATCCATCCCCACAGCATGAATGCCACCCGTTTGCCTGGTTCCCACTCCCACGTTCGAGCCTAGTGACCGGTTCCTTTTTGTCTGAGATGTTCCATGTATGTATTTTGAAAAATCCTGCATCAGTTGGGGGGGTGGGGGACGGACTAAAACTAAAAAAATAAAAGCATTCAGACTTGATCTATTTTATACAGTGTATGCTGCAACTAAGTCCTGTTCTTCATATTGTGGCTTTGAATCAATTATGTTTATTAAAATGCCATGGCTTCTACTCCTTCTCCCGTTCTCCTTTCCCACCGCCTGCCCCTGGGGGTTAGCGCCGTTGGGATCGGGCCCCGGGGGGGGGGGGTCTGGCTCTCCTGCTGTGCTTTTCAGCGGTAGATTAGATCTCAAAGCAGGGCAGAATCATCATGTCTGTTTTACAGATGGGGAAACTGAGGCACGAGGGTGGGTGAGTTGCCCAGGTTCACCCAGCAAGTCAGTGGCAGAGCTGGGAACAGAACTCCTGCCCCCCAGTCCAATGACACTGGATTTAGTCCTTACAGAAGCTGTTGGCAGAGGCTAGGCGGGGAAACTGGTCTGCCAATGTAACTCTCAGCAGAATCTAACCCGGGCAGGACCAGAGCTTCAATGGGCAGGCGCGGGGGCGGCTTCTTGTTCCATTCGGTTAAACCGTTAGCTGCCCAGCGGATTTCGGAGCCTCCTTCCCAGGCAGTGGAGCGGAAGGAGTGAGGAGCGCTGCCGCTTGTCCCCGGACGATGGTGAAGATAAGAGTTCCCGTGTCCGCTCCCCTGATGAACGTCTCCTCCTGGCGATAAACACACGCTTCGCGTGGGGCACTGGGCTGTGGCCTCCCAGCGGACTCCGGCGCTTCCCCCATCTCCAAAATGCTCAGTTCTGCCCCCTTTAACGACGTCTCCTGTACCCCACCCCCAAATCGCCCACAGATCGGCTGCGTTTACCTCTCCGAAACGCTGAGACTTGCTCAGGTCACTTGGAGGCCAGGTGGCTTGAGGGCCGCTGGGCTGTTTTCAGCCTGGTCTTGTGCACTCGACGTCCCGAAACGTTGGGCAAACGCTGAGAATCTGAACGGCAGTGTCCTGACGGAAGGTGGATTTTGGAAAGCGGGGGTAGGGGACTGTGCTGGCCACACGCTCTCCTCCCTGTACTGAACAGCAAAATGTTGCCCCTCACCCGCACTAGTCAGCCCAGGGCCCCACCGAGTTACAACCCGTGCTTGCTCCCGGGAGACGTGGAGCAGAGTGGGGGGCTGCCCCGGGTGTCATGCACCTGCCGTCAGCAGGAAGAGCGTCCAGAGGTCCTAATTCTCTGCAAAGCAGCCAACAGCCATGGAGCAGGGGGTGCCCGTAACCTTGGCCCTGTCCCACCCGAGTTTGGCAAGCAGTGCGGGTGCCCCCAGGTTACAGATCCACACGGAAGCTCATCTGCCCTTCGAAGAGGGCGATGCACATCATGATGGCGGCTCCCAGGAGAAAGCCCAGGTTCTGGAGGGCGAAATACGTCACAGGCCCCTTCGGGCTCCCGCCGGAGCTTTGCCGCAGCATCTCGGGCAGCTGCAGGGGAAACGGAGAAGCCTGTGATCCGGCAATACGGGAAAGGACAGACGTCCCACACAGGGAGGGGGTAACTCCAGAGCCCTGGGCATTCCCGTGCCAGGCGCAGACTCGCTCGGCCTGCCTGCTGGCTAGCCAGTCAAGGCACCGGTGCCACCGGCTGCCCGGGGAGCCTAAAGCAGCTGTTCAAGGCAGAGACGGGCCCTGGACGTGGGCGAGGGGGGTGGCCCTAGGATTGCACTGGGGGGGGAGCTGTTCTCTGGACGCAGGAAAACCCGTTCAGAGCATTCCCACCGGGAGCAGCCGGCGCCTGCCGCACACTCATTCCTAGGAATGATTTGTGCCCCCGAGCGGCAGGCAAGGGACAGGACCCCGTGGCATCAGGGGCTGGGCAAACCCAGAGCCAAAACACCCCCTGCGCCAAAGAGCTGCCGATGCAAATGCGAGACGAGGCACCACCGGGCAAAGGGGCCATGCGGTGCCCGGCCTCCAGCAGCCTCGCTGGGTTGGCACCGGGATCTGTGGCAAGCCCAGCCGAGCTGCAGCGGCTCGTGACCAGCACAGGGCCTGGTGAGGCTGTACCAGAGCCAGGCCCCCCCTTACCATGTCCACCAGCGCCACATAGAGAAAGATGCCTGCTGTGATGGAGAAGATCCAGGGGGTGATGGGCGAGGCACCCTGGCTGAGGGCCGTGCCCACCGCCATGCCCAGATACGCCAGCGAGGCCGACATGAGGTTGGAGAGAAGCACCCTCTTGACTGGCAGGCCAGCCTGGAGCAGCAAGGCGAAGTCACCTGCGGGAGCGAGGGAAGCGGCAGGTGAGAGCATGTAGGATGCCAGGGGCCTGGGGCCCGCCCTGCCCGGGGACTTACCCAGCTCGTGGGGCAGCTCGTGGCAGAAGACGGCCAGGGCGGTGCTCAACCCGCTGGAGACACCCTCGGAAAACGCAGCCCCTGCGGGGAAAGAGAAGCCGATTGGCACCCAGGAAACCGGGGCCCGGGCCCCGGGCGGCTCCTGTCCCCCGCCCCCTTACCGATGGCCAGCCCGTCCGTCAGGTTGTGTATCCCGTCGCCCAGGATCACCATCCAGGCGATGTCGGCTACGCCAGCCGCCGGGCCGTGCGAGTGTCCGTGGTGGCTCAGCTCCTCCGTCGGTCCGTCCGCGCCCGGCGCGGGCTGCCTCGCCCCCTCCTCTCCCCAGCCGGGGCTGTCGCTGCGCGGCCCCGGGGCCGTCAGGCGCCGCAATTCGGCTTCGGTGCCTTCGGAAGAGCAGCCGCAGGCTGGTAGCAGCCCTGAGCCGGCGGGGGGCCGGGGCTGGGGACCAGGCTGCCGGGACGACTCACCCGCTCCGGGCCGTGGTCTGAGAGGGCCGGAATGGGGAGGTCGGGCGGCCCCGACAGCTGCCTCTGTGCTGGCCTCTCCCAGCAGGGGGCGCTGTGGGGAGCGGGGCAGGAGCGCGGGCTGGGGCAGGGGGGGCAGCTTCTGGCTTCTCCAGCCCCAGCCTCAGGGCAGGGGGCAGGAGCGAGCGCCAGCGCCAGGCTCACCTGGAGAGGGAGCCGACGCCCGCAGGGTCAAGCCGCGGTTCCCGTCTGCATCCAGCGAGGGGCTCCTGGGGCTCCTTCCCGCGGCGCGGCTCTGGGGGGGGGGAAACCAACGGCGAGAGCTGAGAGCCACCCGAGGGGCCGGGGCCCGGCTGGCTCGGGGCATCGCGGCCACTGGGTGTGGGAAACCCCCGGGCTGGGTCCCACCCGCATTATCCTAGACAGGTGCAAACCAAGCGCTCCTAGGACGGGTGGCACCTTCGATATGGACAGATGGGCTCTGTAGGAACGGCCAGGGAGCCGGGACAGACCCACCGCCGGGACCTGCGCGGGCCCAGGGAGCCGGGACACGGGGCTGGAAGGACCCGACGCCGGGACCTGCGCGGGCCCAGGGAGCCGGGACTCGGGGCTGGACCGACCCGACGCCGGGACGCTGCAGCAGCAGGACCCAGGATGTGCCGTCACCCCGTAGCCACTCCGGCCAGGCAGAGCCACCAAACCCCCCGGCCCCCTGACCCCCACGGGGCCGGGGCCAGCGCTCCAGCTCTGGTGAACTCCGCAGCCCCAGGTGGCGTCGGGGCCCGTCTGGAAGCCAGCAGCCCGGGGGCCCCGGGCATTGCCCCAGGGCGCTGACGGGAAGGGTGCCCCCTGCCGTCCTGCCCCCCTCCAGCCCCCTACCCTGGGCGGGCTCCCGGCCGGCCCAGGCGGCTCTTACCGGCTGCCTCCGTCTCTGCTTCAGCGTGCCCAGGAGGTGCTCGATGAGGAACAAGAGGTAAATGCCCCCCAGGACCGACAGCCCCTTCAGCACCGAGTCCTGGTGCTCCAGCGGCGTCTCCTGGCGCCTTCCTTGGGCCTAAAGGCAGGAGGAGGGAGGGGAGCCGGGGGTCCCCCTCGGGGGCTCCCAGCGCTGGGGGGGCAGGGAGGAATGGGGGGATTCAATGGGGGCGCGAGCTGGGGGTCGGTGGGCCTGGGATTGCCCCCGCTGTGGGCGCTGGCAGGGCCAGGGGGCCCGGGCCGCTGCCCAGGTGCCGGGCTGGGCTGGGCGGGGGGCCGCTGGGCGCTCTGGCTGCGGCGCAGACGCGCCCCGGGATGGATCTGCAGCAGGCCGCTGCCCAGGTGCCGGGCTGCGCTGGGGGGCCCGGCGAGCCCGTACTTACATGCGGCCACAGGTGAAGCAGGGCGTCCCCGCACAGCGTCCCCACGGCCAGCGCCACCAGGAAGGCCAGGAGGAGGCGGCCGCAGGCGCCGCCGAGCCAGGGCACCAGCAGGAGGGCCAGCGCCGAGGGCAGGCTGATCAGCGTGATGGCCAGGAAGCCCCAGCCCAGAACTGCAAGAGGAAGCAGGGTGAGGTGGCTGGGGGCGCCTTGGGCTCTATTCCTCCCCCCCCCCGGCCCGCCCACACACCCTGGGGGGTTGGCAAAGCCGAAGGGCAGGAAAATCCCTCGGCAGAAGGAGAGGCTGCGGGCCGCGCCCGTCATCTCCCCGCTCCGTGCCTCAGTTTCCCCATGGGAGGGCGGCCCCTTCCCGAGGCTCTGGGGAATAGTGGTGCAGGGCAGAGCCCCCCGCTGGCCCAGGGCTGGGCTGGGGGAGGGTGGTACCTGGCCACAGGGCCCGCCCCAGGGGCTCCGGCGCCAGCGGGTCGTAGTGCCGGATGCAGACCCGGCTGTCGATCTGGTAGAGCAGGGCTGGGCACAGCAGCGCGAACTGCTCGGGCGTGATCTTGGAGGCGGCGTTCAGCCCGAAATTCACCAGCAGCTGCGTCACGTTGAGACACTGGCGGGGGGACAGCGCGGGTGAGCGAGGTCCCCCCCGGGGAAGGGGCATGACCCACTGGCCCTCCCAAGCCCCGGACGGCTGGAGCGCAGGGGCTGCCGAGTGACTCGCGGAGGCCCCTGGGGTCTGTTCCGGGCGCTGGGGGGCCAGGACTCCTGGGTTCCGTTCCCGGGGCTGGGGGGGGCATGGGGTCTAGTGGTTAGAGCTGGTCAGCACTGAGACCCCCCACCCCACTGGCTGAGGATGTCAGCCCCCCACTTCAGAGCCCGTCCCCTTTAGACCCCAGAGGGCCTGAGAACCCGCAGGGCGGACCCCCCCTCACATCCTCGTGCAGGTGGTCCGTGACGGAGTGGTCCAGGGCCAGCACCCTCTCCAGCAGGGTCAGGTGGGGCAGGGCTGGGGGGGCCTGGACAGGGTCTCTTCGGCTCCCAGGGTGCCCTGGGGCGCAGGTGGTGCTGGGCCCTTCTGTGTCCAAGGGCAGGCGGGTGCCCCCAGAGGCAGCTGGTGGCTGGGGCGTCGGGTCAGCCTGGGGCGGCCGGACAGTCTCTGGCTGGTTCCTTCCACGGGATCCCGGCCTGAAAGAAAGGAACAAAAACGAATTCCCAGTTCCCAGCTGCAGCCCGGGGGCCGGGAGGGAATGGCTGGGAATGACGGGCAGCGGCAGGACTGGAGTATCAAGGGGCTGCGGGTGGGGAGTGAGGGGCACCGGCAGGGCTGGGTGGGGGGAGCCCAGGGCTGGGCTGACAGGGGCCGCGGGTCGGGATTGAGGGGCACCGGCGGAGCTGGGTGGGGCAGACCCCTGGGCTGTGCTGGCCGGGGGCCGCGGGCCGGGAGTGAGGGGCACCGGCAGGGCTGGGGGGGGCAGAGCCCTGGGCTGGGAGCGTAGGGGGCCGCGGGTCGGGAGTGAGGGGCACCGACAGGGCTGGGGCGGCAGACCCCTGGGCTGGGAGCGCAGGGGGCCGCGGGTCGGGAGTGAGGGGCCGCGGGGCCGGGCGGGTACCTGGAGGGGCCGTTCTCTCCCTGCAGCTCGGGGCCCAGGCTGGGCGGCTCCGCCCCGGCGTGCTCCAGGGCCGAGTGGCGGCGCTGCTTGTCCTGCACCTCCAGGACGTCCAGGTGGGCGACGTGCCCGTGGCCCAGCGCCTCGTGCTCCATCTCCACCACCTGCACCCGGCCCAGCCCCAGGCTCCGCAGCAGGCGGGTGAGGCCGTGGAAGGACAAGGTGCCGTTCTCCCCGTACAGCCCGAAGAGCTGCTGCAGGTAATAGCCCTGCTCCTGCTCCGCCTCCCCCAGCGGGGCCGGCGCCGAGGCGGGCAGGCCGGGCGAGGGGGCCGCAGGCAGCGGGGGGCCGCACCCGCCCGGCAGCAGGAGGGCGGCGACCCAGAGTCCGGCCAGCAGCAGCCGCGGCTTCCTCCGGTCCATCAGCGGGGTGAGCCTGGCGCCGAGCGGGCCGGGGAGGGGCCGTCAGCTGGGGTCGCACCTGGCCAGGTGGGCTGGCTGGGGCGCCCCCTCGTGGGAGATCTGTTGGCGGGCTGGCCCGTTCTGAGAGGGAAGAGGGACCAAATCAAGACAAAGGAACCCTAAGGCAGGTGCCCGCCCGCCCTCGGGCCTGTTAAAGACACAGTCAAATAACGCCCGGCTCGCAACACTCGCCCGCCCGTCAACGCCCCCGTCTCTCCAGCCGCCCCGCTCAGAACTGGGGGCGTGGAGGGCCGGACGGCCCGGCTCCTGGGGGGAGAGACTGTGGGAGCCGGACGGTCAACGCCTTGTCTGCCTGAGGTAGCGGGACCCAGGAGAGTGGGGCTCTGGCCTGCTGGGTGACAGCGGACAGGTCCCGCCCTCGTTCCATGCCTCAGTTTCCCCTCCCGCGCTTTGCCGAGGGAGCTGTCTGGGGCAGCGACTCGCTCTCCCCCTGCGTCCGGGCCCGGGCTGCGGTTGTAGACATCAGGCCTGGGGTCAGAAGCGCTTCTGGAGCTACCGCCTCCCACCGGGGAAGCCGTCGTGCAGAAGCTTGTACCCGTGTAAAGGGGCCTTGCACCAGTATGGCGTGTGACGCTCCCCAGTGAGAGAACGGCAGCTCCACTGCGGGGGGGGGGGAGTCGCTGCTTTAACTGGACTGGGAGAGTCGAACCCGCCCCGCGGGGAGTGAGCCCCGGACTCCAGATGGGGAAACTGAGGAAGAGACTTGGGCCGCCGCCGCTCCCTCCAAGATGAGGGTCCCAGGGGGTCTCTAAACAGCAGACACGGTGCCAGGGAAAGGGGGAATCAGCCCTGGAACCAGCCTCGGTCAAAACCCAGCTGCTGCTTGAGGGGTCTGCCCTGGGGCGGGGCCGCTGGTCATCGGGGCAGGCTCTTCCCTCGCCCGGCTCGCAGCGAGGACCGGCCCGCGGGAGCGATCACAGCTGGGCTGGGGATTTGAAGCGGGCATGAGGAGCGTGCGCGCTGGCGGAGTTAAACGCCGGGTCAGAGCGCCTGGATCCGAGGGGCCCAGCTGTGCGTCTCCCCCCACACGTGTGTGAGCACGTAGGGTCGCTCCCTCTGCCCCCACCGGCGCTGGGACTCAAGCCCCTCAAAAGCTGGCCCCGCTGCCGTGCGCGGCTGGACCGAGGGGCCAACGAGTCAGGGAGCTGCCCCTTGCCCCGAAGGGAACCCAGCGCCAGCCCTGTGGAACTCACCGCTGTATTATGTGTGTGTCCTGACCCCACTGCGCTAGGGCTGTACGAACAGATCCCGCAATCCGCCCGCGGCTGCGACTGGCACCTCATTGTTCCCCGAGGCTCCCCCCGGCCCCGCGTTCTAGGTTTGTACAGAGCCTCGCACCGTTGGCCGGGGCCTCTCGTCGCCCCCAGAGCAGGGAGACCCGCCCCGAGATCCTCCGAAGGCCCCAGGCTGCGCATTCCCGCGGGGGGGGGGGGGGACGAGGCAGCCCAGCGCTGGACCGGTGAGTGCTGCAATACGAGGGCCGTTCTCCCGGGTCAGGAGGGGACGGGCCAGAATGGCCCGGGACAGGGCGCCTAGCATCCACCTTGGCAGCCGCTGGCCCCGGCCTCCGGGCTCGGTTCCGCTCATCGGCCTCGCACGGGGCTGCGACGCCAGGAGGTGAAGATGCGACGTCGCCTACTTGGCGGCCTTGACGCTCCCCACCCGGGAAGCCAAGTCTGTGAGGAGGAGATGGGCCGCCAGCCTACGGCTCTTTGTCCCGGCTGGGCCCGGGGGGCCAAGCGTCCCCAGGCCACGGGGGTCGAGCCAGTTTCACCTGCCCGTCCTGCAATGTTCCCGCTCATGTCTGACAGGCCCTGTGCCTAAAACGTGTCTTCTGTGGAGACGGTTGTGCGCGGTGCTTCGCCGTGTGCGCCCACACCGGCGCGGCTTAGAGCGACCCGGGGTCTCCCTCTCTTTCCAGGGAGACGGACAATCCGGGAGCCTCCCAGCCGGGGCCGGGTCTCCCAGGCCCAGCGTCGGCCCCCTGCCCGCTCTCTGGTCCGAGCAAGGTAACAAAGCTACCACCGGGGGTGTCGAGGTCCCCCCCGCATGGAGCCGCGGGGGGAGGGGGGGCCGGACCCGCTCGATCCCATCGTCCCGATCGGAGCCAGAAGAAGTTGTTCCCCCAGGATTCCCGGCTCCGCCCCCCCATGCCGGCCGGGTCCGAGCTCCCCTCGCACTGCAGACCCTGGTCTCGCAGGGGCACATGAGAGACCCCCCGACCCTGGGAGAAATCACGGCCTGATGCTAACGGGGCACTGGGGTTCCGTTCCCACCCGGCCTGCTGGGAGCGGCAACCTCTTGGGGGAGGTCCGAGTGGCCTGGGGTTATTAAAACGCCCCTGGCCCTCGTCTGGGCTGTCACCAGCTCCCGCCAGACAGTGGGTTCCCCTTCCCTTCCCGAGGGTTGCTGTGAGCTGCCACGCTCTGCCCCAGAGGTGGCTGCCTTTCTGTGGCCGGTCCATTGGGCGCATCAGAACCCCACCATGATATTACAGAGCCAGGCATGATGGGATGGGGCTTCCGGGGGCGGGGGGGGGAAGGTCCCATCCTGGGGAAGGCCTCCCCAGCCCCTGGAGAAGGGTAGGGTTGTGGGAGGGGGAGCAGGTGTCCTTGGCAGGCAGTTTTGCAAGCCCAGGTGGCTTTATTAATAGGAGTTAATGATTCACCTGGGTGATAACTCAGATATGAAGCCAGCGCCGGGTCCCCCCACCCGCCTACCAGGCCAGCCCTGTGTCAAACCAAGCAGCTGCCCTGCCCTGGCTCTTGGGGGGCAGGAACTGAGCAAGGGGTAGCACCGCGTGGAGGCTCTGGGCCCCAGAGGCAGGAAAGCCAGAAAAGTCCAATGTCCAGTTCCGGGGGGAGGGGGGTGCAGGCTGCTGCTGTGGCCCATGTGGCTTCTCCCCCTTCCCCCCCCCACTTTATTGCCCCTCCAGCAGGAGGAATCAAGGGGCAGGTGCTGAGGGGGGCCAAGGGGGGAGGGGGCTGGGGTAGGCCAGAGCTGGTGACTGGGAATCTCAAATCCTTCTCCCATCTGTCCTGCCCCCCACCACTGGAGAGTTCGGGCCAAAGGTAAATCTACTTGGCTGTTTGCACAATATCTAGGGCAGGTCCCATGGCTGCCCCCCGATCCCTGCTGGCCTGGAAAACTCTCTGGCAGCTCCAGTGCAGCATGGACAGGGCATGACCCTGGCCTGGCAGATGATGGACACCTGGGTGTCACAGGGTTAAATCCTAGAAATGCCCATCTCTTTTTCACATGACTCCGGGCGCTGGGGCTTTGGGAATTGCCCCGATTAGTGGGAGAGCTGGCATGGCTCTGTCGCCTCACGTGCTCAACAGGCCGCCTGGAACTCTCCCCGCTACCAGCCCCAGGAATGGGTCCTGGCCTATGATGTTCCCGAGGGAGGGAATCCTACCCCCGCCGCTTTCCATCCACCCCGTGGTCTTACCAACCTGCTAGATCTGCCCGAGAGCCTGAGGACACATCTGAGACGCGCCGAGTTGGTCCATTGTCGTGGGTGTAGTTATTAGCCGCAGCAGGGTAGAGCCCCGCCCAGAGCCAGGCCTGAGCACGCCAGGTGCTGTACAAACAATGCTGTGTTCCCATGGGGGCGCCCTGCTGCCACGCTCAGCGCTGACTTCGCGCCATGAGGTTTCCGCCTCCCCAGACGGGGCACCGGGCGAACACGCCAGGAACAGCCTCTGGGAAACTGCCCTGATGCTGTCTGCTGCCTCTGGCCACCTCCCCTGCCCCGCTTCCAACTCTGCCCCAGAGCCAGCTCCAGCCCCACCTTTGGTTTACTGGGGGGCACCTTGGAGGGGGCTGATTCTTGTCTGGCAGCACTCAGGGCTGCTTCATTGCAGTCTTTGCCAGCACTGGGGCTTTACTCCCCCCCCCGCCCACAGGGGATCTGGCCCCCCCAGAAGTGGGGAAAGGAAATGCACTTACCTGGTGCGGCGTCTTGGTCCCTGCCCTTCGCTGCACAAAATCTGGCTGCTCCAGTACCTGAGGGGCAAGGGTCAGGCAGGTCTCCCCGAAGCCCGGCCCCTTCCCCCCCGCAAGAGGGCCTGAAGGGAGGAGACTAAAAGGGCGAGTCCCATGTGGGTTTCCTGCCCCATCAGCCTGCAGGGCGCTGGCCGAGGTGCAGAGGGAGGGGGCTGGTCCCAAGCTGCAGCCCTGCACAGACCCTGGGCGCTGTCATCTCATGGCAGGAACAGGGACCTGGCTCCGGGGTTCAAATCCAGCCCCCAGGGTCACCCCACCGGTCAGGGACAGAGCTGGGGAGCTACAAGCCAGGTCTCCTGCGGCCCAGTGCAGGCCCCCCCCCCCACTGGGCCCCACTGCCTCCCTTCGCAGTTCGTGCCCACTTGGAGCTCGCTGAGCAGCAGGAGGAATCGTGCCCTGGGGACGGGCCTTGTCCCGCCCAGGGGAGAGATTTTTCCGTCTAATGTTCAGTGTGACTTGGACAGGAGCAGCCCCTTCTGGCCTTTCAATCTATGACTATGGACCGGGCCGGCTGGCCAGTATAACGCCCAGCGGGGCCACGCTGCCGCCAGCATATGGGGCTGGGCTTTGCTATGGGGCTTGGGAACGGGGGGGAGTTTGATCTCAGCCACTACAAGCTGCTCTGGTGCTGGCCTCGGGGGGCTGACGCCAGCAGACCAGGCCCGGTGTGGCTGGGCAAAGGTTCCCCTGGGGCCCGGGCGCAAGCGACCACACGGCAGGCGGAGGGGGATGGCGGCACGGCCTTTATTCCAACGCAGCCCCGGGCAGGTCAGCGACTCAGCTTGGGTGAGACAAGAGAAGGGAGTTTGGGGGGGGAGTTAAAACAGAATAAAAGGGGGGGGGGTGGCTGGGAGCATCAGGCTGAGGGGGGGAAGAGCATTCTCCAAACCAGAGGGCGAGGGAGAACAGCTCCAAGGTCAGCGCTGGGCCCGATCCTGCTGGGGGATCGCTTCCCGTGGGGGCAGACGTGACAGTGATTCGAGTGAGTCTGTCCTGGGGGCCTGGAGCTCAAATCCTCCACCTAGCCCCTGTCCCGGGAGCTGCCCCCACCAGCTCCAGGCTGCGAGGGGGCTGCCATCTGCGGGGCAGGGGGTTGATCATGGTGACCTCCTAGGAACTGGCCTGAGACCCAGCAAACTCATTCCATGCAGGGTGGGGCCCAGAGCGCCCAGGCAGGGCTCACAGCCAACCTGGGTTGGAACCAGCGCCCCACCCCATCACTCCCCCCTTCCGCCGTGTGTGCCCCGAGGTTCCCTGAGCTGCTGCTGGCCTGGGGGGGAGGGGAGGGGAGATTTGGCTCCACGCTCAGTCTTAGGCAGCCTCCGCTGAGACACCAAGACCCAAACGGGCCCCTCCCGGGGGCAAGGAGAGGGGGGCTGCTGCCCCCCATCCTACACCTAGAGGCCTCAGCAGTCCCCGGCTGCCCCCTGGCCACTGACCCCACCTGGCAAAAGCGGCTTTTTTAAAGTTTTCTAAAAAGTTTCAGGATATTTGTAAAAACAAAACAAAAAAAACAATAAAAAAACCCACCAAAGGAACGAAATCCAGTGAGCTGGGGAGGGAGGGAGGGAGGAAGGGAGGGGGAGCTGGCAGCCCCCGCCCAGAGGGGCATGTGGGGATCCCAGCGGGGGCACTTGGCTGTGGCTCAGTTTAGTCTCAGAGCAGAGCTGTGAAGATAAAGGGCCGGTTTCCAATGGGGGGCGCCCCACTCCCCGTCACTGCTCAGGAGAACGCCACAGTCCCGGTGAAAATGGGCACGACCGTGGTGACTAAAACGTTCTTGGTTCGCTGTCTCTGATCTAGCCTGTAGCGACGTCCGGCCATGGTCTCTCCCGCCCCCCGGCCCAGCCTCCTCCCAGCCTCGGCAGTGGGGCCCGGGGCAAGCCGGCACAGAGCTGGGGCGGGGGGTCCCGGCCCTGCGGTGTTATCTCTTGCTGCTTCGCCGGGTCTCTTTGCCGTTGCTGACAGGGTTGGAGGACGAGCCGGACCCGGCCGAGCCCACACCCTGGTGGTTCGGCTGGCTCCTGGTGATCCGGCCGCTGGTGGGGTGGGACGGGATGTTTGGTGGGTGTGTGGGGCCGCTGGGGCTTGGGGCGCTCAGCCCGTTGCCGTTCTGGTTGTCGGCAGCTGAAAACAAAAGCGACAGATTACACAGGGAAATGAACAGCAAAACCAAGGCAGGGCTGGGCAGAGAACCCAGGAGACCTGGTTCCCAGCCCCTGCTGTTCTACCCACTACACCCCAGTCCCCACCCAGAGCTGGGGATAGAACCCAGGAGTCCTGGCTCCCAGACCGCTCTGCTCTAACCTTCTAGACTCCTCTCCCCGATTAATGGACTAGAGAATCTGCTCGAGCTGTGACTGCCCCCGAGTGGTTAGTGCTGAATGGCTCCGAAGCAGCGTCATGTCCCACCTGCCTTGCTCAGGGGTGGGGGGACATCCAGCCTGCAGAGCTAGGGGGGCTCCCTTACCTGGGGACGATGCGGCAGGGCCCGGGGTGGTCTGGGAAGCAGTAGGGGTCACGTTATCATTGGGGGCCTGAAGGAAACGGGAGAGAGAACTCATGGTCCCGGATCTCGCAGGATGCTGGCGCACTTCCCCAGCCACCCGCGGGACAGAGATGCGGCCACTTCTGGGCCGCAGCCAGCACAGCCGCCGCGTGTCCGACGTCCACAAATCCACCCCCACCCCACCCCGTCCCACCAGGAGCAGAGCCCGGGGGAAAGTCCTGCCGCACATCCTGGCTCCTGGGGTTGGCAGCAGCAGGAAGCCCCGAGGGCTTTTTCACAGACTTGTTCCCTGGGCCACAGGAGGCCCCGTGGGCATCCGCAGGTAAGCAAATCCCATTACCCTGCTAGATGGGCCCCCCCATCCCGCTGACCCCAGCTGGAAACCGGCTGGTACTCACGGCTTTGCTCTGGGATTGCTGGGTCACGTACTCTGGGTTGGGTTCGCTGAAGTTTGGGACCTCGGAGTAAATCATGCAGAACCTAGGGAGGGAAATGGCAGGTCAGCGAGGCCACCAGGAGACTGGCCAACCCCTTCCTCCCCTCGCACTCAGCCTTATCCTGGGGGAGGGGATGCCCTGACTCTCCAGCAGCGAGAGACCTGGACTGTCTCAGGCCTGGATCTTGATTCCAACTGTGCTGGGAATACAATACCCAGGTATCCAGTCTCCCCTGCTCTAACCACCAGGCCAGGCCATCCTCCCAGGGCTGGGAACAGGACCCAGGAGTCCTGGCTCCCCACTCCCACCCTGCTCTGAACACCAGTCACTCCTGAGTAGACACCCACAGGTCCAGCTGGGCTGGCTGCCTGGTCAGCCCCGGTGGCAAATCGCTCCAGCTCTGGGGCTGCCCCACACTTCTCCCCTTCCCATCCTCTAAGGAGCCAGGCTCCAGGGAGCGACATCCCCAGGGCTCCTGCAGTGAAGCCGACAGGCCTTCCTTACTCTCCGATTTTCTGCAGGTCTCCTCCGCGGCCCGTGTAGAGGGTCAGGCAGCCTTTGAAAACTGATGCGTAGCTGAAAGCAAGAGGAATGTCGAGATCTGGGGTTAACTCAGGACACGCACCCTGGACTGGGTGCAGAACTAGGGGCCTCAATTCTCACTTCCCCTGAACCTGCACTTGAGGGAGGCACCTTTGTGCTCCCAATGCTCTGGGGGTAGCCAGGGAAACCCCCCCGATGTAAGTTAGAGTAGCCCTGAGGCCGCTCTGACTTACACACTGTTTCCCACAACCCCTTATGGAAGGAGAGAAGAACCACCCCGCCGGCCCAGCAACACTGTGTGCTGCTTCAGCAATGCCACCAGGGGGTGCTCTAATTATTCTTTCAAGGGGCTCCCACAAAAGCAGTGGCAGTTTCCGGGTGCAGCGCTAGCCTGGCTGGGGGCGGCAGGGGGAAGAGATGAGCTCCATCCACTCAGAATGACAAGGATTTCTCCTGGGGATACAGGGACAGTAAAATCCTGCCTTGAAGTCGTGTCTAAGCTAAGCCGACATGATGAATCCATTGAGATCAGTCCTACCCGCTTACCGTAACTCCCCCCGCCTCCAATGTCCAGGGATAGAGAGCTGGTGTCATATTACTACACTGACATTAACTCTGTGTGCCTATGCGCGTCCAGGAAGGGTCTTTTCCAGGGACCTAACTGGATTTTTTTTTTTTAAATTGTATCTATATATTTAAAATAATAAAGTCTCCTACCCAAGGTGCCCAGACACCAGCATACATCCACTACAATGCACACTCAGTGTTAAAGTCATCAGCAGGAATTCAGCCACCGCCCTCAGCCTTCTCCCGAACCCCCCTATCCTTTGCAACCTGCCTGGAAAGTTAGGAAATTCGGGCTATTTCAGAGCGTAGAGATGACCGGATCCCGCAAGGAGCCAGCTCTGAGCAGGCAGATGCAGGCCTGTTTGCTCAGGCTTGTATCTCCCTCGACAAATGAAGGGGACTAGATGCTTTCCTTCTGCTGAGAATGAAGGCCAGGGAGAAGAGCAGCCTTGCCCCTTCTCCTCCCCCCGGAAGGGCTGGCATCGCAGTCTCAGATGTGCGGAGCTCAGGTGAGCCCCCAGCCTGGTCTATCAAACCCCGAATGAGCTTGTCTCAGGAGCCCTGGGGGACCTGAGGCTGACGGACTGGGCATGTGGCAGGCGCCAACATGATCGGGTCCCGTGGCCGCCCCCCCGCCCTCCCTCGCAGCAGGGTCTCGCCTACCCTTTGGTCAATCGGATGATGTCTCCCGGCTGAATGAGGTTCCCTACATCGTCCCACACTGAGATGTTGATGCTGCCGGTTTTGTCGGCTACTTTGCACGTCCGCACCTCATGGCCGTCCTTTGTCTTGGTCACCCGACCTGCAGGGGGGAGTGGGACATCTCCATGGTAACACAGACGAGCCCCTTTGGGCTAGACAAGGCCTTGTACAAACGCAGATCACAAAGATGGTCCCGGCCTAAGGTCCCAAGCCTATGAACGCTGAGCCGAGTCACTATGCTTGCCAACGTAAGCATCTGCCCTCACCGTACGTCAATTATGGTGTCTCAAAAACGGACACTGACATCACTAAGCAGCTGGGGCAGGGGGTGAAAGCCAGCCACAAATATTGTATGAGAACTGATTGCAACAGTTAAATGGAATTTCAGTACGACAGCGGCTCTTAACCTTTCCAGACGACTGTCCCACTTTCAGGAGTCGGATCAGTCTTGCCTACTCCCCAGTTTCACCTCACTTAAAAAACTACTTGTTTACAAAATCAGACATAAAAATACAGCAGTGTCCCAGCCCCACTATAATTGAAAAGTGGCGGACTTTCGCATTTATACCATAGAATTATAAAATCAATCAATTGGAATATAAATCTTGTACTTACATTTCAGCGTCTGGTGTGTAGAACAGTATAAACAAGCCATTGTCTGTGTGATATTTTAGTTTGTCCTGACTTTGCTAGTGCTTTCTATGTCGCCTGTTGTAAAACTAGGCAAATCTCTAGATGAGCTGATGTACCCCGGAAGAGCTCTGCGTACCCCCAGGGGCACATGGACCCCTGGTTGAGAACCACTACAGTAAGATATTTGATATATCTCTTGCACATTATTAATACCCACCTGTTTCCAGTACAATAAAAATAAGGTTCAAGTTTTTCAAGCCGGGTTTAATGTCTTTCACAAAGGTTTCAGTCGTCATATTGAGCAGCTTCTGGCTTCTGCTACGTTATCTGTGCAAATAATAAAATAATATAACCACATTTGAAAAGAAAGCGACAGTCAGCGCACAGAAGGGAAAGGCAGGTGCTGGCTACTGTAGCCAAGGTGGAGAGAATGCACCAATATGTAGAAATGTGCAGGATCGTGGGTTAAGTGTTTATTATTGAATTGGCACAGGTACCTCACAAGGTTAGCCAACAGGGGAATGCCCTGTCGGAAGAATGAAACATCCTGCTGTTAATTTAGCCCCAAAGGAAAGAAAGTACAAAATGGCAACCACAACTGAAGATTCTTGCAAGAAAAGTGCATCTGTTTTTCATTTCTGCACAAATTTCTCTCACTGAGTCGAGACCCCGACAATACAGTTGCATTACTTTCTATCTGCACAAATTGTAGCCATGAGTCAGACTGTGGCAAGAAAAACCCATTTCTGTATGCAAGGATTGCAACCCTGATTCAGACCAACAACATTTCATCTTGCTGTTTTGCAAAAGCCACCCGCCTGCAAATCTGTGTCCACCTTGCAAAACGGAAACAGGCTAATTAAAATAAAACACACACACACACTGAAAATCCACCTCTGCATCTTTTTCTTTAACCCACAAATTGCACCAGAAATTCAGACGCTGGGTACTGACACACGGCCTTCAGATCCCTGCCGGGAAAGTGCATTTTATCTTTTGCACAAACCACAGCCCTGATTTCACACCGCCAGGGAAAACGCCTGCTTCTCTTTTTGGATAAACTGCAAGCCCATCCCCATGCACCCTGAGGCAAGAAAAGTGCTTTTCTCTGGGAGCGGAGAAGTGGAGGCTCGTTCACCTCGGAGGATCAGTTCGCTCACGTGTTGGTGGAAATTCTTGCCGTGGAGGGGAAAAAAGGAGACAGGGATTTGGGGACTGAAAATTGCTGGGGAGGTGCAGGTATCCCCTGCCCCATGCGCGCCCCCTGCCCTGCAATGCACCACATGCAAGGGGGCTCCAGGCCCCCCTACCAAAGCTCCTGAGGCTGCTGCAGACGGGGGCTGATGGGGGTAGAAAATCGGGGGTCCCCCCCCACCTTCCCCTGTAAAACTGACCTGATGGAACGTTGGGTTGCAGACATTCCAGGAAGTATCCAGCGGCGTTCTGAGTAGCCAATCACAGCAGCAGGACGCTCTCCGACAGGGACGAACGTGCCACACCTCCAGCCAATTGCAGTGCAGGGGGCGGCCTGGTGTTGAGGATTTAAAGGGACAGCAACATCCCCCTGCACGCGTGTGACATTTGCCAGTGGGGGGAGATACCAGCCTTTCCTATGTGCGTTGGACTCGGAGCCCTGGAGCCTAGATCTAACCCCCTGGACCATACACACCGAGGTCCATGGATCACACAAGTTCTGTTACTACGCGTGGGCCCGCGTGGCTCACGCCGTGACCTGGCGGCTAGACATGTGTGGATCACACCCCCCCACCTTGGCAGCGTGACGAGCCATGCAGTGTTATTCCTGTCTGGGATGGGTCTTGCGGAGCACCTAGTCATGGCCCGGGGCCCGTTGTACCAGGTGGGGTAGAACTGCAGAACAAAAACAGTCCCCAAGCGGGGATCCATCCATGCTGCCACGGCCCATGGGAGAGAAAAGGGGGCAGGGGGGCTGAGGTAATATATTTTTTTGGACCAGCCTCTGTGGGCGAGAGACACGTGCTGTCACGTGTGAGTCATGCGAGCTGTGATGGCATGGGTCACGCATGCCACAGGGGCACAGGGGGCTCATGCGTCCCCGTGCTGGACAGCTGGGCCTGGGAGAGGCACATGTAGGTGGGGTTCATTAAAGAACGATGGTTTTTTAACATTTGCCACCAGCAGAGGCCCAAGCTGGTTGATAGAGGGAAGGAAAAGCCCCTTCTCCAGGGATTTCACTGGCCAGGAATAAGCTCCAGCCTGAGGAATCATTTTCATCAGGTAAAGAAGGGGGAGGCAAAAATTAGGGCTTGGTCCTGCTTTGAGCAGGGGCTTGGACTAGATGGCCTCCTGAGGTTCCTTCCAGCCCTGATATTCTCTGATTCTATGAGGCCACACTGTCTTTGCTGTTCACTTGGCAGACAGAGGGGTGCGATCAGGGCCAGACAGAGGTGCAGGGACAGACAGACACATTGGTAGGGACAGACAGACCCAGGGGCAGGGACAGACAGTCACAGGGAGGACTGGGGGGGCAGGGACAGACAGACCCAGGGGCTGGGACAGACAGACACAGGGAAGACTGGGGGGGCAGGGACAGACAGACCCAGGGGCAGGGACAGACAGACACAGGGAGGAAGGCGGGGCAGGGACAGACAGACCCAGGGGCAAACCACCCCCCACAACCAACCACGCCCAGCCAGCATGGAGAGAAGCCCCGCCCCCTCCCGCAAGCCCCGCCCCTCCCACTCTTGAGCCTGGAGCGGCGGCCCGCCGACCATAGAGTCCCCCCTCTGCCGGGGTAGAGCGGCCGGCGACCATAGAGTCCTCATTCCCCCCCCTTCCGCGGGTGCCTGGAGCGTCGCATCCGGGCGGGGCGCCCCCGTGTTTCCGGCGGGGCGGGGGGTTGCGTAGCAGCGCCGGGGCCGGGCGGGGGGCCGGGGAGGCTGCGGCCGCCTCTGAGCCCTGCAGGGTCCCGGAGCAGCCCGGGCTCGGCGCGGTACGTGGTAGGACGGGATCTGGCGGGGGTGTCTGGGGAGGGGGGTCGGGAGGGGGAAGGGGCGGGGGGGTCGGGAGGGGGAAGGGGCGGGGGAGGGGGGTCGGGTCTGGGGGGGGGTCGGTTGGGGGAAGGTCTGGGGGGGTCAGGAGGGGGAAGGGGGTCGGTCGGGGGGGGTCGGTTGGGGGAAGGGGCGGGGGAGTCCGTGGGTGGAGACTGGGGGAGGTGGCCCAGGACGAATGGTCTGGTGGGGGGCTGTGGAGAGAGGCGGAGAGGGGACCCTTAGGGCGCTGTCCGGTGTTACAGGGCCCCCCCAGGCGTGTGGGGTGGCCACAGGGACCTGGCTCGTTCAGGGCAGTGACTGGGACACTTGCTGCCCAAACTGTTTTTTGCAAGTTTAGTGATTAAGCAAATAACCCGATTTAAAAACCCCAAGATCCTTCCCCTGCCCTGTGTGTCGGCCTCGAATTCGTCCTGACGAGTGCCCTCTGACTTTAATGTCTGGTAATATTTCATATCCTCCGCATCAACCTGGTCCAGGCTGGTGGAGTCTGAGCTGCTTGGGCTGCTGCTAAATTGTTGCTGAGAAAATGGGGTGAAATCACTGTGGTTTGGGGAATAGGGAGGTTTCGCCTCCTCGTGTTGCATCATAAATGCTTGGTGCCGCTCACAAGAAATGCTCTCCCAATAGGTTCCCACGGTTACTTTTTAATTGGGCAGGGAATTGTCGCTGTTATGGTGAATTATTGAAATGTGTAGCCTCTGGGTGCTACTTTAATTCAGGCAGGATTGTGGCTCTTTTTTGTCCTATACCCCCATAGGAAAGCACAGTCTAGAACACAGTGGCATACAGAGACAAGAGGTGAGGGAACTGATCAAATATATACAATGTCTATATATGAATTATATAGACACTCTACACTGATAAAAGGCAATGTGGAGAACATTTAGCACAGGGGTTGGCAACCTTTCAGAAGTGGTGTGCCGAGTCTTCATTTATTCACTCTAATTTAAGGTTTTGCATGCCAGTCATACATTAACGTTTTTAGAAGGTCTCTTTCTATAAGTCTATAATATATAACTACACTGTTATTGTATGTAAAGTAAATAAGGTTTTAAAAATGTTTAAGAAACTTCATTTAAAATTTAAATGAAAATGCAGAGGCGCCTCCTCCCACCCCCCACCCCCCCGACCAGTGGCCAGGACCTGGGCAGTGTGAGTGCCACTGAAAATCAGCTCGTGTGCCACAGGTGGCCTACCCCTGATTTAGCACGTTGTGGTTTTCTAAGTGCTGTATGAATCTGTTGTCCTTCAGAGCTCAGTTGTTTGCTCAGGCCTTTGAGGAAGGGTCTGGGGCGCTGTTCCCTCTAAGTTGTGCGCGCACACACAGATCCTAAACCCCGCGCACACAGCAAAACACCATGCACACACAAATTTGCACAGAAGAATTTTTTTGCGCACACGGCCTGTCAAAAATTAGAGAGAACGTTGGTCTGGGGTGTGGGGACTGAAGTGGAATAGAGTTTATGGAGGGGATGGTATGATGGCATAGCCTAATTTTGGCAATTAATTGATCTTTGACTATTAGCGGTAAATATGCCCAATGGACTGTGATGGGACACTAGATGTGGTGGGATCTGAGTTACTACAGAGAATTTTTTCCTGGGTATCTGGCTGGTGAGTCTTGCCCAAATGCTCAGGGTTTAGCTGATCGCCATATTTGGGGTTGGGAAGGAATTTTCCTCCAGGGCAGATTGGCAGAGGCCCTGGGGGTTTTTCGCCTTCCTCTGCAGCGTGGGGCACGGGTCACTTGCTGGAGGATTCTCTGCACCTTGAAGTCTTTAAACCATGATTTGAGGACTTCAGTAGATCAGACATGGGTCAGGGGTTTTACAGGAGTGGGTGGGTGAGATTCTGTGGCCTGCGTTGTGCCGGAGGTCAGACTAGACGATCATAATGGTCCCTTCTGACCTTAAAGTCTATGGTTCTATGATAAATGTGAAATTACTTAACCTGCTATGGAAAATACAGTACAGTAGTGACAAACGTGCTTTGTATTGTGATAGTGAATTTTGGGTGCTAGACTTACAAAAAGTACAAGGTGTGATGGTTCCCAGTTCATTCCTGCATAAATGTCACAGGGAGATTGCTAGGGTGTCCTATTTGGTGGTGGTTAGAAGAACTGTATTTGACCGGATTGCGTAGCTTCAGAAGTTCTGCATTTACCTATAGGGGAGTATATGCTTTCTCCCAATGCTTCCCTTTCTGTTGTGTGAAATCATTCCAGGACAGAACGTTCCTGATCTGAAAATTCTTTACCTGAAATTGGGTTATGTCCCTACCGAGCATCAATCACACTGAAAACTTCTCTTATGCCTTGTCTTCACTGCCACTTACAGCGCGGACAGTTTCCTCGCTCAGGGGTGTGAAAAAACACACCCCGAGCGGTGCAAGTTTCAGCCCTGTAAAGTGGCAGTGTAGACAGTGCTCCAGGGCTGGGAGCTGTTCCCCTCGCACAGGTGGTTTTATTACACCGTTGGGAGAGCCCTTTAAATTGAAAACTCCCCTGTACCTGGCATATGGCAGAACACCCGACTGAATGTCTGTTCCCTAAAACACATGGGAGCATCCAGACCTGAAGCAAACATTTTGCTACTGAAATGATGCAGCGGGCAAACTTCTAGCAGCATGGAGAACAAGGTGTAATAAAAGGCCTTGGGCACAAAGTGGTATTTTTCCAGGTGGCTCACATGCTTCAGTTCCTTGTCCTTAAAGAGGATTTGTATCGATTCTTGTTCAGAGGAGGAATATCGTTGGCTGGAAAGGCTCAGACTGTACAGGGCCTGGTTGTATCAGCAACACAGGGTGTGCAGCCTCGTTAGGCAGGTTATAAAAATGTTACAAATGCTTTGCAGGAAGTGGCTTTTAAGAAATGCGGGTGTATCTGGTGGGGCGGGAGGGATGCACGTGGCTAAAGGCATGTGGTCAGTGGAACAGGAGTTCCTGGATAGAAAGGGTTAGGCCATTTTCCACGTGATGCCGGGAGTGCAGCGCGGGGAGCCGCACATCTTGCCATATTTCTGTTTACATTCCTCCTAGTCTTCTCCTTGTTCCTATTCACAGATCAAGCCCGTTTGTGACCTCCTGACTATTCCTGTGGCAACAGGTCTTGGTCACAGGGAAGAATGACGTTTTAATCCGAACGAGGAGGAAGGGAAAAGATGGGCCACTGGGAGCAGCTGCTTAAAAAGAGCAATCAAAACCCAGCCCTGTGTCTTTGCCAGATTGGGAGGAATTCTGCCACAGAAGGTAAATACTTCAGTTCAAATCTTCTTCCAGATCTCGATCAGCCGAAGCGTTTGTTTAAAAGAAATTCAGACATAGTGTTCAGAACCAAATCAGCAGCTTCATTTGTAAAGAACACTGTGTGGGGATGGTGGGGAGGATAGTCCCCCTCTTCTGTACAAGCTAAGGGGCTATAATTGAATTGAGATCACACTTGTCAAAAAAAACTTCGTATCTGCTCCAGTTACAAGAGATGCAGGTACAAGCTCCGATCCTGCATTGGGAATCTTATGGGCAGACCCCCTGTGGCCATGATAAACCCCTCTGATTTCACTGGAGCGCAGCATGAGGATCTGCCTGCCCAGACCCTGATGCAGAACCTGGCCCTTACTTTGTGCAATTGACAGTGTCTTGTGTCTGGTCACTTTCAGTGCTTCTTCTGTATAGTCCGTTTCGCCCATGGTGAAATGGTTATTGTTCGGGTTAGGGTACTGCTTAGGGGTCAGGGCCCCATTGTGCTGGGCACTGTACAAACATAGAACAAAGCCCTTACAGGACCCCTCCATATAAGCATCTGCAGGGGACAGCAAACCCATTATTCAATTCCAGGTCATAACTATTTCAAGGTGGCTCTGTCAGAAACTGGATTTGGGGGGAGGGTGGTAAATTTATTTGAAAAATTCAAGTTGTGTTCATTAGAATGGTTGACCTTAAAGTTCTGACTGGATTTTAAAAAAATACCACCCCCCCACCCCGCTGTTTCTGCTTGATTTCCAGGGCACTTGTCCTTCCTATGACAGTCTAGAATTTGAGAGTTAAAACATCCCCGTAAAATTACCTAATGTCTTTCTAAGGAGGCAGATTCGCCATAACTTGCAGTAAAATGTGTAATTATTTTTAAAAAAAATCCTAACAATGAAACTCATGTTGGAATCTGGAAAGGCCTCCCAGCTGGTAGGAATGATGACTGGAGGCCATTATTTAAAAAAAATAAAAAAATTAAAGTTTAGTTGGGCTGCATAATGCATGTGAGCGTTTGCAATAAATCAATCAGCTTGGCTAGGCTTCTTCACAGCAGAAAACACTAAATATTTCTCATTGAATAGAGCCTTGAGCAATTTTATGCTGTAAAGACAGATCTGGTTTGAGGTTGGTTTATTACCCATGGTGTCCTTTGCCTCCCACCCATGTAATCAGTCACTGGCTTTTCTTTCCCTCCCTCCAGTGTTCCCGTCTGCCTGGGTTCTTATTCCCAGTTTTTCTCCGTGGGTGCTCCAGCCCCGGAGCACCCTCAGAGTTGGCGCCTATGGTTCTGCTCTCCTCAACACAGAAGACCCCCAGGGGATGGAAACCTAACGTATTGGTTTTGTGAGCTTAGCCTCTGCAGAACCAGATACGGAGCATGTAAAGGTTGTCAGCATTAACAGCAGGGAGTACTTGGGACAGAGGGATGCAGGGGCCCAGATCCCTCTGGTTAAGCAGAGCGTGGTCCCAAGGGCTAGTGTATTACCTGGCCAAACGGCAGAGATTGTGGGGGTGGGCGAAAGCAGATTCCTCGTACCACTAGCTAAAATCCATGTGGTATGGGAAGGTTTGGAAAGTGTTTTGATCATGGGGGTAATGGAACATCTCCTTGTCGACCTGCTGCTTGGTAAGGATTTTTTCGATGTCGCTCAGGTTAAAGTATTTGCCCGCAGCAAAGAGGAGTTTTATGCTGGGACCCCCGAGGGAAAGGGTAAGGTCTCAGGAACCACTGAGAGAATGGGAGAGAGTCTCCTTGATTCCTCTACAGCAGGGTGAAGCCACATGCTTCCAGGTGGGAGGGTGGTTGAGACCAAGTCCTACACTGCAGTTAGAGGCAGCACCACCTCAGGAAGGGAGGGGGGTGTAATGCCTGCCAGGGAGAGAACTGTCCAGGTTGTTAGCTGCCAGTAGGTTGCAGATGAACCAGAGACAGACCCCGCTCCAGGGAGCAGAGAGCAATGTGGCCCAGAGAAGGCGCAGGGGATCTCAGAAACCACTGAAGTGGGTGAGGATTCCTGTGACCCTGTAACACAGGGAAGCAGGGTGCTTCCAAGTATGGGAGGGGCTGAGACTAGCTCCTTTCCAGCAGACGGCAACATGCCCCAGGATCGGGGGCAGGAGAGGGGTTGTCAGCTAGCAGAGTTTTGCAGATGAGCAAGTGATAGATCCCTTCCTAAGGAGCACAGAGAGATGTGTCTTAGAAGGGCTCCCAGAGGAGGGAACTGGGGAAGGAATACTGGGGGTACAGGTTGTGTTCACAGTGATCACTTGGGAGAGGATGTCCAGGACTGAATGGCTGGGTCAACGTCCGTGCACCCAGGCACTCAGCCTGTGCCCCAGGTTTAAGAGGGAACTGTGTAACCGACGTCCTGGAGGGGAGCCGTCACACAACTGACTTCTCAGGGACAGAGAAAGGGGTGGCGGAGGACACCCCAGTCCAGGGCCCAGTTTGTCAGGATGCCATTTCTGGTACGTTTTTGGAAAGTAACTGGGTCCCTTTACATCAAGATGCAGCTCCAATGCCTGGGACAGCAGAGGAGTTGGAACCAGGAAATTGCCAGGTGGTCGCTGTCACAAAGTGTGGGGGAGTCAGGGCCCTGCACCCCCCACTTCCTGCGATTCACCGTGACTCTCAGCCAGCCGGTAACACAGAAGGTTTATTAGACGACAGGAACCCAGTCCAAAACAGAGCTTGTAGGTACAGAAAACAGGACCCCTCAGTCAGGTCCATCTTGGGGGGGTAGGGAGCCAGACCCTGGTTCTGGGCCTCCCTCCGTTTCCCCAGCCAGCTCCAAAACTGAAACCCCCTCCAGCTGTCTCCCCCCAGCCACACTCCCGGCTCCTCCTCCAGCCTTTGTCCAGTTTCCAGGGCAGAAGGTGTCACCTGGTCCCCAACCCCCTCCTGGGCTCAGGTTACATGCCTCATCCCCCAAGTGAAGTGACCCCCTGATATCCCACCACCATCCAGCACCAATGCTGTGTCTAGCACCTGCTAGAAACTACACCATTACTATTTCCTTTCTAGCTAGGGTGTCAACTGAGCTATTGTCAAGGTGACTGTCTTTTTGAAAAAGCTATTATGTCCAGTGTTGAATAAGAAGCAATGAGTAATTTGAGGGGATTTTTGTAACTCCATGTGTATTTAAATTCCACTTTGCCGGCTCTGATTTGGTATCTCCTAATAATTTTGCTGTCTTGGAGTGATAAGGCAGGGAAGAATCTTGAACTTGTTTACCTTTATTTGAGGGGGAAAAATCTGCTTTCTATCAGCACAAGGGCAACTGTGCTATTACGTAAGAGTTTCTAATGTGACTCTCTTTAAAAAGT
This sequence comes from Natator depressus, assembly GCF_965152275.1. Taxonomy (NCBI): domain Eukaryota; kingdom Metazoa; phylum Chordata; order Testudines; family Cheloniidae; genus Natator; species Natator depressus. The sequence goes on along the minus strand of NC_134253.1, from coordinate 2,447,085 downwards.
GGCACAATGTCTCACACACATTGTGAAAGCTGAATGGCTCTGCAGTAACGTAAGGAGCATTTTTAGCATTGCTCACCGTGCTGGGGAAATGGTGCCTTCTGATTATCTAATGGTATGAGACCTGATTTCCCACTGAAGTTCATGTCAAAACATTCATTGACTTAATTCCTGGCTCTGATTGCTACCAGTTATCCTTTCCCCATTGTTATCCACTGGCACATTGTGTGTCAGCTCTTTGTGGCAGGAGCTGTTCTTTACTGTATGTTTGTATAGCACCCAGCACAAAGGGGCCTTGATTCTGATCAGGGCGTGTGTGCGCTACTGCCAATAGAAGTGAATGCCTGGGGCTTTCACAGATCTACTAAGCAAGGTTCCTGCCCCAATGATCCTGCAATCTGACTTCTCCCTCTTCGCCTCTGCTGGTAGACATGCTGTGGGCTGCATTCTGTGCCACGCTGCGTTTCTCTGCCAGCCACAGATGTTACTGTTTGTTATATAAGCACTTCATAGGCTGGAAAGCCATACATGCAAGGAGGACTGGGGGGGCTTGGGAAATGTATAATCGGAGCTAGTGACCCAGAGGTTAAAGGCCTCACTTCAATTTCAGCACAGATCTTTATTGGCCAAGGTTGTTACCTCCTGTGCCCCCATGTGGAACGAGTTTGTTTCTTGGGACAGCTCTCTGTAGACAGCTGTGCTCCTCGCAAACACACTTGCCTCTAATTGGCCCATAACTGGAAGCGGCATCAGAGGCCAGAGTTAAATGGGACACGAGACCAAACTTTTCTCCCACCTCCGTAGGCGGGGCTCCGGGGCATGCTAGAAGCACGTTCCTGGCCACCGTACCTGTGCTGTCTCCGCAGGGAAAGCCGGAGTCCACAGGACTGTCAGTCAATCACCGGCACTAAATCTGTGTTTTAACAAAAGCCACTGGATAAGCCACCCAGGCTGGAGTCCGGGTTCGTGTCAGAAACGTTCATTCACTTGGGTGTGATGAAGGCCAGTTTCGGGAGCATGGTGTTTTGGAAAATAATTAAGCGGTGCTTTTTCTCAGGGAGTAACCAGTAATGTGCTCGGGCTGCAGAAATACACAGATCACGATCACTGTCGTTCACAGGAGACAGCACTTCTGGTCTGTGTGTGCAGTGCCCAAACATCCTGATAAGCATATTTTCCCACTCGAGCAGAAATGCTTTATGGGTAAGTACCTTTGGGTGCCTTAAATCTTTCCTATACCATCCTGAATAGTCACATACCTGATTTTTAACTCTTGTTTTCTAACAATACTGACCACCTTTGGAAAGCACTTTGAGATCTAAGGATGAAAAGCCCTAGATAAGAGAAACCACTGGTATTTACAAATGCATTTTTGCATTTAACAATGCTATTGATACATACATCATTGTGTACTGTGGCTCTTTGGTTTCAATTGATCTAAAAAGTGGGTATAATGGAAGTGGTTTTTTAAACAATGAAGGGTGTCCGCTTTCAAGAATGGGTTTATATAAGATCCTCATTCCATTGTTCATTTTAGTGAGACTCCCTATCTAGAGAAGTCAGAAAATTTTTCCCCTAGCAGGTGGGCGGGGCACTTCTTCCCCTAAGGGATTTGAGTCCTTTCCAGTAATTATTTGTGATCGTGCCTACTAGGTGCTTAGGAAGGATGGTCTTTGCTCTGTGGAGCTTACAATCCACTCACAGACAAGTAGGCAGAGGTCAGGGGAAGGGAATAATAACAATATAGGCAATTTATGTACAAGTCAAGTTATATCTATGGGAGTTGTGCAGTTGTCTCTTTCGGTATTAAGCTTCCTCTTAATTGAGGAGTATGTGTATGTCTGACATTCCACATTTGTTGCTTGCTTGAACCACATGAAGGAAGGGCACAGTGTATAAATCACCAGAAGTCCTGAAGACTGAGTTTCAAATGCAAGTACCTGAATCATGGGTTGGATTGCAGCCTTTCAGTTCTACAGCAAATCTTGTCATAGGGCAAAGGTGTTTCTAACATGTAGCAAGTTATTAATCAACGAGAAAAGCACACTTCTACCAGACTTTTGTTTACTACAATCGCTATAATGATCAGAATTGAGATTTCTATCTGTGATCTTACCTTGTGCATTACTTTCACTCTGGTGTTGCTAGTCAGTTACATCGCTCACGGACTGCTTGGGTGGAGGTCACATGCGCACTCTTGCCCTGGCCCTGCAAAGGTTGTTTGGCCAGTAATGGCAGCCGCAAAGCTGAATCTGAAGAGGCAGTGGGCTGAGACAAGGAAGGGGAGGAGAGATGAGCTCACTGGCATTACACTCGGGCTCATCCAAAAGACCCTTAAACGCTGGCAGGAAGCAGACAATCCCTTGACAACTTAGGAGGTCAGGATGTACGGTCAGAAATCTGAATATTTGTAAACTCAAATCCACAACATCCCTTAAACGACATGAGCTGCAAGGATGGCCTGTGTACGGCTCTTGGGTAGGAGTGGCTTGGAATTAAAATAGTCTGTCAGCGACTCAGGAGGCTGTCAAACCGATGTGAAACCTGTTTACTGTCCTCGTTTATATTGGCTCTGAGCTGATTGTGGATGAAGGTACAACAGTTAAGGCGTTGTTTTAAAGTCATGCTGTGAAAAAAGAATGTTGCATATTGGCTGACGCCACAAAAAACAGCCAGTGACCTTGTATGTCACAGTAAAGCCACGAGGGGCTTGTTTTGCTGCAGAATCATATGTTGAGGGCAGTGGAATACGAGTCAGGGATGGGGGGAGAGAGACTGATACATGGAACCACCAGACTGAGTACAACTGACATGTGATGTTTCCAGAGAACCCTGGCCTCTAATGCCAGTTTGCTTTCCAGAGCTTCCTAGCTTGCTACAGCTCAAGAGAAACTCGTTCATTGTGAATCTGAGCCATGATTTTAACCAGGCCGATGGATCGCCACAGTCCAAACTACTGGGCTCAACAGGGCTTGAATCTGGCACTTGAATATTTTCCAGATCTGTTTTCGTTTAGTTTCATAATTGATCCCATGGCTGTGGCGGAACAGAGCTGCCGTCTCTCCCTGATCGCAGGACTGGAAGCAGAGCTCACTGTGACAACTGTTGAGTTCTGGGGAAGCAGGCGGGCACAAGCCATACAATGTTCATTCTGTAGCAGCTCTCCAGGCCAAGGGAAGGCCAGGGGACAAGGTGTGCTGCACATGTGAAGGACACTGGCCTAAGTGTCTCATCAGGAAGACAGGCAAAGCAAGCGGAGTGCTCTGATTGCTGAAGGAGGCTTGCCGGGCCGAGGGAGCAATGCCTTTGGCTTGCGTCCACAGCAGTCGACACACCTCTAAGTTAGTTTTTTCTGGGAAGCTGCATGGATTGTGCTTTCATGTCTCTGCTTCATAGTGTGAAGGGTTAACTTGGCTTTGCGTAACTCAGTGAATGGTGAGCCAGGTTGCTTTCAATAACAGCCTGGAGGAGGCTTGTCAGAGTGTTTTTGCTTTAACCTTTAAGTAACTTATTTTGGTGGCGAACTCTATTGCGTAAAGTCCAGGTCTCCCCTGTTCTTTAGGATCCTATCCAACTCCTGTTAAAGCCATTGCTAAGGCCTTTAGATTGCAAGCTCTTCTGGGCAGGGGCTATTTTCATGTACAAGATAATTTCAAAAGCTGGAGAGAGGAAGCATATCTAGCTAGATTACTTACTAAGTTCTAAGACTCCATTCCTGTTCTGTCCCCGGCAAAAGCATCACACAGACAGACAGGGAGAGGGAGGGGGGCAGGCTTTGTTTCTTCCTCTCCCCAGCTTTTGAAAGTATCTTGTCTCCTCATTGGTCATTGTGGTCAGATGCCAGCGAGGTTATCCTAGCTTCTTAACCCTTTACAGGTGAAAGGGTTTTTCCTCTGGCCAGGAGGGATTTTAAAGGTGTTTACCCTTCCCTTAATATTTATGACAGTCCTTAACGCCCTTCCATCCACACACACAAACTTTTCTGCCGAGTTTAGTGGTGCCTTCGTCCCCGGCTAGCGGGCTGGCTGTGGGTGCAGGCTAAAGCCTGGATTCTGCTTTCGCTCAGACTGGTAACCTGCCCACTTTGCAGTCTAAATCCCTTGAGTGCTGATAGTCCTCCAGTGCCTTCCCACAATTCCCCCCACACTCCCAGAAGGACAGACAAGTTCTTTCACAGTTCCCCGGGAAAGGATCAGTGACTCAAGTTACTATGATCCAGAGAACCAGCGAGGATGCAGTATTCTACTATGGCTTCGCAGTGTGTCTGCTCACATCTGGGTTAGGCTAACATGGGTGCAGATCACCCGAGGTAACTCTGCAGTGAAGACACATCCTCTTGTCACACCTGTGAGAAGTCACCTTACAGATCAGAAAGCTGAGCTATCGAGTGGTGAAGTGGCTTGCCCAGGACTCTGCAGTGAGTCAGTAGCAGATTCAGAATTGGAACTAGTGCTTTCCTGGCTCTCAGCCTTGTGTTCACTTGGCTAGATGGGAGGTTCTCACAGTGGGCTGTCGAGCACTTAGATTCATAGATTTCAAGGCCAGAAGAGATCATTGTGGTCATCTAGGCTGACTTCCTGCGTGACACAGGTCATGGGACTTCCCCAAAATAATTCCCTGAGCAGATAATTCCTTGTCACTATTTGCTGCAGAGTGTGCCTTGGGGTCTTGTGCAGCAAATACTATGCACGAAAATCTCTGCAGATTACTGCTGGGGGTCGTTAGTTTAGGAAGTCTTTGTCTGATGGGGGTAAACTGACTTAGAACGAGGGTTTTAATAGTGGAGTTGGTGCTTCAAAATACAGGGTTTTCTCATACGTGTGAGAGGGACTGCACTGATAACAGAAACCTGATCAAATGGTTTCCTAGTATGATGTAAACGAACAAATTCAGAGATGGGATTAATTCCTTACCATTGTTTCAAAGTATGTACGTTAGGGCAACAACTGCTGGCAATGATGGTGGCTTTCTAGAGATTAGTGAGAAGAGCAAAGAAAATGTTAGAATCTTATTAAATAATTTAAACTACAGTTCCCGTAATTCTCCTGTAACTGATATCAAATGAGATTGATCTGGTGGGTTATGATTTGAATACCTTCCCAAACAATTATCGCCACGATCCATGTTACCTGTCTCATGTGTGACGTACATGTTGGCATGAATGCATCAGCGCCTAAATACCACAGTGTTGGGCTCTATGGATATATCAATTTCACAACATAATTGCATGTTAAACATGTATAAAACTACAAATGCTATTACTGAGTTAAACCTTTTCATTCCCTGATTTTCCCTCTGAGTGGAGCGCACATTCTTTAAAATTGCTAAGCTGACTTCCTGGATGCATACGAGTGCAATCAAAGGCATTTTGTACTAATGCTGCGTGGGTGAGTTCTTTGATCACCATTCGACTCAGTGCACATTTGAGTTTCTGTTCAATTTCTTGCTCTGAAAAGACAACTGATGCCTCAGAGTTGAAGCTTATGGTTAAACAGCTCTGTTCCTAGTCACGCTAGTGTTTGAGCAGTCAATGGTACAGTTGTCTTGTGCCACAGAGAGGTTAATAGGTGAAGAGCCATGTGCTGATGCTGTTTTTTTTTTTTCTCTAAATCACTGTGGCAAGTTAGTGGAAAAATCTTACTTAAAAAAAAAAAAGATTCTTGCAAAATTTCAAGGATATAATTTCTTAAACCCTCTGAATTTCAGTCAAAAATGTGTCCCTCTCCTGTCCGTTACTGGCATGGAAATAAGTGTCCTTACCAGCTCTACCAACCAGGTGGCATTATTCACTGTTGGCTGCTTTCAGGCCCATACTTTAGTTTTGTTTGGCCATCCAGGTCATAAGAAGCAAGGAAAAAAGTACCCAAAAGTATTCTTGGTTGTGCACAAATTTCATCCCAGGTTTTAGAGAGACAAGGTGGGTGAGGTCATGTCTCTTATTGGAGCAGCCAGACCTGCAGAAGAGTTCTATGTAAGCTCAAAAGCTTGTGTCTCATGCCAACAGAAGTTGGTCCAAGCTATTACCTTGCCCACTTGTCTCTCAAAGATCCTAGGAGGAACATAAGAATGGCCGTCCTGGGTCAGACCAAAGGTCCATCTAGCCCAGTATCCTGTCTTCCAACAGTGGCCAATGCCAGGTGCCCCAGAGGGAATGAACGGAACAGGGAATCATCAAGTGATCCATCCCCTGTTGCCCATTCTCAGCTCTGGCAAACAGAAGCTAGGGACACCATCCCTGCCCATCCTGGCTAATAGCCATTGATGGATTTATCCTCCATGAACTTATCTAGGTCTTTTTTTGAAAACTCAATTACTTAGCAGAGATGGGGACTGAAAGAACAGGGCTATAACAACACTGCATATCCCAGGTTTTGTCTAAGTTGCTGTTCCTGTCTCTGATCTTTCTTTACCTCGTGGAGTGGAGTTAAGAGCAACTAGGCTTTGTCTTCACTGCTTTTAAAAAACAAATAAACAAAAAAACAGGTGGGTTTTTTATCCTCAGAGTAATAAATGTGTGTGAGCTATTCTGAGGTAAAAACACTGAAGAGAAGATACTTCAGTTTCACCCCAGGTAAGCTAGGTGAGGTCAGCACTATGCCCCTGCCTGGTGCTGACCTCGCATTGTTCACCTCCGTAAAACTAAAATGCCTTCTCTTCGCTGGGTTTTTCCCCCTTAGTGTAGCCCTCAAACGTTAGTTACCCACTGGTAAAAATACACCTTTTTAGCAGTGAAGTCAAGGCCTCCGTCCCCATCTCTGCTAAGTAATTGAGTCTGTCAATGCTTTGTCCCCCACATCCACCCTGGCTAAGCGTAGATCAGACAAAACTCCTTAACAAAACTAAGTACGAGCTTTGGCCTTCTAAAAACAGAACTCTGCATTCCCAGGTCTGACCGCTCAAGCCCACGTTCTCCGTGTGGCTGAAGCCACTTTAAGCACCTACAGCCACTAAGGGTAATGCTACGCTGGAAACAGTAACAGATTGATCTGGAAAATCTGGCACATGAATAAAGGCTCCAGCTACCAATAAAACAGGCCGTATCAGTTGGCAGAAGCTGCCCAGGTAGGAGACTTAATAAAATCCCGCAAAAGAATCTAAATGAGCCTCACTCAGGAGGAAGCTGTGGGTGGGAGCCCCGTGTCCCCAGAGTGCGTGCACGCTTTATCGAGGGACTACCAAATGAAAGCTTGACTTTTATATATGGTTATAATGTGCTGTTGTCTAACTTCCACGTGGGGCCGGAGTAAGTGTCTCATCTCTGCAGGGCAGTTCAGCTACACAACCTCTGTTCTAAACTTTGTGGGAGATGTGGGGCCAAAACTCAGTCTTGCTTTGATCATTTACCCCTTGATGTTTGTGTCTCTCACGTGGGCTCCAAGGTGCATTTTGCTGTAAATAAATTCCTCTCTTCCCTTCATCGTGGAAGGGTTTCACATTTTCATCTGAGCAGAGAGGTGGCACGTGCCTGTGGTTTCCAGCTCAAGGGAAACTTTGGATCCCACTGCTTAATTGACATGCTGTCTGAATGTGTCCTTCTACCACCTCGCTGTGCTGTCTGTCGGAACGACCTTAGCTCACATTACGTTTCTGTGCCACGCGTCATTCTGTCACACTTGCATTGCACTGTTAAAACCAGGTTGCTGGCCAGCTAGGTCATGCAGATGGCGTTCCAGCTGGCTTTACGTGCTGCTGCGTGTGCAGGTTCAATGTCGCTGCAGTTAATAGTCGGCTTCAGAACGGGTCACGTTGCTGTCAGTGACCAGCAGCATCTGCTTTGTGCTGTAGAGGCCCACTGGGATAGCGAAAGGTCAGTGTTGGAGCCCCCGTCCCAGAGCCGTCGGGTCACGTCTCTCTCTGCTATGCCGATTCCACCGTGTGGTTTCCACCCCAGTCTGGGATGAAGTGAAGCTAGGCGGCAGAGAGGAAGCTGCAGCGGATGAGACTGTGCCGGGAGCAGCAAGGCGACATGAAGGCTGGGGCAGAAGATAGTGGGGCTAGATGCGCGGAAATGTTGCACGTCAGAAACCCGTGGCAGGCGGGAGTGCTTCGGCTCTCTCCATGGCTGAGCAGCTCATTTCTTCTCTCAAGCTTGGTCTGTGCTTCATGTTTTACCAGTGTAACGATGCCAATCGGGAATCGGTTTGTTTTTTCCGGACCTAGCTTTGCCAGTGGAACTCGCAGTGTAGGTGTCGTTATCCTGGGGCAGGATAGCTCCTCCAGTTTGGCCGACCTGGCCTCACAAGCACAACTCTGCTGGTATAACTGTGTCTGCACCAGGGGTTCGGCCTTTGCTCTGCTGGCCTGGATCCACACTGCCAGAGTTAAAGCTGCAAAACTTAAGTGTACACAAGCCCTTCGATTCATTCACTATCTGTCTCTCCCGTCTTCCCCTAAACAATCTGCTTATCAGTCCAGAGCTGTGTCTGTGTGGGCTTGGGCCACCCCCTCCCAAAACCGGCTCTCGCCCTAGCTGAGAAAGCAAAAAGACTGCAGCAGAGGCTCATGGGGGGGAGGGAGTGTTTCTAGCCAAATGTTTCAGAGACTTTGCAACGCCTGTAAATGACCCCCTCTAAGCACCAACTGTGTGATTCCCTCAGAATTCATCTGTCTTGGTCCTGTACTAGCTTAAGCAGCTGTGACAGATACTCACAGTTGCCCCAGTGCTTCTCCTCCATGTGTCGAATGCCTCTTACTTTCCTTTGCCTCTTAAGACCAGAACGCTGGGCTCCCCTTTTCTGACCATTCCCTGTCTGACCACTAGATTCTGCTTCCTCCCTCTGGTTGAAGCTACACGAAACACGTGCAGAAGTGAAAGTCCAGTACTGCCACGTCCCTTGCTTTCGCCTTTCATTGGAAGCTCTCAAAGAGTTTTGAACACTTACATGAATATCTCTGGGGGAATTCCTATCGTACATACTTTAAAGATGGGAAAACTGAGGCACAAGGGTCATGCCCAAGATCACAGGGTGAGTCAGTGGCAGAGCTGGGAATAGAACCCTGGAGTTCTGGCCCCCAGTCCTGTGCTTTTACTACAAGAGACACTCCCTCTTATGGCCTTCTTGTTTTCCCTTTGGTTTTAATGTACTTTTCTGGCCCCCAGGGTTTATGAAATTGGGAAGATTACACAAATAACATTGCTTACAGAACAGGTTTCCTCCAAGCTCACCCAGGTGCAGTGCTGTTGGCAGACCTCGTATTGGCCGTAATGAAAACAGGGTGTCTGTTTTCTGAGAAACTAGGCAAAGCTGGAAATCTGAGACTTCCAGCACAGGCCGTAATTAAGTTAGATTTAGCAGATCTGTCCAACAAGGTCTGGCTCTCATTATGGACTAGTCTCTTGCATCTGATACTTACTCACTAAATCCACCAGCTGCGTGTATCTGCTGTCAGAGGGGACGGGTGGAATAACTTATTCACCAGATTCGACTTGACAGATCCCGAAGTCGAAGTGTGTGGTCTTGCGCACTGTTAGTGAAGTTCTATCATCCTTGGCCTGCTGGAGCCGCTACGTGAGGGGTTTAACTCCTCACTGGGTCTTTGGTTTTCCCAGGAACAGTTTCAAAGGTCGCTGCCTTGCATTTTACATTTGGGAGGGTTATTTCCCACATGATGATGATGCTGAGCTCCGACCTCAGGTGGCTTCTAAATAAGTAGCTGCCATGACTTTGCATGTTCTGCGTTTAGTGCAAAGCGTGTTTGTAGCCTGCAGTTGTTAGTGAACTAAATTGCTTCACTTCCAGCATTTTGGCCTGGGCTGCTCGTAGCAGACCAGGACTTGAGTTAGGCCTTTTTTATATTGTCTATTTCATCCCATCCATCGTCTCTCCCCTCTGGCTGTAAAACAAGCCCATCAAAGGCCTTCATCGGCACGGCGTGTCTAGAGTGTCTCTTCTTTCTGCTTAAGGCTCTATACTCGAGCGTCACAGCTGGGATTTTCAAAGCAGCTAAAGGGGAATTAGACTGGGGATTTCCAAAGGCAGGGTGTCTCTCTTGGGCTTGCAGGGAATGGACCTCAGTGGTTCTCTTCTACCTTTATGATCTTCGATTGGACTTGATATTGCTTTGACTGTCGGTATATTTACTCTACAGTTACTGGATGGTGTGTGCTATTGCTGTCTCTGCTGTGCAAGGATCTATCAAATTAAGACCCTTTATAAAAACCCAGAGTGGTAACGTGTAGAAATTGATGCTCAATACTTAAACAGTCACTCCAGAGCAAGGCTCTCCTACAGCATCCGCAGGGGTTTTTAGGGTAGAGTTTTACATATTCAATGCCTGGGGTCTGGTTCTGATACTCAATCCGCCCATAATGGCGGACCATTCTGAATGTTCCCTGTTGCCGTGTTGCTCAAGCCATAGGTTCTATACCCCAGCCATACAGAACAGCTGGTTATTTTGGACCCCAGCCATCTGGAGACTAGATGAATTTTTTTTTTTCCCCCCCAGCCAGAATGATTTTGTTCCAATCAGATTCACAATACACTTCGCTGCTCAGTCCTGCTGCTTTCTGTTCTTTCTAATGCCCTGTTCCTTGTTAGTGTGTTGTCCATAATAAGTATAATGTCTTCAGGGCAAGTAACGGCCTTTAAAGCCCCATGTTGGCACCATACAGATCACAAGTAAAGGATAGAAAGTGCACTCTGAAGCGCTGAGCCAGCAAACCCAACAGAGAGATGACGCATCCATCTTAGCAAACATTTCTCTTGTGAGCATTCAGCGTGAACCTTTAATGGTGCATGGATCCAGTGCATAAATCTCACTTGGCCTTTCTTGATGGGCAGCAGCACAAGGCTGGTGTGAAACCTAGAGCGGCTGTTATGAAAGCGAGGAAGATGAATCGGGTGGGACAGAATACGGGCGGAGGTCTTTATCCTCTGGCCTTCAAATGACTCAGGGGTCTGCGTCGGTAGAAATGAGTGTGCCCTAGAGCCAGTGGATATCGAGCGGACACACAGAAAATCTGTTCTGTAGATAGTGCCCAAAGCCATTTTAACCCGGCAGAAGGCTTAGTTCACTGGGAACCTCTGGGATCCAGAGGACACACATTTCAGAGGGGTAGCTGTGTTAGTATCAGCAAAAACAGCAAGGTTTTTGTGGCCTTGTGGCACCTTTAGAGACTAACAAATTTATTTGGGCATAAGCTTTCGTGGGCTAGAATCCACTTCATCAGATGCATGGAGTGGAAAATACAGGAGCAGGTATAAATACATGAAAAGATGGGAGTTGCCTTACTAAGTGTGAGGTCAGTCTAATGAGACAACTCAATTAACAGCAGGATACCAAGGGAGGAAAAATAACTTTTGTAGTGGTAATGAGGGTGGCCCATTTCAAACAGTTGACAAGAAGGTGTGAGTAACAGTAGGGGGAAATTAGTATGGGGGAAATTAGGGTTGGGTTTTGTAATGACCCAACCACTCCCAGTCTTTATTCAGGCCTAATCTGATGGTGTCCAGTTCACAAATTAATTCCAGTTCTGCAGTTTCACGTTGGAGTCTGTTTTTGAAGTTTTTTTGTTGAAGAATTGCCACTTTTAGGTCTGTTATTGAGTGACCAGGGAGATTGAAGTGTTCTCCTACTGGTTATGAATGTTATCATTCCTGATGTCAGATTTGTGACACAAACACGCTGTGGCAAAGCCACGTGAACGTATGCCTTGTGTAGTGTGGAAATGAACCTTGGACCTCCATGCAAGAGTGCCAAATGGTTTTTTGGTTAAAACTCTTAAAAAGCTGTTAATCTCCCTTTTGTTAATGGAAACCGCACTCTCAGCACTTGACTCTTCCTGGGGCGGGGGAGAGCTATCTTGCTTGGAAAACGCACCATCGTTACCACGGAGATCTTCTTTGAACTCTTGGTGTTACTGCTGACGTAAATATGGGCAGACTTGCTTTCCAGGGCTGTTGGGTTTTGGGGAAGAAGAGCTGCGACCTCCTTTGCTATCCCAGACTGACTCTGGCATTCCTGGGCCATCTCTAGTTGCCGAGTGAACTGATGCCAAGCGACTGGATTGTGACGGGTTAGTTCAGGAACTGGGACAAAACTCAAATGCGTTTAATGCTGTTAAGAATTTTTGGGGTACTTGGACCACTAGGATGATAGCTTTCAAATGAGTGACAGGGTAGGTGGTGACTGGCTGGCTTACCTTCTGATGTCATAATCAACCCCCTTACTGGTTGGCTTATGGAGCGGAGAGGAGCGGCTCCAGTCACAGGCCATGTGCTGACTTCTTAGTTCAAGGGTTAGGAGCCTTATGTCTCTTCCACAGCAACTTTTTGGTCTAGGAAGATCCTCTGTAAGAAATGGGGGGGACCTTTTAGACCATCATTGCCAGCTGCTCTGATATCCTGGAGATGTGAGTGGGGTTACCATCTTCCTGCGGGATCTGTCGGTGAGGGACCGTGAAAGGACCTTTGTCCCAGTGCAGGGCCTTGTAAAAGGTTGCGGGTAAATGCAGGCACTTCATGAGGTGCACAGGTACTCCTGTCTTTTTACCTATGTGTACTGTGATAGCAACTACAGACCCAAACAAGGTCAGGGCCCCCCCCTCACTGGGCACTATGCTGACACCCCGGGGCCCTGATGTGGAGAGCTTAGAGGCTAAATAGAGCATGTTCCCCTGAGGGGTGGATGGTATCACGTGACTCAGACCACTCGCACCTCTGAAACATTTTGATGTTGGTTGTGATCATGTTACATAATCTCCACAGCCGTCCTCTGATGTTCCCGCACACCTGGCGTGTGTAGGAAAGACTGGAAGCCCACGGTAGCCCAGTGAATTCTGTGGGGCTCTAAAAGTGCTATGTGTTGAGGATGCGTAAGTGACTCATTAAGACACCTGGAATTAAACCAGCACCTGAAGTTTTACAGTAGTGGAATCAATGGATCCGGTTCCCGAATCCTGACTTAGGAGCAGAAGAGCTGTAGGGACGTGGGAATAACTTGGGCTATGCTATTCCTGTACCCCAGACGTTACAGGGGTCCTGTGTGAACTAAATCCCTGTCTCCATCCGGCTCTTCTGGGCACAGGGAGCAGCTAACCGCCGACAGGGTGTGGCATGCTCACCGCTCGAGAAGGCTTGCGAGAGGAGAAGCCGCACTTTAACCAAAGAACGGACACTAGGATCCCTGAGTACTGGGCAGGACACCGGAGTTCAGGTGGCACTGTGTAACCAGCTCGGGTTGACTGTAGCGTCTCTAGTTCCCTGCATGGGAACCTGCTGGTGGAGAAAGGGAATGGAAGCTGCCAAAGGGAATCCGTGCAATGGAGAGGATGATCGGGATGCAGTTCTGTGGGGGAAGAAACTTGAGAAATTAGGGCTAGGGTCAGGACTGGAAGGGACCCTCCTCGGTCATCAGGTCCAGTCCCCTGCGACCACAGACATCCCATTCATAAACGTATCCAGCTGGGGTCTCGCTGTTGTTTTGTGCTGTGAGGATTTCCAGACGAGTTCCTGTAGTGGGCAGCGGCCCAGGGGCATGTGCTGCAGTGGCACTGTGCTATTCAAATTACGGTAGCGCCTTGAGACCCTGTCTGAGTTTGCCAGCTCATTGTGCCAGGCACAGCTCAGATATCTAGTCAGGGACTGACAGAGCCTACATAGCTGAGACGGGGTGGGAGGGGAAACGGCGGCAGAGAGAGGCAAAGTGACTTGCCCAAGATCACCCTGTATCAGTGGCAGAGAGCGGAGCTAGAATCCTGGTGGTCTGAGCACATCTGGTGCTTGCTCTACTTGTCCGTAGTGTCCTGGGCGCTCGGTGCCTCCTCTGCCTTCTCGCGCACAGACCCTTCAGTAGCGAGGACAAAAGAAGCAAGATAGGAAAAGCTGCAAGTGCGGAGGGATGAGTAATGCCTTGTGGGGGAGGGAAGTGTGCAGTTGGTGCTAGCAGGAGAGCAAAACTGAGGAGCGATTCAATGCATGGAAGTGGGGCTGACAACAGTGCACCACACCCTATTGTGTAAGGGCTTGGAGCTGGTCTGCGAGCCCCTGGCTTAGCATGCAGCAGGCTCAGGTCTGTTTCCAACTCTCCGCATTGCAAAGAGGGACTTTAAACTCCCAAATCAGGCTCTGCCTTCAGAGGAGCAGAACATGAGTCTGTCCTTGCTTTCCTCCCGGTGTGATCCCCGCAGTTCTCTGCCTGCCCCTGATCTCCTTCCTTCTCTCTCTTTCCAGGGTTCTGGCTACGGTGATGAGCAATGGGGTATGATGTAGCCCGCTTTCAGGGGGATGTTGATGAAGACCTTATATGCCCCATCTGCAGTGGGGTCCTGGAGGAGCCGGTGCAGGTAGGTGCCAGAAAGAGCAATAACCAGTTCCTTTCCGCTGTCGTGATCGGCGAGATTTACAGGGGTGATTCCGTACTACGGTTTTATCCCCGTTCTGGCAAGTGCGGGTGGATGTTAAATGCACAGCCATGCATGTGTGAAAAGAGAAGCTTAATGTACAAGTGCAGCTCCGACCCTTCCGATCGCCGCTTGAAAGTAGCGGCTTGCCAAGATCCGCCTAACCAGGGTTAAATTGCTGTAATCTAACAAATACTGGTGGAAATCTGCTGAAAGCTGCTAGTATATAAACATCCTAGCTATTTCAATTCATCGCTTTTAAAATGCGACTGCCCCAACCTCCGCGGGTGTCTGAGACCTACCAGAGGCTCTGGAGCTGGCGTGTGCATTGGCATTTGATGGTTCTATATAAAAAAAAAAAAAGCTTCTCCCGGCATTTTTGCATGCGGCGTGGTGTTAGGGTTAGCGTTCATCCCGGCTTCTCAGAACTCCACCTAAACCAGCTGATCACCAAACCAGACACCTTCCCGAAGTCTTGCTCCACACCAGCAGAAGAGAAGCTGTGTACTCCAGGGGCCTGAGCTGACAGCCTCTCCCCCATCTCTTTGTGGCCGTATCCAGCGCATTGAAAGGCCAAATTGTTTTGTTGCAGAGACTCGGGAAGTGGATCTTGGTGTATTTCCGCTTGCTACCAGCAGGCTGGCAGGTCTCTCCCTTCACACTTGGAAGCGTGCTCCCCTGGGGCATAGGCACCATCTTCCGTCTGCTTTAGGAACGTGTCAGCCTGAGGTCTGCCAGGCAGCTGTGTGGAGCAGCCGCCAACGTTCATTAAACATTCTGACTTGACCTGCCTGCCAGGCGTGATAATCCATTGGGGGAGAGCAGGGCTCCAATCCCTGTTGGACGGATGCAGCTGAAATGCCCCCCCCCCGCCACTGTCCCAGGAGGATACTGCCTACCAGGCACCTAGAGTGGAGCCCAGGCTGACCCATGCTTGAAGGGGGAGACAACAGTTATGTTCCCAGCAGGAACTGTGGCTCTTGGAGATGCTGGAGTCAGTATGGATCCCATGACCTGCCCTCCATCCTGGTTCTTCAAAGCGCTCAGCAGCACGGGCTTTGAATTGTGAGGGACTTTGCTCCTTTGCGCCTGGGTCTGGGCGCACGAGGTGGTCCGGGTGCATGGGCTGCCCCGATGAGTGCTCCTGTTAAAAAAACACCTCTGATCGTGCACGCGGGAGGTGCTTGTGCGTCCCCAGTGGGACCCACGCCGAGCACATCTGGGGAATCCCCGTTTCTGGAGGGTATCTGGTGACCATTCTTTTCTAGCAGCAGCAAGATTTCGGGCTTGCCGAGTCTCCTCTCCCCCTGCCCTCCTCCCTGCCACCTGTTAGGAGCAAATGTTCGGCCCGGGAAAGTGGAGGGGGTCCAAATTGTGAACGTTGCGATCCTTTGGCACGTCATTAATAGCTCAGTATGTTCAGCGCTGTCTTCTCCCCCAGCACGCGCACAATCCAAACGCGGGAGTCGCTTGCGCAGAGCCAGGCCAGCAGCAGAAGCCGGCGCGCCTCTTCCAGCCTTTCGCTGTGGGGAGCGGTGATTTTTGGCTCCCCGCCTTGGGAGTGTTCGTCTGAAATGCCTGTGAAGCCGCAGAGCGGTACAGCGGGTGGGTTGCTCTGGGTTCTGTACAGCGGGTGGCTGCTGTTACAGTGCGGAGCCCGAGGCCTAGCAGAGGTGGGCCTTTAGATAGTTACATCACCGCTCTTGCTGTGAGCTGTCGCTCTGTGTTTGGAGACGATTGCTGGGCCCAGGAAGGGGGGAATTGTTGCAGGAGGGAGGCTGGGAATACTGTGACCCTAACTGCTCTGCTCCGTACGTAACATGCGCAGTGAGCAATCCCAACTGGGAAAAGCGTTCGCGTGGGTGGTCTAATGCTGGGCACGAGGGCTGAGACTTGTCCTGGGGCTTGGATAGAGATCGTAGCAGCTGTCTCTTACAGGTGGTGGGAGGGTGAGGAGTCCTCCTTGCACCCAGGGTGGGGGGGGGGGGTACTACCCATTCACCAACTTGTTGGAGCGGGTTCAGAGTCAGGCCGTGCGTCAGCAGGATCACGGCAGTGCTGACGGTGTGTTATCACACAGCACCTGTGCACAAAGATTTTCAGACCCCAGATCCTTCCTGAGGTCCCTGTGACCTTATGCCTGACTGCGGCAGAGGTGTTGTTCCCTTTAGGAAGTGGATTCTTTCCCTGCCCCTTATTTGCATTGTCACCCGTGCAGGGACACGAGAGGATTTAGGGTTTGCTCTGTTACTCCCTTGGGCATTTTCACAGCTGGCGGAAAAAATCCTGAAATTGCCAGATAACCAGCCTAGGATCTGAGGGATAGCAGGGACTCCGGCAAAGCCTGGGGCCTGCTCTGAGCAACTCAAGTGATGTAACTTTTTTTTTTTTTTTTTAAAAGGCCCGTTAGAGCGTGAGTGACAGTTACACAAAACTTTGCCATGAACAAATGCACTGCAGTGCGGCTAATGGAAAGTTGAGCCGCACAGGGACGTTCAGCTGGGACTCTTGATCAGCAGTGACTGCAATGCCAGTAAGTTGTGGGCAAAGTGCAAGTCACGACTCTTTGCTGGCTGAAGTGTTTTGCAGCTTGCTAAGCTGTCTGTGTTTTGGCAAAAATTAAATCTGAAGTCGCATCACCAGTAAACAATTTACTGTGACTGGGGAGGATGGTGTAGTTCGTTCTCTACAGATCTTGCATCTGTGACAGACACGTTCACTGCATTTTTCTCTGAACTGGTGTTGTGCAACTGACAGGAAGGACAAGGGGATGCAGGGGATGACCACATGGTAGGGTAGTAACACATTGCATGTCTAACAACTTCCATTTGCTCTGAACGCGAGTTGGTTGGTTTCTCAGTGGGCTAGAATGATGTAAATCCAGGCAAGTTTAAACCACTGACTTAAATTATTGATTTAAAGTAAAACATGCTGATTTAAATCAGGTTGATGCTAACTTAAACACATGCACCCATTGTACGTTTAGCGTAACACTTCATAATGAACTAAATTATAAATGCTGGATTTTAAATGTCAGAAGCAGGAGATTACTGAATTTTGCAAAACTTCTACGAGCAAAAGAACAAAATGCTGGAAATGTGAGTCTCTGACCTTGCAAACATTGTGTGCCTCGGTGTTCGTAGCAACAGATGCAAAAACTATTGTTAACAGTTCTCTTAATGGCATGACGTCTGTCTCTTCAAAATGATTTTCAGTGTTAACAGTGAAAAGTTATATAACTGTTCAGTATATTATTGACGTTATTATGAATGTTCATAAGTGGCAAAATGTTCAAAAATAGCCTGAAGTTAACATCCGAAGGGTGAGATTTTCAAAGTGTAAAGGCCAGATGTTTAAAGGTATTTAGGCGCCTAAGGGACATGGATGTTCAAGTCCCATTGACTTCAAGCTGTGTTCCCTGATGGAGGAGCGTAGTCTAGCAGAAGCATTCACCTTTCTTGGCATGTGGAAGTTTGATCTAGTGGAAGGTGCTGTTAGCTGCAGATACAGCACAAGCTGTTTGCGTATCCACATTTGAGTTTGTGGTGGCCTGGAAGTCAGGGTGTTTATGAAGCTCCAGAATGGTCTCTTGCTGCAGAGAGGGGCCTAAAAATGTGAAATTCTTGGCAGAAAATAAATCGAGGTAAAATCTGAAATTTCAGGTAACAATTCTGACCCTAATTAAAACCTCTGCTTTAGCAATTTCAGACTGTCCAGTGGGGAGAAAGTAGAGAACGAGCAACACGTTAAAAATGGATTGGAATTTTGTAAATGTTCTAAATAAAAGCACTTTTTTTTTTAAAAATCAGAACTTTATCCAGCTTGGCCCTCGATTTCCTTTCCAAGATTGCTGAGCTGCCCGCCTCTCCCAGGGAAGTCAGGGGGCTTTGGGATTTCTCAGTCCGTCCTGAAGATGAGACTTCTGATCTTTCGGACACCCCTCGTGTGGTGGCTAAGTACAGCACTCGACTGGCTCTATGGCACCGAAATTAACAGTCTTATCCAAGGTCACCCAGCAAGTCCACATTGCACTGCACGGAGTAAATTCAGGAATCTGGACTAGTCATGTCCTGCCTCTCAGGGAGCGTCCCAGTCTAGTTATCTGGCACCTCTGTGTTCGCTTCCTTGCCCTGGCTGGGAAGGGGCCGTTCGTATGCCTGAAGGAGGGGCGTGGTACGGCACAGCTTGGCTAGCACCATTTCCAGGGGGAAAAGAAATTGGTTTGTTGTGGTTGGAGAAGCCCTCCTAGAAAGCTCCTAGCGACACGAGTATGTAAACAGGATCCTGGCCAGCCTGGTGTTGCCACGGCCTGTTAAACTGACGCCCGGAACAGGGGCTCCCTGGTAACGGCTACAACTCTGGCAACCAAACGTTCTGGTGTCTCAGAGACTCCCGGTGCTGAGTGCCACTGACTCTCCAGTGTGGTTTGGGTTCTGCTCTGGCTTGTGTCTGTTTATTTCCCAGGGGCAGGAGGAGTTAGCAGAGTTGATGGGAAAGATTTCAGCCCGGGGGGGACAGCCCGGGCTGCAGAGAGCTGGTTCTCAGTCTCGCTGCAGTAAGACGCATTGTTAACCAAGGGCGAGAGCAGGGCCTCGGGTCGGGGGCAGTGACCTAGGTGGGTGCGAAGGCCAGCAGAGCAAATAGATCATGAAGGGGAGCCAGAGCCACCAGGCCAACCAGAGTAAAATCTGGAACTGAGGGTCTTCTTCCCCCCCACTTCCAAAAATATTCCTACTGACGGGAGAGGGGTTGGGGCCAGCTCCCCTCCCTGGGGTGTCCAAGCCAAACCTGCCTGGGGCTGCAAGCCCCCGTGCCAGGTCACAAACCCACTCAATTCAGGGGCCTTCTCAAATGGAGGGTTTGGGGCAAGGGTTTGGACCCTTCCTCCTGCCCTGGGCCGCCCTGCAGAGTCCAATGAGACCATGATGGGAAGCAGTCAGTTCCACCCTCAGCAGCGGGGAGCTTTCCATTGTGCCACGCCCTGCACTCGCTCTGTTGTCTTCTAGTAACCGCAGCTGCCTTCATTTTCCAAGGTGGTGAGGCCAGTGAGTCGGGGTGTCTAATGGGTCCAGATCAGTGTCACTGAAGGGTGCTTCTGGAAACGTTACGAACGATGCTATTGAATGGGCTGAGGAAGGCTAATGCAAGAACTGCCCGCTGGGTACTTCGGGGCTTGCTGGCCTCCAGGCAGCGGAGTTCTTCTCCCCGCCCAGTGTCCTGCAGCTTTTGGACAGATTTTCGCCTTCCTGCTGCAGCCCTCGTAACGGCCAGCTGGGTAAATACAGTGAAGTACCATTCTAAACTGCTCCCGAAAAAGGCATCCATTTAGCATCCCAACCCTTCGTGGACCGTCAAGCCTGCGTTTAAAGAGACAGTAGCATCTAGTGGGTGGAGCAGGGCAGCATGTGACAGCTCTTGCGCTTTGCGAGCCCTGGTTTGTGGCTGGGGGATGGCTGGGGGGAGTGTTTCCTCACCTCCCAGGCCTGGTTGAGAGGCGGGATGGACGATATTTGCAGGCCTGGTGAAAGGTGCCGGCTTTGCCCATCTGCCCTGGGCTTTTGCGGGCGGAGAACGAGGCTGGGGGTCGGGATAAGTCACTGCATTCTGCGGTTCCTTCCCCATGCAGGCTCCGCATTGTGAGCACGCCTTCTGCAACGCCTGCATCACCCAGTGGTTCTCCCAGCAGCAGACCTGCCCCGTGGACCGCAGCGTCGTCACTGTGGCCCACCTCCGCCCCGTCCCCCGGATTATGCGGAACATGCTCTCCAAGCTGCAGATCACGTGCGACAACGCTGTTTTCGGCTGCACGGCAGTCGTGCGACTCGACAACCTGATGTCTCACCTCAGTGACTGCGAACATAACCCAAAGCGGCCGGTGACGTGCGAGCAAGGATGTGGGTGAGGATTATTCTTGCTGGATTGTTTCCTGGGGCTGAAGGGGACCGGAGAGAGGGGAGGGCCTGGCTCAAGTTTTAAAGGCACTGAGGCCTCGAGTAACTTGTCTCAGGAGACAGCCTGCTCCTGGGGGTGAGGCCAGACCTGTAGCCACCCGTGAGGCAGCTGGGGACAAGGCTGATCTCCCCCCAGCTGGGAGTGCACAGGGCTGGGTAAATGTCAGCGGTGCTCCGCAGGGGAGGGCTATCCAGGCTTGGCCATCGCAGCTCAGTCTCTGAGCCCGCTGGCAGCTGGTGTCTTGCTCATCTTTAAACTTCATTTTACCTGCCCTGGATTTCCAGCCCTGGAGACTGGGGGTGACGTTCCTAAGGTCCAGGTGGCAGTTAGGAACCTAAGTCAGTGAGACATCTAACCTCGTATCCACGGAACAAGGTGTAGCATGAGCAGCACCTCCTACCCACGCCCGCTTCCCCCAGGTCGGCTGGAGCAGGGCAGTCGGTCTCCGGCCTCAGTTTCTCTGTGAGTTGTTGGCTGGGTATTATGATGCATGAGCTGTGCGGAGACCACTGGCTGTCCAGTGGGGGAGGGCGGGCTAGTGATCCCAGCTGACCTGGAGGTGAGTGGTTCTGTATAGTAGGTCTAGCTACTCCAGGGCCTTGTCTCCAGTGGTGGCCAGCACCAGACAATCAGAGAAGAGTGAAAGAAGCCTGCAGTAGGCAGATGGGGAATCACCCCCCCCCCTCCCCTGACCTCATCCTGATCCCTAATGGTTAGATCAGTTTAAACCCTGACTCATGAGAGCTTAAGATCCCGTCCAAAACGCCTGTGGTTAATTATAATTCAGGCTAGTTTGATGTCTCGCTGCAAGTCCCCCACACTTCTGAGTTTGTCGTGGGAGCTGGGTGGGTTCTGATGCTCCTTGCTAATCCCGAGCCCTGGCCTGTCCTGTTGTCCCCTGCCGTCCGCTCTCTCTCCCTGCAGCTTGGAAATGCCCAAAGATGAGCTGCCGAATCACAACTGCATCAAGCACTTAAGGTCGGTGGTGCAGCAGCAGCAGACGAGAATTGCCGAGCTGGAGAAGACTTCGGCAGAGCACAAGCATCAGCTAGCTGAGCAGGTAGCCGCTTTCCCGTGGGGGTCTAGTCTGCTCCGGCCTTCTAGGCTAACAGCTTCTCTTGCCGGCTGGACTCTTAACCTGGCACAAATATTGGACAAATGAATCCGATGGTTAAAAACCAAAGGCAGCTTGGTAGACCACTAGGTTCTAGCGCGTGCAGTGTCTGTTTGAATGGGAGCTTCCTCTCCCAGCTCCAGGCTGTTTGTCCCGCATCGAAATCCTTGTCCCGTGGGGTCCCCTCCCAGCGGGAGCGTTGTGCTCTGAGCTCACAGGATTCGGACGCAGGGGAGGACGGCAGCACTCCAGGTACTCTGACCTCGGTCTGTTTCATGAGCTCTGAGGCTCCCCAAGCGGGCCTGCTGGGACACGGAGAATGAGCAGGAAAAATAGTGAAGGGTTAATTTTTTAAAAACTCTGCTTCCACCACCTGAGTGTTAATGAGACAACCAGGTCCCCTGCTGCTGTCCCGTGTGGGGCTGTACATAACAAACCTTCTGTTCAGTGCCTGGATTGCAACCCATTCCCAGCCCTACCCACCTGTGGGAAGTGGGGAGGGCAGGTCTGTGTGCGTGAGGGACTCCTGCCTGTTGCAGACATCTCTCCATTTGCCCTCCCTCTTGCAGAAACGGGACATCCAGCTGCTGAAGGCCTACATGCGAGCCATCCGCAGCGTCAACCCCAACCTGCAGAACCTGGAAGAGACCATTGAATACAATGAAATCCTAGAGTAAGTGCCGCTGGTAACTTACAATCCCAGTTACAATGGGGGCCTGCCTCGGTGAGTAGGTGTTCGGGAGGCAGACCAGGGGACTGATGCGTCAGCTCAGCTGGCAAGACTTGGGAACAGTCATTAAATCCCCCCAGCAGATTCAGGACCAAGCTAAGCGAGCCACAAGAAAACCCATAATCTTAAAGCAAGCAGGACGTCGCTAAGGACGTTGTGCTAGAGACCGAAGTCTGGCGACTCAGCCCTGTTCATGTTACAGGTCCCACCCGCTGTAAAATTCTGTACCTGCAGCCAGTTCGAAACCAGTGAGCTGCCGGCCCGTGTCCTGCCCATGAAAATGGGGCTGGAAGAAATGGCTTTGGAGCTGATCCTTGCACCGGACAGATGGGAACTGGTGGAAGGGTCAACTCAGCACAGCTCTGGAAAACTGAATTAACCAGAGTTAATAAAACAGCATCAAAAGAACAGGGAGAACTCCAGGGGTTCTCGGACATGGACGTGGGTGGTCACTGGAATTCTGGTGCATCTGCTGCTTGAACACGGAAGCCTCCTCGGGTGCCTGGAAAGCTGGAAAATTGCAGCTTCTCTCCCCGCCGCATCTGCTGCCATCGGAGGTTAATACTGTCCTGGGCAGGGGTGGACGCTAAATGGTCATGGTGGGTCTGAGAGGCTGGAGGGAAGCAAGCCCATGAAGAACTTTGAAGGCCATCTTGGATAGCTGTGAGGGTAGCTGGGAAGCCAGAGATGTGGCCCCACTTTCTGGAGCAAGACCTTGGGAACATGCTTGGCTGGCTCACGTAGAGTGGACCAGAGAGAGGACTTTCATTCGTCGCCAAGTTGCAGTTACGGCCTGGAAAAGGAGTTTGATGGGAAGGAGGTTCTGTGAAGGGGGCGAGAGAGGGGCCGTGATTTAAGGTCCAGAAGAACTCCGAGGCCTCTGACTTCAGGAGCAATGTACCGTGAGTTAAGGAGAAAGGAGGAGAGCAGGGACATGAGGCAAAGGGCTCTGTATTGACAGACGTCCGCCCGCCCCTGAAGCAGTTAGTACTAGGAAGTTGTGAGGTAGCCAGATGTCCCTCCAACATTGCTTTTAGCTACTTGAGTCTGGCAGATTGTTTTCTGTCATGGGCATGATCTCTAACTGCATCGGTTTCTGTGCCATGTTCTCCTTCCGACCTCATCCCTTCTCTCCACCAGAAGAGGGTGCAACCCCAGCGGTGCCCGAGGGAGCGGCTGGCTCTAACATCCATTCTCCACTAGGTTTTATGAAGGAAAGCTGGTGGGTTTTCTGGATCCATCCCAATTTCACCCAGAGGGGGCACCTGAGTTCTCTGGCACTGCCCTTTCTGAGACCTTTATAAGCTGGCTCTATATTCTGTAGACACCCCAGAACCTCTGACAATCCTTGATGTGGCCAGCCTGCCTCTGAGGATCACGTTGAAGTAGCCGTCTTGCATGTCTCGTTCTCTGGCAGAGCAGTCCCTGCCTGCCTGTTAGCACTTACTGTCTCCTGGGTGCCCCTGTATTTTACCCATGGTGTCTTGGTGTCTTACAGGTGGGTGAACTCCTTGCAGCCTGCCCGGGTGACGCGGTGGGGCGGGATGATCTCCACGCCGGATGCCGTGCTCCAGGCGGTCATCAAGCGCTCGCTGGTGGAAAGCGGGTGCCCCACGTCCATCATCAACGAGCTGATCGAGAACGCCCACGAGCGGAACTGGCCGCAGGGCCTGGCCACCCTGGAAACCCGCCAGATGAACCGGCGCTATTACGAGAACTACGTGGCCAAGCGCATCCCCGGCAAGCAGGCCGTGGTGGTGATGGCCTGTGAGAACCAGCACATGGGGGAGGACATGGTGCTCGAGCCGGGGCTGGTGATGATATTTGCACACGGAGTGGAGGAGATCTAAAGACTTTTAAAGAGAGAGAAACATTTTGTGCTTGAAAAAAAAATAACTTGTCTAAGCCGCTGACATCATCTCCCCGCCCCCGTCAGTCACAGCATTATATCAGGGCATTATTCCTCCAAGCGTGTGGCTCGTAATTTAAAAAGCGATTGAAGGCCTCTGGCAAACGCTCCCTCATCACGCTGGGCAGTCACCCAGCATCAAATGCAAAATGCGGTTTGCCTCTTGCAGCAGATCCGCCTCCCAGTCCAGTGTCCGTGTGGCTTCTAACTGGCTTTGAAAAGCACGCAGCCCCTTGAAACCACTGCGGGCTTTAGAGCAGGCCCCCTGGGGCCTGAAAGCTGACACCTCTGCCATCGTCCTGGCCTCCTGGCGTAGTCCAAACCAAACGGGCCAGCGGATCTCGGCATGGTGCTGCCCTGGGGTGACCCAACGGCACGGTGCTCACGTCTGCGCCGAAGCTTTATTTTTCCCCACCCCCCCCCCATCCCGGTTTCTCTCCTCACTCTGAGGCACCCGTGTGAAAGCCACAGCTCTCCAGCCGGGCTCACGTTCGCCTGCGTGGTGTGCGGGACTGCAAAGGCAGGTCTCGCTTTGCAGCCTTTGGTGGGAGGTGGGAAGTGGGATCCTGCTCAGATCCGCTGACGGTTCAGCCGGGGGGCTAAGCTGCAGACACGAGTGATGCCAAATAACCGCCCCCTTCTCCCCACAAGTGAGTAGCAAGTTCAACATAAGGGCGTTTTGCAGCCAAACAGCTGAGCCGTCGAGCAAACGCGCTCTGGAGCTTGGCCATGTGGCCTTATGCTGCGCTGGGGAGAAACCCGGCTTCACGGGGAAATTGGAAGTGGAACTAAACTCTTTCCTTGGACAGCCCTCCCACTCTGAGCCTACCGGACGCTCCGAGTGAGGAGACGGACTCCAGAAGCCTGTAATGTGGACGGCCTCTCTACCTGCCAGTGAAGGTAGAGAGTCTCCACTTCTTGCCCAGAACCTAGATTCAGCTGTCCTGTTTGTGTGCGCGTTGAACAGTCGACAAAGAGCTTTATGTATTTTTCCAGACACTTGTGATTGTGATTCGGTTTTTTTGTACCTTTTTTTGCCTTGTTTGTATTTTTTCCTTTTATTTTATTTTTTAAATACAGTGGCCAGAAATGCTGCCAGGTTCAATTAAGTTTATTTGTCGGGAACTTAATTTATTTGCATTTGTGGGATTTTTTTGCGGGGGGTGGGTGGGTTGGTTTTTGTTCCTTTCTTTCAGTGTTTGTCTTGCCTGGAGACTTTGTTTCCTCTTTAGTTCATTGTTTTGTGCCCAAGGTGGCTGCGTGTGGGACAGGGAGTGAATTGTCAATAAATAAGAGGTTCTGATTGCTTTAATCCAGACCTTGACACTACCATCCCTTTGGAGACTGCTTGCATCTCTTTGGTCCTCTGAATAGCTTGAGCCTCCCCAGCTGCTAGCCAGAAGCTGGGAATAGGGCGACACAAATTGGCTGGGTAAGAGTTTGAATTCCCAGTTAACTGCTCCACAAACAAGCACCTCTCCTGGGTTCCCGTTCAGTCGGTCAACAGCGGAGCTCCCTCCGCCGCTGGCAAGGACTTGTACTGAGATCAGACCCCCCCCACCCCTCTGCCCTAGCCGTCTGCCGTACCCTGCCCCAGCTGGCAGAGCAGCCCTGCAAAAGTGAGAGTTCTTGGAGACCATCTTCAGGGGCAGCAGCTGTCCAGTGGGTGACTTACCCCGCAGACCATTGCTGAAATGGGAGCCTGCCCAGATGTAGGCTCCGTAAGAACTACGTTTCCCATCATGCCTCACTCTGATTGGCCTCGGTCAGCCCAGCTGTATGACGCTAGAGAAAGGTAGAGGGTGGCTGAGGGTCTTGGAGGGAGCTAGAAGTGCCTCCCGGTGCTCTGAGCAGAGGAGGCCTCCCCTCGCCCAGCTGCTTGTTACAAAGGTGTGTCCCCTTTTCTTCTGGTCCTGGAGCTGCAACACAGACCATGGGCAAGGAGATGCTGCATGAGAACTATTGCTCTCAAGCCACAGCAGCGGGTTTTGTTTCACGCTGTCCAGATACTGTTTCCAATTTCCCTCCACTGTTCAGTGGACATCCGGGGAAGCCTTTGCGTCCTGCTTTAGAGGCTCTGTAAACTGCAGCAGGAGTTCAGTTTGGCATTCACCTTTACCGCCCGGCCTGCCTGGGCGGAGTTTTTAGGGTCCTTCTTTTAATGCATTTTTGTTTCTCTTTCAACTGGCAAATTTGCTCATGTGGGTTGGTTTGTTTTTGTTTTAATGCAGCATATTTCTTGAGGAAATCCAGCTAGTTCTCTGTTTCAGGACATGGCTTGGCTTTCCCCCTGCAGTTGTAGAAGCTCTTTGTTGGGTAACTTCATAGTTTTCCGTGTGTCTCGTATCCTACGTTACAAGCATCTGGCGTGTTCTTCAGAAGTCGGATCAGTTTGAGGTATGGAGCGGGTTGTGTTTGAACTCATGTCTCGATGATGACGTGTGTAGAAGGGGAATTATTGGGTGGGAGCTCTGCCCAACCCAGACCCTTATGCTCAGGAATTAGAAAAAGCTGCTAAATCCAACCTGGTAACTGTATCTGGCTAGCTGGTCTCATTTTAAAAAAAAAAAAAAAAAAAAAAAAAGATTCCCCCGCCTCCACTGGACCCTTCGCTTCCAGAGATGGCCTCCGTCTCCTTTCCACTGGAGGAACTGGGCACTCAGAAATCAGACTAGACTTGCAATGGTGTCTTCGCTGGTTGTGTCTTGTGTGTGCTGTTTAATTGTGTTGACTGCACTAATAAACTGCCTTTTCTTGACTCTCCAATCCTTCATTCCGATCTCCAGGCGCTCTCTCCTGCATGGAAACCCTGCAAAACCTGCTTCTGCTTTTCCATGACCTTTCCTTGCCAGCTGCGTTCAGTTCACACCTTGCTGTATACTCTCTACAGACTTCTACCACTGGAAATGACCCTACAAATGAGCCTCTGCCTAATAGCTAGTTCTCTGTGCAAGTCCCTTGTTCGGGTGCCAGCTAGAAACCGTATCGGCCGTGTACCGCGGCTGGAGTCCCCCCCAGCATGAGCACTCCTGGAAGGGTTATTACTCTGCTGCACAAAGGAATCCCAGAAAATACCCGGGGGGGGGAGCTGTGTTCCAGCTGACACCATCCTGAGCGCTTGACGAGCCTGGCGTTTCGTTGGGGTTTTGCAAGAATCTGATGCAGGGACAGCTGGGCTCTGCTCTGCTAACAAAAATCCTTCTGCTGATCCAACCAGGCGACTTGCTGCAGGGCCACTTCGGCAGCTCACAAAGCCCTGGGGGGTTTCTGTTGGATGAGCCTCTAGACGGGAGGTTAACCCCATATGCAAGGCGCTGGGGCAAGCTTGCTGATGGCCCGAAATTATGACGTACTCCTCAGGAAGTCTCCCCCCCTCCTCCCCAGCTAGGGCCAGCCCACAGCATTTCAGGGGGGTAGAGACGAGTGTATTTGGGGAAGAGAGCATTTGACTGTTGTGTTCACATGGTCCCCGGTCCCATCACGAAACTGGCTTCTCTGTAAGCTCCGTCTGCTTCGCCACTGAACAGCCCCCTCCGTGCTCCTGCCCCGGGTTTGGGCTCCGTCTCCCGGGGTGTTCAGCAGTAGCGTGTTTGGACGTGGCGGCTGCACCCCTTCCCTCTAGGGCGTTCGTATCCACAGCTGGGCTCTCCTAGGCCGGGCTTCTCTTAGCTCTGGCTTGACGGGTTAGCTGCCAATCTTTCTTTTTAGAGAGAAGCGGCTCTGCTGCCTTCACCCTCTCCTAGCGTTTCCCCGAGAGTGGCGTGCACCCCCACCAGCAGCCCGGAAGTGCTGCCAATCGCTGCCTGGGTTTGCAGAGAGCCTGAAACAACGGTTCTGAGGTGGAATTACCCCCAGTCAGCCCAACGGTGCTAATTCAGAGGCCAGTAGGGATACTTTAAATGTCCCCATTCTTGCAGGCAGTGAAAGAGTTCTCAGCGGGGAGGAAAGATCTGCTTTGCAAGGCTCTGTTCCGGCAGGAGCCCCTGGCTGCCAGCACTTATCCAGGACCCAGCCCAGATTGGAGGCTACGCTGCTCAAGCCATTGCAAAGTTAGCAGCAGGAGTGTCCTAGGGTGGGGAGGAGGGGGATGGGGGCATGGCGGGCTGGGACTGGACCCTTTTGCTCATACTTTAGGGAAGCGTGTGTGTGAATTCTCCCGCTTATTCTTAAGCCTCAAGTATCAGGAAGGCCGAGTCTGCCTGGCTCTGATGGATGGTTTGCTGGATGTGGGAGTCCTTTCCCGAGAGGTGGGAGGGGGGTGGTGGTGGTGAATCTTTGACCAACCCCTCCCCCCCCCTTTCTCCAAGCATTCGATGGGTCTCTGAGTGCAACAGGTGTTGGCAAAAGCATCATTTTGAAATAGTCTGAATAAAGCTTGTTCCCCTGCCCTTGTGGTCGGCTCCCCACCTGGCTCCCCCTGGGGCTCAGGGGCAAACAGCCGGAATGTTTAACACAACCTCTCTGCCACTCAGGAGCCCTAACAGGCTTCCCACCCCAAAAAGACGGGTGTGGGGGGGTTCAAATACAAACTCCCTCCCGCTCCCTCCCTTTCATGTCTGTCCCCTTTCATGAGTAACTCAGCCTCTGGGAGCCTAGTTCCTTCCCAGGGCCGTTCTGTGACGGAATCTGTCCCCAAGATGTTGGAATTGCTGCGTGAAGAGCAAAGACTTAAAGCTCCTTCCGCCCTGTGACGGGCTCAAGGTGACTTTATTCTGGAAGCAGAGGCCTATAGGCCTGCTGCCATCGGCGCCTTCGTCCCGAGCTGCCGTTACCCTCTGCACGGCGAGAGATCCCCCGCGCTAGCGCTGGACAGGGAGATTTCAGCAAATCAATAAAGTGCCTGAAACCACTATTGCTTATTGCTAAAAGCAGCCACGGCAGCAGGCCGTAATGGGGGCACGCAGCAGCCTCGTGAAAGAACCTGGGTACCAGCCCCTTAGTCTTCCATACGCTCCCTTGGGGCCCTGCGTGCTCTGGGGGCGGGGGAGGAGAGCAGGGGCTGGCCCCACTCCACTGTCTGCTCTGCGCTCTTCCCCCTCTGTGGTCCTGGCTTTATTCCAGCGGCCGGGTGGGGTCCCCCCCATGAGGACCAGTTCTGGTGCACACTGGTTCCCGAGGCTGCCGGCTGGAAGGATGATGCGACGGGTTCTGCGCTTGTTCAAACGGCCTCCGGCTCTTCCAGGCACCGGGCTGACAGCGTCTAGTTCCTCCGTTTCCTTCCCCGCCCCCCACCCATGCAGCTGGGCGGCCAGGCCAGACACTCTTCAGGCCCCTTCCTCCTGCAATCGGGCTGGGTTCTGCTTGTTGCAGCCGGCATCCGCTTCCCTCCGGCGCTTTGCGGCACCAGAAGTACCGCCGCCATCTCCTTCGCCAGCTTGGGCCTCTGAGTGTTTTGCGAGAGGGGGAAGCCTCATTAAATGCTCCCTGCAGGACGGCGGGTTCTGTCTTGAATCTCCCAAGCCCCCGTCCCTTAACCGTCCTTCCCCTGCACTGTTCCAACTGCCCCCGTGCTGGGGGGGAGCATGGCAGCTGGTTAAGCCATGCCCAGCACCATCCAGGGGCAGGATGGGTTTGTACAGAGCGTGGGCCACAGGAGGCCAGGCCCAGGATGGGGCTCCGAGGTGCTGGAGCAGTGACCATCAGGCCGCGTGCAGGTTCAGCGGCATTGGGCTGGGGGTGGAATCTTAGCCGGGGTTCCTGGGGAAGTGTCATGGGCCAGCAAATGACCGGGAGTGGCGAGGGGTCAGGCGGCATCTCTGCGTAGTCCCGTTTTCTCTGCCTTGGCCTGGAGGGTCCCTTCTGCGCACGCCGCCGCACGGGAAAGCAACAAACCGGCCTCTGCTTACAGGATGGGACGCTCCTGCCCCTCCCAGGAAACGCCTTCTGGCTTCTAAGCCTTGTGACCAGCAGCTTGTTCTGTCTTTCCCCTCCTCCAGCCGGGCCTAGGAGGCACCCGGCAAACGCCTGCAGGGTGGACGAGAGCCTATTGTCCCGGGGCCCCAAACATGCTCCATCTACTGACACTAGATGGGCAGAATTCACTTTATTTGGTCGTTTTGAGGGAGAATATTGCCGATTTTAGCTCTTTGGTTTTTTATCTTTTTTTTTTTTTTTTTTTTTTTTTTAAATTTTCAGTTGCACAAAATTCTGGGTCTTTAGCATTTTTTTTACATTGATTTAAATTTGCTGGGAACTTATGGCAGGGAGAGGTCAGGACCTAATGACGGAATGAGGTTCAAAAAGCTTCCGGAGCGTTTTGTCACTATCACGTCTCTAAACACACCGGAAGTCACCCTGCTACCATCTCGAGCAGCGTTTCTCTCGCTTTGCTGCTGTATGAACTGGTTTGGGGGCAGGTTGTGAGTGCTCTGAAACAGACGGGCCCGCTCTTACCTATCCAAATCTAACCCCAGTCACCGTGACGCGCCCAGCCTGGGCTCTACGTGTCCTGCCAAAGGCTAGGAGTGCGGGGAAGGTGCGACCATGGGCTCTGCCTAAGGCCCGGGGAGCTGGTTCTGTGGCTGGAGTAGACAGACAATCCTTAGCACTAAGGGCTTGGGGAAATTGACCGCCGGCCAGGCCCGCGGGTCCCCATGTGCCTTCAGGGGAGAGCTGCTGGCGTTTCATGGTTACAAGGGTCACCAACATCCCCCATGGCTCCCTCGTCTTGCGTGGCTCGTGGGTGTCCAATTTCTTCTCCCCGTTTCGATCTCTGCTCTGCTAATGATCAGCCTGGGCCTGGCAGGGTGCCCCGGCGGCCAGGGGGAGCGGGTGCATTTACTTCCCATCTTCTAGCTCCAGAAGAAGAAAGGCGAGGCCTAATCCAGCTTCAAGAGACCTGGCTCTGCTGCTACCCTGTGACCCTGGGCACCTTGCTGCTGCTTTCTGTGCCTCTGTTTCTCCTCCCACCCTGGGGCCTGGTTGCTGTAGATGGTAAGCAACCCAGGGCAGGGACGCCCTCCACACTACGTACAGCACCCTGCACCTCTGATGGCTGTTGGGAATTCTAGCCACTGTTGTGATGCTGCTGCGTGGGGGGCAGGCATGTAGCAGCTTGTACCCCCATCTCATTTCCCCCGCCCCTTTGCTGTCTGCTCATGTGGCTGGGGGGCAGGGAGTGCTAATTGCCACGCACCACACGGCTGACTCCACCTCTTGTGTCTCATCACAGGCTGTTGGCTCCCGGGGGTGGGGCCTGGCTTTGTTATGGGGGGCAGGGGCAGTGCTTAATTTGTGCCAGGGCTGAGCCCTGGCACCTCCGGGCCCGACAGTTCAGAGCCCCGGCACCTCTGGACGTGCTGCAGCAGTTGTGGACGTAAAAAAATCCTCGAGCCCTGGCTGCTCTTTCATTACAAATTCAGCACTGGGGGGCCGCCGATCCCTTCTTGGAGCTTGTCTGTGATGCTGCGGTACCCGCACGACTGTCAGCTCACCCGGCCTCAGCCAGCTGCCATCCTGCCACCAGCCATGCTCCTCCAGCAAGCCGCCAACCCCCTGGGAGGAGCCGGATCTCTCAGCCCAAGCAGGGAAATCCTCGGCGGCTCAATGGTGTGAGGCTGGACTGGACCAGACACTAGATGGCTCCAACGCTGGGCTACAAATGAATGAGGATCGCCCTGGACGCTGGCACCAATGAGCTCCTAGCTTGGACTCGGCTTTATTTTCCTTGGTTTTAATTTGTCCAAAGTGGCCCCGAGCTGCTGAAAATGGCCTAGCGGAAAGGGTGGCGGGGGGCCGGGACACCAGCCTGTGAAGCTTGTGCTCAGAGCTATGGGGGAAGGTTGGGCGCCCGACTCCATGGGCTGCTGAGAGCTCTTTGAACTGGGCAGGGCGGGGAGACACCACCCCAGCCCACAACGTGACCCAGACCCTGCTTTCCGTCAGGCCCTGTCCGGGGGGCTCTATGAGCCACCCACAAACAAAATACATTGGGGGTGATGGGAGCGACCCCAGAGTCCTTATACTCGAATGCATTGGCTGATGTCTTCCGCTGCCCCCTACTGGGGGCATAAACCATGTGAACCTCTGCTTCTCCGTGGCGATTCTCCCTGAGCTCAAGGGGCAGGTGCTGCGCCTGCGAGGGGCACGGTGGGGTGAGCCATGGTGTGGCCCTGCAGCCCGTGACGCTGAACTGGGTCAGAGCTGGCGCCAGGTCGCCCCAGGGAGCGGGTAGCGGTGCGGCAGCTGGGGGGAGATTCAAACCCCTGTGGACGGCGGGATCCCCACCCCGCACGCTGCCATCGCCCTGTTTGAACGCGGCTTGTGCTCGATTGGGCGGAGAATCCAAAGCAGGGGCTGGTTGGCTCTTGGGGGGGCAGGGGCGGTGTCTGTGCTCTGGGCCTGTACAGCGCCTAGCACACTGGGCTCCCGGGTGTCTCCCGGTAGCGTCTAGAAGCCCCAGTCAATGAGTGAGGCGGAGCAGCTGCCCCACCCAACGTCCCACCCCCCAGCCAAGTGCAACTGGAGCCTCGCCCCATTGGGCTGCCTTAGGGGGCCCTCTGCTGGCAGGATGGCGCTGCCAGGCTACCGCCCCCAGTTTGCCGTGGGTCCCAGTGACAGCCTGGGTTGGGCAGCTGTGACTGAGGTGGCTCCACGTAGGAAGGGGCCCTGCCTGGCCTGACAGCCGGGACAGACAGTGGGGGATAGGGAAGGGGGATTGCTCACTTTTTACTGATGGGGAAGCTGATGCCTGGAGAGACGAAGGACCAGACCTTCCCACGAGTCCAGGTGCTGGGGGCCAGGGCTGAAAAGCGGCCCCCAGCTGCGGGGGCCGAGCACTTGGGAAACCAGCTCGAAGCAGCTGGTCCCACAGGCGTCTTTGCCTGAGCTTGGACGTGAAGCCAGCCAGGGCTCTACCCGCAAGGCCCCCGCAGCAGGCACAAGATCTGGCCTGCAGGGAAAAGGCCCACTAACCTCAGGATCTCTGGGGGTGGAGGGAGGTTTCCCGATTCATGCGTCAGGATTTCAGCCAATCTCAGCTAGGGGGTCAGAGGAGACCAGCGTCACCTCACGTCTGCACCTGAGAATGGGACGACGCCTTTGCTTGAAATTCAGCATGAGCGTAAGGGCTGAGGCCGCCTCCGTGAGGGGAAAGTTCAACCTGTTCTGGGCGTGACTGCAGGACCGCTGAGCCCCAGCTACGGACCCGGACCCGACTGCGCTCGACGCTGCACAACGATCTAAGCGTCAGGCACGAGCCCTCAGCCGATGCAGACGGACGGTCGGGGCAGCCCTGGTCAGCAGACCGGGCGAGGGCCCAGCACGGCAGCTGCCTGCCCGCTGTCAAGGGTCCCTAGGCGTCCTGGCAAAGCAGGTTTTAACCGGGACTGGAAGGAGGCAGCTATGTGGGTGTGCGTGGGGGGCTCCTCCCGTCCCCAGCTCGTGCAGACGCGATTTCCGTTCCAGAACCCGCAAGCTCTGGGCGGACAGTCTGGCGGCTGAGCTCAAGGCCAGGATGGGGCCACGGGAGATCTGGGTTCACGTGCCTGACCCTGCCGCAGCCTGGCTGCCAGTGCCCTCCTCTCTGCCCGGGAGGCTAGAATGGGACAATTTCTTCCTGGTGGTTATCTTTGTGTTCTGTTTCTGCATGGCACTGGGCCGTGGTGGGCCATGGCGGTGGCTCCTGCCCGCTGCTGTAAGACCCCGAATGATTTGTGTTTCAGTAGCACCTGGGAGTGCCGTCAAGGCCCAGGACCCCCCGCGCTAGGCGCTGGACAAACATACCAGAACGACGGCCCAGGCCCCAGCGTGCTGCCCAGCTAAGCACAGGACGAAAGATAACCTCTGGAACCAGCTGGGGGGGACCAAGGAACGAGACACGATTTCTTGCCATTAGCTGAGTTTTGCTGTCCCCCTGCACTTCCAGGCCAGCCTTGCTGCCGAAGATGGCACAGACCCTGGAAGGGGGAGGGAGATGGCTCTGTGCTAGATAGAAACCAGTCCCCAGATCGGGGATGGGCCCCGGGCCGCAATCCACAAACCCATTACGTAGCATTGCCCCCTTCGGCTCCTTCCCCAGAGCCCTGGGACCCGCTGGGACCCGCTGACCATTGTCAGGTCTGGGTCACGTCGGGTGGAGAAACCGCCGGCTGGGCTCTCCCGCTCCTGGCCATGGGGTCAGCGCAGTGGCGGCCGTGTGCCCCCTCCTGCAGGCAACTCGGCTTTGGGGTTGGGTCAGAAAATGACTTGACCCGCTCGGGCCCAGGCCGGACCTAAAACATAGGCCCCAGCAGACCTCAAATGCTTCCTCCTCCTGCCAGCAAGCCGAGGGGGGCTTTTATTTTGAACGCATTCGCCACGCTGCTTGGACTTGTCCTGGGGCCAGTAACCTCTTGTTTCGGGTGAGGCTGATAAGAGGCAGCCAAAATGAACAATCGGTGGCCCAAGTATTGAGTATGAAGTTTATAGAGATTAGCCACTGAGCTAGCCAAGTCCTTACGCAGACATGGTCAGTAGGCAGGGTGGCCTGGCCTCCCTTTGCAGACCCTTCTGGCTGCCCTCTGCCTGAATTTGTGTTTTTCACGGTAACTTTCACAATATTATTTTGGGTGGGATTTGATTTTTGCACTTGCTAATGAAACCCGCCGGCCTCTTTTATCTCCTGCCAAGGGTGCTGCCTGCAAGCAGGGGCTGGAGCCAGGAGCAAAGTGAGATTGTCACTTCACAGAAAGTGGGTTGAATCTGTTCTGGGTTTGCGCTGAGTGGACAGGGTGGGCTCGGCACAAGCTGCAGTGGGTCCCGCTCCCGTTTGGCGGGGGGCAGCCCAGGCTCTGCCCCAGGCTGAGGAGGCTGGAGAACAGAGCCCCCCTTTAATAACAAGCTAGAGAGCCGAGCTGCTCTGGGGGAGGTTCCCCAGCCTCCTAGCTATGTGCACGGTACGGGTGGGAGTCACTGTTTACACTGGTGCGACATTTCGAGCCCCGTGGTTTGCACGGATGTGGTCGTACCGGCGTAGCTGTGTTGTGGCAAACCGACTCCAGCAAAGACAAACCCTAATTCTCTGCCCCCCCATCCCCCAATTTTTCCCAGGGCTTTTAATCTGTAGATTCAGTCCAGCTCTCTGCCCACCGCGGCCTGTATCTGTGGTTCTGCTGAGCCGAAAAGTCACCGCTCAGAACAAGGGGTGCAAATATCCCCTGGCTGGGCACTGGCATCCAGAGCCCCAGGGATGTGGGGCAGGGCTGGGGGTCTAGTCAAAGGATCAGGAGAAGAACTGGGGGAGTGGGGGGTGGGGAGTGGGGCTGGCTGGGTTTTGGCTGGTGACCGGTCCCCTTCCCTGCCCTGAAATAGCCCCGCAGCCTGGCAACTCCAAACTGGGTGTGGGTGAAGGTTCCCAGAGAAAAGAGCCCATAAATTCAGCTGCACCCCCCTGCCCCACAAAGAGGGGATTGCTTCCCCATTTCTGGGGAGCCCCACCCTCCGCCAGCCCCCTCTCCCTGCAAAGCATATTCAGCATTCTAGCAAACCCCCTACAGATTCAGAGATCTCCCCACCCGCCCTGCGCTACACTCAGCAAATCAGGATGTGCTCCCTCCGGAGCCAGTTCTGCAACTGCCCCCCTCAAAAAATTGCACGTCCCCCCCCGCCAGCCATGCCCCCCACCCCAGCAAATAGTACAGCTGTGCACTCTCCAGGACCAGCTCTGCAACCCCAGATCACCTCACCCCCACACATCCAGATGTATCCCTGCCCTCCTCTGGGACCCCCCCCATCCAGACGTGCCCCCCAACTCTGCAACCCCCGCATCCAGATGTACCCCCACAATCAGCTCGGCAGCCTCCCCCCCAGACCAGATGTGCCCGCCCAGCTCTGCAGCCCCCCATCTTCCAGTAAATGCAGACAGCCCCCCCCCCTTTGCGTACGGGTAAAGCTGTCGCTCCCGGGCCCCTCCCCGCTGCCAAGGGGGTTTATTAAAAGGGAAGTGAACACTCAGGCCCCCCCCGCCCACAAAAACGCGGTGCCGTCACGAACAGGATTCGAACCTGTGCGGGGAAACCCCATTGGATTTCGAGTCCAACGCCTTAACCACTCGGCCACCGTGACACCCGGCCGGGCCTGCGCCGAGCGCCGACTAGAGAGGCCGCGCGGCGGGGGGAGCGACTGAGCCCGGCCCCCCCCGGGCCGCCGCAGCCCCTCCCCCACCCCAGCACCCCAGGGGACCCCCCCCACCCCGCAGCGCCTGTCCCGCCCCTCCCGGCCGCGACCTTGCCCAGTGAGCCCCCCCCCCGGGCCCTTCTGCCCCCGTCCCTCACCCCCCGGGACCTCCCTTGTCCCCTCTGCCCCCCAGCTCCCCAAAGCCCCCCATCCCCCACAGAACCTCCCCCGTGCCCCCCACAGCCCCTCCCATCCCCTGAGACCCACATAGCCGCCTCTGCCCCATAGCTCCCCATACCCCCCTGTGCCCCATAGCACCAGAGATTCCCATGCCCCCCTCTGCCCCATACCCCCCTCCCCTGGGACCCACATCGCCCCCCCCGAGCCCCACAGAACCTCCCCCGTTCCCTGTGCCCCCCACAGCCCGTCCCCTGGGACCCACACAGCCGCCTCTGCCCCATAGCTCCCCATACCCCCCTCTGCCCCATACCCCCCTCCCCTGGGACCCACATCGCCCCTCCCCTGTGCCCCACAGCACCAGCGATCCCCATACCCCCCTCTGCCCCACACCCCCCTCCCCTGGGACCCACATCGCCCCTCCCCCCGAGCCCCACAGAACCTCCCCCGTCCCCTGTGCCCCCCACAGCCGCCTCTGCCCCACAGCTCCCCATACCCCCCTGTGCCCCATAGCACCAGAGATTCCCATGCCCCCCTCTGCCCCATACCCCCCTCCCCTGGGACCCACATCGCCCCCCCCGAGCCCCACAGAACCTCCCCCGTTCCCTGTGCCCCCCACAGCCCGTCCCCTGGGACCCACACAGCCGCCTCTGCCCCATAGCTCCCCATACCCCCCTCTGCCCCATACCCCCCTCCCCTGGGACCCACATCGCCCCTCCCCTGTGCCCCACAGCACCAGCGATCCCCATACCCCCCTCTGCCCCACACCCCCCTCCCCTGGGACCCACATCGCCCCTCCCCCCGAGCCCCACAGAACCTCCCCCGTCCCCTGTGCCCCCCACAGCCGCCTCTGCCCCACAGCTCCCCAGACCCCCCCGGGGCCCGGCCGGGCGGGCGGGCGGGCGGCGGCCGGCAGGGGGCGCTGCGCGCGGCGGGAAGATGGCGGTGCGGAAGAAGGACGGCGGCCCCAACGTCAAGTACTACGAGGCCGCGGACACCGTGAGCCAGTTCGACAGCGCGCGGCTCTGGCTGGGCAAGAACTACAAGAAGGTACCGGCCCCCCCCGGGCCCCCCCCGGCCCCGGCCGCCGCCCCCCCCCGGCCCCCCGGCCCTTCGGCTCGGGCCCCCCCCCGCCCCGCCGCCGGCCCCCCCCGCCCGTGACCTCCGCCGCCGGCCCCCCCGTGCCTCGCCCCCCCATCCCCTGGGGCCCCGCCCATCGCCCCCCCCGACAGCCCTTCCCCCCATAGCCTCCCCCCCCACTGCCGGCCCCTGCACCCCCGCGGTGCCCCCCCCGCCATGCCCCACTGACCCCCCCACCAAATCCCAGGGCCAGCCCCCCCATTGCGCCCCGCTCAGGGCCCACCTCTCGCTGGCCCCCCCCTCCCCCGGGCCCCACTGAGGCCTGTCCTCCCCACGGACCCCTGAGCCCCACTGGCCACCGTCAGCCCCCCAGATCACATTGAATCCCCCCTGCGCCCCGTTAACCTCCAAGGGTCCAGTCCCCCCCCCCCGCCGTTCGCCCATTCGGTCCCTTCCCCCCCCCCCCATCGCAGCCCCCTCTCTCTCGCGGCTCGGGTCCCCCCGTCCTGGCCCTACCTCCCCCTCGTCCACCCCCTTCAGCCCCACTGACCCCTCCCTCACCTCCTACCCCCATCCCAGCCCCTCCATTTAATCCCCCCCCCCGGCCCCAGCTCCGCAGGGGCCTTGCAAGCGTTTGGGGGCTGCTCTGATTTGCACAGAGACCATCCTCTTGGTGAAGGGGGTTTGTTCCCCACCCAACCGCATCTGCCCTGGGAAGGGGCTCCGGGTCCCCCTTAACCTCCTGCCCTGTCCCCTGCTCTTAGGGGCACAACAGATGCTCTTTCATTCGACGCCCCCCTGGTCCCTCCCCTGTGTGCTGAGGTTCCCGCCAGGCTCCCACAATGAAATGGTCCGTTTCCCGTCCCTGCCGAGGGGGGACCCTGCCCAGCAGCTGACGACGTCCCGTCTCCCCTCGGATCCGTCCCCATCTTTCGCCCGAGTGCCTCTGCCCGGACAAAGGCCGGCCTGTCTCCCGAGAAGCTGAAAACGGAGCGAAAGTTACCGAGAGAACAGGCCCCCTTTGGCTTGGGATCACTTCGTCCCTGGTGAAGCCCCCAGTAACTCTGCCTGGGAGCTGCAGCGGATCCAGGCTGCGAGGAGCCTTCTCCTTGTAGGGGCAGCTTTCGTGTTATGATAAATCAGCCACCTGCTCTCCTGCTGCAGCATAGGGCCCGTGGGCTGGGTCCTGCTGGCCCCACCTGCCTCTTCCAGCCCCCTGTGTCCCGCGCTGTCATGCAAACAGCATGGGGTTGCAGTTCCCAGGCTGTTACCTTTGACCTTCTGAGTGTAGCGAGTGGCTGAGTCACCAGACAGCTCCTGGGTCTGGAGTGACAGGCTGTGACCTGACCGCATCGCTCCCTGGGAATTTGCCTTCTCCCACCCCCACAGGGTTGAATTACTGCCAGAAACTGGGACTGGCCGACAGGATCACTGGCTAATTGCCCTGTTCTGTTCACTCCCCCAAGCACCTGGCACCGGCCGCTGTCAAAGAGTGGATACTGGGCTGGATGGACCGTTCGTCTGCCCCAGAGTGGCCGTTCCTATGTCCTTCGCTCCCCTCCCTAGCTACCTTCAGCTAAAAGCTCCGTTCTCTGAGCTGCGATGAATGTGGCTGTATGCCGGGCCACCCCCTGAATAGCGTCTCTCCTCTCCTGGCTTGTGGAAGGTGCCAACTGGGTGAAAGGCCCGTCTCCTCGGGCTTGTCCCACTAGCTACCGCCCCCATGGGGCATTTGCTTTGGGTCACCCCAGAGTTTGAGACAAACGCAGTGTATTGGTATGGATTATTGTGGTAACCCAAACGACAGCAGGGCACTGTCGGGCTGGGTGCGGGACAGACACATGGCGAGACAGTCGCTGTCCCGAGGAGCTTACAGTCGTCACAGGCAGGACAAAGAGCGGGAGGAGAAAGAGGCCCAGAGAAAGGTGAAGTAAAGCCCATTCCGCAGGCCAGGGGCAGAAGCCAATTCCTGTCTGCTGCCCTGCCCACCGGAGCCACTCGTCCTCAGGGAACAAACCTTTGCAGAGTGCTTTGGAGATGGAGGGGCCGATATGATCGGCTTGTTTATTTCATGTGAGCCTGCGTTCCCGTACGGACACGGGGACCATGCACCCGCTGCTGCCTCTATTAGAAACAGAAATGTGCACAGGCTAACAAAAGTCACCTCC
Source organism: Natator depressus (assembly GCF_965152275.1). Taxonomy (NCBI): domain Eukaryota; kingdom Metazoa; phylum Chordata; order Testudines; family Cheloniidae; genus Natator; species Natator depressus. The sequence continues at coordinate 2,407,524 of NC_134253.1, read as the reverse complement.
GAGGAGAGGACAGATCACAGTGAGCGACCCCCTCAGGTTTTCTCCACCTGTTGGGCTGTGCTGCGGGTCCCTGGGAGCAGCGTGGGTGAGGGTTTCATAGGACACCCCTCTCTCCCTAGGGTTAAGGCCCCTTGCATTTGCCCCAACGTAGTCAAAGGAAGCTGCTGCTGGTCAGAGCTTGAGATGGGATACAAGTCTAGAAGGATGGTAGACCAGTCCAATATAGGGATTAGGGCCCAGGTCCTCAAGGGTATTTAGGTGCCGAACTGAGATGTTAGCAGCCCTGCAAAACCCAGCGCATCTGGTTCCTGTAAAACTAGGCAGAGCACAGGCCACCGAGAGAGCAGAAAGAACGGAGCGGTTCTTCCTCGTGCGGGGACGTGATAGATGAATGACGTGATGAATGGGCTAGACTAAGATCAAGTGGATGCCTCTCTCCTCCCTCTCGTGTTTGGACAAGAGGGAGGGGATGGGGGAGTCATCCAGTGAAACCAAAGCAACACATTGGAAAGTGGTGGACGGAAATATTTTTACTCACAAGGCATGATTAGCCTGGGGAACTCCATGCCGCAAGGTCTCATGGAGGCCAAGAGCTTAGCAGGTTTTCTTTTCCTGTTCCTCTGGCTATTGAGCACATCCACAGCTCTATTAATAGGACAAAAGGGGCCACAAACCTTCCTACTGCAAGGATAACCAGTCTTGGACTGGCAGGGGCTGGGAGAAAACATCCCCCACAGCCGTATTCCATGACTGGCCACAAAAAGTTTCTCTCATCTGTTTTCTGGAGCACTTTGTATTGCCGCAACTGGAGAGGGGATACTGGAGGGACTGGCCCGCTCTGCCAGGGCCAGTGTTCCCAAGAGCTGCCCCTGTTCATTGCCAATCACGTTAATGGGCTGAGGGAGATCGGTTCTTATGTGCCTGGTAGACTTGTCCCCATTGCAGAAGGGTTGTGCCTGGTGGAAGGGGCACTGGACTGTGACTCGGGAGACCTGCACGCTGGCCCTAGCTCTTCCACTGCCTAGCTGTGGGACCTTGGGCAAGTCACTTTCCCTCTCAGGGCCTCGGTTTCCCTTCCTTGCCTTTGTCTATTTCGATTGGGCTTTCTTCGGAGTAGGGGGTGTTGGTTACGATACGTCTGTACAGCACCCAGCAGAACAGGGCCTGGTTGGGGTCTCTAGGCACTAGGGAATGGCAAATAAAATACAAATGCAGGCTGCCAGCTGCGAGAAAGGAGACAGACAACCTGAGCACCGGGCACAGCTTTGCCTGGCTCACTATCACTGACCTGCCTCCTTCTTCTAAGGGAACAGCCTGTGTGTCCAGGCCAGCCAGGAGACGGGGAGTCAGGACTCCTGGGGCCTGTTCTGTGTGTTACAGCCCCGCTCCGTCCTCTCTCGCTCTTCCCACAGTACATCCAGGCGGAGCCCCCTACCAACAAGTCCCTCTCCAGCCTGGTGGTGCAGCTGCTGCAGTTCCAGGAGGAGGTTTTCGGCAAACATGTCAGCAATGCGCCGCTCACCAAGCTGCCGGTGAGTGCCGTGACCCAGCCGAGCCATACGGGACGGAGGGGGACGGCCCTTAACGGAGCAACCCGTCCGCTCGCACACCCAGAGGGGAGCTGCCTGGGCAAGAGACAACCTGGCATGCGGGTTGATGATGGGGCATTTCTGCGGGTGAAATCCACGCCAGCCGAGACCATGCTCCACCTGACGCAGGACCCAGGGAGATGCTGCCTGTCCTGTTACCCAGTGGGAGGTGCTGGGATGGGGGCTGGATTGTCAGTGTGCCTTGGAAGTGCCACCCGTGGCTCCGAGACAGACAGCTTGTGCCCTTTAACCCCTTGCCGGCTGCCCGCCGGCCGTTGTCTTCCCCGTCAGCTCAGCCTCTCTCCCGTCCTCCCCTCCCCTTCTGTTGCAGATAAAATGCTTCTTGGATTTCAAAGCAGGAGGCTCCCTGTGCCACATCCTCGCCGCAGCCTATAAATTCAAGAGCGACCAAGGATGGTGAGATGCCCTCTTCCCCTCCCGATCGTCTCACGGCTCTCTCGGGGTAGGGGGCGGGCAGGTCCCCCCAGGCTCCCTGCGCGCAAACAGATGCACCTTCCTGGGGCAATGCTGCCCATGGCTCTTGAATCTGCATTATGGACCTTCAAGGACCGTAGAGGGGCCAGACTTTGTTCTTGTAAACCTGGGGGTCAAACCAGACTGGGCGGTGTCTATGGGAGGGGGTGCAGCTCTTGGCTCCCAGCCCCGATCCTGGCGGGGGGGCATGGATTTGGGGAGGGGATTCAGTAATGAGCTGTGGAGCATGGTGGCCCTCCCCCCCGCCCGGTGCTGACTGAAGGAATGAGTCTCCACGGAGGGGGCGGTTTGGCTGGCCGGCCCCTAGCAGTGGGGTGGGCAAGTACCCAGTCCAGTGCCCACTCCCAAGCGCCCGTCGCCACACTAAGCAGGTGTCAGGCCGTGCACGCAGGCAAGGGCTCCCACCTCAAGTCAGAGGAAGGATCCTGAGGATCCAGCGCCAGGGAGCAAAGAGCCCTTTTATGGCGCCGCCATGTGGCTTGGGCTCAGGTGTTGGATCCAGGCAGGGTGCCCTCTCCCCGCCCCGGGCCAAGGCAGGGTTGGAGGGGTGGCTGATCCAGGAGGCGTGAGCTGTGGCTTTCATGAGAGTCGCTCTTTTCTTCCAATAAGGCGGCGTTTCGATTTCCAGAATCCTTCGCGGATGGATCGCAACGTGGAGATGTTCATGACCATCGAGAAATCCTTGGTGCAGGTAACCGGCCTGGTCGCCCCCTTCCCCTCCATTTGAGTCGCTCCTTGTCCCCCAGCCCCGCCTGGCACTCACTGCTCTTCTTCCCTCTTCCTCCTGCAGAACAACTGCCTGGCCCGGCCTAACATCTTCCTGCACCAGGAGATCGAACCCAAACTGCTGGGCAAGCTGAAGGACATTATCAAGCGGCACCAGGTAGGTGGGAGCCCCCGGGGCTAGTTCCGTGCCAGGCGGAGGCTGGCACGTCGTGGGCGCTCCTGCATCATCCGCCCAGGGATGGGCGTCTCCCGTCGCCGGGGTGCTGGAAGCGCCAAGTCAGGCCCAGCTCCGTGCCTCTGACATGCTCCTTTGATCTTCTCGCAGGGGACGGTCACCGAGGATCGGAGCAACGCCTCCCATGTCGTCTTCCCGGTCCCCGGCAACCTGGAGGAGGGTGAGGCGGCAGCTTGTGCGACCAGGCTGGGGGAGTCTGGGTCTAATTCAGCTCCCAAAGGCTCCCATTGGCTTCTTTGGGGCCTGGCTCGGGCCGTGTGGGTGTCAGAGGCCTGCACTGATAGCTGAGCGTGAACCTCCTTTCTGAGTCGGAGGGGCTCCGTCTGCAGGGGGGCAGCTGCCTGACTCTGGGGCACAAAGCAGGGTCAGACCCACTGCCAGGCTGCATGCAGGGAACGGGGCCCTACGGGGATTTGCTCTTGGGAGGGAAACGACCTAGAGACCTGGAGGAAAAGGGCTGGCGATGAACCGCGAAGCCAGGAGCTTGCGCTAGCAAGGGGAGAGCTGCTGGGCTGATACGGTGAGTGGGAGCAGATGGTTCTTTCATGGCAGCTCTCTCCCCTCAGTGTTGGCACTGAACTACGTGCCCCAGCGGGGTGCCAGGGGGTCTGTGCTGCTGGAGACGCCATCTCCCGGAGGAGACGACAGACGCGGGCTGACCATGCCTGGTCACTGAGGAGCCGAGGTGTAGGGTCTGGCTGGGCAATTCAGTTTTGCCTCCGTGAATTGCCCCAGCACTTTCCATTGGCTACAGGACCCTGCTTTTTACTTCCTGTCCTAAAGAGTGCCTGGTACTGCTGCCCGGAGCTGGTGGTGGTGGGGAAGGTGGTTGCCGTGTCTATAGCCCTTACCCCCGCGGGCTGGCGGACAGGCGTGTCTAGATGAAAGAGAGAAGGCCGAAGTCTTAGAATGATTATACAGGAGTTGGTAGCATCCAGAAGGCGTTGATTTGGTGCTGGAGCTGCGCCCCTGGGCTGCCTCTGGGACCCCAGATGTCCCTCTGTCTCTCACCCCGCCACTCACTCCCCTCTGTGTCTCTCATAGAAGAATGGGTTCGACCTGTCATGAAGAGAGACAAGCAGGTCCTCCTGCACTGGGGCTACTTCCCGGACAGGTGAGTGGGAGACGAAGGGGAGTGGGCCCCAGGCCTTGCAGTGCTGGTTGCACCTTCAAGAGACCCTGTCAGCCTGGCTGCAGCCCCGGGATGCAGAACTGGGTTCACACGTTCTCATTCATTTCAAGTGCTTCAATCTTTGTGTGGCCCCCTTCCTCCCCTCTGCGGTTGGGCAGAGGAGCCCCCATAGGTGCATCCTGCACCGCGTCTCCCACAGGGCAAAGGGCTAATCAGCTGCCCTGCGCCATCATGCCGGGGCCACTGTGGGGAGCTGCATGTGAACCCCTCCAGCGCTTGGGGCAGGCCTGCCAAGGGGATCTGCGTGGGATGGGGTGGGGAGACTCAGCCTCCTCCCCACCCACTCTCTGTGTTCCTTCCCCCACAGCTACGACACCTGGATCCCCGCGAGTGAAATCGAAGCTTCAGTTGAGGACGCGCCAACCCCGGAGAAGCCCCGGAAGGTAATGGGGCTCTCTTCGCTGGGACTTGTGTAAACCAAACTGGGGCTGGCTCATGGCTGGCCTCGGGGGGCCCAGTGGGCTCTGGGCCTTGACCCTGGCTTCTCACTGTATTGACATCAGCAGATCCCTGCACGCACCTGTGCTCTTAGCGTGTTCAAGCTGGTTGCTCTGCAGTGGCCTCCTGATGGAAGCTCATTAACCCTCCCCCAGTTCATGTGCAGTTGATTCGGGGGGGTCTTAATCGCCCCCTCCCCCGAATGCATGGGATCTCCACCACGCTTTCGGGGGGGTTCGTTCTGTTCCCCATGGCACCATTCGGTGCTGAGGGGAATGATCCTTCCCTTCCCCCTCCCCCATGTCACTCACCCTCTGGAGCCGGGCCCTTCCCGCCCCTGCAGGTCCACGCCAAGTGGATCCTCGACACGGACACCTTCAACGAGTGGATGAACGAGGAAGACTACGAGGTGACCGACGAGAAGAGCCCTGTCTCCCGCAGGAAGAAAATCTCCGCCAAGACGCTCACTGATGAAGTAAGATCCTAGCTGGGTTCTGTTCCCAGCTCTGGGAGGGGAGAGAGGGCTAGTGCAGGGGCTCTCAACCTTTTTGGAGGACTCTCCCCCTTTCAGAGTCTGATTTGTCTTGCGGACCCCAAGTTTTGCCTGCCTTAAAGATGACTTGCTTACAAAATCAGGCAAAAAAACTACGAAAGTGTCACAGCTGCACTGTTACTGAACAATGGCTGACTCAGTTTTGCCATATGATTCTAAAATACATCGACTGGGATCTAAACACTGTACTGGCATTTCAGTGTACGGTACCCGGAGCAGTATCAACAAGTCATTGTCTGTATGAAATGGACTTTGCTGGGGCTTTTTATGTCACCTGATGTAAAACTAGGCAAATATCTAGATGAGTTGACGTACCCCCTGGAAGACCTCTGTGTACCCCGGGGGCACATGGACCCCGGGCTAAGAACCACTGCCCTAATGGCAAGAGTAGACAAGTGGATGTCAGGACTCCTGGGTTCTGTTCCTGTCACTGAGTCAGTATGTGGACTAGGACATCTCCCCAGTATATGTTCTAATAGGCCTGAATGTCAGTGTACATGTCTAGGAACAAAGAGTGCCGGGTGATGCGATCCTGGGATGCGTGAATGGGATCTCGAGTAGGAACAGAGAGGTTCTTTTCCCTCTGTATCTGGCAGTGGTGCGGCCGCTGCTGGAATCCCATGTCCAGTTCTGGGGTCCACCATTCAAGAAGGGGCCCTACGGGGATTTGCTCTTGGGAGGGAAACGACCTAGAGACCTGAAGGAAAAGGGCTGGCGATGAACCAAAATTGCGGAGGGTTCCGAGAAAAGCCACCGGAATGGTTTAAAGGGTTAGAAAACCTGCCTTGTAGTGAGGGACCCAAGGAGCTCGATCTATTTAGCTGAACAAAGAGACGGTTAAGAGATGACTTGATCCCGGTCTGTACGTACCTGCGTGGGGAAGAACTGTCGGATAACGGGCTTGTCGGTCGAGCCGAGAGAGGTCTCACGCGATCCGATGGCTGGAAGGTGGAGCTAGCCAGTTCTGCCTGGAAATAAGGCACTAGATGGTCACAGTGATCCCTTCTGGCCTTGGAATCTACGAATTGCTCCAGTCTGTGCCTCAGTTTCTCCCCCTGTGGGAGGGAGGCAGCCGCTGCCTGCATCCCGGGGCACGTGCTAGGCTTTGCAAGCCATTGGGGGCCCTGGGGTGTGGTACCCCCTTGCAAAGCCAAGCGAGGGCAAATACATGGGCGGGGGAAGGGTAGATGGAACCAGGCCGCCCCCTGGCCCAAGTGGCGTGCGGATGAGCTTGTCTGTCTCCCGCCAGGTGAACAGCCCCGACTCGGACCGGCGCGACAAGAAGGGCGGGAACTACAAAAAGAGAAAGCGCTCGCCCTCACCATCCCCGACCCCAGAGGCCAAGAAGAAGAACGCCAAGAAAGGGTGAGGCCGGCGCCCGACCCCCCCCCCCGGGGATTCTGCTGGGGAAGGGGCGGAGGGGGGCAGAGCCTCTCCCCATGGTTGTTGATTCGGCAGGCAGCACCCACCCCAGGGCTGGTGAGCGTGGGGCAGCCTGCACCGCAGCACGCTGTCCGGTGCCCGCTGCAGCCGTTGGCAACGGGGCATGTTGGGTTTCTCCTCCCCTGCAGCCCGTCGACCCCGTACACCAAGTCCAAGCGCGGGCACCGCGAGGAAGAGCAGGAGGACCTGACGAAGGACATGGACGAGCCCTCCCCTGTCCCCAACGTGGAGGAGGTCACGCTGCCCAAAACAGGTCTGGGCAGCGGCCCCGCACGGAGCCCGAGAGCGCTCCTGGGGGGAGAGGCTGGGAGCTTCCCCATAAGGCTCGTGCTCCTGCCTCGCCCCTTACAGTGCCCCCTCTGGGCGGAGGATGGGACTGGGATAAATGAGAGCACCCCGCATAGCCCCCATTCCCACCCTGCACCCCACAGTGCCCCCTGCTGGCAGAAGCTGAGGCTGGAATAGCCAGGACCCACAGCCAGGGCTCCTGTGTCATGATGTGTAGCGCCCCCTGCTGGGAGAGGCTGGGACTGGAATAGCCAGGAGCGTTTTCTGGCTGGGCCCAGGGCGAGGTGCTGTGCTGGGGAGGGTGGGCGGAGTCTCCCCGAGATCAGGGGGCTCCCAGTAAAGCCTTTCCCCTTCTCCCTGGTACAGTGAACACCAAGAAGGACTCGGAGTCTGCGCCTGTGAAGGGGGGCACCATGACTGACCTGGGTAAGGACCCCCTGAGCATCCTCACCTCATTAGCAAGGAGACATGGCCCTGGCCACTTCCGTCTGAAGCCCCTGGCGGATGCCCTGCAGTGAGCACGGAGGGACGCTCCCAGGTGCTGGCGGGCTTGCTCCTGCCAATCCGGGGCAAAGTCTCGTTCCCTGCCCCGAGGGGTTACGGTGGCAGGCAGAATGAGCTCTATGCTGCAGCCTGGCTGTGTCTGTCCCCGGCTGGGCGCCGTAGAAGGGAGGCCGGTGGTCCAGGGTGGGTGCGTTTCTTTCCTCCGCTTGGCCCGGGCTCCTCAGATTGCTGTTCTGTCTCCCTTCCCTTCCAGACGAGCAGGAGGATGAGAGCATGGAGACCACCGGAAAGGTGAGACTGACTGGCAGGGGCAGCAGCTTCTCCCTCTCCACTGCCCTGTTCTCACCACAGCCTCTGCCCTCCTCCATCCCGGCCAAGGTTGGCCCTGGCATACGCCGCAGCACCTGTCCCCTCCTCCACTTTCAAACACCCCCACTTCCCCTTCGAAACACTCCTCACCCCCAGCCACCTCCCAGGGGACGTTGCTGGACTTGCCTGCACCCCAGCGGTGGCCCTTGGAGCTCTCCAGGTCCCTGGTGGGGCACCTGGGTTGCAAGGCACTCCGCAGGGCTCTGGGGCTCTCCGAGCGAGAGCCCCGGTTTGGCTGAGTCTCCGAAGGCCCTTTGCCGGCGCCCTGCTGGATGAGACCTCCGCTCCCGGAGCCCGAGGACCGCGCTGGGCTAGCCCTGGTGGAGTTGCTGCGGGGGCGGCAGGGCAGGGGTGAGCGTGTGGGGCGCCCCCCCCGCCCACCTGCAGCTGTCTGGTTCCAGGATGAGGAGGAAAACAGTGCAGGGAACAAAGCAGAGCAGGCCAAGAACCCCGACCTGCACGAGGACAATGTGACGGAGCAGACGCACCACATTATCATCCCCAGCTACGCCGCCTGGTTCGACTACAACAGGTACAGGGGGGGGCCTCTCCCCGCCACCCCCTGTTCTGAGAGCTGTGGCTCTAACTCCCCTGCCCTGTGCTTCTCCCGCAGCGTCCACGCCATCGAGCGCAGAGCCCTGCCCGAGTTCTTCAACGGCAAGAACAAATCCAAGACCCCCGAAATGTAAGGCTGCTCCCCCCGCCCCATCCGTTAGCCCCCCTGCGTCGGTGCTTGGTGCGTGGCACAACGCCGAGGGATGGTCTGTTGCAGGGAGAGGGGAGTAGCTCGAGGCCAGGGGTGGGTTTGATTTCTGGGGCTGTGGAAGCGAGGGGCTGCGCGTGCTGGGCAAGCCGGCACCGGATGGAGCATTGCATGCTGGGATCTGCAGTCCCCATAGGCCCCCGAGCCCTGTGAAAGCTGCAGGCCTTGGCGTTTTCCAGGCAGCTGGCGTGAAACTTACAAGCCTGCTGTAGAAACTGGTGGGTGGGGAGAGAACTGGGAGTCAGGACTTGCTTCTGTTCCTGGCTCTTGGAGCAGAGCATGGCCGAGTGGTTAGAGCTGCGGGGGGCGGGGCTAAGGACCCAGGACTCCTGGGTTCTATTCTGTGTCACTAACTCGCTATGTGACCTTGGCTGAATCACGTTGCCTTTGTGCCTCAGTTTCCCCCTCTGTTGAGTTGGGGGGGGGAATAGTGCTACTGACCAATCGCGTGAGTTTGAGACGAGGCGCCCCCCCCCGCCCCCCTCGCCAGCGTGAAATCTGTTACTGAGCCCTATGGGTTCTGAATGAAGAATAATGCTGGGGCTCCAACCCGCCCCGGCTTGTGCTAACTCTCCCTAGTTACCTGGCTTATCGCAACTTCATGATCGACACCTACCGGCTGAACCCCCAGGAGTACCTGACCTCGACCGCCTGCCGCCGGAACCTGGCCGGGGACGTCTGCGCCATCATGCGGTGGGTTGGGCAGCAGAGCGACCCCCAGGCCAGGGTGGGGACTAGCACACACCAGGGCTGAGGCGTGTTGGTGGGGGGAGCGAGCTGGCCCCGGATCGAGCTCTGGTCTCCGGGCCTGACTGCCCGGCCCAGCCCCCTTCACACAGAGGAGAGAGGCCTGGACAAAGCTGTGCTTGCAAGACGTCCATCTCTCCCACCAGGGCCACGCAGCCGGGGGCTGATCCATGGTGCTGGGGCCGGGTCTAACCTGCTGCTCTCTGCAGGGTCCATGCCTTCCTGGAGCAGTGGGGGCTGATCAACTACCAGGTGGATGCGGAGAGCCGGCCAACCCCTATGGGACCCCCCCCTACATCGCACTTCCACGTCTTGGCCGACACCCCCTCGGGGCTGGTGCCGCTGCAGCCCAAGACACCGCAGGTAGGGCGAGAGAGCGAACGGGGTGAAATCAGCCTGGCTGGGGGTCTGGGCACCCTGCCTCTGGAATCTCTCCCCCTGTTGGAGGGGGTGGCTTATCCCTTCCTGCCCTTCCCCCTCCTTCGGTGTCGGGGAGACCCGTGCGCTGACCCCGTTAGATCTGGTTCTGCGGCTTTGCTGTGCTCTGCTAAGGGCCTGCAGCCGGCTGGCCCCTCTGTGCGTGGGCAGGAGCGCCTCCCACTGGGGCAGGAGAGTATTGATCTGTGGGGATATGCTTCGTTCCTCCGTCCCTGTCTGAGCTGGGGAGCGGGCACGCTTGCTCCAATCTTGTCTGTCCCCCCAGGGTCGCCAGAGTGACAGTGACACAAAGGCTGGGCGCAAGAGCAAGGAAATCGAGGACCTGGTCCCGGAGGCGGTGAAAGCGAAGCCCGAGCTGGTAGGTGGGCTCCTGGGAAACATCCCCGCAGCCGGTTCTGGGGGGAGATGGCGAGTGGCCCCGTGGGGGTGCTGGCAGGAGCACAGCAGCAGGGGGATTCCTCACCATGTCCTGGAGAGCTGCGGAACTCACCACCGCAGGAGGCTGCCGAGTTCGACTGCGGCTGAGTTTGACAATGGTGGTGGGGATCATCAGGCTTCAGGGGCTGAGCTGAATTTCTGCCCCTGGACAGCCCAGCAGGGGAAAGCGGAGAGGGATATTAGCCTCTCTCTCCAAAGCATTGGGCTGCTGCTGCTGGGGCAGGATTGTAAACTGGAGTGGGTGAGGCTTGGGTGACAGGACCTTCCAATGCCTGGAGCTGGAACCCCGATCAGGGCCCACAGCGCCCGGCTTAGAGCAAACCCTAAGCCACTGCCCCGACCCTGGGAACGGCAGCAGTACGGGGCAGAGTCAGGGAGCCTTGGCCCATGGGCTGAGCCTCGGGAGTCAGCTGCCAGGCGAGAGTGGGGCCAAGAGGCCGGCATAGGAGGGCTAGCAGTGGCTCACTGCCCCCTCTCCTCCCCGCAGCAGACCTCGGCCTCCCAGCAGATGCTCAGCTTCCCTGACAAGGGCAAGGAGAAGCCGACAGACCTACAGAACTTCGGCCTGCGCACGGACATGTACACCAAAAAGAACGTCCCGTCCAAGGTAGGCGCGGGCAGCGGGCGGCTCCCGGCCCCCCCACGCCCCCCGGGGCCTGGCGTCGCCTGCTCTGAGCCCGCCGTCTCCTCTCCCCGCAGAGCAAAGCCGCCGCCAGCGCCACCCGGGAGTGGACGGAGCAGGAGACGCTGCTGCTGCTGGAGGTGAGAGGGGAGGGCTCTTGGCGGGTCCCCCTGGTGCTGGGCTGGCGTCGGCCAAGCCACCCCTCTGGCTCCCCGTCTCCCCCTGCAGGCCCTGGAGATGTACAAGGACGACTGGAACAAGGTGTCGGAGCACGTGGGCAGCCGCACCCAGGACGAGTGTATCCTCCACTTCCTGCGCCTGCCCATCGAGGACCCCTACCTGGAGGACTCGGAGGCATCGCTCGGGCCCCTGGCCTACCAGCCCATCCCCTTCAGCCAGTCGGGCAACCCCGTCATGAGCACTGTGGCCTTCCTGGCTTCCGTTGTGGACCCCCGCGTGGCCTCTGCGGCAGCCAAGTCAGCTCTCGGTAACGCCCCTTCCCCGCTCTGCGGGTAAAGCAACTGGCCCGGCCTGCGGGTCAGTCCCAACCACGCTGGCTTAGCCAGGCGACGTGACCAAGTCCCGGGCAGTCTGATCACACGGGAGCCTTGGAGCCACCCTCTCGGACCCATGCCTGGCGGGTTCACCAGCTTGTGCCCAGCAGAGCTGTCCCCTGCCCCCGAGGGCCCAGTCTCTTGCTCCTGGGGGTGCTGCAGCAGCTGCCCCAGTCCCAAGGAGACGCTGGTGAGGCAGGGGGAACATCCACGGGCTTAGAATAGCGTCCAGTCCATTATCCTAGCACCCAACCCACCAGGCAGGGCACGTCTCCCTTACCCGGCCCATACCCTCCTAGCCTTTCCAGATGCTCCCGTCCCTGGAGACCCCAGGGCACAGGGGGAATGGAAGGAGGGTAGTGCCCATCCAGTGGGGCAATGGCAGGGGTGCGCTCCAGTGAGCTGACCTGGGGCTGTGCTCGGCAGAGGAGTTCTCCAAGATGAAGGAGGAGGTGCCCACGGCGCTGGTGGAAGCTCACGTCCGCAAGGTGGAGGAGGCGGCCAAGGTTACGGGCAAGGCCGACCCGGCCTTCGGGCTGGAGAGCAGCGGGATCGCGGGAACCACGTCTGATGAGCCGGAGAGAATAGGTGAGGGGGGCGAGCGAGGCTCCTTCCGCGCCTTGGCCCGTGAGGCGCCCGCCATCTCGCCCCCATCGGACGCTGCTCTGGGCGCGGCGAGTAGGAAGGGTAATGAGCGAAGAGGGGAGGAGCCACAGGAGACCAGAGCTGGCCTGGCCTCCGGTCTGGAGCTCACCCTCAATCGGCTGGCTCAGGGTAAGGGACCCCGTCGTCACCACCCCTCCCCCCCATGTGCACGCGAGAACCCCAGCGGGACCCAATGGCGGGGTCAGGATCCGGCCATGGGGCCTTTCCCCTCTAGGGGGGCGCCAGCTCCAATCTGCCCCCGGGATGAGGGACTGGCTGGCATGGGGGATGGGGATATGGGGCCTTTCCCTTCTAGGGGGTGCCGGCTCCGATCTGGCTACCAGGCATGGGGACAAGCTGGCTCCAGGCAGTCAGGGAGTGGGCTACGGGGCCTTTTCCCTCTCGGCAAACTTGGCCCAGGATGGGGAATGGCTGGAAGCATCTCTGTCTGTGGACCGTTCTGGGTACGTCTCCACTGCAAGGAAGGCCTGTGTCAGCAAGTCGACTGACTCTGGCTTGCGTGCTGGGGCTCCAAGCAGCCATGGAGACGTTCCCCCGCGGGCCGGAGCTTGGTCTGTGAGCCCCATCCCCTTGCTGTGTTTGGGAGCCCGAGACGAGCCCGTGCTGCTGGTTTTAGCCCCTGCGTGAGCCCAGTTGAGACTTGCTGCCGTGTAGTGCGGGTCTCAGTCCAACAGCACCACCAAATCCGCCCCGGCCTGAAGGCACGCCGGAGCTGTGCACCATCACCCCAGGCGGCCCCATGCCCTTTAGCGCATCCCCTCCCCCTCCATTGTTGTGCCTGTCATTGCTGGGGGGCGGGGGGAGCCCTGCATTCACGCTCTGACCTGGCCATTCTGTCCGCCCCCCACACCCTAGAGGAGAGCGGCGCTGACGAGACGCGGGCCGAAACTCAGCCGGCGGAAGAGAAGAAGGAGCTGAAGGTACAGAGGGAGGGGAGGAGAAGTGTGACCCCACCCTGCACCTTTGCGGGGGAGCGGAGCTGCGGGGAGAGAGTGGGATGGGGCAGAGTGAATCACTGGGGTCACAGATTTTCCCCCTCCCCCCCCCACACCCCTTCATGCCCAGTGGTCTCTCCATACAGGGCTGGTCATGTCTGGCCTTGGGGGGGCTCTGCCTGCAGCGGGGCGGCTGCGCCCAGGAGGGCTGGGGTAGGGGGAAGCTCTTGTTCCGTCAGGGCAGATCGGAGGGCGCTTTTTCCCGGGACCTTTGCATCAGTCCCGTCCCTCCCCTTGTCCGTCCAGGAGCCCCGGGAAGGAGCCGCGGAGGAGGAAGTGAAGGAGAAACTGGGCGAAGCACCCAAGAAAGAGGAGGAGAAAGGCAAAGAGGGCGACAGCGAGAAGGAGGCGGAGAAGGGTGACGGGGACAGCACGGGTGAGCGCCGCATGGCCGGGAAGAGCAGGAGGCGAAGGCGCCAGCTGGGGGCCGAGTTCCAGTCTCGCGGGGGGGATGGGTCCTGCCCAGGTAGCAAGAGTACCAGTGGGGCAGGGGGCTGCGAGTCGGGATGGAGGGGCACCGGCAGAGCTGTGGGGTGGGGGGAGCCCAGGACTGGGGTAGCAGGGGCTGCGAGTCGGGATGGAGGAGCGCCGGGGGAGCGGAGTTTGCATGTGGCCGCTGTGGCAGTGAGGTGGGTTTTTCCCCTTTCCTCCCACCATCTCAGTGGTGCCAGCCCCTTCCCCGGTTTTCCTCAGGGCCAAACCTACATTTCCCTTCCCCTCCCCCAAGCGGGCCTATCCCCATTCGGCGGCCCTCGTTCCCCACCCATCTCTCTCCCCTTGTCCCCAGCCGAGAAGGAGAAGGAGCCCAAGGAGGGCCAGGAGGAGGGGTCCAAGGACCTGGCGGAGGCAGAGAGTGAGAGGAAGACCAAGGTGGAGCGAGACATCGGCGAAGGGAACCTGTCCACCGCGGCTGCTGCCGCCCTGGCTGCTGCTGCTGTGAAGGCCAAGGTGAGGGGCCAGGACCAGCCACGCCCCTGCTCTGATCTCAGCGCCCCCTGGACAGGGCTGAGCTGGGGGGATTGGTTTGGCTGAGCTGGACCCCATTTCTATAACCACTAGACCCCACTTCCCTTCCAGAGCCAGGCTAGAACCCAGGAGTCTTGGTTCCTAGCCCCCACTGCTCTAACCCACTAAACTCCCCTCGCCGCCCCTCCCATAGCTGGGATAGAACCCAGGAGTCCTGGCTCCCAGCCCCTGCTGCTCTAACCAGTAGCTCCCCCTCTGAATCCCGGGGGGTGGATGAGCACCAGGAAAGCACCCAGGCTCCCCCCCGTCCCGGTGGCTTCCTTCCTTCCTGTCCATGGCTCGGAAATGCCCCATAGTCGTTGCTCTGCTGCCCTAGTGGAGGTTCTGAGCTCTGTCGTGCCAGAGCCCTAACCTGCCCCATCCATCCCCTCCTCTGCCCTGCGCAGCACCTGGCCGCAGTGGAGGAGCGTAAGATCAAGTCCCTGGTGGCCCTGCTGGTGGAGACCCAGATGAAGAAGCTGGAGATCAAGCTGCGACACTTTGAGGAGCTGGAGACCATCATGGACCGGGAGCGCGAGGCAGTGAGTGCGGCCCTGGAGTGCACGGATCGCTCTAGCTCCCTCCACCCCACACAGAACTAGCTTCACCTAGCACTGAGATGTAGCCACCTCTGGGGTGGGGCATGACAGCTGTTTATACAGGATCACTCACCCACCGCTGAAATGCAGCCACATCTGGGGTGGGATGTGGCAGCTGTTTAACCAGTCACACATCTGCGTGGCATGACACTTTAGGTTAGGCAGTGAAGAAAGAATCCGTGTCGAAGGGACTTTTAGTGGAGGTCCTAGCAGCTGGGGCTTGAGGGAGGGACCTGACTCTGTCAACTGCAGTACAATCCTCTGCCTATGCCCTGGTGATGGCCAAAGTGACTCCAGAGTCTGGGGTGGAGCCCCCGGCCAGCCTGATCCAACCTGGGGCCTGGTGATCATGGAAGTGGGGGGCAAGAGAGTGGGGCTGGGGTGGGGGGGAGAGCCTGGATTGGGCAGAGTCGAGGGGGAGATCCCGATGACAGAAGGATCCATGCAGGGCATTCAGCCAAGGGGGGTGGCCGGGGCGGCTGCCCGGGGCAGTGCCACGCTCAGTGACCGGCTGGTGCCCTCTCTGCAGCTGGAGTACCAGAGGCAGCAGCTGCTGGCGGACCGACAGGCCTTCCACATGGAGCAGCTGAAGTACGCCGAGATGCGCGCCCGGCAGCAGCATTTCCAGCAGATGCACCAGCAGCAGCAGCAGCCGCCGGCTCCACCCCTCCCGCCCGGCTCCCAGCCCATCCCGTCCTCCGGGGCTCCCTTAGCACCAGCCGCCCACTCCATGCCCGTGGCCCAGGCCCCGGGGGCGCCGACCGCGGCCAGCCTGGTGGCCCAGCCCAGCCTGGCTCAAACAGAACAGATCGGCCAGGCGGTGCCGGCCGTGCCGGGGGCTCAGCACACCGGACCGGCTCAGCAGGGACAGACCCCTGCCGGCTCTCACGGTAAGTGGCCTCCCAGGCTGGCAGCCAGCCAGAAACCGGGGCCTGTTGGACCACCGGGTCCCCTTTGACCGTCTGACTCAGGGTCCTTCTCACCCTGCTCTGCTAGTGCCAAGCAGCCCCTTCAGACTTCGCACTCACCCAGCCAGTAGCGTGTGAAGGCACGCGCGGCGTTACAGCTCTCACAGCAAATCCCCCAGCCCAGAAATGTACCGTCCACCTGGTCAGTATCCGTTCGCTGCTTAGTCAAAGGACAGTGGCCACGCGCCCGCCTTGTAACCTGCGCAGATTCCCCAAGCGCTTTAGACGAAGACAAAACGTTACAAGTCGATTAACTACAGAAAGGTCGACTTGAAGTGATTTGTCAGCGCTAGGCCCGGAGGTGGGAGTTGGTTACATAAGAAATAATGGGTAAAATCACAGTCTAAATCCTGAACTTTATCCAACCAGGCAAGATCTGAATCAAGCTGCTTTTCTCGCCCCACTGGGTGCTGGGAGCAGGTCACAGTTCTTAACACACAGGCTGAATTCCCGGCTCCGCCTGGGACCAGCCCCTGCTGTTCGAAACCTCTTCTTCCAAACATTCTCGCCTTCAGCGCAGGGGGGGAGGAGAGAGGTGGACTCGTGATGCCACGGTCCCTTATTTTATACACTCCGTTCACATGCTGGGAAGATGCTGGCTCAGAGATGGCCTCAAGCATCCCTGTTTCATCACTTCCTCCTCCGTGGTCCCTGGGGTGTGGCATCTGAACAGTTGTCTCTTGTTAAATTGTAAATCTCTTGTTTCCAATCCCTTGCTCGTCAGTGGCTGCTGATGGTCACTTCACACCCGACTGGGTGTGGGCCACCTGCCTTGTTGCCACTGGGGAACCAGCTGTGGGCATCTCCCAGACCCACAGCGTATTTCAGTAACAACTAGGGAGCGAAATCTCGTAACTCCCTGTACAATGGGGATGTACCTACCGTGAGAACAAGGAGATTCAGCAAGCCCTGACTTTTCAAGGGATACCTTACAAGGCATCCTGTGTATGAAATATCACAGTGGTTCTCAAACTGTGGGTCGGGACCCTGTTGTAATGGGGGCACCAGGGCTGATTTAGACTTGGTGGGGCCCAGGGCTGAAGCCCTGGTATCAGGACTCAGGTTACAGGCCCCCTGCCTGGGGCTGAAGCTCAGGGGGTGAGGCCTTGGCTTTCCACATGCAGGCGCACCAGGACTCGGGCAGGCTCAGGCGTTGGTCCCCCTCCTGGGGTCGTGCAGTAATGTTTGTTGTCAGAAGGGGGTTGCAGTGAAGTTTGAGAACCCCTATACCACAACCATAGAGCAGTGGTGAATATGGGGGTACAGGTGCTATTTTGAGGTACAGGATGTTACCCCTGAGGCTTGGGGGTGCCAGCCGCAAAGGGTCGGTGCTAGGAGATGGCGGGCACTTCCTACTGACCCTAAGCCTCCCGCCCACCCCACCTTCCAGCAAGAGAGCCAGGAGTGACCCCTGACTTATGCCCAGCCCCATGAGGGATCGGACGATGAATCTGCCTTGGGGGGGCGGCGCCAGCCATGGAAGACGATTGTAAAGGGCCAGGACTGCACTAGGCCCCCCCATAACCCTTTGCCATGTGTAACCCGGTGTCGCTGGTTTCTGTCGCTTTCTCCAGCCCAGCCTCCGTTCCCCGGCCAGCAGCCCTCCTCTCAGATGCTCCCCGGGACGGTTGGAGTGAGCGCTCATCCTGGCGTGCCCGGTAATCTCCCGGCAGCTCTGCCTTTCGGAATGCCTCCATCCATCCCATTTAGCATGGCTAGTAACGTAGCAGACTCCATCAGTATTAACCTCCCCGCTAACACGCCCGCTCATCCACTGCATGGCAACCTCCCGTGCGGCATGCTGGCCGGGGGCGCCCTGGCCCCGCCTAACCTGCCCGTCACCGTGTCTAGCGCGATCCACCCTAGCATGCTGACGACCAACGGACCGCCGCTCACCGCGCCCACCTTGCCTCATGTCTCGGGACTGGCCTCGGCAGCTGCCCAAAGCCCAGCCATTGTGGCAGCCATGCAGGGCAGTCTCCTTCCAAACGCCGCCCTGGCACCAGGTGAGACTCCGCAGCAGGGCAGGGGGGGCTAAGGCGCCGAGCGATGCCACTGTCTGCCCCCGCCTGGGCTCCAGCCTTGGCCGTTCGGTGGCTCCCTCCGCAGGGCAGGGTCGGGGGGCGCTGTGGGCGGGGAAGCCTGCCTGGCCTCTTCCCAGCTCTGTGCCCGTGAATACCTGCAGCACCTGTTGGAATTGAGGGGGGGCTGCAGGCGCTGCTGCCCGCCGAGGGAGGTGAGGACCCCTGGCTATTCACCTCCATCCCCTCCGTGTGGCGTGGGCCAGGTGCAGGCTGGAGGGCTGTGGCGCCCCCCTCCCCGCTCTCCAAAGTTGGGGCACTGCAACCTGTCAATTCTCTCCCGCAGACCAGGGCCCCCCTCTGCAGACGGATCCCATCGCACCCAGCACGGCCACCCCGGTCCCGCCCACGCAGTGAGGCTGCTCCGCCCACCGCCTGGAGGTGCCACCCGGCAGGACAGAGCCCGTCGCAACCTGTAAAACCGGCCTGGGATTGGGGGGGAGGGGGGAGGGGGGTGGGGATTTCGTTGGTTTAAAAAAACACATTGATCACGGGGTTAAAAAGGAATCGCCCATGTTCAGCCCCCAGTCCTGCTGTGTCTGTCTGTCCTGCCCCTCGCCACCACCCCGGGCTTTTTTGTATCTGATCGTCCCAAGACTTTTATTTAAAGGCGCTGAGAACCACCTCTGAAAGCGCCGGGGGGCCTGCTGGGGCGGAGGTGATGGCTATTTATGGAAGGCTCTGAATTTACCCGGTTCCTGGGCATTGAACGCTCTCCTGTCTCCTCTCTCTCTCTCTCCTTTTTTTTTTTTAATAATAAAAATAAAATAAAAATTCCAAGTTTCCCGGGGTGGGAAGAAGCAGCACCGTGTGGGGGATCTGTCTGCCCGGGACAGGGAGGGATGGATGGAGTTCCCTGTCCCATCCGTGCAATGTCCCTTTGGGGCATGTGGCTCGTGGTGTCCCTGTTTGTTGGGTGTGCGGAAAGCAGGATTCACCCTCCAGGCTCCCACCCCTCTTTCCCAAAGCAAACGTGACTGCAGGGGACGATTCCCCTGGAGTTGGAGGTCATGGGAGGGACCCACTTGTGCTCCGTGACCTTTCTACTGTGGTGACTTCTTGGTTGTTAATTCTTCCTGAGCCTTTTATCCCATTGCATCCTAGTTCTTTGGACTTGGGGTATCTTGGTGAGCCTAAAACAGCGTAACAATCAGGAGGGCTGGGAGAGAACCTAAATATCCCCTTGTCTGCCCTCTACCACTGAGCTGACAGAAACAACGAGGAGTCCGGTGCCATCTTAAAGACTAACAGATTTATTGGGGCATAAGCTTTTGTGGATAAAAAAACCCACTTTTTCAGATGCATGGAGTGAAAATTAGAGATACAGGCGTAAATATACTGACCCATGAAGTGAAGGGAGTGACCTTACAAATGGAGAACCAGTGTTGACAAGGCCAATTCGTTCAGGGTGGATGTGGTCCACTCCCAATAACTGATGAGATGTCAATACCAAGAGAGGGAAAGTTGCTTTTGTAGTGAGCTGGCCACTCCCAGGCCCTATTCAAGCCCAAATTAATGGTGGTAAGTTCACAAATGGATCGTGGTTCTGCAGTTTCTCTTTGAAGTCTGGTTTTGAGGGTTTGTTGAAGGATGGTCACTTTTAAATCTGTTACTGAGCGTCCAGGGAGATTGACGAGTTCACTAGCTTTTGCACGTTACCGTTCCTGATCTCTGCTTTGTTCTTGTACACAGACTGTCTGGTTCGGCCGCTGTGCATGGCAGGGGGGCATTGCTGGCACGTGCAGGTGAACGAGCCCCCGAGGGTGTGGCTGATGTGGCTGGGTCCTGTGTTGGTGTCGATATGGGGACAGAGCTGGCAACGAGGCTTGCTACAGGGATTGGTTCCTGGGTTAGTGGTTTCTGTGGTGTGTAGCTGCTGGTGAGTATTCGCTTCAGGTTGGGGCCTGTCTCCCAAGGTCTGTGAGAATGAGGGCTCGTTTTCCAGGATAGGTTGTAGATCCTCGATGATGCGCTGGAGAGGCGTTAGGTGGGGGCTGTAGGTGATGGCCAGTGGCGTTCTGTTACTTTCTTTGTTGGGCCTGTCCTGTAGTAGGTGACTTCTGGGTACCCGTCTCGCTCTGTCATTCTGTTTTCTCACTTCCCTAGGTGGGTATTGTAGTTTTAAGAATGCTTGATAGAGATCTTGTGGGTGTTTGTCTCTGTCTGAGAGATTGGAGCAAATGCGGTTGTAACTTAGGGCTTGGATGTGGACAATGGATCATGTGGTGTGGTCTGGATGAAAGCTGGAGGCATGTAGGTAAGTATAGCGGTCAGTAGGTTTCCAGTACAGGGTGGTGGTTATGTGATCATCACTTATTTGTATGTAGCGTCCAGGAAGTGGATCTCGTGTGGACTGGTCCAGGCTGAGGTTGATGGTGGGGCGGAAATTGTTGAAATCCAGGTGGAATTCTTCAAGGCCTTCTTTTCCATGGGTCCATATGCTGATGATGAAGATGTCATCAATGAAGTGCAAGTAGAGGAGGGGCGCTAGGGGACGTGAGCTGAGGAAGCGTTGTTCTAAGTCAGCCATAAAATGTTGGCAGACTGTGGGGCCATGCGGGTACCCAGAGCAGTGCCGCTGACTTGAAGGTATAAACTGTCCCCAAATCTGAAATGGTTGTGGGTGAGGACAAAGTCACAAAGCTCAACCCCGGGTTTTTTACCCACGAAAGCTTACGCCCAAATAAATCTGCTAGCCTTTAAGGTGCCACCGGACTCTGCATTGTTTTGGTGGCTACAGACTAACACAGGTACCCAGCTGATTCTGAGCGGACAGGTGTTCTGTTAGGTGGGACCCACTGGAAAAACAATTCAGTGCCCCCCCTGCTGTTGGCTGGCTGTCACTGCACCCCCAGTGCTGGGCTTGTATTTTAGGGCTTCCACGAGGCTCTGGAAAGCCACAGAATGAGTGAAGGCCGAGATTTAAGCTTGTCTCTCCCCTCCCTGGTACAAGAGCCGTGTACCCGGCTGGCCCTGGCCATCCCCCTTGTCCTGGGCAGGCTCCCCCCTGGGCACAGCGGGGTAGCCTGAGGCTCATGGTGCGGCAGTGTGGGGGTTCCTAGGGCCACGTCCCCTCTGCAGGGGGCGGAATCTCGCTTTGGCACCGTTGGTGGGAGTGGTGCAGGGGGCAACAGGTGCTGGATGGCAGGGGCAGCTGGCTGGGTTAGAGGCTGGCCACAGAGCTGGGCCAGGCCTCGCTGGGCATGTTTGGCCAGTGGTACCGGCTGCCCCGCCAGCTCCTCGCCCGAGGAGAACGACGCTGCTGGAGTGTAGAACCGGAGGTGGAATGGAGCCATGAGCTGGGAAACCACCATCTAGGGAGAGGTGGAAGCAGCTTGATCTGGTTTGTCTAAGAGAAGGGCAAGAGGTGACTGGCCCCCAGTCTGCAAGGAGCCGTGGGGCACAGGGCTGGACAGCAGGGGCCTTGCTGCTCCAGCCAGCAGAGCAGGGCCCACAGGCAGCGAGCAGAAGTCAGACCAATTGCAGCTAGCGAGGAGATGCCGTGGTGAACAGGGAAGGGCATTGCCCATGGGATGGGCTCTGTGGTGCTTGGCAGTTTTCCAGGGGTGGTCCTCAAAAAGCTCCCCCGGAGTTGGGGGCTGAGGGTCATTCTTGGGCTTGGCAGATGTGGGAGCCAGCTGGGCACTTCTCACCTTGGGCTGGGAAGCAACAGTGCGGGGGGGGGGCCCGGACAGTGGGGAGCGGGTGCCAATCGCCTACTGGGCCACGTGCTGGGTTTGAGGGGAGGTGCCTGCCAGGGCATTTCTCACCTCCCGCTGCCTGGTCCTGGGGGGAGGGGGGGGGAGGAATTGCACAGTGCTCCTGGGATGGGGGTTGGAGAGCTGAAGGAGGGGCCAGGTGCACCAGAGGACAGGGGGCCCTCGGGCTACCCGTGGGCCCCTCGCATCACCAACCGCCCAGCCTCACATGCCTGGGGGGGTGGGGGGAGGCAACTTGTCCTGGCTGAGGGGTACTGAGGGTTCAGTAAGTCCCAGCTGGGTGTTACAGCCAGCCAGGCTGGCATGGCAGGTGTGCGGGGGGGGGGGGGGGTGGATGTGTGCTCGTCCTGCTGGAAGCCAAGGAAGCGCCCACCCCTTCGTACCCTGCATGCCCTTGGACAAATGGTGTGGACTCCAGAGCCCCGGGGTGGGGGGCAGCCTATGCAGGGCCCCCACCCCACAGCACCTAATGCTGTGAGGTGGGGAAGGGCCCCGCTTCTGAGTTCCTGCTTGAGCATTTCCTCCTCCAGCTGTTGCACCACGCGTTAAGCAGCGCCGGGGTGGGATGGGGGCATGAGGCACTGTTGGCTTTATTAGGGGCTGCAGCACCCACCCTGCTGTGGGGGAGGACACAGGGTGCTGGGAAGGTGCCTTTCCTTCCATGTACGCTGCTGGTTGCAGGGAGGCTCCCAACGCTGGCTGGCTCCCAAGGGCGGCCAGGCTAAACATAGACGCTGCTGGGGTCTGCTTGGAAGAGTCAAACCAGCGGGAGCAGAGCGGCAGGAAACACTTGTGCCAGGCTTGCCGAAGGCGCCGCAGCCTGGGGGGGGGGGGTGGCACCAGCAGGCTGGGCAAGGTGCTTTGTGCAGGGTAGGGGCGACGGCTCTTTAACAGTGTGGGGGGCAGGGGGCACACGCTGAGCCACCCCGGCTCCTGTTCAGGGTGCAAGGCTCCCTCGTGAGTGGCTGCTTTGTGCACCATCGCTCAGCCTAGCATGGCTGTGGGGCCTAGGGGGCAGAACACACCCCAGCCACTCAACAGCCCCCAGGCTAGGCCCTGCTCTGCTACTGACCTGCTGGGAAATCCCACCCCCATCCCCATCTGTGCCTCAGTTTCCCCACACTATTGTAAAGGGGTCTAAGAGCTGCAATTATTATAGGCAGGGTGCAGGGGTGTCCTCACCACCCACACCAAGCATCGCCCTGGGCTCCTCCCCTTGAGCACCCCCCATTTGTCCCTGTTACTCTTGTTCAGAAGTTGGCTGGGGGCTCTTCCTTCCAAGTGAGGAACCCCCTTCCTGGGGCCAAGTGCTGGGGTGCCTAGCCAGTGCTGCTCTGCCATTCATGGCTCCCTGGGGGCTATGCAGCCTCTGACTGTCACAGCGAGCTGCATTTTTCCTTTCTCACCCCCCCCACCACTTTTCCAGGTGCTGTCTCACCTCCCCCTCACTTTCAAAACAGGCCCAAGAGCCCCCACTTTTCAAACCGTTTATTAAAGTGAAAGCAACTGGAAGGAGAAACAACTTAGCAGTGCTGGAGGGGTTAGAACAGGGTGGGGGGGACTCTAGAAAGGAAACAGGGATCACTCTTCCTCCCACCCACCCCCAGGGAGCACCCTCGCAACAGCCTCCCCACAGCAGGGGAAGTCTCCTTCTGCTCCACCCAGGGAGGAAAAGTTTACAGGGGGCGTAGAAAAGGCACCAAAGAGAATAAACCCGAGCGCCCGGCAGCAACCTGAGGCCTCGGGGGGAGGGACGGGGGGAGATCGGCTGGACACTTCATCCGCTCAGCACCATCCGGACCAGCTCTGTGGAGAGAAGGCCAGGCGTGAGATCGGGCGGCTGCCCCGCAGCAGGAGAGGCCCCTCGGCAGCTGGGGGAGAAAGGGTCCTCGGGGCTAAGCCGACCAGGGCATGGGGCTTCTGGGCAGGTTCTGCTGGGGTTTGTGAAGTTTACTAAGGAGCCTGCAGCAGCTGTGCTCTAGTTCCCCTATTTAACAGCCCCCCCCCATAGAGAGCCCTAGGACCCCTGGCTCTCAGCCCTCCAGGCCCCTGCTCCTAGCCTAGGGGCCATGCACCAGCAGACAAGGGCCAGCGGGGGCCAGGCCGCTTGAGGGGGAGGATCCGACAGAGAGAAGGGGCCAGGCAGGCAGCCACTACACCGCTCCCTAAAGAAAGGCTGTTGGTTAACCTACGGGCCACGGCACCAGGCAGCAGCCAGCACTTGCCCACTCGGGCCAACGCAAGCCTCTTGCTGCTGGAAGGGAAGACCCCAGTGTCCTGCCCCCAGCTGGGGCATTTCTAGGGGGTGGGATGCCAGCCTGGGACTCCCCATCCACAGCGGGCGCCCAGCGGCCCCAACCAGCAGTATAGGCAGGAGTGGCTGCCCTGCTGGGATCGAGGCCCACGCAGCTCCCCCTGGCCAGGGCACAAGCTCCCCAGGCTGCATCTGAACCCCCCTGCACCCAACCCAGGCAGATGACACAGTCTTGCTTTAAAATCGGTGCACAGCTCCAGACAGAGCTTTCCCTGCCCCCCCCCCACTAGAGAGAGTCAGCTACATGCAGACATGCCGAGGGCAGGGGGGGTACACTGGATGGGGGGGAGCGCAATCCGGACTTCCTTTAAAAACAAAACCAAAAGAGGGGGGAGGAGGTAAGTGAAGGGGTTCGGGAAGAGGCGTACCCCGCTCGGCTTCACCCTGACAAGATGTGCCTCACAAACGCTGTTGGAAGGAACAGACATCATCAAGCAAACGCACCGGACACACGGCGCGACCAAGCGTGAGGGGATCCCCAGGGACGCACCAACACCCAGCTGCCTCCAGCTCCCAACCCGCCAGGCCCAGTGTCCGTGCCCCGGGGAGGGGAGCCAGCCACATCGCCCCCAGGGGAACTGTCAGGGGCTGGTGTTTCTGAGCACGGCCCCCAACGATCCAGCTCTTTGTTCCCTGGGTGGGAGCTGCCCCCAGGGGCTGCAGTGTCCTCAGTGGGGGAAACGAGCCAGAGGCGCCGGGCTAGTCCCAAAATGAATCCTGGCCATGGGACAGACAAGTCGCCCTCCCCACCCAGCAGAGGTCGGACTCTCCTCCCCACCTCCCCCCAGCAAGGCAGGAGAGCCAAAGCCACCAGGTGCTACAGGGCTAAGCGACCTCTGGAGATAAACCCGGGGCTGCTGACCGCAAGACACTGATACCCCCACGAGCCCTCACCTTCATAGTTAATGCAGCCATTGCTGTCTTCATGCCCGGCCACCAGGATCTCCAACCTCTTCCTCCGTCATCTTCTCCCCTGCATGGGACAGATGGGATTTTACTACAGGCCCCCCCCAGCCCCATTTGCACCTCCCCCAGCAAGCCTGGTCCCTGATCAGACACACGGGCCTTCCTCCTAGTTGCTGCTCTGCATCTGTCCAGCGATTACTGGAGCAGGGGGCTGGCAGCCAGGACTCCTGGGTTCTGTTCCCAGACTTTGGCACCATGCAACCTGGATGCAAGTCACTTCCCTGCTTTGCACTGTGGGGAAACAGAGCCCCTCCGCCAGCCACCTCGAGAGACCCGAGCTGTCCTGTCTCAGGGATGGGGCTCAAGCTCCCTAGGGCAATGGTGCCAACTGGCTACCCACCAGGACACTTCTCCTTCAGACACACTGTGGACCCTGACCCAGCCATCCCCAGGAGAGACCCGGCCAGAAGCCTTCGGCTACCCTCCTCCCCTGGCAGAGGGGGCTGCTGTGGCCAGGCCGGCAGGTGGGGTCAGAGCCTCACCCAGGGTCACGGGTAAGTGGCGGATCTCTGCCCTCATTTCAGAGCTGTTCCCCTCCTTGTCGAAGACCCGCAGCCCCTCCGTGTTGTCCTCGAAGCAGCCCTGGTCCTTGTTCTTGGCGATGGTCTGCATCATGGGCAGGAACTGCTCGAAGCTCAGCGTCTTGATGTTCATCTCTGGCAAGAGAAGGGGCGCGGCTGAGACCAGCTCTCTGGGTGGGTGCCCGCCAGGCTGGGCACAACACCCAGGGGATGGGTTCACTGGCTGCGGCAGCATCGAACCCCTCCTGTGCCAGGACCCAGCGAGGGACGGGACAGGGCCTCCCGAGCGCCAAGCCCCCAGAGCTGGGACAGGCGCCCGAGGGCCACCAGCCATTCTGCAAGGGAGCGGTGCCAGGGCACAGGGCTTAGCGCGGGGCAGGTGCCATGTACAACAAAGCTGGGTGGGAAACGAGATTTGGGGAAAAATTCTCATTCTACATTGGGACAAAAACCAAGGCCCTGGGACCCAAGAACAAACTTCGAGGCCAGGCCAGAGATTAACCTCCTCGTTCTGTGCAACAGAGCCAGCCCTGGGGGCAGGGGGTGTGTCTCCCTGCAGCTCCCCCAGCCCCCAAGTTGTAAGCCAGTCTGAGTCCCATTGTGCCATGGTCTCACTCC
The DNA here is from genome assembly GCF_965152275.1 of Natator depressus. NCBI lineage: Eukaryota > Metazoa > Chordata > Testudines > Cheloniidae > Natator > Natator depressus. Next base: position 2,381,678 of record NC_134253.1, on the reverse strand, counting down.
AGCCAATGGGGGTGGGGTGGGGGGGGAGACAGCCCCATTCTCACCCGCCACTAGCTCCGAGATGCGGGTGAGGCCCACAGCCCATTTGCCCCCTGGCGCTGGGGTTACTGCAGCGCCTGCCCATCACTCACCATCGCTCTTGGGGTTCCCCAGCACCTTCATGACCTCAGCATTCGTGGGGTTCTGGCCTAGGGCCCTTATCACGTCCCCACACTGGCTGTATAGGATCTTGCCATCCCCGATTCGGTCAAAGAGCTGGAAAGCCTCCTTGAACTCTAGAGGAGGGGGGGAAGAGTAGGGAGGGTGTCACCGTGGCCCCAGGTGCCAATCCCACCTGTGGGGGGGCCCAGCACCCCTCGGTTCAAACATGTGTCGACAAACCCCCCTTGGCCAGCCCTGATCTGCCTGGTACCCAGCCAAACTACAGCCCCACGAGCACGCACCAGGGGCAGCAGCCTCAGCCCCAGCGCCAAGCCCCCCTGCCAGGCAGCCGGGGGCCCATAGGGAAACAGGAGCTTCGGCTCAATAAGAGACAAGAGCCCTCGATAATTCCCCCATCAGGGTTCCCGAGAGCTTCAGCCTGGATTCCCAGCCCCAGATGTCTCGTATCCCGCCTTCCGCAGCAACCCGCACTAGACAGGACGCCTGCCCTCAGGGATAAGGCACCGGACCGGAGCCAGGGCTCCGGTTCCGGCTCTGCCCCAGGCTCCCAGGGACAAGTCACTTTGTTTTGCTGCACCAGCCCCACCTCAGGGGCAAAACCTACAGGAGCTGAGGGGCCACATGCGTCTCTAGCTATATCTGTTCCGGCCTAAGAGTTTCTGGGCTTCCCCTCTCAGTGCAACCCCCCATGCGCGCACTGGGAGTCACCCCCAGACCCAGAGTTAGGGGGGGCCTTACCCGGGGGAGGGAGCTCGGGATCCCACAGCAGCAAGAGCCGAAGGCAGCCCGCAGAGATTTCCCCCCCCGCTCGCGCCCCAGAAGCGAGGGGCCCGGTGTTAAGGGGAGGGGGGGCAGTCACACAGGCCCTGCCCCACTTACCTGCCAGCGGCTAGGAAGGCTACATAAGGAGGGTGAAGGCTAGTGACAGAGGAGGAGGAGGAGGAGGAAGGTCTCCAAGGGAGGGAGAGAGAGCGGTGAGGCCTTCCGCGGCGGCGGGACGCGCAAGAGATTCGCAACCCCCCCGGAAATGAAAATAGCGCGCAAGGAAGCGGGTCGGGTCGGGGCGCGCAGGGGGGCGGGGGCCACTTACCGGCCGTCTGATCCTCGGTGAAATCGCACTGCAAGGCAAGCACAGGGGGACCGCCGTCAGCGGGGCTGCCCGGGCCCCCCCTTCCCCAGGGCGCGAGGCCCGCACCCCACAAGCGCTGCGCCCCCAGTCCCAGGGGCTCCTTCCCGGGGGGGGCTGGGAGTCAGGTCCCGGGGATGTCCCTGGCTTCGGGCGGCTGGAACCTAACCGTGCCCCTCCCCCGGCCGCTGCACCCCCCCCCGGAGCGCGCCCCCTCGCCAGCCCTCTGCACCCCCCGGAGCTCGCCCCACCATGGCTGCTGCTGCCCCGGCTCCACTCCCCGCAATAGCCCCTGCGCGGGCTCGCCTCCGCCGGCCCCTTTCTACTGGCTTTGGCGTCACGCCCCAGGCACCCGCGCGTCACTCGTTATGCTAATTAGTTGCTGCATTATTCATGACCGGGCCCGGCGGTGGGGCGGGGCTCAGTCGCCACCGCTTGGCCTGTAGACACCGAGAGGGGGCCTCGCCGGGGGGGCTGGGGCGCACGGGGAGCAGGGTGGGTCCCAGCGGGGTGGGACGCACGGGGAGGGTTCCAGCGGGGGGGGGCACAGGGGAGCAGGGAGGGTCCCAGCGGGGGGACGGGGTTGGGGGCGCACGGGGAGCAGGGAGGGTCCCAGCAGGGGGGAGCAGGTGGAGCAGGGAAGGTGGGGGGGGGGCGCACGGGGAGAGGGGAGGGTTCCAGCGGGGGGGGCACAGGGGAGCAGGGAGGGTCCCGGGGGGGGGAGGGGGTTGGGGGCGCACGGGGAGCAGGGAGGGTCCCAGCGGGGGGAGGGGGTTGGGGGCGCACGGGGAGCAGGGAGGGGAACGGGTGACGGAGGGGAACAGGGCCCTCCCAGGGCTTTGTAGCCAGACAGCCAGCCCCCCCCTCAGACCAGCATTGCTGGAAACACACGGGAGCCAAAAACCACAGGGCACTTAACATGAATTCCAGCACAGCCTTTGAAGCTGAGAGAAGCACAGGTGTGCTGCTACAATGTGCCACTGGGAACATATACAACGATTGGGTTCACATCAGGCAGAGGCGCTGTGACAGACATGGCTCTTAGCCCCTACTAAACAGCATGATGCACACACCCCAACATCCTAGGTGGGAAAATATTTACCCTGATAAAAGAAATGTCCAGTAGTCGAAACTTATTGTTTCTCCCTTGCAAGTGTGAACTACTCTTGCGAGAGCTGGCGTCACCCCGACAGACCAGCCCCAATTTGGCATAGAAAGGAGAAAGAGAATAAAGGAGTACAGAGGTATAAGTAGGGGACCTACAGCACCATGATTTTTGGAGTGCTTTTCACTATCTGCTGGTCAGATAAGTGACAGCCTCCCAAGGCTTCTGCAGCTAAGAGGGTCCCTAAGCCTTGTCCCTTATTCGTCTTTCCGCGGAATTGAGTGACCGATCCTGGCTTGGCACCGCTGGAATCGAGAGATGCAAGGAGGGTAAGAAGCACCCACACCTGATCTCCTATCTTTAGTGTACACATATTTTGAAATAGAGCTCTATACTTTGTTTTCTTTCTTTGGGATTGTAGCTTCAGTTTTGTAACTTGTTTGTGTGTGTAACATCTCTACATTTAAATAAGTAGGCACTAGCAATTTTGTAACCACATGATTAGAATCTAGTTTAATAAATTTTGGTAACCATTTGTGCATAAGTCTGACTTGTTTCTCTGGTTTACTGTGAAGCAGCCAACACAATTAAAGAACCTCAGCCGTTTTGGCTATAAAGCCCGGCCATTAGGTGAGAGTACTAAGAGCCTAGCGTTGAGTTGTGCCGCCTCCGCGGGGCAAACTCTTGGGGCGCCTGTCAGTCAATCCTGACTGCCCGCTGCGAAGGAGCTCTGAGCTCTAGCAGTTAAAGTCACGGGTGTGGAGAGGCTCTTAGTGCTGCCATTGGGGCACCTGTCAGTCAGTGTTGACTGCCCGCTGCGAAGGAGCTCTGAGCTCTAGCAGTTAAAGTCACGGGTGGTTAGGACCTTGGGGCATCCGTCAGCCTAGCCCGGGCTGCCCGCCGCGAAGGGACAGTGCGTCCTAGCGGTTAAAGTCACGGATGGTATAAACGGGCATAGCTGGCACCTCACCAAACATTCTTGGCCATCGGCTAACAGGCTTCCACGAGGCTCTGGAAAGCCACAGAATGAGTGAAGGCCGAGATTTGAGCTTGTCTCTCCCCTCCCTGGTACAAGAGCCGTGTACCCGGCTGGCTCTGGCCATCCCCCTTGCCCTGGGCAGGCTCCCCCCTGGGCACAGCGGGGTAGCCTGAGGCTCATGGTGCGGCAGTGTGGGGGTTCCTAGGGCCACGTCCCCTCTGCAGGGGGCGGAATCTCGCTTTGGCACCGTTGGTGGGAGTGGTGCAGGGGGCAACAGGTGCTGGATGGCAGGGGCAGCTGGCTGGGTTAGAGGCTGGCCACAGAGCTGGGCCAGGCCTCGCTGGGCATGTTTGGCCAGTGGTACCGGCTGCCCCGCCAGCTCCTCGCCCGAGGAGAACGACGCTGCTGGAGTGTAGAACCGGAGGTGGAATGGAGCCATGAGCTGGGAAACCACCATCTAGGGAGAGGTGGAAGCAGCTTGATCTGGTTTGTCTAAGAGAAGGGCAAGAGGTGACTGGCCCCCAGTCTGCAAGGAGCCGTGGGGCACAGGGCTGGACAGCAGGGGCCTTGCTGCTCCAGCCAGCAGAGCAGGGCCCACAGGCAGCGAGCAGAAGTCAGACCAATTGCAGCTAGCGAGGAGATGCCGTGGTGAACAGGGAAGGGCATTGCCCATGGGATGGGCTCTGTGGTGCTTGGCAGTTTTCCAGGGGCGGTCGTCAAAAAGCTCCCCCGGAGTTGGGGGCTGAGGGTCATTCTTGGGCTTGGCAGATGTGGGAGGGTGGGAGCCAGCTGGGCACTTCTCACCTTGGGCTGGGAAGCAACAGTGCGGGGGGGGGGGGCCCGGACAGTGGGGAGCGGGTGCCAGTCGCCTACTGGGCCACGTGCTGGGTTTGAGGGGAGGAGCCTGCCAGGGCATTTCTCACCTCCCGCTGCCTGGCCCTGCGGGGGGGGGAGGAATTGCACAGTGCTCCTGGGATGGGGGTTGGAGTGCTGAAGGAGGGGCCAATTGCACCAGAGGACAGGGGGCCCTAGGGCTACCCATGAGCCCCAGCGGGCCCCTCGCATCTCCAACCGCCCAGCCTCACATGCCTGGGGGGGTGGGGGGAGGCAACTTGTCCTGGCTGAGGGGTACTGAGGGTTCAGTAAGTCCCAGCTGGGTGTTACAGCCCAGCCAGGCTGGCATGGCAGGTGTGCGGGGGGCGGGTGGATGTGTGCTCATCCTGCTGGAAGCCAAGGAAGCGCCCACCCCTTCGTACCCTGCATGCCCTTGGACAAATGGTGTGGACTCCAGAGCCCCGGGGTGGGGGGCAGCCTATGCAGGGCCCCCACCCCACAGCACCTAATGCTGTGAGGTGGGGAAGGGCCCCGCTTCTGAGTTCCTGCTTGAGCATTTCCTCCTCCAGCCGTTGCACCACGCCTTAAGCAGCACCAGGGTGGGATGGGGGCATGGGGCACTGTTGGCTTTATTAGGGGCTGCAGCACCCACCCTGCTGTGGGGGAGGACACAGGGTGCTGGGAAGGTGCCTTTCCTTCCATGTACGGTGCTGGTTGCAGGGAGGCTCCCAACACTGGCTGGCTCCCAAGGGCGGCCAGGCTAAACATAGACACTGCTGGGGCCTGCTTGGAAGAGTCAAACCAGCGGGAGCAGAGCGGCAGGAAACACTTGTGCCAGGCTTGCCAAAGGTGCCGCAGCCTGGCGGGGGGGCGGCGCCAGCAGGCTGGGTAAGGTGCTTTGTGCAGGGTAGGGGCAACGGCTCTTTAACAGCGTGTGTGTGTGTGGGGGGGCGTGCGCTGAGCCACCCCAGCTCCTGTTCAGTGTGCAAGGCTCCCTCGTGAGTGGCTGCTTTGTTCACCATCGCTCAGCCTAGCATGGCTGTGGGGCCTAGGGGGCAGAACACACCCCAGCCACTCAACAGCCCCCAGGCTAGGCCCTGCTCTGCTACTGACCTGCTGGGAAATCCCACCCCCATCCCCATCCGTGCCTCAGTTTCCCCACACTATTGTAAAGGGGTCTAAGAGCTGCAATTACTATAGGCAGGGTGCAGGGGTGTCCTCACCACCCACACCAAGCATCGCCCTGGGCTCCTCCCCTTGAGCACCCCCCATTTGTCCCTGTTACTCTTGTTCAGAAGTTGGCTGGGGGCTCTTCCTTCCAAGTGAGGAACCCCCTTCCCGGGGCCAGGTGGGTCGGGTGCTGGGGTGCCTAGGTGGTGCTGCTCTGCCATTCATGGCTCCCTGGGGGCTATGCAACCTCTGACTATCACAGCGAGCTGCATTTTTCCTTTCTCGCCCCCCCCCCCCACTTTTCCAGGTGCTGTCTCACCTCCCCCTCACTTTCAAAACAGGCCCAAGAGCCCCCACTTTTCAAACCGTTTATTAAGTGAAAGCAGCTGGAAGGAGAAACAACTTAGCAGTGCTGGAGGGGTTAGAACAGGGTGGGGGGGACTCCAGAAAGGAAACAGGGATCACTCTTCCTCCCACCCACCCCCGGGGAGCACCCTCGCAACAGCCTCCCCACAGCAGGGGAAGTCTCCTTCTAGTCCACCCAGGGAGGAAAAGTTTACATGGGGCATAGAAAAGGCACCGAAGAGAATAAACCCGAGCGCCCGGCAGCAACCTGAGGCCTCAGGGGGAGGGACGGGGGGAGATCGGCTGGACACTTCATCCGCTCAGCACCATCCGGACCAGCTCTGTGGAGAGAAGGCCAGGCGTGAGATCGGGCGGCTGCCCCGCAGCGGGAGAGGCCCCTCGGCAGCTGGGGGAGAAAGGGTCCTCGGGGCTAAGCCGACCAGGGCATGGGGCTTCCGGGCAGGCTCCCAGCCCTCCAGGCCCCTGCTCCTAGCCTAGGGGCCATGCACCAGCCTGTTACTCTAAAGCTGCTAATAACTAGGCCTGCCCACAGCATGGGCTCCGCTCTCCCACTCCTGGCTGGGAAGTTGGGAGTCCCCCCCCCACCTGCACTCGGGCAAGAGCTGCTGCCCCAGGCCCCATCCTTCACCCCACAGTCCCTGGCCCCAGGACACTTTCTTCCCTGTGCAGCACTTGAACCCACGACAGCGGAAAGGAGAGGGGGGAGGAAGGGGGCAGCAGAGTTTCTACAGCTACTACCAGGCACCGGGGGGCCTACAAGCCATGTGGCTTCCTGCCCCGCGCGAGGAGAGAGCTTGGCTTTATCTACAGCAGACAAGGGCCAGCGGGGGCCAGGCCGCTTGAGGGGGAGGATCCGACAGAGAGAAGGGGCCAGGCAGGCAGCCACTACACCGCTCCCTAAAGAAAGACTGTTGGTTAACCTTCGGCCCACAGCACCAGGCAGCAGCCAGCACTTGCCCGCTTGGGCCAACGCAAGCCTCTTGCTGCTGGAAGGGAAGACCCCAGTGTCCTGCCCCCAGCTGGGGCATTTTAGGGGGTGGGATGCCAGCCTGGGACTCCCTATCCAAAGCGGGCGCCCAGCGGCCCCAACCAGCAGTATAGGCAGGAGTGGCTGCCCTGCTGGGATCGAGGCCCACGCAGCTCCCCCTGGCCAGGGCACAAGCTCCCCAGGCTGCATCTGAACCCCCCCGCACCCAACCCAGGCAGATGACACAGTCTTGCTTTAAAATCGGTGCACAGCTCCGGACAGAGCTTTCCCTGCCCCCCCCCCCCCGCCCCCCACTAGAGAGAGTCAGCTACATGCAGACATGCCGAGGGGGGGGTACACTGGATGGGGGGGGAGCGCAAACCGGACTTCCTTTAAAAACAAAACCAAAAGAGGGGGGAGGAGGTAAGTGAAGGGGTTCGGGAAGAGGCGTACCCCGCTCGGCTTCACCCTGACAAGATGTGCCTCACAAACGCTGTTGGAAGGAACAGACATCATCAAGCAAACGCACCGGACACACGGCGCGACCAAGCGTGAGGGGATCCCCAGGGACGCACCAGCACCCAGCTGCCTCCAGCTCCCAACCCGCCAGGCCCAGCGTCCGTGCCCCGGGGAGGGGAGCCAGCCACATCGCCCCCAGGGGAACCATCAGGGCTGGTGTTTCTGAGCACGGCCCCCAACGATCCAGCTCTTCGTTCCCTGGGTGGGAGCTGCCCCCAGGGGCTGCAGTGTCCTCAGTGGGGGAAACGAGCCAGAGGCGCCGGGCTAGTCCCAAAATGAATCCTGGCCATGGGACAGACAAGTCGCCCTCCCCACCCAGCAGAGGTCGGACTCTCCTCCCCACCTCCCCCCAGCAAGGCAGGAGAGCCAAAGCCACCAGGTGCTACAGGGTTAAGCGACCTCTGGAGATAAACCCGGGGCTGCTGACCGCAAGACACTGATACCCCCACGAGCCCTCACCTTCATAGTTAATGCAGCCATTGCTGTCTTCATGCCCGGCCACCAGGATCTCCACCTCTTCCTCCGTCATCTTCTCCCCTGCATGGGACAGATGGGATTTTACTACAGGCCCCCCCCCCCCAGCCCCATTTGCACCTCCCCCAGCAAACCTGGTCCCTGATCAGACACACGGGCCTTCCTCCTAGTTGCTGCTCTGCATCTGTCCAGCGATTACTGGAGCAGGGGGCTGGCAGCCAGGCCTCCTGGGTTCTGTTCCCAGACTTTGGCACCATGCAACCTGGATGCAAGTCACTTCCCTGCTTTGCACTGTGGGGAAACAGAGCCCCTCCGCCAGCCACCTCGAGAGACCCGCGGTGGGGGTGGGGGGGCAGGGCTGTCCTGTCTCAGGCATGGGGCTCAAGCCCCCAAAGGCAATGGTGCCAACTGGCTACCCACCAGGACACTTCTCCTTCAGACACACTGTGGACCCTGACCCAGCCATCCCCAGGAGAGACCCGGCCAGAAGCCTTCGGCTACCCTCCTCCCCTGGCAGAGGGGGCTGCTGTGGCCAGGCCGGCAGGTGGGGTCAGAGCCTCACCCAGGGTCACGAGGACGTGGCGGATCTCTGCCCCCATGACGGTGCCGTTCCCCTCCTTGTCGAAGACCCGCAGCCCCTCCACGTAGTCCTCGAAGCAGCCCTGGTCCTTGTTCTTGGCGATGGTCTGCATCATGGGCAGGAACTGCTCGAAGCTCAGCGTCTTGATGTTCATCTCTGGCAAGAGAAGGGGCGCGGCTGAGACCAGCTCTCTGGGTGGGTGCCCGCCAGGCTGGGCACAACACCCAGGGGAGGGGCTTGCTGGCTGCGGCAGCATCGAACCCCTCCTGTGCCAGGACCCAGCGAGGGACGGGATGGGGCCTCCCGAGCTCCAGGCCCCCAGAGCTGGGACAGGCGCCCGAAGGCCACCAGCCATTCTGCAAGGGAGCGGTGCCAGGGCACAGGGCTTAGCGTGGGGCAGGTGCCATGTACAACAAAGCTTGGTGGGAAACGAGATTTGGGGAAAAATTCTCCTTTTACATTGGAACAAAAACCAAGGCCCTGGGACCCAAGAACAAACTTCGAGGCCAGGCCAGAGATTAACCTCCTCGTTCTGTGCAACAGAGCCAGCCCTGGGGGCAGGGGGTGTGTCTCCCTGCAGCTCCTCCCAGCCCCCAAGTTGTAAGCCAGTCTGAGTCCCATTGTGCCATGGTCTCACTCCAGCCAATGGGGGTGGGGTGGGGGGGGGGAGACAGCCCCATTCTCACCCGCCACTAGCTCCAAGATGTGGGTGAGGCCCACAGCCCATTTGCCCCCTGGCGCTGGGGTTACTGCAGCGCCTGCCCATCACTCACCATCGCTCTTGGGGTTTCCCAGCACCTTCATGACCTCAGCGTTCGTGGGGTTCTGGCCTAGGGCCCTTATCACGTCCCCACACTGGCTGTATAGGATCTTGCCATCCCCGATTCGGTCAAAGAGCTGGAAAGCCTCCTTGAACTCTAGGGGGGGGGAGAAGAGCAGGGAGGGTGTCAGCGTGGCCCCAGGTGCCAATCCCGTCTGTGGGGGGGCCCCCATCACTCCTCGGTTCAAACATGTGTCAACGTACCCCCCTTCGTCAGCCCTGATCTGCCTGGTAGCCAGCCAAACTACAGCCCCACGAGCACACACCAGGGGCAGCAGCCTCAGCCCCAGCCCCAAGCCCCCCTGCCAGGCAGCCGGGGGCCCATAGGGAAACAGGAGCTTCAGCTCAATAAGAGACAAGAGCCCTCGATAATTCCCCCATCAGGGTTCCCGAGAGCTTCAGCCTGGATTCCCAGCCCCAGATGTCTCGTATCCCGCCTTCCGCAGCAACCCGCACTAACCCACTAGTCCAGTGGCGCTCAACCAAGGGTGCCCATACCCTGGGGTTACCCAGAGATCTTCCAGGGGGTACATCAGCTCATCTAGTTATTTGCTTAGTTTTACAACAAGCAATAGAAAACGCCCTAGCGAAGCCAGGACCAACTACGATTTCATACAGACAATGCCTTGTTGATACAGCTCCGTACCCCACACACTGAGAGGTCAGTACAATGTTTATATTCCAACTGATGGATTTATAATCATATGGTCATAATGAGAAAGTCGGCCACTGTTTGGAAACAGCATGGCTGTGACAGATTTGTGTCCGATTTTGTAAGGGAGGTGAAACTTGGGGTACAAGCAACAAATCAGACGCCTGAAAGGGGGACAGAGCCGCTACACTAAACCCCACTCCCTTCCCAGAGCCGGGGATAGAACCCAGGAGTCCTGGCTCCCAACCTCCCACCCCCTAGACCCAACTCCCCTCCCAGAGCTAGGGAAAGAACCCAGGAGTCCGGGCTCACTCCCTCTGTCCTTACCACACTTCCTGCTTTAGCTAAAGCAAACACCAGCCAAGGGACCCAGGGAGGGTCTGGCCGGTGGGTTCGCAGAGACCCACAGCCCCCCACCCCCGGGCTGGCCGAGCCCTGCCGCGAACGGCTGGACCCCCCCCCCCCGTTTCCCGCCGGGGCGGGGCGCAGCCTGCGCTCGGCCGGGGTTTTGTGCCCATATAAGGAAGTCGCGCAAGGCACCGCGCAGGGATTGCGCTGCGCCTCCAACATTCCACCCGCGACCCGTGGGGAGCCCCCCAAGCTCCGGGTGTGCTCCCCTCCCCCCAGCCACGGGGTGGGGGGGCGGCTCAGCTGGGAGTTTGCCACAACCTGGAGCAGCCATTTCCCCCTGCGCAATCACACCCCGCCCGCAGCCTGCCGCACCCCTCCCCCTGCAACCCACAAGCGGGGGGGGTCCACACAGAGCCCCTAAAGCCAGCGCTACCCCCCCCCAATCCGGCCCGGCTGGGGGAATGCGGCGGGGAGGCTCGCAGGCTGGGCGGGTCCCGCCTGCCGGGCTTGGCCAGGAACCTGCTCATGGGTGAGCCATGCGCGCACGGGGGGGGGGGGGGTGAGTCACCCCCAGACCCAGAGTTAGGGGGGCCCTACCCGGGGGAGGGAGCTCGGGACCCCAGAGCAGCAACAGCCGAAGGCAGCCGGCAGAGATGCCCCCCCCCACAGAAGCGAGGGGCCCGGTGTTAAGGGGAGGGGGGGCAGTCACACAGGCCCTGCCCCACTTACCAGCCGGCGGCTAGAAAGGCTACAGGAGGGTGAAGGCTAGTGACAGAGGAGGAGGAAGGTCTACAAGGGAGGGAGAGAGAGCGGTGAGGCCTTCCGCGGCGGCGGGACGCACAAGAGATTCGCACCCCCCCCGGAAATGAAAATAGCGCGCAAGGGCGGAGGTCGCGCAAGGAAGCGGGCCGGGGCGGCACTTACCGGCCGTTTGATCCTCGGTGAAATCGCACTGCAAGGCAAGCACAGGGGGACCGCCGTCAGCGGGGCTGCCCGGGCCCCCCCCCTTCCCCAGGGCGCGAGCCCAGCACCCCACAAGCGCTGCGCCCCCAGTCCCAGGGGCTCCTTCCCGGGGGGGGCTGGGAGTCAGGTCCTGGGGATGTCCCTGGCTTCGGGGGGCTGGAACCTAACCGTGCCCCTCCCCCGGCCGCTGCACCCCCCCCCGGAGCGCACCCCCCGCCAGCCCTCTGCACCCCCCGGAGCGCACCCCTCCCCGCCAGCCCACTGCACCCCCGCCCCGAGCGCACCCCCCCGGAGCTCGCCCTACCATGGCTGCTGCTGCGCCGGCTCCGCTCCCTGCAATGGCCCCTGCGCGGACTCGCCTCCGCCAGACCCTTTCTACTGGCTCTGACGTCACGCCGCAGGCATCCGCGCGCCGGGAGCGGCCCGAGGCCAGGCCGCGCGTCACTCGTTATGTTAATTAGTTGCTGCATTATTCATGACCGGGCCCAGCGGTGGGGCGGGGCTAGGCTGAGTCGCCACCGGTTTGCCTGTAGACACCGAGAGGGGGCCTTGCCGGGGGGGCTGGGGGCGCAGGGGGAGCGGGGTGGGTCCCAGCGGGGGGGCGCACGGGGAGCAGGGAGGGTCCCGGGGAGGGTTGGGGGCGCACGGGGAGCAGGGAGGGTCCGGGGGGGGCTGGGGGCACAGGGGGAGCAGGGAGGGTCCCAGCGGGGGGGCGCACGGGGAGCAGGGAGGGTCCCAGCGGGGGGAGGGGGTTGGGGGCGCACGGGGAGCAGGGAGGGTCCCAGCGAGGGGAGGGGGTTGGGGGCGCACGGGGAGCAGGGAGGGTCCCAGCGGGGGGAGGAGTTTGGGGGCGCACGGGGAGCAGGGAGGGTCCCAGCGGGGGGAGAGGTTTGGGGGCGCACGGGGAGCAGGGAGGGTCCGGGGGGGGCGGGGGTTGGGGGCGCACGGGGAGCAGGGAGGGTCCCAGCGGGAGGAGGGGGTTGGGGGCGCACGGGGAGCAGGGAGGGTCCGGGGGGGAGAGGGGGTTGGGGGCGCACGGGGAGCAGGGAGGGTCCGGGGGGGGGAGGGGGTTGGGGGCGCACGGGGAGCAGGGAGGGTCCCAGCGGGAGGCGGGGGTTGGGGGCGCACGGGGAGCAGGGAGGGTCCCAGCGAGGGGAGGGTGTTGGGGGCGCACGGGGAGCAGGGAGGGTCCCAGCGGGGGGAGGAGTTTGGGGGCGCACGGGGAGCAGGGAGGGTCCCAGCGGGGGGAGGAGTTTGGGGGCGCACGGGGAGCAGGGAGGGTCCCAGCGGGGGGAGGGGTTTGGGGGCGCACGGGGAGCAGGGAGGGTCCGGGGGGGGAGGGGGTTGGGGGCGCACGGGGAGCAGGGAGGGTCCCAGCGGGAGGAGGGGGTTGGGGGCGCACGGGGAGCAGGGAGGGTCCGGGGGGGAGAGGGGGTTGGGGGCGCACGGGGAGCAGGGAGGGTCCGGGGGGGGGAGGGGGTTGGGGGCGCACGGGGAGCAGGGAGGGTCCCAGCGGGAGGCGGGGGTTGGGGGCGCACGGGGAGCAGGGAGGGTCCCAGCGAGGGGAGGGGGTTGGGGGCGCACGGGGAGCAGGGAGGGTCCGGGGGGGGAGGGGGTTGGGGGCACACGGGGAGCAGGGAGGGTCCCAGCGGGAGGAGGGGGTTGGGGGCGCACGGGGAGCAGGGAGGGTCCCAGCGAGGGGAGGGGGTTGGGGGCGCACGGGGAGCAGGGAGGGTCCCAGCAGGGGGAGGGGGTTGGGGGCGCACAGGGAGCAGGGAGGGTCCCACCGAGGGGAGGGGGTTGGGGGCACAGGGGAGCAGGGAGGGTCCCAGCGAGGGGACGGGGTTGGGGGTGCACATGGAGCAGGGAGGGTCCCAGCGAGGGGAGGGGGTTGGGGGTGCACGGGGAGCAGGGAGAGTTTCGTTCGACAGACTGAGAACCCCTCTGCAGGGGCTGGGAACAGGGGCAGCGCCTGCCTGGCCCTTTTAATGGGGTTCATTCTCCCAGCTGGCGATTGTGAACCCCGCAGGCTCTCGCTGAGTGACACCCCACCTGGGCTGACGACAGTTTTTGGGACTCGCTCCCCTGAGCCGGCGACCTGAGGCCCCAGCAAAAGAAGAAATAAATAAGACGAGAGCCGCGTGTGAAGTCTGAGTGCGGGGAAACAGCCCGAGACGGGTAGGAATTCTCACCCCCAGCAGGGGGCGCTATGGGGCGCGGGGCAGATCCCCGCTGCTCCAGTCCCAACCTTTCACCCCCTAACAAACAGGACATGGCGGCTGCATTCCCTGCAATCCTCCGGGGCCCCTGCCATGCCCTGGCTCTGGGCACCGGAGACCAGCTTGTCTCCCCAGGGCATTCCACCAGCACCCGGTGCGACCGGACCGTGCCATGGCTCCGCCGGCATAGCGCCTCCCGGGGGGCTCGTCTCCTGCTAGAAATTGTCGCGCTTTGCAATTCAGGCCTTAGCTGGGGTGGGTGGCTCCTGCCTCCGCCCTGCCCTGTAACAGAGCCTTTGAGGGGGGACCTGGCGCTGATTTCCCAACTCTTGCTTTCTGCGTGGGAATGAAATCCCTGGGCCGGGCGCAAGGACACCCTGCGGGGCCAGCCCCTGGGCCTTTTCCAGCCTGCACTCCCGCGCTTGGCCCTTCCACCTCGCCCCCGCATTGAGTGTATGCAGAACTCTGCAACCCAAGTACAGCCCCCCGCCCCCAGCGCTCAGGGTCTCAAGAAAGAGTCAGGGATGCTGAGATGGCCCCTGTGGCCAAGACCCAAGGGGCCAGAAGCTTCTGCAAACAAATGGCTTTTATTGTCCAAACGCAGGACAGGCGCAAGGAGGATTGGGTCCCTTCCCGCCCAGGATCGGGACCCTGGCTCAGCTCGGTGGGCACCCCCAGGCTGGGCTGTTGCTCTCGGGGGGAGCCTGCACCCCCTCCCCTCGGTCGATCCTCAGCCGCTGGCGTCCTGAGGTCTTGGGCGCTCCCTTGGGCAGTGGTAGAAGTCCCTTGCAGCAGCCATTGGGGGGCAAGGGGGCATGTTAGAGAGAGAGACAAAGGGGGCAGGGAACATGCCCCCACCCTGCAGAGCAATGGCTGAGGTGGCGTCAGTTGCTTAGCCCCATCCTGCCCGGTCTGGGGAGAGAAGAGGAGACAGTGAGTCGCCGGCGTGGCCTTTGGAGGCAGGGTTCAGGGTGGGGGAGTGGAGATCCCATGGCGGGGGTGGGGGGCAGGAAGGATCCAGGCCCAGAGCTCAGGTTTGTTCTGAATCTCCGTCCCCTGGAGCAGAGGCTGGAGGGAATCGTGCTCCCGGCACGGCTGGGCCAGCGGATTTGACTCAGGGCACGGGCTGGGCCCGCAGGATGTTGGGATGGTTTCAGGGAGTTAGAGGACTTGGCAGCCCTGCAAGGCGAGTATGTTCACAGGTGGGGAAACTGAGGCACGGGGAAGGACTTGCCTGAGGCCAGGGCAGAGCTGGGCATCTGAGGGGACATCTGAGCAGGCATCCTGATGCCCTATCCTGAGTAATTAAAGCAAAGCCATGCTGCCCCACTTTGCATGGGGCCCTTCCACTCCAGTGCCCTGGACAGAGCTCCCAGGGCCCCCCAAGAGGTGTGTTTGGTTTGCTCGGGCTGGGCTGTCCCCCTGGGGGCAGGCTCGCTTCCCCGTGAGGGATGTGGCACTGCAGAGAGGAGCTGGAGGAGAAGTTGAATGATTCGTGCCCGTCTGATGGCATTGGACCTCAGCTGGCAGCAGAGTAAGTCCCCGTGCCTCAGTTTCCCCATCTGCAGAACAGGGCTAAAGCTCCTGCACTCGGAAGTCTGCTGCTGGGAGGTGCTGGGGGTGGTAGCAGCAGCCCCGAAAACACAAGCCTCTTCCAGGGCAGTGGGATTTGACACACACATGTTAGAGCTGATCCGCCGGGCACGGAGATGGTTCACCCGGGTCCCGGCCAAGGGGCAAAGGCCACTGAGGCCCCTGGGACTCTCATGGGAAAGAGGGGAGAAAGAAGCAGCCACCCCCCAAAACAGAGTCAGAAAAGTAAAAGCCCCTCCTTCCCATGGGGGGCACCTACCCCACGGCACCTGCTCAGCCAGACAGGATGTGCTTGACAAAGGCTGTGGGGGGAGGAGAGCGGCATTAGACAGAGGAACTGGGCCCCCTGAGGCACCCTTGGGAGCCTCACCCCCTCCTTTCCTGGCCCCCGCAGCTGAAGGGTCCCCGACTCCGGGCTCTCACCTTCGTAGTTGATGCAGCCATTGGCGTCCTCGTGCCCAGACAGGAGGGCGTCCACCTCCTCCTCCGTCAGCTTCTCGCCTGCGGCCAGAGGGGGCAGCACGTTAGTGCTGGGGAGATGTTCCCCCACATCCGGTGCCCACCCATCAGCCCGGGGGGCCCTGTCCCTGCCGGGTACCAGACCGACAGCCCTGGGGGGGGCATCCCCCCTGCTCCTGCCCACTCTGGGGGGCCCTGCTCCCCCACCTGGTGCCAGACCGAGAGCCCTGGGAGGGCCCCGTTCCCCCCCCGTCACCCAGTGCCCACCTAACAGCCCGGGGGGCCCTGTACCTGCCCAGTATCAGACTGACAGCCCTGGGGGGGGCCCTGTCCCGGGTGGGGTGCCCCTGGCCTGGCGCTGTACCCGTGGGACCCTGCCCCTGACTTGCTGAGCCTCGCCAGCCTAGGGGGCACCTGTCTCGGGGGCTGCCCTGTGGCTGGGGCCCCTCTGCCCTGGCAGGTGGTGCTCACCCAGCGTGGAGAGCACATGGCGCAGCTCGGCCCCCATGACGGTGCCGTTCCCCTCCTTGTCAAAGACCCGCAGCCCCTCCACGTAGTCCTCGTAGGTGCCCTGGTCCTTGTTCTTGGAGATGGTCTGCAGCATGGGCAGGAACTGCTCGAACTCCACCCGCCTGGAGTTCAGCTCTGCCGTGGGAGGGAGAAACTGAGGCCAGGCTGAGCCCCCGAGGACCCTGCCATGCAGCCACCCTCCCATGTGGCTGGAGGAAGGCAGTCTGGCCCCCCATGGCACCGCATGGGGCCCCTGATGCCCCCCCACATCACATAGTCCAACCAAACCCCAAAGGAGGACCCCCATTGCTAACCCCAGTAGTCAGGGGTCTCTGAAAGCTTAGGGGTCCAGACCCACTCCCACCACACACACAATCTGCAGCTCGGGTGGGGCTGGTGAGAGCCCCTCAGAGCACAGTGGGGGTCTGGAAGTAACACCCCTCCGAGTTGTGTGGGGCAATTCCGTTCTCCCTTTGCAGCAACGGTTTCAGGCTCTCTGCAGACTCAGGCAGATGCCGTTACACTGGATTCCAGGCTTTTCCCCCGCAGCCACCCTTGCTTCCCTTTTCACAGTGCAAGCTGGGGCTGCAATGCCACGTGACTCCAGAAGCTGGGGCTTTGGGCATAGGCTGATAGCGCCTGAACCACATCCCCCCCTCCACCCCAGCCCCGCAGCTGCTGAGGCCGCTCGCTCACCATCGGGCTTGGGGTGGCCCAGCACCTTCATGACCTCGGCGTTGGTGGGGTTCTGGCCCAGGGCCCGCAGCACATCCCCACACTGGCTCAGCATAATCTTGCCGTCCCCGACTCGGTCGAAGAGCTGGAAAGCCTCCTTGTAATCTGGGGGGGGCAGAGCAGAGCAGGTCAGAGGGGCTGGAACCGGACATCCTCTGCCCGTCTAACCTGCCTGCTTCAGGCCAGGATCAGGGCCAGACTGGAGGGAGGAGGCCAGGAGTTCGAATCCCAGCTCCTCCGCTTCCCTCGGGAATTGTATTTTACCTACAAGACTGGGACGAGTTTCAAGAGGCGCCCGGCTGGTTCAGACACCAGGAGCTGCCAGCCAGGTGCTTGCCTCTTTACCCGACACCTCCACGCTGAGAGAGCTCCCTGGGCAGAGCCCAGCGCAGAGGTTGGGGGCCCAGCCATGCACCCCACACCCAGGTCCCGCCCCATGGCAGGCTGGGTAATGGAAGATGCCACATGACTAGGGTTTCTGCCCCCCGGGGATGGGTTAGCAACTGACAAGAGGTTGTTGGGGACAAAGGCCCAAGGCAGAACCGCGTAAGTGGGGGAAGGAGCTGGATTTAGCAGGGCCAGAGGTGGGTGAAGGCTGGTTGAAGAGCGACCCCCCCCAGCAGCTACACAGACATGCAGCCCATCGACTTACCCTCCAGCTGGTCCTTGCTAAACTCAATCTGCAAAGAGGAAGGGACAGAAACAGGGACATTAACAAAGATTTGAGGGGAGCTGCATGAGACCAGGGGGTGCCATGGGGGGAACGCTCCGGGTATCACCCACCAGCTCTCTGCTGCAGGGGCCGAGCTTGGTCCCCCCAGGGCCCCTCCAGCCCGACCCCGCTAAACACCTCGCCGGGGGATGTGGGGAACCTTGGTCCTCACCTGGCTGACATCAGGCTCTGCCAGCAGGGGGTGCTGTCAGGAGGAAGGCAGGGGCCCTGGCTGTGGGGGGGGGGCGGTGCCCAGTTTCGCCCGCCCCAGGCTCTGCCAGCAGGGGGCACTGTGGGGAGCAGGTGCCCAGTTTCGCCCGCCCCAGGCTCTGCCAGCAGGGGGCACTGTGGGGAGCCGGGTGGGGCCCTGGCTGGGGGGGTGCCCAGTTTCGCCCGCCCCAGCCTCTGTCAGCAGGGGGGCCGCGCATGCGGCTGAGTTCATATAAGGGTCTGATCTGCCCCCTCCCTGGTCACACTCTTTATAGGGGGCCCTACCTCAGTGCCTCAGGAATTTTCCTGCATTCTGTGCCCCCCACACAGAGGCGTGGCCGGTTGAGCCCCCCCCCCCCCCCCGGCCACAACTCGACCCCCTTAGCTCGGCCTGGCAAAGCGGTGCCCGGCGCTGGGGCTGAAATAAATCTGCCTGGAAAAGGGGGTGCTAATCCCCCTGGCCGCAGCCACCTGTCCCCGGCCTGGGAATGCAGGCCCACGCCAGGCTCTCGCCCCCCCCCCATTCCAGACTGTCATTAAAATAACAGGGCCAGCTCACTGCCTAAATTTATCCTGCCCCAATGACCTGAGCTCGCCCCCCCCCCCCCAGCTGTGACTGTCTAACAGCCCCCCGGACCCCCAGTCTCGCTCATTCCTGCGTGGAGGCTCTGGCCATTGTTGGAGACAGCCAGTAACAAGCTAGAGCTAGAACCCAGGAGTCCTGGCTCCCAGCCCCCTCTGATCCAACCCACCAGACCGCCCCCCGCCCTCGCCCCCGGTCCTGGCACCATGGCTAGAAGACAGGAGCTGGTCTCTGGCTGCTTAGCTGAGCCCCAGTTAGATGAAGTGAGTCCCCCACCTACAGCCACTCCATTGACCCCCCCACCTCAGCCCCGCTGCTGAGCACCCAGCGGAGGACAGCACTGTGGGGGCGGGAGTAGTTAGACCGGGGGGGTGGGATGGCAGCTAGGACTCTTGGGTTCTGTTCCCAGCTCCGGGAGAGAACTGGAGTCGTGGGGGCGGGGGGGGGGGGAAGGGCATCTGGACTCCTGGGTTCTCTTCCCAGCTCTGCCATTGACTCACATTCGGCAGGTCACAGCCCCTGCCTTTGCCTCAGTTTCCCCATCTGTAAAGGGGCTAATACTGGCCCTTCCCCACTGGTGGGGGGTAGCTGCTGTGTCCCTGATGGAGCCTGGGGGATCCCCCTGCCCCCCATTAGCCCTCTGGAGGGCAGCTCACTTCCCTTTCGGGGGGGGGCACACTAGGTGTAGGGGGCACCGTCCCACTCACGGCAAATGCAGGCGCTGGAGGGGTGGTCAGTATTTGGGCCACGAGGAAGCAGGTGTGTGGGGGGGTGATGGGGGGGGCATTTTCTTATCTGGCCTGCCTGTGGCAAAGTGGGTGCAGTAGAGCAGGGCAGGCCGGGGGCACTGGGGCAGCGTGTCTGCCCCCGGCTCTGTGCCATCCGGCCACGCAGCTCCCCGGCCCACTCGCATAGCAGGTTGACACCTCGTGGCGTTGCTACCACATGGGGCGAGGGACGCCCCCCCCCCCCAGGCCCAGTCCTGGCCCCATGCACCCCCCTGCTCTCGCTGCCTCCCCCTTTTGCAGCCCCCACATACCACCACTTTAGAGAGGTCAATCGGTGGCTCCTTGGGAGTCTCTGGGGCTGGGGCTGGTGCCGGGGCTGGGGCTGGGGTCGGCGCCGGTTCTGGGGCTTTGGGCTTAGCTGCAGCAGCCGCTGGCTTGGCTATGGCTGGTTTGGCGGCCGGTTTGGCCGGCGGGGCCACCGGCTTCTTCACGGGCAGCTCCTTCTTGGGGGGCATGGCGGCTGGGCCCAGCGGCGCGTGCCCGGGCGAGCGGGGCTGGCAGACGAGGCTGCAGGGCCCTGGTGAAGTCCCAGCGTGGGGCTGGCCCTGCCTGGCCCGGCTTAAATAGCCTGGAGTGACGTCAGGCTGTAGCAATGCTAGATAAGGGCAGTGGGGGGGGACGACGGGGGGGGGGGGCTAAAAATGGGAGCATCATTCATTGTCAGAAGTGACAGCTTCCCCCCGCCCCAGCTCCAGGGCTTTTCTTAGAGGCAAGCTTGAGGGGCCAGCGATGCCAAGCATGCACCAGGGAGCCAGGCCAGGCCCACAGCACAGTGCCCCCTGCCAGAGGAACCCCCCCCCAAAGCACAGGGGGCCTGGAGCTGTGTGAACGCAGGGGTTGGTGAAGGTGAGGGCTGGGCCCCGTGGACATGCTTGGCATTGCTGGCCCCTTGAGCTTGCCCGCCCCGGAGATGGGCCCCGTGGGCACCAGGCAGGGCCCTTTCCTCTGCTCAGATGGCACCGGGATCTCAGCCACAGCGCTGGGCCTGGGACCCAGGAGTCCTGACTCCCAGCCCCCGCCCCCAACTAGGCCCCAGGACTAATGGACCCCAGGTGCCCTGATGTCGCCTCCTCCAGCACCCACCCCCTCCTGGCGTGGGAATAGAACCCAGGTGTCTGAGCTCCCCCCATCAACACTAGGCCACACTGCCTGCCTAACCCCCCCCAAAGTGTGTGGGGGGCAGTGGCCGGGGGGCTGCTCTGCTGGCCACGGGCAGAGGGCACAGTACGCAGCTGGGCGATGCAGGCTACGGTGCTGGGGTGGCTGTGACCCCCAACATGGAGCTGGGAGGGGGGGCTGTGTGGCAGGGAGTGGGGGGGCACTCTCACCTCTGACCCCTCCCCCCCAGGCCTAGGCGGCGGTGCCAGCATTCAGATAAACCCCGGTGTGCTGGCTCCTGGTGGCCAGTAATGTTTGCGGGGGGACGGGACTTTTGGGAGGTGCCCCCCCCCCGGTTTAAATTCAGCCGACGATTTGTTGCATCTCCTATGCTGCTGTGAAGTGTTGCCAGCTTCAGTGAGCCAGCGCTGAGTGCCGCAATCTCTGTCTAAGCAGCTGCTGTGGCCCACCCCAGAGGTGGCTGCATCCCAGTGCTGGGTGCCGCAATCTCTGTCTAAGCAGCTGCTGTGGCCCACCCCAGAGGTGGCTGCATCCCAGTGCTGGGCGCCGCAATCTCTGCCTAAGCAGCTGCTGTGGCCCACCCCAGAGGTGGCTGCATCCCAGTGCTGGGCACCTCAATCTCTGCCTAAGCAGCTGCTGTGGCCCACCCCAGAGGTGGCTGCATCCCAGTGCTGGGCGCCGCAGTCTCTGCCTAAGCAGCTGCTGTGGCCCACCCCAGAGGTGGCTGCATTGCAGTGGGATCCCTCAGCCCCCCAAGGAGCTGGGTGGGTTAATTAGCACCTGGAAATTACCCTGAGTGTAAATGAAAGTGCCAGGGCCAGGCTGGGGCTGCCCGGCCCTGGCCCTCGGCCGAGCCCTGCCAGCTAAGCAGGGGTTGATGGAAAAGTCCAGCTGGCTGGTCCTCCGTCACGGCTTGATTAAGGGTTGGATTGAGGCCCGCGGTCATCGCCGAGCTATGTGCCTCCCCCCGCAGTCCCATGAAGCGGGTTTCTCCGTATATTATTATTAACGAGCTGGCCTGGCTGGGTGCCCAGCAGTGCTGAGCAGGGGTCAGGGCTCATGGCGCAGCTCCATGAACCAGGCCAAGCCCGGGGGGGGAGGGGGCAGAAGGGAGGGGCCAAGCCCAGCAGCTCTGGAGGGTGCAGGGAAGAGGGGTGTTTAGGCCTGGCACTTGGTGGGGAGATGGCGGGGGGGGATGCAATGCCCCCTTCACAGCCTCCCCTAGGGAGTGAGTCTGGCTCCACTACCCTGGAGCATAAATCCTTGCTGGGGGCTGGGTGCCACCCAAACCAGCTCCCCCGCCACTTCCACACCCTCAGTGGGGCTGTGCCCACCCTGTGCCTCAGTTTCCCCTGTGAAACAGGGCAGCTTCCTGCCCCCTGGGGCTGAGGGTTGGGACCCATGGGCCAGTCACAGGTGGAACCCACAGGGGTGAGGCCATGCAGGCACAACTTGACACTCGTGGGCTAGCCCCCACCCCGCCATAGATCGGGGCCCACGCAGGAGCGGCTCTGGGCACGGTGAGACCTCCTTTCTCTGCTCCAGCCTGTCTCAGACGGGTGGGGCCCAAGACAAGCCCCCCAGGGTCCCCTGCTGCAGCCTGTCTTAGAGGGGTGGGGCCCAAGACAAGCCCCCCAAGGTCCATCCCGCGGTGGAGCGGGCATGGACTGGGGGCAGCATCCCCTGTTGGTCTCTGGGCCCCGCCTGCCGTTCTCACCCGTGTCTCCCCTTCCTCCCGCTGCGGTGGGCCCAGCACCTTGGCAATGGTTTGTGCTGGGGGCTCCCCTTCAACCCCCCAGCATGGGGAGGGGGCTGAGTTAGCAAAGAGCTGGAGGGAGGGGATCCCCAGCAAGGAAACGGGCAGAGAGGGAATCGCTGCCCCACCGGCTCAGCCCAGAGCCCCAGCTCCTCCCGGGGGGCAGCTGAAAGGCACCGGAAGAGCCGCGATTGGCAGGAGCAGGGGGGCAGGGGAGGGGATTAGGGGCTGTAATCCCTGGGCATGCGCCAGCCGGCTGCGGCTCGGCAGGGGGTCGGGTTCAGCGCCCGTGGGCACGTACGGGGTGCAAAGAGCCTGAGGATTGTTTGGGGACAGCCGCAGGCCGCCTACAGCCTGTTAACCCGGCTTAGGCTGCTAATCCGGCCCCACTTCATCGCAGCCCTCCTGCGGCTCAGCCCACCCCACGGGCATGCCGGGGGCAGCTGCTGGGCCGAGGGGCTGTTACTCTAGGACAGGGCCTGGCCCGGGCACAGCTGGCCAGGCCCCACTGAGCCTGTCTCCGCCGGGGGCCAAAACCAGGCCGCCGCGGGGGGATGAGCCGGCCCCCTGCACTCCAGCCAGGCCCGAGCCCTGAAGCGTGAGCCGCAATCCCTTTCGGCAGTGCTGTCGTCAGGTGAAAGCCAGTTCTGCCCGGCGCTGGCACCGGGGCCAAGGTTGGCCGGGGCGGGGGGAGAAGGGGAGCGAGGCCAGGCCTGGCCCAGATCTACAGATTTAACCTTCAAATCGGCAACACTATTAACATGGGCCTGGCTTGTTCCCAGGGGGAAGGGGGAGAGCCGGGGGGGCCGCCCCCTCCCCCTCCATCAGACCCAGTTCCCACAGCTCGGATCCACCGGCCCTGGCGCAGGAGGGCAGACAGCGCGGGTACGGCAGGCAGCTCGCCAGGGCTGGGGTAGCTGAGAACCAGACCCGAACCCCATGGGGGGCGCTCCGGGGGCTGGAAAGTTGGACAGGCCCCATCGAACGTGGAAGGTTCCCCTGTGACCTGCCCGCGAGGTGAAACGGACGTCACTGGGCCAGTCGGCTGCTCGCTTTTATTGGCAGAGGCGGGTTACAAGGGTGCTGGCCTGGCAGACGTGGGCCCGGCCCCACAGGCAGCGGGCGCGATTGAGTCCGGCCGCGGGGGTGCCCGGCTGGTGCTGGCTGCGAGGGACGCTCCTGGTGCAAACACTCGAAAAGTGGCGTCTTCACAATACGGATAAATAGGGCGCAAGAGTTTTTGGCTTGAGCAGGGGGCGGCTCCCACGGGGAGGGACCAGGGCACCGTCCGGAGGAAATCTACCTTCACCCCATGCCCGGGGGTACGGGGCAGAGCCCTCCTGCCCCCTCCAACCAGCCTGGAGCCCGCTTCTCCCACCCTGATCCGGCTGCTTTATAAAACAAGAATGAAAAGGCACGTGAGATAAATAATGTAAAAAAGCCGAGACGTTGGCACAAGGAAATAAAAAAATCCCAGAGAAGGGAAAAAGAAAAACAAGACGAGGGCCTTGGAGAGAGCAAGACACTGCGCGGGGTTGGGGGGGTGTCTAGACCCTTAGCGAAGAGCACGAGCGGCTGCATTTTGCAGTGGGGCGGAGGGGGCCGGTGGGTTCTGTGATGGGGCTGGGAGCCCTGCTGCTGGGTACAGGGGAGGTGGCAGCTGGGAGTTTCTTCCGACAGGGTCTGGGGTTGGGAGAAGCTATATCATGGGGTGAGGGGGAAACTTTCCTTCTTGGGGCGATAAACCCATTGGGGCTCTCGCCGCTCAGGACAGGATCCCTGCCCTCCGCGGCTCGGCGGGGGTCTCACCCGCGCCCGTCACCCTGGGATCTGGGCTGCTTTCTCTACCACACTGGGGCAGCTCGTGCCAGCTGGGACAAGTCGGGCACGGCCTGCCTTTCGGACCAGGCAGGTGGGGTTCTTGGGGGGGGGGCCACGTCCCACCCTGCTGCCTGACCCCTGCTCCATCTGGGGTCGTGCCCAAGAGCCAGGACGAGGCCCCAGGCCCCTGCTTGGCTCCGCCGTGGGTCCATTTTCTTTGGTCAGTTAAAAGGCAGATTGTGTTTGGCATCCCTGATCAGACACGCGGGGTGGGGAATGGTGGGGGTGACCCCCCCCATCCACAGCCCCCCCCCAGCGTTCACCCCCATGGCTTCACACCGAAGAGGACGGAAGAGAGGCGCGTGCTCAGAGCCACACAAGCGAAGGCTGGTGCCGCCAGGGGCGGGCGTGGGCTGGACCCTGCTGGGAAGCGGGGGGCTGCCAGGGGGACTAAGAGCTGCTCTTGTCGTCTTTCAAGTTGTGCCTGGAAGATCAAGGGGGGGTGGGGGGGAAGCGTGTGAACGGGTGGGCAGCTGCCTCCAGAACTGCCCCCCCAGCCCAGATCCCACCCCCACGGAGCAGGGGCCTTTGCTGAGCCGAGCTGGGCACCTGTGGAGCTGGGGACGGTGACCCAGGAGCAGCCCTGGCCCCCAGACCCACAGTGCTCGGGGTCCCCGATGCAGCCAAGGGACCCCCCATCCTTCCTGGGGAGCTTGAGATTCTTCAGACCCACAGGGATGCAGGACACGGGGCTCCATTCTGGAGACGGCTGGGGCCCTGCACTGCTCTGTCTGTGGGAAGCCGCACTGCAGCCACCTTCCCACCTTGGGGTCTGAGGCCACAGAGATCAGGGAGCCGCACTGGCCCTGGACTTCGCCAGGGGAACCCACCTGGTCCTGCCTGCTCTCCCCAGAGAGGGGGAGCGTTCCCAGACCCCCCCCCCCATTGCTCCAGCTGCGGGGAGGGGCAGGGGGCATTCCCAGACCCCCCCCCCATTGCTCCAGCTGGGGGGAGTGGCAGGGGGCATTCCCAGACCCCCCACCCATTGCTCCAGCTGGGGGAAGGGGCAAGAGACATTCCCAGACTCCCCCCCCGTTGCTTAGCTGGGGCAGGGGGTGTTCCCAGCCCCTCCCCCCCCACTCACCACTGGGCCCTGCTCTGGGTCAGGTCCACCTGCGACAGGTCAAGATGCACCTGGGGAGAAAGAAGTAAGAGTTATGTGATTGTTCTCCCCCCCTCGATCGGAGAGCCCAGCGGTAACCATGGCGATGCCCCCCCTTACCTTCCCCAGGGGCTCCTTCTCCCGGGACATGAAGGAGACGCTGTTTTTGACGCAGGCCTCCAGCTTCCTCCGCGTGGCCTCCTCCAGGGACAGCTCCCACTCGAACCTGCCGGGCGGGGCGTGGGGGGGAGACAGAGCTGTGAGGGGAGCCTGGGGACGGGACCTGCACCAGTGGGAAGAGGTCTCCCCCACCCCAGCCCATCACTGCCCCCCATCACCTCTCATTGAACTCGGGGTTCAGGGTCCTTTTCCGCACAGTGGTTTTCCTCTTGGTCACGCGGTTCTTGTCGGGCAGGAGGATCAGGGAGACGTAGGGGTCGGGAATGTCCTTCGAACTCGCCCTCAGCTTCCTGGGGAGGCAGGGGAGGGCGGGGGGACACACACAGCGTGAGGGGAATCAGAACGTGGCGAAGCTCTACCGCCAATGCAGAGACGTGCCCAGAAAGCCAGAGCAGCACCGACGGGGGCTGGTGCCAAGCTTCTGGGGGGCCCCTTTGGGTGCCCAGCCTGTGTAGGGATGTGGGGTAACCTGGAAGCTGAACCCCAAAGGCCCAGATCTTACAGCTGCTGGTAGGGGAGCTCCAGGAGGGGGACGATGGGCACCAGGTACCTACCACCAGCTCCAGCCAGTAGTGGGAGCCTCTCGCAGCCCTGAGGTCAGGCCTGAGTGGGTCACCTGGGGGAGGGCAGGGGGGAGAGGGGGACGCAGTCCCCCTCCAGTGAGCTCCATTCAGTGGCTCAGAGCAGCTGGTTCTGTAACCAGGGGCTGAACCGAGCCCCCCGCCGGCCAAGAGGAACTTAAAGCTCACACAGGGCAGCTGGAGAACCCAGGCGTCCTGGGAAACTCCCCCCGCCCTGAAAGGGGTCCCAACATCTCCGCATCGCTATGCTCGCGCCCCCCCCCCCATTACCTGCAGGAATGTACGACGACAACTAGCTTGCGCTCATCCGTGTGGTACCAGGCTGTGAGTTGCAGCTGGCCCAGGGGACCCTCCGCCAGCTCCAAGTTACTGTGCCGGAGAGAGGGGGCAGCGTTAGGGGGGGCCCCGGAATCCTGCCCGTTCGGGTGGGTGCATTATTAGCAGTATTATGGTAGCACCTAGAGGCCCCAGCTGAGTCTCTTTATGACATGAGCTTTATTAGCGGTATTACAGTAGCACCACTGTAGCGTGCCCATTATTAGGGGCATTATGGTAGCGCCCGTGTAGTGGGCCCTTTATTAGCAGCATTACGGTAGCACCGCTGTGGTATGCCCTTTATTAGCAGTGTTACGGTAGCCCCTAGAGCCCCCAGCTGAGATCCCAGCTCCATTATATCATGCTCGTTATTAGTAGCGTTACGGTAGCCCCCCAAGTGGCAGCTCCTGGCAGTGCCAAGTCGAGCCCAGGGAGGTGGGGAGGGCCCCAGGGTCCCCCAGGAAAGAGCTGGGAACCCAGGGGGCCGGACGCTCCAGCTGCACCCCCCTACTCAGGCACCCCCCACCTGTCCATGTGGGTGAGGCGGTGGCGCAGCTCCTGTGCAGGGCCGGCACCCCCGGGGTCCCCGTCCTCCCTGACGTAGAGCTCCGGCTCTGACCCCCCCGGCTGCTTCTTGGCCTCCTCGCCAGCTGACGGGGTGCTGAGGGTCTCCACCCCCGAGTGCTGGGAGACCAAGATCTGGGGGGCGGGAAGAGACAAGGGGATCAGAGGGGTTCAGTCTCCAGTGCACCCGGCCCCCCCCCGCCCCCCCGCCGGGCGACTCACCCCCAGCTGCACCCGCAGCAGGACCTGGCTGCCAGGGCCAGAGTGGCTGAGCGGGAACCAGCGGTCGAGCACCAGCGTCTCTGCCGCCAGCAGCTGGGTGAGGGGCAGGCTCAGCGCCCCCAGGCTCTGCCCCCCCTCGTCCTTCACCTGCGGGCGGGACGGACGGACAGACAGAGCTCAGGCCTGGGTCAGCCAGTGGAGGGAAGGATGGGGGGTGTGTGTGGAAATTTACCTGCAGCTCCAAGGACTCCACGTGGGGGCGCTTGACGAGGAAGGAGAAGCCTTCGTCCCAGATGGGCTCCGAGGTGGAGGTGGAGATCTGGGGGGTGGGGCGGTGGGGAGCCTGTGAAAGCAGAGAGGCCAGGACCCCCCCCCCCAGCACCACCAACCAGCTGCCACACACCCCCTCCAACACACAGGGGTGCCCCTCCGCACGGCATACCCCTGGGCACAAGTACTCCCCCAACACCCGCTCTGCCCCCTGTCCCAATGCCTCTCCCTCTCCAGCAGCCCCACCACTGGGCAAACCCCCCAGACCATCCCCCCGACCCACAGGGACCCCCCCCCGTTTCCCCCCACATTTGTCCCAATGCCTCTCCCTCTCCGGCAGCCCCCATCACCAGGCAAGCCCCACAAACCGACCCCCGCGTCCCGCTACCTTGCTCTTGTAGGAGACATTCCGGAGGGAGAGGCTGACGTAGGGGCTGGGGGGCTTGGAGCCCTTCCGGAGCTGGGGAGAAGGGGGGCGGTGAGTGGAGGAAACCTAGGGGGCACAAGCCCCATGGAGCTGGCCCAGCCCCCACCCTCAGGACCAGGCAGTGGGGTGCACGACAGGCTGTGCCGGAGGCCCCCAGCTGGTGCCGGGGCAGCCTGGGAATCTGCCCTGCTCGGGGCCGGCTGGCACAAGCTGGAGCCACCCGCCAGGAGCCAGCCACGGCCGCAATCTGGGGGTCTCACAAGGACGGGGGCAGAGTGCGCACAGAGGGTGGAGCAGGAGGCCTGGGCGAGGACGGGACCCAAGAGTCCAGGGGGTTCGGGGCGCGCTCACCGGCAGGTCGGCCGCCCGGTCCAGGAAGACAGAGAGCAGGGCGGACGAGAGCTCCGCGCTCCTCTGGCTTTGGGTCAGGCTGTTCACCATCAGCACCTGGAACGGAGCCAGCGTGAGGCCCGGCCCGGCCCCGCGGGTCAGCGCCAGGGGGCTGCCCACAACCGTGGGCAGGGGAGGGGAGCATGGCGTCCCACCGCGAGGGCTGGCTACAGAGCAAGCGCCCAGCACGCGGCCTCGCTCCCTCACTCCCCACCCGCAGCCCCCCGCTGGCTGGTGCCCCTCAATCCCCAGCCCCCCGCTGGCCCAGCCCTGGGCTCCCCCCACCTCCAGCTCTGTCGGTGGCCCTCACTCCCGACCCGCAGCCCCCCGCTGGCCCAGCCCTGGGGTCCCGACCCACAGCCCGGCGCTGGCCCTGTCTTGGACGGGTTGCATAGCCCATGGGGCTAGCTCATCTTCATTTTATTCAGCGGTAACACAAGGGGCCTGCGGCCCACAGGACATAAGCTTCGGCCGTTGGCACAAGGCTTGAGGCCCGTGATGGTGGCCCGGAGAAACGGCCGAATGGTGACCCCCCCAGGCAGCCCCCCGGGCGCTGGCGATGAGGATGTCAGCTGACATCCCAGGTTGTTCTGCCCCCGACGGGGCGGACGGACGCTCTGCGTTACCTCCCTCACCGGCTTGGCAGGGCTCCTGCAGCCTGAGCGGTGCGGCTGTGCCCCCCGGGGGTCCCGGCTGTACAGCAAAGCCCGGGCCCGACCCTGGGCCAAGCACCCGCCCCCCCGCAGAGCCAGGGCTGGGGATTCTCCGGGAGCCAATACCGAATGGGCCTGGGGGGGGCTTGCGTCGCTTGTGACATCTGCTGCGTTTTGAACCCACTGTCCGCTGAGCCCCACAGTATCGCTGTAGCCCCCCGCCCCCCCGGGCTGAGAGCTGACCCTGGCCCTACCCCGCTCCCTGGGTACTCTGTGCTCCAGCCCACAGTGCCCAATGCAGCCTGCCCAGGATGCAGGGGGCTGGCTGGGCCCCCCTCCCGTACCTGCTCCAGCTCGGCGCCGTTGGGGGTGGGGGGCAGACACTCCAGCCTCACGT
Source organism: Natator depressus (assembly GCF_965152275.1). NCBI lineage: Eukaryota > Metazoa > Chordata > Testudines > Cheloniidae > Natator > Natator depressus. The sequence continues at coordinate 2,352,944 of NC_134253.1, read as the reverse complement.
GGAGGCGGCCGGATTTCACGTCCTCCAGGGGGAGCCACTGGAAGGAGAAAGGCAGCAGGGGTCAGATCCCCTTGCCCGCCCCAGCCCCCCGCCCCCTTCCCCCACTGCTGCCCCCAGAGGGCCCATGAGCTCCCACCTCGTCGATGAACCGGCTGCTCAGGGCTCGCTTCAGGGCGATCTTACACCTGAGGGAAGAACACGGGTCAGATTGGGGGGAGGGCCCCCCACACAGCTTCCTCTAAAGCTGAATCGTGCTGGAGGGCCCTGCAGACTGGGCAGGGGGTGCAGAGAAGCCCTCGGGGGGCCCCCAGCTGCTCCCCGAACCAGGGAACCCCAAGAGGAGGCGAGTGGAGCAGGTGGGGGCTGGGAGCCCCGGTTTGATTCATTCCTCTCCCCTGCCCCGTTCCGGTCCCAACCCACCTGCCCAGGAAGTCGTCCTTGTCGATGTCTTTGTCGTAGATCTCAAACTCCACCTCCTGGCCGGGGATCTCATTCACGATGACCTGGGGGGGGGGGCAAACAAGGGTGTGTGGAGGGGTCACCAGAAGCCCACCACCACCCGGCACAGACCAGGTTGGGACAGTGCGGGGCCGGGAGCCAGGACTCCTGGGTTCTCCCCGGCTCTGAGAAGGGTGGGGGGGTCTAGTGACTTAGAGTGGGCAGGGGCTGGGAGCCAGGACTCCTGGGCTCTACTCCCAGATCTGACCGCTGCATGACCTTGGGTGGTCCCGCCCTTTGTGCTGTTCCCCCATCTGTAGAATGATGGATGAGACCCCCCACCCCGCCCCTTGGGGGTACTCAGGGGCAGGAGAGGAGGGGAAATGTCTCTCTGCCTCCTCCTGGCAGGCTCAGCTCGGCTGGTCCTGCATAGCCCCCCGGGAAGGGGAGGGGCTGTGGCGGATGGGGTGAGGGGCACCCCTCCACTCTGCTCCCCAGGGCTCTTCCCAGCCTGTGCCCCCCTCACCTCGTAGACCTCGTTCCAGCGGGGGCTCAGCTCCTCCTTGATGACGTGGCTGCGGAAGCTCTGCCCGCCCAGCCGCACCTTGGCGTACGGGTCCGACTTGCCCCGGATCATGCCGCCCATAAAGTTGTCCTTGGCGATGAGGTTCTCAGCTTCCAGCAGGTGAATGCGGATCACGCTCTGCGGGGAGGGGTGGGGGTGGGAGCCTTCGCATGACTTGCTTCCCCCCACAGCCACCCCCGACGCTGCACAGGAGAGCCCCCCTCTGGAGTCAGCCCTAGGCTCGCTACCCGCGTGGGGGCTCCGTCTCCATGGCCCTGCTAGGAGCCCGGCGAGCACCCGGTGCCCTGGGCCAGATTCGAACCGGCCACCTTGGGGTGCGGGGCTTGTCCCAGCGCCCCATGGGAGGGGCTGGCTGCGGGGCCCATACGGTGAGCATCCCCCGCCCCCTCCTGCGGCTGTACCTCGGTGCCGAACTGGGCGTCGGGGCTGGCTCGGCTGGGCCGGGGCGGTGGGTCCACACTGCTGCCGACGAATGTGCTGGTCTCCACGTCCGACTGTCCTGGGGCGCACGGCCGGGGAGAGGCGCAGACCTCGGGAGCGTCCAGGAACAGGATCTGTGGGGAGAGCGGCACCGGGCATCACGGGGGGCAGCTGATGGTGGCTGCAGAGCTCTCAGCTGCTGGGGGACACCCCCGCACCCGAGATCCACCCCCGGCCCCGGGGGCCAATCCCTCTGCCCTGGCTTCACCCGCATGACGAGCTTCATGTAGATGCGGCTGCCCGGCCCCGAGTTCTCCAGCTGGAACCACTGGTCCAGCGTCATGTCCTCGGCCGTCAGCAGGCGGGACAGGCGGACGCTGAGTGAGCCCAGGCTGGTTTGGCGCGTGTCGTCCTTCACCTGCAGGGGGCGGAAGGGCTCCTGTTATTGCCCAGGCAGGGGGAAGGGGCGGGGCTATGGCAAGGGGGTGGAGCCTGGCAGAAAGGGGGCGGAGCCCACCTGGATGTCGATGTCCTGATTGGCTGGGTCCTGGAGGAAGAAGCGGAAGGCCTGGTCCCAGACGGGGGAGCTGGTGTTATAGACGATCTGGGGGGAGGAGATGGAGCTGGGTTACAGCGCCCCCTGCTGGAGCAGGCCAGGGCAGGAGGAGACAGGGGCTGCCCAACAGCCAGCACCCCCCAGCTCCTCACAGCACCCCCTCTTGGGAGCTCCCCCAGCTCCTGCCCCCCACAGTGGCCCCTGCTGGGAGCCCCCACAGCTCCTGCCGTGTTCCCCACAGCACCCCCTCTTGGGAGCGCCCCCACTCCTGCCCTGCTCCCGACAGCACCCCCTCTTGGGAGCCCCACCCAGCTCCTGCCCCACTCCCACAGCGGTCCCTGCTGGGGGAGGCTGGAATGGGCGGAGCTGGGGGCTCCGTTTTGGCTCCACTCTTTTTGCGAGCCCCCCATCACACGGTAGCCGGGGGGGGGCCGGGGTCACCACGGCCCCGAGGCTGCCCCAGCGACGGTGGCTCACCCTGCTCTCCCGCGTGACGTCCTGCACTGAGAGCTGCACCATGGGGTTGGGCTCCTTGCCGGGCTTCTTCTGCTGTGGGGAGACACGGGGGGTCACTGACGGTAACCGGGGGCCAAGACCCAGCTCAGCTCAGCCCAGCCCAGCCCAGCCCTCCTCCCCATCCCCCCAAGGACAAGCCCCCCCAGCCCCACTCAGTACAGATCCCTTCCTCCCACTTTCCCAGACACCCCTCCATGGCGCCGATACTCACAGGAAGCTCCTGGGCCCGGTCCAGGTAGACGACCAGGATGGCGGCCGACGGCGCCTCTGGTTTGGAGGAGATTCCTCGGTTCCTCTGGAGGACCTGGGGGGGGGGGGGAGGGGGAGTCACCCCTGAAAGCTCTGGCCCAACAGACCCCCCTGTGGGGCCCCCCCATTCTTGTCTGCCCAGGAGTTGGTCTTCCCCAATCCCCCCATGGATCTTAAGCTGAACTTATCCGTCCTCGCAACCGCCCTGGTCTCTGCAGAAAGGGAGGCTGCAGTCAACTGATGATGGAGTCCCAGAGCTGTGGAGAGAACCCAGGAGTCCTGGCTCGCAGCCCCCTCCTCCCCCACTCTAACCACCAGACCCCACTCGCCTCCCAGAGCTGTGGAGAGAACCCAGGAGTCCTGGCTCACAGCTCCCTCCTCCCCGACTCTAACCACCAGACCCCACTCGCCTCCCAGAGCTGTGGAGAGAACCCAGGAGTCCTGGCTCGCAGCTCCCTCCTCCCCCAGCTCTAACCACCAGACCCCACTCGCCTCCCAGAGCCAGGGAGAGAACCCAGGAGTCCTGGCTCCCAGCCCTCCTGCTCTAACCACTAGACCCCACTCTCCTCCCAGTGACGGGGGGGCTGCACTGTGGTGATGTCCTCTATCCACAGCCCTGGCTCCGGCAGGACGCCCCCCGTGGAGGGAGCCCCTCAGAGTCGAGGGGAGCCCAGGCTGGCGCTGGCCGCGACGGGGGGACAGGATCAGGCTCCTGGGCCCTCCCGGTCCCATTCCTGCATTTTGGGGGGGGCTCTCACCTGCTCCAGCTTGGAGGCATCGGACATGGGTGTGAGCCACTCCAGGCGCAGGTGGAGCTGGCCCCGGCCACCGTCCTGCAACGGGAACCACTGGGGGACGGGACAGGACTTGGGTCAGTCCCTGAATCCCATTTCCCCCAGCCCCCCACTTCCGCCTCTGCCCCTCACCTCCCTCCTGAGCCCCGTCTGCCCCTCCCCATCCTCAGCCCCCATTTCCACCACAGCCCCCCTGCGCCCCCGCACCTTGCTCCACCCACTCACCTCCCCACCCCCACAAAGGGATCATCTCTGACCCGCCCAGATCCCGCCCCCCCACCGCCGGGCCGAGCGTCTCTCAGAGTTGGGCACCAAATGGGTTTCTCGGCCCGGGGGAAAATGTTCCCACCCCAAATCGGGACAAAAAATCGAAATCTTGAAATTTTTTCCATCAACAGGGGGAAAAAACCATCCCGGTTTGGCTCAGTGTTGGCCTTTTCCGAAGCCCAACGCTGGGATTGACCCGACGTTCCGGACCCCGCGGCTCCTCGGCTCCGCGCCTCTCACGGCTTGGAACCGTCTCCCTTCCCAACCCTTTCCAGACGCCCCCCCCCGGCCTCGGAGAGAGACTCTCAGCCAGCCAGCCTCTCCCAGGGGAAACGCGAAGTCAAGAAATTCCCAGGCAGTTCCCTCACCTCCACACCTGGGGAGGCACCCCCCCAAATCCACGCACCTCCCCCCCAGTGCTCCCCCCGGCCCTTCAGTCCCCAAATCTGCCCCAACTCCCTCCTGCTGCCCCACTGACCTCCTCCAGCACGCGGGCCTGCAGCACCTCCCCGAAATCCAGCTTCATCCTGGAAGGGGCGGAAGGAGACGCCGTGAGCGCCCGGCTGGAACTCGCCGCTCCGAGGGGGGGTTGAATCTGGCCCTGGCCTCCCCAGTGGCTTCAGCCATCGTGGTTCTGCCCATCCCCAGAGCAGGGCTCCCCCCTGTGCGGATCCCAGCCTGGTGCCCCCCCACCCGCATCTCTCACCTGCCCAGGAAGTCGTCCTGGTCGGGGTCCTTGTCAAACAGCTCTACCTCCAGCTCCTGCCCCGGCACCTCGTGCACGACGAACTGGGGGGTGCGGAAGAAGTGGGAGGGGTCAGTGCATTGGGAGGGGGGAGCGCACCAAGCCCAGACCCACGTGCACCCCACCCAGGGCTCCGTCCCCCTCTAGCGCCCGGGCCACGGGCAGCCATCTGAGAGGCTCCCCGGCTAGTCGGGCTGCAGTGCCCCGAGTTCGAGTCCCACTGGCCGGCCGTGGGGCACGCTCACCTCGTACGTCTCGTTCCAGACGGGGTTCAGGCTCTCGTCGATGACCTGGCTGGTGCAGAGCTGGGTGCCCACGCGGACGAGGGCATAGGGGTCCGACTTGCCCTCGATCAGCCCCTTCACGTACTTGTCCTTGGACTGCAGGTCCTTGGCCTCCCGCAGGTGGACGCGCACAATCCCCTGAGGAGCCAGGGGGGAGAGACTCAGCCGGGCCCTGGAGCCCCGGCCCCTCCCCCCGGGCGCGGTGCCGGCCTTACCCTGGGCAGCGGGGAGCGGAGCTGGGCTGCGTCATGCAGGTCGGGCACCAGGGGCACCAGCAGGCGATTGGGCAGCACCAGGAAAGCCGCGATGGAGTCCATGATTATGGAGTCCGACAGGGAGCTGCAGGGGGGCGGGGCAAGGGCAGAGCTCAGCTGGCTTGGGTGGGGGGGAACTGGCCCCAGCTCCCCCCCATCCCATAAACGTGGAGGGGAGGGTGACCAAGGAACAGCTGGGCTGCGGGGTATGGGGGCGCGGACCCGCACTGGACAGGGAATGGATCCTGCTGCGCCCCCCCCCCTCCAGTTGCCTCCCTGCCCTCCAACCCCACCCCCTGCTGCGTGGGGCATTCACTGGGCGTGGGGACCCCCAGGCTGCGAGTGGGGAGGGTGGGCAGGGACTCACCTGAGCCCTGGGATGTCCAGGAGGTTCGTCATCCCCGTCCAGTTAATGTCCAGAGTCTGGGGGAGGGAGAAGCAAGGGCGGGGGTTTAGACTCGCCAGCTGCTCCCCCTGAGCTGGAGGGCACACTGGGAATCCCGGACAGACGGACAGACAAGGTGGGTGCACTTCTTATCAGCGCCCCCCCCCAAAAGGCATCTTGGCATCTCCCAGGGGCCCCTGCAGTCAACCCCCCCCCCGTGGCTGCATCCAGTGAGCCAGAGCCTGGGCCTGGGGCCGTGGGGCCACGACACGTCCAGGGACTGACGCCCCCCCAGCCCCCAGGCTGCACAGCGGGGAAGCCTGGTGCTCAGAGCCCAGGGGAAACCCAAGTCCTGTCCCCGCCCCCGGGAGCCATCTGCACCCCCAAACAGGAGAGCAGGTCCGGCCCCAGACAGATCTCCCATCTCCCACCCTTGTCCCCAGCGCCCCACACATTCCTCAGCCGGGGCGGGGGCCTTGGAGCCAGGTCTCCCTGCAGCCCCCAGGCGTTGGGGGGGGCTGTACTCACGGGGCGGCGGATGAAGAACATGGTCAGGGCCCCCACGATGGGCATGTCCCCGATGAGGGGCTCCAGGATGACGCGAAGCACCCCGTGCAGCTGGGGGCAAGACGGAGAGTGAGCGCCCGGCCCAATCCCCCCCCAGACTTCCCCAGCCCCCACCCCGCACACCTCCCCCAGCTCCCCAGCAGCCTCCCCTCCTGAAAACCCACCCCCCAAATTCTTCCATCCCAGCAAAACCCCCACGCAGAACGGAGGGTGGAAAGGGGGGGAAGCGGCTGCCCCCAGAGGCTGCAGTGTCCCCAGCGGGGGCATCTCACCTGCATCCCCTTCACCCCGGCCTTGCAGAAGAATTTCTTCACCTCCACGTCGATGTGCACGTCCCCCACGTAGCTGCGGAGACGGGAGCATGAGGGGCGCGGCGCCTTCCCCCCCACTTAACCCTTCGCACCCCCTCACCGTACCCCAGCTCCCCCCCAGACCAGGGACCCCCATCCTCTCCTTAGCAGAGAGCCAAGACCCGTCTCCCCGCCCCCTTCACCGCCCTTCTTGTGGGCCGGCTGCCCCACCATGCCTTGGGGAGGGGACCCGACGCTGCACAGGGCAGCCAGGCCTAAGGGCCGAGGCTGCTGGCCACAGACAGGCCCTGCGGCTTCTCACGGTGAGATCCTGGCCCGGGCGACCAGGCCAATCTCTGAGAACCAGCACATTCGGCACCCCCGGGTGAGTCTCCGAGCTGCGCTATCGGGGCTGGCTGCTAGGGAGCAGCGCGGAGGCAGCTGGCTCCTTACCTGACAGTCAGGTCCAGCAGGATTTGCTTCTTGTTCTGGCCAGTGTGAACCTTCACGCCCATTACCCTGAGGGGCTGGATGGAAGCAGGAGGCAGACGGTTACCGGAGCACGCCCTGCCCCCTGCCGGGGAGATCCTGACTCCCCACATCGGGGTGCTGGCTCCCCAGAGGGCTTGGAATGGCTCTGACCCTGAAATGCGGCTGCCCCTGGGGTGGGACGTGGCAGCTGCTCAACAAGGCCACGTGCTGCAGGCGAATTGAGGGAACGGACGTGCACCCAGCCCACGTGATGGGGGGGGGGTCTCCCCCAAGCTCAGGGAGGGGCTGCTGTAACAGGCCTGGGGTCCCACTGACTCTGTATATCCCTGGGATCCCGCCCCCCCCAGCTCCATCCATCTCCTCCAGCAGCAAGGAGGGAGGAAGGCAGAGATTCCCTCGCTCCCCGCTGGAGTCCACTCGTACAGCGAGTGGCTCGGGCCTCAGCCGAAGGAGCCTCGTGCTTGGCTGCTCCAAGCCTAGTTTAACGCAGCAGCTGGGGAGATGTGGGCTCGAGGGGAGGGGGCATGGCCCAAGGTGGGGGCCCTACCTTCTCGCCCATGTCGACCTTGGTGAAGGCGAAGGTCTGCAGGTGGGTGTTGGAGGCGCGGATCATGGGGGCGATGTTCTCCACCAGCAACTTCTCCATGTACTGCCCGAAGAAAGGCCAGGCCTGGGCCAGGATCTGCAGGGGGCACGTGGGAGGGTGGGGGAAAGGGGCGTTAGCTGGGGGGGCAGAGCAAGCCCTTCCCGCTCCCCATGGCTGATGGACATGTGCCCACCCTTCGCTCTCACCTTGTTGAGCCATTCGGCCTTCTCCACGTCCGGGAAACTGACCTGCAGACAGAGGCAGACAGAGCCCGTCAGGGGGGTGCCAGGCTCCCATGGCTCAGGGAGGGGGGTCTTGTGGCTAGAACAGGGCAGGTTGGGAGCCAGGACTCCTGGGCTCTCTCCCTGGCTCTGGGACAGGAGTGGGGGTCTGGTGGTTAGAGCAGGGGGGGTTGGGAGCCAGGACTCCTGGGTTCTACCCCTGGATCTGGGAGGGGAGTGAGTCTGGTGGGTTAGAGCACAGGGGGCTGTGAGCCAGGACTCCTGGGCTCCCTCCCTGGCTCTGGGAGGGGAGTGGGGTCTAGTGGTTAGAGCAGGGGACTGAGATTCAGGACTCCTGGGTTCTTGTCCGTTATGTGACCACAGATAAGTTACTTCCTCTCCCTCAGTTTCCCCATTTGCAAACCGGGGTTAGCACCCCCCCACCGGCCCCAGGAGGGGGCTGTGAGATGTCTGGGAAGTGCATGGGGGCCCCACACTGCAGGGGTACCAGGAGCTCCAGCCTCCTGCAAACAGAGATTCTTGTTGCTGTTTGCACCAGGCTCCTTATCACAGGGAGTGAAAAGCCCAGGACGTGCCAAGGGCCCCGTTTCAATTCAATCTGCTCTGTGAACACTGGGTCAGCGGGCGAGGACGGGCTGGGCCAGGAGCCCTGACCCAGGGTAGCGAGTGGCTGGGCCCGGGGTGACGACACGGCGGGAGCAACCTCGGGGTCAAGGGCCCCATGGCACAGCCCCCATGGCTGCTTATTGCCAAGACCCTGGGCGTGAAGCAATTTTGACAGCCGGCGAGGGCAGGTTTCTTCATCTCTCTCTTCTCAGAGCTGAAGGGGACCGCGGAGAAAAACCACAGGAGATGCCTGAACCAGCAGCCAAGTGGGGCACTGTGCCAGGCTTCTGGACAGCTGCCAGCGCGGGAGGAAGGCGGCCCTGCCTGCCCCTGCCCCCCCAGCACTGAACTAGGGGCCTCAGAGGGTGGTCTGGCCCCCTCCGTCCTTGTGCGGCACCAACGCCGCCAGTGGGAAAGCCCCTTTGCTCCCCGCCGCGTCCAGCCCAGGGGGGAGCGTTGCGGGGTGCAGGACAGGGAGCTGCAGAGACAGGTGGGGGGGACCCGGGCCCAGGCTGGGCCATGGGGCTCCCCCCAGCGTGCTGTGTGCGGATCTCTCCCCTGCGACTCGGCCCGGCCTGCCGGCTGGGGAAATAGGGCAACGTCACCGTGCAAGAGGCTCCGGGCCTGGCCCTCCACCCTGCAAGTCACCCCCCCAGCGTTACAGAGACGCACGGCCGGCCCGCTGGGGGTGTGGGGCGGCGCCCGTGCGATGCCGTTGGCAGGGGGGGAAGTGGGGGCGCCGGCTTCCCCGCGAGGTGAATCAAAGCGAAACGCTGTGCACCCATCTCACAAATCCACCCCCTGCAGCCCCGCCCTTCCCCCCTCAATCCGGTTTAAGGACGGGGCTGCGGGGGGGGCAGCATGAACCAAACCCGTCAAGTCACCAGCTGCCTCTGGCCCCAGTGCCAGTCATGACCCCATGAACTGGGCCAAGGCTCCCTTGAGGGCCGGGGAGCTAGTTTTGGGGGCCAGCGACTGGAGGCCGAGGAGCTGGGGGGGGAAGGGAGGACGGATGTGACGGGGAGCCCAGGACGGGCTGGGCATGGCAACTGGCACTGGGCCAAGGAGGGGTGGAGACCAGGTGGCGAAGAGATGGCGCCAGGGAGCCAAGAGCGAGCAGAAGGTGTAAACTCGGGAGCAGGGGGGGAACCTCTGGGCCATGACTCACAGGGAGGATCCCCATGTGCCTGGCGAGGATCAAGGGGGGCCTTCCCTTGCCCCCCCCACCCCGTCAGAGCCCCTCGGCTCAGGGAGCGAGCCCTGGGAGGGACCCCGCGGAGTCCAGCCCCGACTCCCATGCCAGCGTGCTGGTCACAGACAGCAACGCAGGGAGCAGGAAAGGCTTGGCCAGGGGGGTCTGCTCAGGCCTCATCCTGTCAGCCCTTTGAAATCCTGCTAGCCACTTCACTAAGAGCAGGGGAATGGCCCTGCTCCCTGGCCAGGATCTCTTCTCCCTTGCATAGTGTGCCCTGGCCGCTGTGCCTCACCCCAGAGGTGGCTGCATCTCAGTACTGGGTGAGGGATCCCTGGACAGAGAGCCCCCGTGCCCCACTCCAGAGGTGGCTACATCTCAGTGCCGGGTGAGGGATCCCTGGACAGAGAGCCCCCATGCCCCACCCCAGAGGCAGCCGCATCTCAGTGCTGGGTGAGGGTTCCCTGGACACACAGGCCCCCTGTGTCCCACCCCAGAGGTGGCTGCATCTCAGTGCCGGGTGAGGGATCCTTGGACACACAGGCCCCGTGTCCCACCCCAGAGGTGGCTGCATTTCCCTGTTGGCACAGAGCGTGCGAAGGGCTCTGGAACAGACACAGACACAAAACAGTTGCCCCCAGAGCGGCTGCAGCCGGCGAGCAGGCTCCGGGCCAGATCCGAGCAGCCCGCGGGGTCGATGTCTCGGGCTCTCTGGCTGGGTGTGTTCCTGGCCCTAGGAAGCAATGGCTTGATGCCGGGGGACAGAGCTGTCCTGGCCCCCAGCCAAACCCTGCCACCCTTTGTCAGCTCTGAGCCCGAGGGACGTGCAGGGTGGCAGCTGGAGAGGCCGAGGGGCTGGTAGCTGCCTTGCGGCCGGGAGCCCAGAGCCTTCCCCAACCTGTTTCGCTTCCTCCCCTCGCAGGCGAAGGCAGAGAGCAGCACATGGAGGGGAGGGGACCAGCGGGGCATGGGCTGCACCCTCCCATACGGGGCATGAGCAGTGGACTCAGGGGGCCACCTCCTCCCACTTTAACCAGTAGATCCCACTCCCCTCCCCGAGCTGGAATGGAACCCAGGAGTCCTGGCTCCCAACCCCCACTAGATCCTACTCCCCTCCCAGAGCAGTGACAGAACCCAGGAGTCCTGGCTCCTACCCCCACCAGACCCCTCCCTTGCCCATCACAAGGGAGGCGTCAGGCCCAAGGGCACTTCTGCCCTAGATACGGCACTGAGCTGGCCCCGCCACGGATCATGTGCAGGGCGGTAACCACGGGACCCAGTGGGCAGAGATCCCACAGCTGGGGGGTCAAAGGGGGGCTCCCAGAGCATCTGATTAACGGCCTGCTGGTGGTCAGAGGCACAAGCCAAGAGCTCGGGGAAAGGGGGGACCTGGCCCCCCAGAAATGATGCTGGAGAAGGGGGTGGCCAGGGAGGTCTTTGGGAAGGGGGGGCTGATCTGGCAGGGGGGGATGGGGACCAACCCTGCTGAGCTCTGGGGACAGGCTGGCTGTGTGACCTAGAGGGGAGGAGACGACGCCTGCAGGGAATCGGATCAAGGGGTGGGTTGGGAGCCCAGAGAGGGACCTGGGGTCAGTGCAAAACCAAAACACCAACAGCCCCCGTGAGAGACCCTACAAAAACAAACCAGTATGCCAAGCACTCCCCCCGTGAGAGACCCTACGATAACACACGGGCACCCCCAGCCCCAGCCCCACCCCCGTGAGAGACCCTACGATAACACACGGGGATCCCCAGCCCCGCCCCCGTGAGAGACCCTACGATAACACACGGGCACGCCCTGCCTAACGCCCATGACAGATGCTCCAGTGACAAGGTGGCACACTTAGTCCGCTGTTCGCAGACTGCCAAGAGCAACAGTGTTTGTGAGTGACCCTAAAATAACAAACCCTGTGTCCACTGGAGGGGATGGATTTGGGGCACTGCAAACCGGGAGCAGGGAGCGATTGCCAAGTCCCATTCTGGCGCAGCCACGGTTCCCATAGTCCCGTGCAGCTGGAAAGCACTGGGCCAGATGGGGAAACTGAGGCACAGAGAGGAGGCAGGCGCACCGGTTGAACACAGCCCAGATCTCCTGCTACCCAACCAGGCCTCCCCGCTGGCCAGACGCTGCGAGGCCAAGTCCCTGGGTCGCCCCAGCGGGTCCTGCAGAGACCTGATCTGCCCAGCAAAGATTCAGATGGGCAGCCTTGCCCGCAGCGGGGCCTGGCTCAGGGCTCCACCATCTGGACACTTGAGCCGACCAGCAGGGGGCGAGCAGGGCATGTAGGGGGGCTCTCTTGGCTTGGAGATCTGCTAAGGCGGCGAGTTTGGCTCGAAGGAGCCAGGGTTAAAGCCAAGAGCCCACCCCTCCGCCGAGAGGAAAGTCACAGGCACAGGCTGGGAGTCAGGACTCCTGGGTTCTAGTCCCAGCTCACCGCCCTGCTGTGCCTCAGTTTCCCCATATGTACAGTATGCCTGACCTGGGAGAGGGCCTGCTGGTGAGGGTGGCTCGGCGCCCACACTCAGCACAAGGGAGAACTTGGCAGGGCTAGTGTAAGATAGAGTGTCCCGGGCTGGCACCGAGACGCCAGGCCTGGGTCAGGCAGCGCGATCCCCCCTCCCCCAACCCGACTAGCCCTTGTGGGGGAGGAGGCAGGAGCTGCGCCCCGCAGAGCAAACACCGCCCAGGGGACGCTTCCAAACCTGCCGGGCCTGTTCCGGGGAGGCAGAGCCCAGCTCCGGTCCGGGCGGCCTGTCCCCATCGGCACCATGGGGGGGCATCTCCCCGCCGTGCCCATCGAGGGCGACTTTAGCACAACAGGCTCCGCACGGCTACCGTCATGCAGCTGGTGCCGAGCGACCAGCCCGCAGGGCGCCAAACCCTGCACACGCGCCTGGCCCGGGGGGTCTCTATGGGGGTGGAGGAGGGGGAAGCTCAGCCCCCCCGGCTTTGGGCTCCACCTGGACCTTGTGGGGGAACCGGTTCCCCCGGCTGGGGTCAGCCAGGGGCTCCCTAGCGCCCCCTCCGGAGGCAGGCCCTGACCCAAAGCTAGCAGGAGCCTTTCTGCCCCTTCCCCAGGCTTTGGTCACGGCTGTGGGGCCAGCTCCCCAGGTGGCCTGTAGGCCGCATGTCTGGGGGGGGGGGGGGGGGCGAGGCAGGAAGCGGCTGTCTAGAGACAGTGGATGAGCGAGCCACAGGGGCCCGCGTCCATCACAGCCGCTCCACCCCCCGAGCAGGTTCACGGAGCAGAGCCGGGTGGGTGGATGGGGAGCAGGCGACACCCACAGAGCCGCTGGCAGCTGCCAAGGCCGCCTGGGGCTGAGAAAGACGCAGCAGCAGGGTTTCCGTTATGGCAGAAAACAGAGGGGGCGGCTGGCGGTGACTCAGCCACATTCCATGCGTGCCAGGAGCGGGGATGCTGGAGGCCGGCGGGGCGGAGCCAGGACGGGAGCGATTCCTGGCCTGTGAAACGAGCCTGCCAGGCCTCAGGGGGCTGCAGCGCAAAGCGTTGGATTGCCATAGCGCCTAGAGGGGCCAGCCGGGCTCAGGAGCTTGCCGTGCCTGGAGCCGCAAGAGGCGGTCGGTACCCCAAACAGCTCGCGAGCTGGGTAGACAGATGAAGGCTGGGTGGGGAAACTGAGGCACAGAGAGCCAGAGCAACTCGCTCAAGGTCACTCAGCAAAGCCAGCTCCCCCAAGGCCCAGACCACCAGTCCCTGAGCTACCCAGCCAACTGGCAGTAGCCAGCCCTGGCGCTGGCAGCCTCAGTGGGATGGCCCAGGAGGGGACAAGCCCTGGAGACTGAGCTCTGTTCTCATGCCCCCCACAGACAGGTTTGCCCACAACCAGAGGACATTTGCCCTGGGGCCGTGCTTGTTTCACAGCCCAACCTTTAGACCCCAATGCCGTGAAGCCTGGCAGCAGATCGCTCCCATGTGGTTCCACACCAGCCTGGCCGGGGGGAGGGGGCCGCCCCACCCGGCTGGTCCCACCAGAGGAGACACGGCTTGGGGTGGGCAGCCGGAAAACACAGGAAAACTCTCCAATGAGCAGCTCCCAGCCCCCATCTCGCCCTCTTGCAAAAGGGATCTGACCCTTCCCCACTGCCCCTGTATGATCCCCCCCCCCTCCCCTTTGCCAATGGATGGGGGAAACAGGGCCAGAGCACTCAGGGTCTGACCACGCATAGCCGGGCTGCGTTGCCGGCATCCCAGAGCAATCCAAGGCCTTTGGGGCAGCGGCCAGTGCAGGGAAATCTCTCCATGTATGGTGTGTAAGGGGATGAGCACACACACATCCCGCTTCCCCCACCCCAGCTGCCAGACAAACAGGGCCCAAGACTTTTTTAAACCAAGAAGATGACGCTTCGGCTCTTCCTTATCCCTCAGGATTAAAATCTTGGATTTCCAGGGCAGAAGGCACCAGTCTAACCACCCAGGGCTGCTGGGTGAGCAAGTGCATCTCTGGCAGAAAGACATCTAGTCCTGAGGCAAAGATCTGTATTCTCACTTCCTTTCACCCCGCCCCAGTTCCTAACCACCGTGGCCAAAAAAAGCAACAACCCTCTTTTCAACATCAATTTTGGTTTGTCATTGTTGACACTGTGTAAAGCATCTAGATCTTCATCCATTTTGGGTCCGTAAACCAGATCAGATGTTGTTCTGGACCCTGCCCGAAGGAGCTGGTGAGCTAAGCAATTTCACTGAGTCTGTCCCACGTCACGCTAAGATTCTCATGCGGCAGTACCTTGCTGTGAGGTTTTGGTTGCAGACACTGCAGGGGTAGGGTTTAAAAAGCCTACTGAAGAGTTTGGAAGAGATCTGAACCCTCATGCTTCAGGGCACGTGTCAACCTCCGACTGATAGGGGTCAGGAGGAAACTTCCCCTCTGGGGGGGATCATTCCATAATCGTCCCTTGGAACCAGCTGGGGTCCAGCCGCTGCTGGAGACAGGATACTGGACTCAGATGGACCCCTGCTCTGACCTATCGTGCTGGTTCCTAGCTTCAATCCACATATAACACCGCTTCCCACTTAAAGGTGTTAAAATATCATAATGACGTCATTTCTATTTCCTAAAAAAATGGAGCTCTAAAGATTGTTCCAGCCCCCCTTGTCCAAGGGGTACCTGAAATGCTCTGGTGGCAAAGAGGAAGGAAGGAGAACTAAAAACCGCACAAGCACCCGGCCACAAACCCTCCCGCCGCTAGATTTTAGTTCCCTTAAGCCCCAGCAGAAAATGCCTCGTGAAATGGGCTCTGGGCCGATGGTTAATGACTCCAATTAACTTGGAATCCAGCGCAGGATTAACACAAGCCAACCCAGCCCCGAGCCAGAACGTTCCCACCAGGTCTGAGCGGAAGCATCCGAAGAAACGGTTTAGCCTGCAGATGCTCCCACTGAAATAACCGAAGCCTGGATTCAGCAAACCACCTAAGCACGTGCTCAGAGCCCAGGGGCCTTTAAGCCCCGTGTCTCCCTGAACAGGGAGGGACTCGGTGACACGTCCTGGGGGCTTTGCTGGATCAGGGCCCTGTCTGGATGTCGGTGTCTAACTTTCAGCACCTAAGACTGAAGACGCCGACCTCTGTTCCTGGCTGCTCAGGATTTTGCTTCCACTGCAGCCTCCTTCAGCTGGTCCCTTCTCCTCTCCCCTGCTGGAGGCTGAGGGCCAGGTGCTCCGTGCTGGCGTCACAGCTCAGCACAGACCGGTGGTCGGTGCGAAAAGAACCAGCAGCCGGCTGCTGGGGAGCCCCAGCAAAACCCAGGGCAGGCCGCTCCCACTGCTGGAAAGGGGCTGCGGGGGAAACAGGCCAAGACCCTAAAACCAGGAGGGGCTCCCCCTGCATCGTCACTGATCCAATCCCCACCTGCTCCCCACACACAGAGAGAGATGGAAAAACCCGGCCGACTGGGAAGGGTAGGAGGAGAAGCAGTGAGGAAAGGGGTGAAGGGATGCGGCAGGATGGCAGGACGGGGCAGGGCTGGCATGTGATGGGGCCAAGCCAGGGTGGGGGCCTGACCCAGGAAGAGGCAGGGAACTGGATGCCCAGAGCGAAGGGCTCCTGGAGAAGGAATGGCGCAGTCTCTGGGCGGGACACGGGCATGTGATGTCCTGGGAGGAGGGTGCTGTAGACAGACCCAGCCAAGGACGGATCGCGAGATGCCCAAGGGGGCTGGGTGGGGACAGGCAGAGGATGGCAGGGACCAAGGAGAAGGATCTTTAGACAGGGCTGAGGCAGCTCCTGGTGAATGTGTGAAGAGGAGATGGGGGGAATGAGGGAGTCCCGGCTGGGGGGGTCTGGTCTGCTCATCCAGGTGGGCAGCTGATGGCAGGGATGGGGGTGAAGAGGATGGGGAGTTCCCCAGGGTGGGGCAGAGAGAACTGGGGGGGCAGGCACTCTCTTCACCCAGGGAAGGGGGGAGGGCAAAGAGGAGGCGGGGGGGACAGGGGGATCCCCAGGGGGGCGGGGAGTCCCAGGGGGACGAAGAGGAGGCAGGGGGAACCCTGGTAGGATGGTGGTCCCCAAGGGGGCAAAGAGGAGGCGGGGGGGCATGGGAGGCCCAGAGGCGGCGGCGGGGCAGGGGGATCCCCAGGGGGCGGGGAGTCCCGGGGGGGGGGGCAAAGAGGAGGCGGGGGGCCCCGGGGGGGCCCCGGGGGGAGGGGGCGAAGAGGAGGCGGGGGGACGGGGGGCCCCGGGGGGGCCGCTCTCCTCACCCAGGCGGGCAGCTCCCGCGGGCTCAGGTAGAGGCCGGCGGCGGCGGCGCTCACGTGGCGCTCCTCGTCCTCCAGCAGGCGGCGGGCGGCCCGCAGGCTCCGCTCCTTGCCCCGCCGCGCCGCCCGCCAGCCCGCGTAGAGCCCCAGGCCGAGCAGCACGAAGCCCAGGCTCAGGCCCAGCCGCCCGGCCACGTAGACCGGCGCCAGGCTCAGCAGCAGCTTCCCGAAGGCGGCCAGGGCGGCCAGCGCCTCGGCCGCGCCGGGCCCCGGACCCTCCCTCCGCTCCATGGGGCCGCCGCCGCCGCACTGGCCGCGCCCACGGCTAGCGGGGCCCGGGCCGGGCCGCCGGGGGGGCGGGGCCCGCGCCGGCCCCGCCCCGCGCGCCGGCCGATTGGACAGACCGGCGACGGGGCGGGGCCGGGCGCCGCCGAAGCCGCACCCCTCTGGCTCTGATTGGGCAGGAGGCGGGAGCCGCAGCCCTTTGCCTCTCCGACGGGCTCGGGAGAAGTCACGCCCCTCGTGCTCTGAGTGGTCGGTGGCGCGGGGCGGGGCTGGGTGAGCATTCCACCACGCCCCCTTCCCCCTTCATTGGCCAGAGGCGCTAAAGAGGGTGGGGCTAGCCCTGCTGATTGGCCAGAGAGGCTGGGCAGGCGGAGCTAGTGCCAAATGGATACATATATAGTAGCCAGTTGGGGACCTCTTGGTCAGTTGCGTGGTCTCTAAACTCAGCCTGTCCAGGGGCCAGACCCGGCCCCGCCTGCCCTGGGCGGGCTGAGGCCACCTCACCTGAGGCCAGGCCACGTGGCTGGAGGGATAAACTTGCTGGGCTCCAGGGGCCCTGGCTGGGAGGGGCGTCCGCTAGGGCCCCAGCCTGGGTCTCGTTTGCCCCAGAGGCCGGGGCTCAGGGCCTTGGGTGTGAGGGTGCCACGCTTCCCGCTCGGGAGCTCCCCGGAAACCGGGTGGAAAGGGCTGCACGGGGCCGGTCTCCGCTCCCAGGCGGTGGCTCCTGGCGCTGAGACGCAGTGGGGTTGGCACCACGTGTGTGTCTGCAAAGCCCTGAGCATCTCCCCACGCTCTCCTAAGGTCCTGAACCAACGCAGGCTGCAGCTTGGACCAATTTCCCACCATTCTGATGTGAAAAATCCCTCCCTTTTCGGCCTGTGAACCAGAGGGGGGTTTGACTCAGGCGGCCTGCGAAGATTTTGACTACAAGTGCTGGGGAGAGGGATGTGACAGACCCCTCCCCAACCCCCGAACTTCCTGTGCGGCTTCTGTGGCACAGCTGCAATGCTGAGGCCCGAGGGAGGTTGCTACAGGACAGGGCTCCTTTCGCTCTTATCCATCAATCTCAAAACGCTTTGCAACTGTGTGAAAGCGTCATTCTTGCCGCTTTGGAGATGCCGAAACTGGGCCACAGAGAGTGGGCCCAAGGTCACGCAGGCCAGTCAGTGCAGTTCTGCCTCTTAGCCAAGTGCCTTGTGCATTGTCTCCTTTCCATGTTGCTCTCAGGGCAAAATCCCTGATTCCGCAAACTGCGTGTTTGTGACTGCTTGTTACATGCTTATCTTGTTAAAAGCTTTCCTGGCAACAGCATGGCTGTGGCCAGACTATTTGTCCTTCCCTTGCAGAACAGATCCTGTGGGTTGATGCTTTTCTTGTCCACAGTTGACCGTAGCAGCCGTTCTGACCTTCCACTTTTACAGGTTACCTAATCCCTGTTTTTACTCACCAACCTTCTCTGTGTATACTAGATTTCCCAGAGCACTGTTCCTGCAATCAGCTGGGAGTCTGATTTCAGTCGGAGCAGGACTGGATCCTTTAGCAGTGTGACTACCATACAGATTGTGTCCCAAACGGCTTGAAAATGTTTCTTTTAAACAGGCAAAAAAAATTCACAGGGAAGGGGAGTACGGCTACTTTGTGCTGAAATGAGATGAGGGCTCATGAGGTGGGGCTATAAAACACCTGTTCCAAGGAAGGGATGAATACCCCAATCTGGTGATTTGGGCTTTTCTACCCCCTGCTTTCCTAAAGTCACACAGTGTGCCAAACACTACTCCAGGAGTAGAAGGCAGGAATGCTAGCTCCCCATCCCTTGCTCTAACCACTTGGCAGCACTCCCTAAAGTTGGGAAACAAAAACCCAGGTGTCTGGCTTTCCAATCCCCCGTTTTAACTGCTACAGTCCAAGATAGAGCAGACTTTCTTTACAAAGCAAAAGAAATCATGCTTCCATCTAAGCCACCCTACAGTGATAGGACAGAATTACGCCATCTCGCGCCCTCAATCTGAATGGCTGCACTTTCCAAGGTGTTTCATAAAGAGCTAGACACGTCCTCTGCTGTCTGGCCACTTAACACCTGCAGCCTCCAGCAGTTGAAAAAGGCTCACTCTGAATATTACGCCTGTAAAAGTGAGCGCTAAGTGTCTCGTCTGAAAACAGGATAATTGCTGCTCCAGTTACGTGTTTGCATTGCTGGCCTAGAGCCTCCCCAGTTAAACAAAACCCTGTAGATTTAAAGCCAGCTCTGATTGATTGAATACACCATCACAGCTGAAAGTTCATCCCTTGGGCCTTGGCGATATCTTACCAGGCTTCCAATCCAGTTGCTGGAATATAAATAACCCCCACGCTAAGGTAGGCCTGGTGCCATCTGCCTGCAGCAGTGCATTAGAAACAAAGGCTGGGGCTGGCGCATCAGAGCAGATGGCAGTGGGGGAAGGCAGGGGCTTTTGCTCCCAGTCTATTACAGATAAGACCCTCCCACATTCTCACTTATTTCCAGAGCAACCCAGAACCTGAGTGTGAAGTGAGCATGCGCTCTTCCAGTGTAAAGGCAGGAAGGGCAGGGATCCATTGCCAGGAGCAATGGTTTAAAGGCCTAAACACAGAGACTCCAATGCTTAGACTCCCTGGAACCACAAGTCGGAATCTCAGGTAGATCCAATGAGCCTGTCAGGTTAGATAAACTGATAGGGGGGAAGGTTAGTCAATTACACAGATCTTCCAGGCCCCCAGGTACAGCCTCTCAGGGCTGAACTGGTGCCTTGTGTTGGCTGCCTTTCAGCAGCAAAGGGTGTGTAGTTTACTGGAAGCTTTGGGGCAGAACTGGGCTCTCTCCAAGTACACGTTACTCTCATAACCACTGATCTGCAAAGAGCAGTGTCCAGCCAAGATGTGCTCTGCACACCTCTGTGGTGCCCGGCTGATTCTAGCACAGAGCTGCACTGACTGGGGGGGGGGGGGGGGGGTCTTGTTACCATGCGCTCCAGGCAGGTGGGGCAAGATACAAAGTCTACAGGGAACCAGGCTACCAGCTGGAAACCCCACCACTGGGGTAAAGTCACACAAGCAGCTTGCAAACACCACAGACGTGAACAACTCACCAGTCTCTGAGCTCCCACCTGATTCAAACTCGCCCTAATGGAGACTATTTCCAAGGGGGGAGCATTGCTCCAGTGCTGTCAGTTACCCAGACAGACAGATTGAGCTCCTTGTGTCATTTCACTGAACATAGAGTGGGTTAAGAAGAGACTAGTCTGTAAGTCCTATATTTGGTAACAGGCTCTTTGGTCTAGCAGACAAAGGAATAACATGATCCAACAGCTGGGAGTTGAAGCCAGACACATTCAGACTGGAAATAAAGTGTACATTTGACACAGTGAGGGTAATTAACCTTTGGAACAATTTACGCAGGGTCCCGAGAGATCCTCCAGTACTGGCAATGTCTAAATCAAGATTAGATGGTTTTCTAAAAGCTCTGCTGGAGGAATTAGTTTGGGGGAGTTCTCTGGCCTCTGTTATATGGGAGGTCAGACTAGATAATCTGTTCGGGTCTTGGACTTTATTCACCTAGGGCATGGCTGTATGACTTCTCTGTGAGGGGCTGGGCCGAAAGGGGCCCTGGCGGGCGATGACTGCAGACAGCAGGAGTGTAGGGCACTGAAGCTCCAAGGAGCTGCCTGTGTGTAAACAAAAGGGGGAAGCAGAAATGAGCAAGGGCTTTAATCCCTCACCCCCTGGCTGCAGCACAATGAGAGACCAGATGGAGTCTCCCTGCTACGGCATCTGAAGATCTTTAACCCAGGGGGTAACAATGCAGAGCTGGGGCAAAAGGAAATTGTAACCGTGGGCCCTTTGCAGCAGCCTGGGGAACGGGCCATCACCAATAAGAGGCCTGTACAGTCTCACACTTGTCACGTCTGTCCCCTGGAGATCCCCTTTTCATTCCCATTGCTGTCCCATGTATGAGGTCAGAGCTGCTGGAATAGAGCGCCAAGTGCCATCACTTCCATGCACAAACAATCCCCCCAGCCCCCCAACAATGCACCGACTCTACCACACTGTACCTCTCTGGAGGAGCCCCCAAGGGTGCTAGGGCTGTTCCTGCGGAGAAGGGGGAGTCACCCTTGTAAGCTTTCACCAAGTCACTGGGAGGTAACAGCCAGCACTGAAGGGGACTGAGGTTGAGGACAGCAGTAGCAGTGACTCCCCGGGGCCCTGCTCTGTCTACCTGGGCAGGGAGGCAGCTGCTAAATGCCGATCTCAGTGCCCCGCGCATGGTGGAACAACTATCAGGGTTCCCTGCCGGCTCAGTCACTTAACCCAATCTTCTTCCTAGAGACCGGGGGAAAAGGGTCTTAAAATAATGAAGATGTAGCACATTATACGGACAAAACTGGAAAACACTGCCGAGCACCAGAGCTATACTGCGGGCAGACGTGCCCATCGAGAGAGAGAGACACAACGAACACAAAGGGATTGTCCTAGCGGTTGAGAGTTTTGGTTTCTCGGCGCCTCGATCTGAGCACGCTGGTTTGCAGGAGGCTCTCCCAAGTGCAGGGGTGACAGGCCAGCCAGGATACCATTCTGCGCTGCGACTGGTCAGCGCCCATTACATGCTAAGAGGAGCCATGGTCAGCTCAGCCCTGGGATGGGAGACCTCCAAGCAAGCTACGAGAAGGGCCTGGAGCAATCCAGTAGGTGGCGGTCTCCTGACTCCGCAAGGAACCCATGCACCAATGTGGTGCTGCCATGTAAAGCAGAGCTCCTGCTTTCTTTCAGCTACTAAAGATGCCAGGGCACATCCCCCTTGTAGCAATGCTGTCAGCTACTGCATTTCACCCCAGAGGTGGCTGCATTTCAGTGGTGCCCACGTAGGCCTTACCGACATCTCAGTGGGGTTTATAGACTTCCCATCCCTCTGTAAAGTGCTCGGATGTGCTCAGATGAAAGGCAAACGTTCCATCTGGTGACTGATCAGCGCTTTAAAGAGCGAGTGCCAACACCAGAATGTATCGGTCAGGGGCTGTACGTTTTCTTTTAATAGCTGAAAACTTTACACTGTAGTCACAGAACTAAAACGCTAGACTTACGAAGTTCAGCACCCTTAGAAAGAGCTCCTGCTGTAAAGCATTCTCCTCCTCTTTAAGTTCTTAAAAAAAAAAAAATCAAACCCAGACATAACTACGCAAAAGCTATTCTAGACCCGTGGGTGAGCTTCGGTTTTAGAAACAAAAATACTGCATACGAGGGAGGGAGGGGTCTCTTTGAACCAGGTTCCTTTGAGGACGTGTGAATGGGGTGAACAGAGTAAATGGCCGTAAGAGGCAGATGGTAGTCTTGGGTTGGGGAGGCTCAGGCACAGAAGTGGCTGGTGGATGGCGAAGGGTGTGAGGGCTTGCTCAGGGCACGGGTGGATTTGCTCACATTTGCCAGTCCCAACAGCTCCAGAGGGAACTGATGAACAGGTCTGCCGAGCACCTCAGCAGGCATCAGGGGAATGGAGGGTGCTCAGGGGCCTGGCAGGATCGCTGTCCAAGCCTGGTCTCCTTTCAGCGAGCTATGCCATGCCTCGGGAGGTGACTGGAGAAGCCCTGACAATTCAAACAGCAACAGAGATGATTTTATTTCAACCCATGACCTCAAGTAGAATGCAATCCCCGCCCCACAAGCTGCTAGGTGAAGCGGGGTCAGATGCTATCACATTTAACTAGCGCCCCACCCCCACCAGACTGCAGGGTGCGGCTGGGTTTACTTCCAACCCTGGGTTTTGTGAGCAATTCAGCAACAACATCTGCTGGAATTGGCAAGTCCCCCCACCCCTCTTTGGGATTCAGATGGTCCTAGGAATGCACCACCCTCTCCCTGGAGGGGTGACTGGAACAGGGATGCTCTCAAAGCCACTGTAGAGACAGTTTCCTAGAGTCTAAGTTGTGTTGCCCTGTTTTAAAGCAACAGGGCTGAGTTTACATATGAGCCCAAATCCTATTGGGGATTTAACCATTTCATCACCAGGCAAAGCTGCCCCAGGGCCATTCCCCCTAGGAGAGAGCTGCCAGATGGAGCCAGCCTTTCTGCCATCTCTGGGGGAGGTGCTGTCCCCAGGGTCTCGCTTCCCTGATTCTGCCTGAGCCCAGGGAAGCCCAGGAGTGTCTCTACTAGAGAGCAGCAAGCCAGGGGATCCCGCCCTTGGGGGTGATTTCCCTACAGCCTCCGTTCTGGTGTGTCCTGTCAGTGAAATGATACTGCCATAGCCAGGCGATATACTGAGTTCCTGAACTCGCAGGGCTATGGAGGGGCTAGCGCAGTGGGTACAGAGGGGCAGGTATTCGGGCAAAGATACGCGACGGGCAAAGGCTCTAAGGTTACTGTACCCTTCGAATCATGTGGCATTAAAGCCCTTCATCCCTGAATTCTGCTGCCTTGTGGAAGACCACGCATGGTTGCTAGGGGTTAAGGGAAATCCAAGTCACTCGCCTCCAGGGTGGAAAGCCCATCCCCTAAAAGGCCTCTCCCGAAGGAGAGAGAGGTTTCCAAGGGTTTCAGTTCAATTCTCTCCCTCCTCGGTTTCTGTCTCCCCAACGGAAGGAGCAAGTCCTGCCAGCGAAGCAGCCCTTCCACCTGCTGGGGGCGGCTCCGAACAGCACAGACCCACGGCAGTACGTGGGGCTCTTTGGGGGCGGTTAGTGTGGCATGGCTGTTATCCTCATGCTCTGCGACGCGATGGGGTATGTCACCATGGGCGTGGTGGCGTGGCTCATGGTTATACCTCCCAGCGGCTGTGCCATTGAAACTGCCACGGGCGCCACCGACACGGCCACGGGCGCCATGGAGACTGGAGGAGCCATGCCCTGTGCGATGGTCTGAGCCAGAGCAGCCGAGAGCGGGGTGATTTCAGGGTTCATGGGGGGTGCTGCGTTGGTGGGGGGTGCTGCCTGGGCTCCGGCCGGAGCCACCAAATCCTGTTGGGTGACAGGCCGTGGCTGAAGGGCCTGGCTGCTGAGCGTGGTGTGGGTCTGGGCAATGCTGTGGTTATAATTGGTGACCGTGCCCACCGTTGGGGCCAGGGTCTGCTCGGTGGCCGTGGCGGTGGAGCTGAGAGTCATGACTTTGGCCTGGTTCCGGAACTGGGCGTTCTGCTCCAGCAGCACCTCGTTGGTCGCCAGCAGGTTGTTGACCTGCTTCTTGAGGTCCTCCACGCGCTTGCGCAGCAGGATGTTCTCCTCCTCCAGGAGCCGGTACTCCACCGTGCGCGGGCTGGTGAAGCTGTACTCGTAGGTCTCGAAGTGCAGCCCGTCCACCCGCCTCCGCTTCAGCACCGGGTCGTGGTCGTCGTAGCGGTCGGGGTCGTACATGACGTCGTAGGGGTCATAGCGGCGCACGGTGGTGGCAATGCCCGGGTCCCGGGCCGCGATGACCCGGGCCTCATACTCGTACTCCCGCTGCAAGTGCTGGAACTTGCACTTGGCTCCCCGCTGGCAGTCGCCCTTCAGGAAGTCCCTGCATATGGGCACCTCCTCCTTGCTGTTTGGCAGGTCCGCTGGGGAGAGGCCCAGCCCAGCCGCCACCTTCTGGCGCAGGCGCGGGGGCAGCTCCCCTGTCTTCTTGTAACAGTCCTCGTCCTCCTTGGTGCCGTGGATGAAGCGGCAGTTGAGGCGCACGCACTCCTTGTTCTGGAAGTCGTGGCAGAAGATGAACTCGTTCTTGCGCACGCCCAGGTTGGTGACCTCGCTGATGTCGGGGTGCCGGAAGCGGCAACGCTTGCCTCGCTTGCAGACGTTGCGCAGGAAGTCGCGGCAGATGTCGTCGGAGCTGGCGCCCGCCTCATCGCTGCTACTGCCATTGTTGTAGTTGTCGCGGTCGGGCATTTTCCCACCCACGCCCTCCCCTCCTGTTGGTATGAGCTCGGGCAACTGCAAAAGAGGAGAGGTGGGAGGGCGTGAGAGAGCAAGGCGGGGAGGGGGAAGTGGGGGATCCTAACTTAAAGGCAGAAACTGTTCTGGTGTAGCTGGCAGGGACATATCGGCCCTGAGGAATTACAGCAAGCCGCCGGCCTCTGCTGTAGTTAAGGTTATGACCAGCTTTCGGGATAAAAGTTTGACTCTTAGTGCTGCAAAATCCGCATGGCTACTCAGGCTGTCTTGCAACGTGGTGTGCCTCATGGGGATACTGGGTAGGGTTAGTGATCCAAATTTGGAGCCATTTGACCAAGGGGTTCCTGAGATACAGGCCCCAGCCTCCCAAAAAATCTGAACCCCTCAACTTTGAGAGAAGCTATCAACTTTTTCTGCACAGACCTTGTTGTACTGCTTACAGCACATGATCCAGCTCGACGCTCCGAACTTTGCCATAAAAACCAAGGAGCTTTCAGACATTCATCCAAATACAGCGGTGCTATTGACTTTGAGCAGAACAGTGTAAGCCAGATACAGTGAGTAGAATTTGCAAGGCTGCCGAGTTTTAATCGCGGCTTCGGCTGCCAGTTCGAAACCTCCACAGCCTGGGTCTCTAAGCAAGTGAGGCTCAGACTCCTTCCGCTACAAACCAATATCCACAACTCTAGGTGTCCAAATGCATTTAATATCTGCCTGTCTTTTGACCCCACCAGACCCTTTAACAGAGACCGCCTGTTCAAAAAGGCTCAGTTTTACCTGTAAGATCCAAAATCTTCAGTCACCCCAGGCTGAATCACAGCTAGAGGAGCTGACTTGATTTGAGATCAAAGTCCTAATGAAATTAAAAAATAATCAAAACAAGCTAGTAAGTCACCCATTTAATATTAGTCAAGTCCAAAGCAGATGGGGCCGATTTCACAGCTCTCTATCTGACGTTAAAAGAGGATTAGGGCCCAAATCATAATCCCAACTCTACATATAAAACAATGGAGTCTAAATTAGCTGTTACTACTCAAGAAAGAGATCTTGGAGTCAGTGTGGATAGTTCTCTGAAAACATCCACTCAGTGTGCAGCGGCAGTCAAAAAAGTGAACAGAATGTTCGGGATCATTAAGAAAGGGATAGATAAGAAGACAGAAAATATCATATTACCTCTATATAAATCCATGGGATGCCCACATCTTGAATACTGTGTGCAGTATTCTCATCTCAAAAGAGATATATTGGACTGGAAAAGGTTCAGAAAAGGGCAACAAAAATGATTTGGGGTATGGAACGGCTGCCGTATGAGAAGAGATTAATAAGATTGGGACTTTTCAGCTGGGAAAAGAGACGACTAAGTGGGGATATGATAGAGATCTATAAAATCATGACTGGTGTGGAGAAAGTAAATAAGGAAGTGTTATGAGAAGGAGTAAATAACACAAGAACTAGGGGTCACCAAATGGAATTAATAGGCAGCAAGTTTAAAACAAACAAAAGGAAGTATTTTTTCATACAAAGCACAGTCAACTTGTGGAACTCCTTGCCAAAGGATGTTGTGAAGGCCATAACTATAACAGGGTTCAAAGAAGAACTAGAGAAGTTCCTGGAGGATAGGTCCAACAATGGCTATTAGCCAGGATGGGCAGGGATGATGTCCCTAGCCTCTGTTTGCCAGCAGCTGGAAATGAGCGACAGGGGATAGATCACTTGATGATTACCTGTTCTGTTCGTTCCCTCTGGGGCACCTGCCATTGGTCACCGTCAGTAGACAGGATGCTGGGCTCGAGGACCTTTGGTCTGACCCAGTGTGGCCGTTCTTGTGTTCTTAAATCAAGATGGCAGCGACTTTTATTTTAAATCACACACGCCCAGCAGGGTACGTGCAATCCCCTTGCTGCCACACAGCTTAGTGTCAGATACCCAAGTGTGTATCTTTACAGCATGTGAGGTGTAGTAGCAGACGAGAGCTCTTGTCTGAATTCTATATCCTGAATTGTATATATCTCAGGGTAGGGGGAGTCTGCCATCACATATGGTTACATCCAGAGGCAGAGAGTAAATTTTCTATGGCAGGGCCATTGTTGCATGTACAGCAGCTAGCGCAACGGGGCTGGGATCAGGGCCCTAGGAGCTACTACACTACAAATAATAAACAACATTCTACCTGGCTGACTTTGTAAATCAAGGCAGTAGAGCAAAAGCTGCTTATACATGCATCCAAAGGCACGCAAGAGAAAGCTAATAAACCCTCAGCCTTTTTGAGTAAGGATGGGAACATAGGACTGAAAGGGACCTCCTGGGTCAGAGTCCAGTCCCCTGCTATTGTATCATATGATCATATTCATAAACTTACTTAATGAAAAATTGAAGGAAGTGCAAAAGATTGTTACTAACTGTGTTTGTTTGGGAACCTGAGCTCACTTTATTAGAAGCTGGTGGAGAAAGCCCTCTGCATTTTAAAGCTTCCTAGGTAGAGTAAATCCGCCACCTAGAGTTACTTTGGTGGATAGCCACCATTTTGGTGTGACCCACCAAAATACCAGGAATAGCCCCTACACACACAAGACAGCTCGTGAAATGTAAGCCAAAGGTTTCCTGACCGCGAGCTCTGTCAGCGGCGAGTCCATGAGAGTGCCGGGCCGGGAACCCAGGAGTCCTACGAGTGCTGATGTCTGAGCTGAGCTGCCATAACTCTGCTGGTTTGCCCCACCCAGACCCACCCACCTGGGCTGCCTCAGAGCAGGTGTTTCTGGGGCCTCGTCCCCACTGAGTCACAGACACAGATGAGCAGCCAGATCCGCCCCATGGGGTGAGGGAGAAAGCTGGGGGGGGGGGCGACCCAGGCCAGGCCAGAGGACACGGGGGGAACTCAGGGGTAACCCCCCCACCCCATGGACTGGGCCAGAGAACAAGGGGAGGGGAGGACTCAGGGGTAAACCCCCCCCCCCATGGACTGGGCCAGAGGACAAGGGGAGGGGGGGAAGAGGACTAAGGGGTAACTCCCCCCCCCATGGACTGGACCAGAGGACAAGGGGAGGGGAGGAAGAGGACTCAGGGGTAACCCCCCTCCCCCATGGACTGGGCCAGAGGCCATTGGGGGGGGGGAGGACTTTGGGATACCGCCCCCCATGGACTGGGCCAGAGAACAAGGGGGGGGGGACACTCAGGGGTAACCCCCCTCCCCCATGGTCTGGGCCAGAGGCCATGGGGGACCCATGGGCCCTGGGGGGAGGAGCCTGAAGGGGCCGGACGGGGGGGCTCGGGGGATCCGGGGCCCCCCCCAAGCCCTTGCTCGGGCCCTTGTTCGGGGCCGCCTCGCTCACCCGCTCTCCGGCCGCGTCCTGCTCCAGCAGCGACAAAGAGCGGCCTCTTCCGCCCTCCAGCGGAACTACTCTATGGTCCTTCCGGCCCCCGGCCGGAAGCGGAGGCCTCCCAGCATGCAGCGCGCGCGCGGCCCGCCGGGGTTACCATAGCGACAAGGCCCCGCTTCCTAGTAGATAGCGGTGGGCGGGGCCTGAGATCATATGACCTCACAGGGGAAGACCACGTGGTCTCCAGCCAACAGCAGCACCATGGCGGCCCCTGGCCCCGCAGGACCCCTGCACAACAGGGTGCGAGTGAAACACAGGCCCCGCCCCCGGCAACCAGCTCAACCCCGAAGTTTCCTTTGCCCCTTTGCCTCCCCGCTGAACCCCCATGCTGGGTGACAGCCGCTCACGCCTCCCTGCTCACGCTGCAGGTTACACTGAGCAGGTTGAGGTCACCTGTAGTTGCCCTTGATGGGGGCATCTTAATCAGCGTATTGGGAGAGTCCCCACAGCTAAGCAGCTTGCCCAACACCTGTGGTCCTTGTGCATAGGCCAAATGCTTAGGGACATGACAAGAAAAGTTACCCGGTCTATCCACAGCTAGAGGGCCTCTTACAAAGCTAGCAGAAAAGGAGGACTTGGGGGCACCTTAGAGACTAACCCATCTGGTGAAGTGAGCTGTAGCTCACGAAAGTTTATGCTCAAATAAATTGGTTAGTCTCTAAGGTGCCACAAGTCCTCCTTTTCTTTTTGTGAATACAGACTAACACGGCTCCTACTCTGAAACCTGTCCTCATTACAAAGCTAGGTCACCGTACTGTACCAGCCATCATGACTAGTTACGCTAGGAGGGGTTGGCAGAGAATTATCCACCATCCAGTTTTCAATGTTTATATTTTCAGCATATGCAGGATTATCCTCTCTTCCAAGGGTTAATGCTGTTGCTGTTAAGCGCTCTGAAGTCTTCAGTGAAGGGTGCTATAAATTGGAGTTCATTTCCTTCAAGTTTCAATCAAAGAGCAGGTAGCCTTTTGGGAAAGGGGTTACCCTTCATGCAAGCGGTTACACCATCCACTTCTCACCAGAAAGTGTCTCAATACACCATATACCCACTTCGTCAGGGGAATGTAACTTGTGGATAAAGCCTGATGCAATGCAGAAATGTCTGACAAGTGGCAGAGCATTACATTCTATCCATGCTCTCAGCACAAGAGCCAACACTTTTATACTGGGAAGCCACTGTTCAGAGACCGGTGTGAACCCAGCACAGTTAATTCTGAAGGCTACACCTGCATAAAAGTGCAGCAGGGTATATGTGCACCGTGCACCATATTCATACAACTCACAGCAGTGTTGCATTGTGGCCTGGACATTTGAACTCTTTCCCCAGTCACATCTTCAGCAAAAGTGATTTCTATATTCAGTGGATTCTTATTCTCAGACAGGCCATGCAACTGTGTGTATTGGGAAAGGGCCCAGAAAGCCAGCCAGAAGAGGGCTGAATGATGCAGGTCAAGCGTCTTTAAAAGTCAAGTTACATACATTCCTAGAGATCACATTGAGATTGTATTAAAATCAACTTGGGGCTATTTAAACACAACATTAAGAAAAAACATGCTGAATTCCCAGCCAAACCAGGTTTTTATTGTATACCTGCCACATTCAACTACAAAGACCAGAACCAGTCCAGAACGTCAAAGCTCAGGGCTACCACCCATACAGATGAGACCTTCATTCTTAAGATGGAAAACTCTTGGAGACGGCTAGGAAAGCACTCCTCCTATCACCAACACCAGGAAGTAGTTGTGTCTGGAGGTCAGTGACCCAAGCTCCCACGTTTCTTTGCTCTGCTTTTCAGCCTCAGTAGCGGCAGAGAAGACATCTACTTAGACCTCTGCCTCATCTTTCTCCTTTTGCGCTTCAGCCTGAGAAAGACAATTTTACCCCATCAGAGAAAGAATATCAGCACAGTAACAAAGCTATCTGGTTAAATGGACTTTGAACAAGTCGTTATCAGGCCAAACCTCTTTTGTGTAAGGACAAGCCTGTCAAGAGTTTTGGAAAAAAGTTACGATGTGCAGTTTTTAAAGAGAACTAGAACCCCGCAATGTCTGTCACCTAACTGCTGCCTTGTCCTAGTGCACAAGAGTGAAATTACGAGAAACTGAGTAACCTATTTCATTGTCCACAGAAATGTGGATAGAATACCAACAAGGACAGCACCTTCAGTAGAGAGGCTAGCTCTAGCACTAAGGACAGTTTGAAACGGGGAAAGGAGAGGGTCTAGACTTAAGCCTATTCCTGCTTGCCTTTCCAGAGTTTTAAACAGAAGTTTCAGATCTTATGTAAAAGCAGAGCAGAAAACGGAACAGCTAAAAACAGTAACAAATGCATGTTTACTCTGTCTGGAGTCTGGAAAAGGAACTTTGCATCTTTGCTACAGTGTTTTAATGGCTTATTTTAAACATATACAATAAGGAGAGACTTGTGTAAACCCCTGATGTACTAACTCCTACAATAAATTTGGTCCCTCAGTTAAAACAGGTCATCCTTACCTGCCATGCTTAACACAGAACAGTTAGTTACACCAGAGCTAGAAAATGTCAGAGGAGACAGGCAGTTTTAGCTCTGAGCTGGCCTGGCTGCTCTTATACTTACACAGCACTGCCAGATGAGCGAAGAAATATTAACTGGAAATAAAATAGGTTTAGTTCTGCACAACCCCCCGACCCAAGAAAAGCAGCGTTTACAATGGATGCAGTCTATTTAAAGGTTTAGGATGTCATACACCACAAAGCACTTCACATGCATCAATGTTTCTCTCTTCACTCCCCACCCTGAAGTAGCCTTATCACCATTTTACAGAAGAGAAATAGAGGCACGAGACACTTACTCAAGGTCATACAACCATGTGTGCAGTAGAAACAGGAATTTAACCCAAATCCTACTACAGAACTTTATACCGCCTACACCCTCCGGCTTGTCTCATCAATTTAGCCTGCAAACTCTTTGGGGCAAGGCCCCTGTCTGACTGAGTTTTTATGGGGTCTAGCACCATGGGCTCCCAATTTCAGCTGAGGCCTCTAGACACAACAGAAATAAATGTACTTTAATCTTCATCAATCCCCCTGAGGGATGTGGGATGCAGTGCTAACATCAAGACAGGCAACTAACTCCCTATTCCCCCCACTCCCTATTTACCAAGTGTGATCAACCATCTGAGCCAGGCACATTAATACCTTCCGAGAGGGCCAGCTCACAAGATTTAGGTTTTATAAAAGAGTCAGTCGGCGTACCAGCCTGTGGGGCAAGGCCGGGAAGGCACCGGGCCAAACAAGACAGAACCAGTGCTCACATACCTGCGCATACGCTTCTTTCGCCACTAGAGGAAAGAGGGAAACACACAAGAGTCAGCAGCTTATTAACAGCAGGCTCAGCCTCCCCCACGTGTCTCCAGCCCCCCCCACCCCCCGTTACCGCCTGCACGGAGCAAAGAAACGGTGCCCGATGGGAAGCGAAGGCAGCGAACGGCACATCGCCCCGGCTTTCCATGGGGATTTACTGCTGGGGGAACCCCCTTACCCCAAGGGGGCAGGTGCCCGGTGGGGGGAGGGGGGGGAAATCAGCCCCCAGCCCAGCCCCACGTGCCTGGAGCGACCGGTGCCCAGGGCTTGCGGGAGGGGGGCTCCCCCTGCAGCACGAGCATGGGGGGCAGCTACCCCTACACGGCCCCGCCCCCAGCACTGGAAGGGAAGGGCCCCCCCATAACCCCGCTTCCTCCCGCCGGACCAGGCCCAGCCCCCTCGCTCCCCTAGGAGGCCCCGGCCCGCTCCCGCCGCCCCCAGCAGGCCCCGGCCCCACCCACCTTAGCTCTCATGGCGGCCCGGGCTCAGTGCCCGCGGATGGCGGCGGATGGCGGCGAGAGCCTCCGCGCTCCGACAAAATGGCGGCGACAACAGCCGAGAGAGAGTGGCTCGCGCCGCCCGCCCCCTTTTATAGGCCAGTTCCGGAAGCGGGTGGGCGGGGCGGTAGCGTCACGGAGGGGCTGCGCGCGCGCCCTCTTCGCCGAGCATGACGGGAGATGTAGTTTCTCCCGCCCCCGCGGCAGCACGGGAGGTGTAGTTTTCTCCCGCCCACCCGCCTCCATTTTGAATACAAATCCCCCCAGCTGAGCCCAGAGGTCGGGAGGGGTAAAGACCGCAACTTCCAAGGGGGCCGGGGCCGGGGCCGGGGGGGGGGAAGGTGCAAGGCCCAATTCCGACCACCCCTCCCCAGCTACACCCCAGGGGCCTGAGCCTCACTCCCCCCTGACACGCAGTGCACAGGCCAAAGTGTTTGGTGTGGGACACCAAGGGCCCAACACGTGCAAGAGCACCCGTGCGTGTTAACACAAGAAGGGCTGTGCGGCTCATACCGGCGCAGCCCAAGGGTCCATCTAGCCCAGTGTCCTGTCTGCTGACAGCGACCAGTGCTGGGGGCCCCAGAGGGAAAGAACAGAACAGGGAATCCTCAAGTGATCCATCCCCTGTCACCCATTGAACTGCTCTAGTTCTTTGATGAACGCTGTTAGTCTTTGCTTTCACAACATCCTCTGGCAAGGAGTTCCACAGGTTGATTGTGCGTTCTGTGAAAACATACCTCCTTTTTTTTGTTTAAACCTGCGGCCTGTTAATTTCATTGGGTGACCACCTAGTTCTTGTCTTATGAGTAAACAACACTTCATTTACTTTCTCCCCACCAGTCATGAAAATTTTATAGCCCTCTATTATATCCCACCTTAGTCATCTCTTTTCCAAGCTGAGAAGTCCCAGTCTTATTAATCTCTCCCTGTATGGAAGCTGTTCCATACCCCTAGTCATTTTTGTTGCCCTTTTCTGTACCTTTTCCACTATATGTTTTTTGAGATGGGGCAACATTTGCACACATTATTCAAGATGTGGGCAGCCCATGGATTTATATAAAGGCAACATATTTCCTGTCTTATTATCCATCCCTTTCCTAATGATTCCCAGCATTCTGTTCGCTTTTTTGACGGCCGCTGCACGTTAAGTGGATGTTTTCAGAGAACTCTCCACAATGACTCCAAGATCTCCTTCTTGAGTGGTAACAGCTAATTTAGACCCCATCATTGTATATGTAGAGTTGGGATGATGTTTTCCAGTGTTCATTACTTTGCATTTATCAACACTGAATTTCATCTGCCACAAGGAAAGGGCGCCCACACGCACGTGCAAGCCATAGGGCCCCCCTCTCTGTCAATCCCCAGTGTTATCATAGCCAGAGGTGCTGGCGGCCCCACTGGCTAGCCTCCCTGGGGCCCCTTGCAGAAAGAGGGGAGCTGCTAAAGCAGAGTAGCTAAGGTTGTAACAGACTTATATCCTCGGCAAATCGGGCCCCGACGGAGCCCTGGCCCATGCATACCGAGGGTTACGCCTGCAGATGCGAATGCACCCACTCCTGTGCTGCAAAGACCAGTTACCCCAGCTCCAGCTCAGCCAGAAGGGGAGATGCAGAGGAACACAAGCCAGTAGCTTGGTCCAAGAGAATCAGAAACTAGCCAGAGGCTGACAAAAGGGAGGAAGGGGGACGCCTGTAGCAAGGCCCCCCAAATGGCTGCGTTGTCTGTGTCAATAGAATGAAATGGGAGGGGGCCAATGATCATGCTGGAGCTGGCCCCGAAATTCTCTCAGATCCCAGGTTGCGGTGATCACAGTGACCAAATGTGGCTTTCAGCTGCTCCCCCACCCAGCCTGTTCACCAGATTTGGCTCTCCCACACTTCTGCCTGGTCCCCAAGTGGAAGGATGACCTTGGTGGGAAGCATTTCAGTGATAACAAGATGACTGCAGCAGTCAAGGAGGTTCTGAACAAGGACTCTGACAAGCTGGGTGTAGCCAAACTGGTCCAAAGGCATTAATGTCCAGGGAGATTCTAGTGCAAAGTAAACCACTGAATGCAATTTCTTTTCCCCGTCAGTCTAGAAACTTTCTGAGCCCATCCTCCAGGAGTGCACCAAGAGGCCATTTGGAGCAGCCTTCCTCTGACTTTCTAGATAACTGCCACAAAGCCAGAGGTGGGTGAGAACACACAACAGGCCAACGCTGGACCTCACGTTTCTAGTAGATTTTCAGTTTCAACACCTAGCGTAGCTGGAACAGTCAACAAGCTCCTGCCAATTCACCATTTTGCCTGGCAAAAAGCAGCACCACTGACTTTGTTACATCTCCTCCTATTTAAAAAAATAAATGTCTCCACCATTCTCCCCTTCCCACCCACCCCCGGCCCCCAATCACAGCCGCTCACAGGACAGCACTGAAAACAAGCAATGTCCTTCCCTAGTACCTTCCATTTGTGAATCTCCAAGCCCTTTACAAACAGCCCTCGAACCTCACAGCCACCCATGGAGATGCGGCATTAGACCTATTCTAGGAGTGGAGAAACAGACTTCCCTGATCCACATCAGAGCAAGGGAGAGCCAGGGATACAACCCACAAGCCCCCTGTCACACTCAGGCTGGCTAATCTACTACACGAGACATGGCAACATCTGCTCCCTGAGGGCCACGCAGCAATAAGGTGACAATAGTGGAAGAGAAGAACCTACAGCTGAGTTACACAGCTGTGC
This sequence comes from Natator depressus, assembly GCF_965152275.1. Lineage (NCBI taxonomy): Eukaryota > Metazoa > Chordata > Testudines > Cheloniidae > Natator > Natator depressus. The sequence goes on along the minus strand of NC_134253.1, from coordinate 2,318,665 downwards.
CGAGGCATTTGTGCCACAACTCACCCCTCTGCTGCTGCCAGATGGGGTTTGGAACAGACTTACAAGGCAGGTGAAAATCCTAGCGACCCTACTCAGACTGACCTCAGGGATATTCCGTGCAAAAATCCCCAGCATAGGGACGCTTGCTTTCTCCACCCACACTTCTTTGGATGCGTTAACCTCGCACAATGAATGAGACCAAGGGGCTGAGCATTTACCGTACCAGAATTTAAAAGGACAACTAAATAACTGTTCTGGCACTAGGATCAAACAGCAACAGAGGGTCAGTTTCTCATGCTAAACCACCACGCACTGAATACACCCTCAGGGATGCCTTTGCCTCCTGCCTGTGGTACAGCCAGGCTGAATGACCCTCACCAGAAGCTATGAAGCTAAAATGACCTGATGACTTTAACATCAGAATTTGAAATGCCCCAACCCTCTCGGACCAACCCCAGCAGGGTTAACTAGGCCCTTCGACCTTCCAAAGGAGGTAAGGGAGTTTTCACGCCTGAGTCTGTCAGGCAATACCCAAAACTCTAAAGTGGGGTTTTGGATTTGAAGATCCCTGCCTTTGGACAAATTTTTTCCTCCCCACTGTTGCAGAGCATGCTATGCTCTGTCCAGCTGCCTCCACCCCAGAGGTGGCTGCATTTCAAGGATGCTGCACAGGATGGGTTGCAAGATGCCTTAAAACCTTTTCGGGTGAAATGGATTACAGAACTAATACAGCCCACATTTCTTCTCTCTCATACACCTACACATACTCCTTCCCCGCCCGCCGCAACACCACAGACCCCAAAACAGCAGACCCATTCTTCTCTCCAAACAGCAGTGTCACTAGTCCATTTTATTTGGAAAAAAAATCCGTTACAGAATATTTCTTGGGAATTTTGTTTCAAACTTTTCACAACCGGAATTGTTTTCCTTGTCTCGAGAGGTACATCTTTTCCCAATGTTATTTCAAAGTAAAAATAGAAAATTAAATAAACCTCCAGCAAGTCTTAGTGGTTTATCAATCGGTATTGTGAATGAGAAAGATTAGCCCTGCCCTTCCTTTACCAAAGGCAATAGACAGTGTATTGCTTATAAATGCTAAAATGTTCCTCTTCAGGAACAAGGCATCTTTATTTTCCCTTAAGCTCATGGTTAACATTTGGGAGCAGCCTATAACTAAGCCAACCTGCAATTTCAAAGTCTTGGACAGACACGTCTCGCTGCCACTTCAGTGTGTAATGGCAGCTACCCTGCATCCATTCAGAATATAGCCCACGGTATCTCTATTACTACCCAATCCCCTACAAGAGCTGAATACAGTTTAGAAATGGGAGCAGTTTGTAGATGGAAAAATCTTGTTTATTTCCTTTTATTGACGTAAACTTTGGTAGCATTTGCAAGGTTCTTTTTTTCTTGTTTAAATTTTCAAACTCAAATACTGCCAAGGAAGCAGTTGACCTGCAGAAAAGCGCAGGTGAGCTCATCAGAAAGGGTATTGTTTAACAGGCAGGAGGCCTTCCAAGCCAGCTACAGTAAGTGCTTAGACAGAGACCTGGCTGGATAACAAAACCCCCACTCAGATCCGTACAATTCAACCGGACAGCTTTAAAAAAAGACGTACTATAGAAAAGAGATTCCCAGGGGTGAAGTCTAGCCCAGGTCTGCTCACTTCTGCAGCGTTTCCCAAATTCTTTCATGGCACAGAAGGGCGTGTGGGAAGGAGAGGGGCATTCTTCTGAAAAAGCTGACTGTATACAATATAAGCAGTGGCAGCTGTTTTGGTGTATGGGGGAAAAAAAAGAATGCTGAACTGCCCCGTGACATTGGGAAGTTAAAAAACGCTGGCAAGGTACTGAACTGAAGCTGGTGGGCGCTCCAGATGCCTCTTGCCCTTAGGAGGAGTTTTGCAAGGGGTTAGTGGGGAAGAATGGCTCGAATTGAGTGCTTCCTTCCTTATGTTATGACAGTCTCAATTAAAAACAAGCTTATCATACCTGTGTATTAAAAACAGAGCTTAGACAGAAACCAACGCAAGCCAGCACTCAACAGGCTGAATGGTCTACAATCTCGGGGGGGACATAAAATTAGATACGACTTTCCCAATTTTAAATATACAGGCTAAAAAAAGTGAAAAATTCCACACCAAGGTAACAGTTTTAAGTAGAAGAGAAATGTCCTTGCGGGCAAGGGGAGTGCTGGGAAGCAGAGGTGTTATACCATGCCTGTGTACCGGCTCCCTAAGCACATGGCACTTCTCAGGCTTAAATCGGTTGGTTGTCAGATGTAACTGAAGATTTCCCCCCCACACCAAGAGGGCTCACAAAATCTTTAAAGGGAGAAATGAAGGAAGGGAGGAGGAAGAGAAAAGAAGGGCTGTCTAACTCCCCCTCTCTCGGAACAGTGTAGTCACTCACCTCTTTAAGAAGCACGAGTGGTATCAAAGGTTAGAAAGAGTGGGGGATAGACTAGTTTTTACTCCGGGTTTTATTATTTTTGTTTGTTTGAAAGCAGTCTGAAGTTGCTGAGTGAATCCTCCCTCAGAGCAGAGTCAATCGGAGCTGGCTGTTGTCAGTGGGAAGTCCAGGCTGTCTGTCATTGGGGGTGTAAAGAGACAGACAGCACTAGATTTTTGTTTCTCGTTTTTGGGGGGGGGGGGACGTGCGAGAGACTCGGGTGCTACATGAGGGGAGCTGGGGCCGTTCAATCGCCGGCTTCGTTCTCTTCTGCTGTTTCCCCCGTGGTGGCGTTCTCTGCGTTCTTAGATGCCTGTGGAAATGAACCCAAGCAGGGATAAGTGACTTTGCTTCGGGGGGAGAATCGCTAACTAATTCTGGAGAGAACCTGGAGACACACAGGCCCACAGCACCCTGGAGTCTGCCAGCCTGCAATACTCCATTTGCTTCAGCATCACCCTTCCCTTTCGAAGGCCAGCCTCCGCCTGCCTGCCTCCCCTCCCCAACCCCACTAATTTGGTTCATCTCCTGTCAGGAGCACTGGGCGTTTCTTGCCTTCCCAGGATCTCACTGATGTTGGTGCAAGAAGAGTTCTCTTCCCCCACCCAGAGAAGTCTCTTGAAGCTCTCCACCTTATCAGCAATACCAGCTGGTCAACTCTCAGCTGATCTAGTCCCTTTTCCTGCTGACATCTCCCGGAGTGCAGCTCTGCTTTGATACCAGGCTACAAGTCACTATTCCTCAATGACTCCACATCAAGGCTGATCAGTTTACAAGCAAGAAAACAGCCTCTCCACCTTCCAGTGTTGCAAACTCACTCTGGGATCTGTGAGGCGTGCTGGGATCTCTTTGGCCTGGCCAGTGGTAAAGATTCTGCGGACCAAATTCTGCTTTCAGTTACACCTGTGCAACTCCCCTCCAGAAAAGGGGCATTAGTCAGTCACCCCCCGGCCAGTGAAGAAAGCAGAATTTGGGATGGAGCGAATAATCCCATTAACAACACATGAGCCAAAACAGAATCCATCTCCCTCTTCCACAGCTGTAAGAGCTCTGCTAGGCTACGAGGAGTCAAAATATCTTTCTGCTAAGGCCTGAGTGGAGAGTTTGGGGTCTCCCAAGATGCAGTTAACCTGTATGTGTGTGAGACCCAGCCATTATGAAGTGACACAGCCAAATTACCTTCTTCTTCTTCTTCTTCTGGGTCTTCCGGCTGGCGGAGCTTTGTAGCAGTGCCTAGGAAGAGGAAGAGAAGGTAAGCAGCCAGGACAGAGAGCCGTTTTCTTTGCTCTGACTGGGGAAAAAGGGAGATTCCAACATAGCAAAACAAGCCTTTGCCAGCCATAAAGGAACAGCAGCACGTCCTGGACGGCTTGGGCTGGGCAATGACACTTGATCTGCACAGACCCTCTGACTCCCCACGGTCGTGCAGGAAAGGACGACACACCCGTGACCAAGCAGGTGCCATTTGTGGACGAGCCTGCTGGAGATCATGTTCCTGACACCACCACCGTGAAACCAGACTGCAGCTCCTCTTTGCTCTGAATTCCTCTGCCACCTTCTCACATGTGCAGAGCAGAGCATCAGAACCACGCCCCCAGACAGCTCCAGCTGGCTCCGCTCAGCTTCAAAACTAGGTGCTCGGCTTTCTCATCAAACCTTCACTCTGTCTCTGCAGGAGCTTGGCCTCTCTGGGCCTCCGTCCCCATCAGGGGATAAAAGCACAGCCCTGCCTTACCGGGGGGGTTCTACAGATCCAAACGGCAGAGAGAGAATAAAGAACAACCCACTACTCTGGGGGGACTCATGCGATTCTATGCACTTCAGGGAAGCAAACGCGTTTCCTCGGACTGACCTTCAGTTCTGCATCCTGAACCTCAAACTCGGATTTGTAGAGCTCCGGCTCGAAGGGGCCGCAGGTTATCCTCATGGGACCGTTGGGCATTAAAAGCACTGTGAATTTGAACTGGGCGACAAACTCGCCTGTAAAGCAGGAATCACAGTTAGAGCCAACACGCTGGACTACACATTGACGGCGGGGGAACAGCGTGCAACCCAAAGTCCACCATGTTCTCCCACCGGCGCATCTGCTGGGACAATCGGTAAACTAACACTGCATCTGAAGCGAGCTGTAGCTCACGAAAGCTCATGCTCAAATAAATTGGTTAGTCTCTAAGGTGCCACAAGTCCTCCTGTTCTTACTGCATTTGTAGTGTTTCAATTACGTCCCGCCCCGCTCAGGACAGGATCGTTCCTAAAGTAGGTCCTCCAGGCTAACCTTTAAGTAAACCAAACTGACAGCGCTTCCGTCACCACGCCGGGGAGATTATCCCCCATCGTCCAAAAGATCTCACCACCAGAATTATTCTTACACAAGACCTGGCAACCAAGGGGTTAAAAGCTACTTCGCGAAGAAATCTCCTGTTTTATTGGGAGCATGTGTCTGCACAGCACCACCCTGCGGGGACATGGCTACAGAGGGAACCTGTCTGATCAGAGCCCCTGAGGGGACCAGAAGTTGCTCTTCCAGCCATTTTGCTCTCCTGCAAGCCCCCCACACCAACGGACTCACCTTCCTTTTCATAGAGGACATTGAAAGGCTGGAGCAGCTCGTGTTTGGCGCATTCCACCACCCCCATCCTGGCCTTCTTCTCATCCTCAAATGCCCTGCAAGAAAGGGAGAGAGGCACAGACCTGAGCTTCTGCCTCTCTCGCTGCTCTAAGGATTGCACAACGGACTACTGTTTTCACCAGAGACGGGGGAAGCCCTGTGAGCCAAGCTACAGACCCAACCATGGTGCCTAACTTCCCGCTGGGGTTTGGCTGGAGATGTTACTTGGCCCCTCCCCACGTAGAGGCCAGCCCTGCTGCGGTGTGTTGCTGGTGCAGGATGGCTGGTAGCAGGTGCATGGATGAAAGCTCAGGAAGGTAATGGAGCTAAGTGAACGCGGAATCCCAGAAAAAGCCCACCGATCTGAGGCACAAATGGAGCATTAACCTGGGAAGTGATTTCTTTTTCCTAAAGCGCACGTCAGTCAAAAAAAGGGGGCTTGGAAATACCCCTGCATCCTGACACAGCTTTGACTCCACTCTGTGGATACGACAGGACTGTATTTCAGCTTGTATTTCAGCTGCAACCCCCCACAAGGAACAGGAGGGTCTCAAATCCTCACAGACCCCAGAGGGGTCTTAATCTCCTGGTCGGGGTGAAACGTCAAAGTCAATCACATCCCCTCCCTATGGCTTGTCCAGCCGCAGCAAACCCTGCCATAACAGCACCCTCTGTGGCAGAGCAGCTGTCAAACCGATTTTGCTGTCAATAACCAGGTGAGGGCTCTTGCAAGGCCCCTATTCTGGGCAGATGGGGAGGCCATGAAAGGAAGAAGAGAGAATACCTGAGAGTAAATGGCATAGTGTCAAAGCGCCTCTCCACCTCGCTGAAAAAGGCACGGGAGGTTTTCATTTTCAAGCCATACTGCTTGGAGGGGTCCCTTTTGTAAATGGTAGTTCTCTGGCCAGCATCCTTCGCCTAAAAACACAAACGAGACAAACACAACCAACAGACAGTTGGACTGAGTGCATGCTGGGGCTTCGGTACCTCCACAGGGCTTCACACACACACTCCCAGCTCTCCCCGAGGGGTCTCCATTTTACACACAGGGCAATGGAGACCCAAGGAGGTGAAGTAATTGGACCAGCTGTGGAATTCTTGCTGTGAGTCTGGCTCCCAATGCCACGTTCCGATCACGGGGCCATTCTGAAGTCCCCACGGGCATAAAGTAACAGCGTGCTGAAGGACACTCACCTTCCCTTCCCCAGTGCTGACAAGCACGTCAATGGCGTAAACTTCATGGACCTCAAACTCGGCTTTTTCATGGTCCTTCCTAGGTGGGAGAGGTTTGGCGAGTGAGCAAAGTGAGACATCTCTACAAGGGAAAACCCTCCTTCGCTCTAATAATATTGCTGTACAGAGCTGGGGGCAGGGGGAGGGCCGCGTACAGAGGACCACAAATGTACGTGGTGCTTTACACAGCAATTAGAGGAGCTTAATCAAACCGACATACAGGAGATAGAGGTAAGGCTCCATGGAGGTGCTCTGCAGTGGTTCTAGAGATCTGAGAGACAACCATCATTCAGGAAATTCTTCGCTGCCCCAGCCACCAGCACCATCTTCAATCATTAAGATGGAAGGGACTTTAAGAAACAAGTTTATTTTTAATCACTTATGCTGTTTACTCTCTGCACTTGGCTCAGCCTAGATCACAGATGGGTCACTTTCACTTCCAGTATGTCTTGCATTAGCTCAATGCTGGAGAGTCCAGACTCCAGCTTACAGATTGATTTTAATTGAAGATATTTAAGACAAACGTCACGGAAACTTTTCTAGTAAAATTTATTCTGTTATTTGTATGGTAGCACCTAGGAGCCCCAAGCATGAACCAGGGCCCATTGTGCCAGGCGCTGTACAAACCCAGAACACGAAGATGGTCCTTCCAATGTAAGTAGTAGATTCTAGATTTTAAAAAGCCAAAACTCCTCAATGTTGGGTCTAAACAACCAGGACCTATCCCTGAAGGAAAGGGGGGAGCTGGTGGAGGGAAATGGGATATCTAGGTCCAAGATGTGACTGAAAATGGCAGCCTATGGGAACTAATTTGATTGGTCTCAATCTAGTTCCTGGTGAACTTGTGTCCACACCATTAAAGCAATCCGCTGTCACAACTGGGAATGGTTGGCGATTTTGCTGGCAGTCGCAGAGGCCAAGGACTGACTTAGTGATGGGGACACTTTCTAGAGAGACCAGCTGACTGCACAGATGCCAGCAAAAGGTTTAGGGGGTAACAACCTTCAGTCACTACCTCCCATCCCAAGCTGCCAAGGCAGAGCATCATAAATTACCTTAATGTAAGAAAAAATGGAAGACTCTGGGCTAACGAACACCCACTGTCCCACCCAGCCAGGTACCACAAGCCGGGAACTAGAAAAGAGAGGTGATTCTCACTGCAGATCTGGTCTCTCACCCCCTCGCAATACTACTGATAGAAGTGACAATCCCGGAGAGGAGACTTACTTTTGCTGGTCTGTAGGGTTTTGGATGATAGTTTTCTCTCCATCAATCACGTGCTGTTTCAGCTGGTGTGACAGCATCCCTGCCAAGTTAGGAGAATCCATCAGCACCTCAGAGCTGCAAACCAGCTACAGAGTGATTTGCATTGTTAACGCTCCAAGAACATGCTCTTAAGCTTTCTGCTAGAGGCAGAATAGCAAAGCTAAAAGTTTAGACAGTTTGCCCTTCTACCACCCCCTCCGTCCAGGGATCTCAAACGGCTTCATTCATTAAGTTTCACAACTATTCTGTGACATAAAGCAAAGGTCCCCACTTTAAAGGGGTAATTCCATGTCCTAGGCACAGCCACAGATAGATTCCTTTGTACCACTTCCAACTCCCAGCACAACAGTCTAACCATCAGATCACACCGGCTCAGCAGTGACTCCAGGAGGACATGGTCTAAAGCCCCCCCCCCCCCTAAAATCATGCATCATGTGTTTTAAACAAGCTGACATTCTTCTTTGCAGTCTCTGTAGCCTGGGACAGCAGCTACTCGGAGAATCAGCAGTTGCATGGGAATTACCAGCATCCAATGTCTCTGAACGACACATTCTTGAGCGTATCCAGGGTTGCATGGAGGCAGAAATGTTTTTGCCAATGTTTAGATTACTTATGTCCCCCCTGCACAATCTAGCTAGTGGGGCATTCAGCAAATACTTTTGGGCTCAACTCAGTCTCCCTGTCTGCTTTGCAGTACACGTTAGAATTCAGATTAATCAAGAAAAGCCAAAAGGCCGTTCCTAATCTGCTTCCCAAATCATCAGCCACAGCACGGAAACTAACATGTCTCCATTTTGGAAGGACTGCGGCCAGTGATGGCAAAGAGATCAGAGCCGAGGCAGAAAACAGCTCCATTTGTTTTCATAAACTGGGTCTAATGCTGCTACTGCCAGTGACCGCATAAATACGGCACCCGACTATTTCCAAAACAGTGGCTCCTTGAACTCCCTTGACAGCATGAGCAGCCGCCTCCTCGCTGCAGCCGAGGTGATGTTTTTCTCCCAGAGCGTGGAGCAAAGCATTGGCGAGACCTACACAACATCCCACGCAACAAACAGCCCAGTCCTGGAACTGCAGCTCTCTGCAGCGAGCTGAGAGAACAAGCCTGCTACAGTATGTCCTGGGATTTAACCGATTAGTGGCGACGTGATTTGTTGCTGAAGTAACTGACAGTCACATCACTCCGCGAGCAAACAAACAGGATAACAGAACCTGTCCAGACATTTGTGTTTATAATTTTGATAGATAATTTCCATGTTTATATTTAAGCATTTACTTTCAATTTGTATCCATTTAAATGTTCACAGCTGCAGGAGTTTATGGGGAGGTCAAACAATTATTTAATGATGGTAAAAAAAATCAAAGCTTATTAACCACTAAAACACAAATTTGTCAACATCATATGTCGAAACACACAGAGTAACTGTTCTTAAATCAAACTTTAAGTCAGAGATCCCCGAAGTGTGGGACATGGGGGGGAGGGCCCAGAAGGGCCCAGACCAGCCCCCATGGGGGTTGGAGGGGAGCTCCCCCAGCCCTGCTCCCATCACTGCCCCCTCATGTCCCTGTCCCCATGCCAGCCCCATCCGCTAGCCGCAGTCCTGCTCCAGACCACCACCCCCCCGCAGCTGTGGCCCCCTAATCCCCAGATGCTCCCGGGGGGGACACGGACAGGGGTAAGGGGATGGAAGACCCTTAAAGGTTTGGGGACCACTGCTCTAAGTTGTCAAGCAGCCCTTTCCTTTCTTACTTTGCTGATCTGTACATTTCAGTGACCCACCAATGACCGTTTTTTCGTTGGTTTGTCTGAATACAGTGAAACTGATGTTTATGATAGGAATCTAACCCCTCCAAAGCTGAACCTAACTGAGAACTGTGAGCTCAGCTCCCAGACACCTGTTCAAACATTATGGTCTGATTTGTCTAAGATGCTGCCAAGGGCAACTTCCTACTCTCCGATTCAGAACGGTATTACTGAGAAAACGCCAACCAGTTAACGATCGACGGGAGCCGCTCACACACACTGCCTTATAGCATCGTTCAGCAAAGAATCCCCAAGCAACTTATAAACATTCCCTCACCTACACAGTTAAACATCCACATTGTACCAACGGGCAAACTGGAGGCACAGCGGTTAATGATTTCCACCCAGTCTCACAGGGAGCCTGCAGAAAGCTTGGGGGAGAGTGCACCAGAGCCCTAATCCGGGACAGACATGGAGCCCTACTCATAACCGTCAAAAGCTTCCCAAGGTTTTGAATTGAGTAGGCCAGGGCTCCCTGGATAGGATTAGGCACCTTTACTTCTCCTCTGGCTGTCACTTGCTCTGAACTCAGCAAGACCTTACCTTCGATCGGCGTGCAGTTAAACGAGTGCGCTATTTTGTTCCAGGCATCTGTCACTTGTGTGTTCTGTGGGAGTAAAAAGACAGGAGAACAAGTCAAGATTTTAAAATTCAAGCCACAGACACACCAGGGATTTCATCTGTGTTCTGCAAATGAAACCAGTGCATTTTCTAACTGAACAGCTCCCGCAACATCCCCTAACTTTTAGGGAGCTGAAACAATCACAGGTTTTGTGTTGTTTTATACCCGCAAAAATGACAAGGTAACAGCAAAAATACAAATCCAGAAGAAAAAAAGGTGTGTTTTGTGCTATGGCAGTGGTCCAAAGTCCCCATGGTGCTAGGCACTGTACACACACATTGTAGGAGACAGGTCCTAATCTGCAATGTGGATACCACTAGGATAAACCAAGCGTGGAAGAAAGGACTGGAGCATTATCCCGATTTACAGACAAGGAGCTAAAGCCCAGCAAGATTAATTCACAGGCCACAGGTCACATAGTAAGTCGATATGGTCGGGGGCTGGTAACATGGATGAAAGGAGAATGTCAACAGTATTTGAGAAGTGCGAACACCAAGGACAGAAGTGTGGTTTAGGGCCCCAAGGGGGATGGTTATGAGGAACGGCAAGAAATCAAGAAAGAGAAATTTAAGCCAATTATCAGGAAACATTCCCGAACAGCGAGCTCTACTGGAATGTGACAGTCTCCCAAGGAAATTGGTACAAACCCCATAAATCTTATCCATTTAAATGATAAGCCCTTTGGGGCAGGAACCACTTTTTTATTCCATTTGGGGTCCCGGTCTATATTTAGCGCTTTGGTAATACAAATAAATAATAATAAATGAGCGAAGGACAACTGTGCACTGAGGAGAATGGATGGGTTAGATCTGACCTAGCACCTTTGCCATCTTTAACTTCTTCTAGGATTTTATTGTTTCTCATTTTGACTGGAAGTAACAGCTTCTCATTGGATAAACACTGACTGTTTATGGAGATTAAGGCACAGCAATACATGCCCATTGACCTGGGTCATTGGGCCACCACCTTGATGTAAATTCCAAGATGCAGCCACCGTGAAAGAGAGATGCAGAAGCTAGTCTATTCCTTGGGTTTCATACTCGGCTGGAGAGGGAAACCTGTGCACGTCCAAGGTATCTGCAAAACCTTCCAAGATGCAGGTCACAGACACAAGCCAGCAAGCATGACAGGTTCACTCCCTCTGGCTCTCTTGCTCACCACGCCTCAAACTGAAAAGCAAGCCACCAACCCTGTGAAACAAGGTTCATCTGACCATGTGGTCTGCTGCCAGTGACTCGTAACCCTTAAAATGGCTAAGAGTGCTCAGCTGTCTTCAGGGAGGGACCGACAAGCAGTAGTACCAAGCCCTTGTGTAACGATGGCTTCTTCCCAAGGAGAGCTCAAATCCTGCTGGACAGTTAACACTGTATACAGCATTAAAGCCATAGCACTTCATGCCACATAGCTCGTGCTCACCCCAGAATGTGGCTCAGCTGTCTATGGCCAGCTGGCTGTAGTTCCCCACACAGTTGATCCGCCCCTTCCAGAGAAGGTCACAGCTTTCTATTTCTATATGTACAGGGCCACAGAACAAGGGCAGGGTGTGCGTGTGCATTCCTGACCCTCTAGATACACCTGGGCAGCACCAAACCATTCTCACCTGGTTTCCGGGTTTTACCAAGCGCAGGGCAGCTTCAGCACAGAGGTGAGCCGCCTTGACAACATCAGCTTTACGACCCGTCACCGGGGTTTCCTGGAAAAAGTTGTCTGTTTTTGAAACATGTCTTTTCTCCCCTCTCTAGGATGAATTCTGTGCTAGTGGGAGCTCCTATCCTGACCCCACACTGAAATCCTCCATCTGTAGTATGGCAGGACGCCCTTCCCTCCCTCCCACTTTGCTAACCAATCTCAGGCTAAGCATGGAAGGGACCCTGAGGAGAGGAGAGTTCAAACTTCCCAGCCTATTCAGCCATCTCCACTCTGTCAGAGGGGCTAGCTACTGCCAGCTGCAGCTGAAATTCATTGAAAAACTGAAATGTAAATGCCAGAGGTACAGGCAGGAGCGCTGTATAACGTCTGCCATTGCTTGAGACCCCAGAACCACACAGGACAAAGCCCTGGAGATCGTCCTTTAGCAGCCAAAAGCGGATCTAAGGGCTCTTTTCTTTTCTTTCTATTATCTAGCCCTAATATCAATCAACATGTTCATGAGAGAACTGCTGCCCCCAGGAGCTTGTCTATGATTCACTAACATCCTCCTCCGGGGGCTACAGGTAGAAACGCGAGTTTAAAGTTTGTTTACATGACAAGTTTATTCAAATTTTACAAATATATTTTCCCCTAGGTGGCAAGTCCCCTGAATGCTATTTGTGTACGTGACTTCCCAACGCCGCAACAGATGGGCTGTGCCATCAACCACCCACGTCCTGCAAGCATCTCCACCAGCACACACCAGGCCTGTACATGTCACGCTGCCCCTGAGTGAATACAGCCACCTGCAAGCCAGTGAGCTGCAAGTTCAGGCAGGAGAAGTGTGTAGTAGGGACTGGGTCTGGAGGCCATCTGACTTGCTGTCCAAATCACCTGAGCTCAGAGCTGCAAAGGTGAACACAGCAGCCTCCTGTGGTGGCAGAAGGAACAGGATTCTCAACCTTAGCCAGCTGGTGCAGCAAGTCCAGTTGGACGGGTCTGCTCCATGAACCCAGGACACTGTCCCCTCAGACTTTCCCCCCAGATCAGCCAGTAAGTGCAGGTCACCTGCAGCAGCTCAGCGAACATTTGATTTGTTTCACATGTGCTGTGTTTGATCTACTTTAACGTTCAAACAGTTCAGCGTTCCGGCTTTTAGAAGGTGAATACTGATTGATTGGTTTTCACACTGCTTCTGTTAATGTTCTCCAAACTCATTGATGCACAGACTTCTGCTCTGCTGCCAACGTCAGGTGCTCTCTCTGCAACCAGGGGCACTCAAGCATGGGCTTTTATATCCTGCTTTTGCTGAACCTCGCCTGATCTGAAAGTAGCATGGGAGAGATCTCCACTCAAGCCACAGGCAAGAAACATACCTTTGCTGCATCGATGATAAAACTGTGTGCTACATTCGCTATGAAGCCATCCACATGGACGCCCAGGTCACTAACACAAAGAGGAAAAACAGGATTAGTTGCAGGCAGGGCCTCATGGCTCAGGAAACTTCTTTATGACCTCTAAACACATTAGAGGAGCAGGGTATGTTTCAAATGCATCACTTGCCAGGCCAATACTTCCTAGAGTTAGCCAGTTTGTAAACACACTTAACAGACCAAGCAGCAGTAAACAGCAGAAGCCAGAAGCCAACATTTAACTCACAATAACATAGCTCAGACACTTACATCTTGACCAAATCTCCGTCTTTGAGGATATAATCCTGGTCACTCTTCAAGGGGGAGAAGTGACAGACACAGTTATTTACCGATATACTCGTCGGGAAGGCAATACCTGTGAACAAAAGGAATAATGGTGAGATCGCACCTGCGTGCACTTCAGAGATACTGACCCTGCTGCCAATGCACTACATACAGGACTCCATGGAGCCAGCACCCCATGGTCCATCTCACAGAGCAGCAAACAAGCGATCTGCACTTGGGTCCAAATGCACATGTGATTCAAAGCCTCGACTTGTTGTGCACATATGCAGGCTACAACCAGGAGTCTTCCGTTGCACCGGAGAATAAAGCGGTATAATACTAGAGCTGCGCTAGCTCATGCTGCGACCTCGGCAGCTCGCTCAAGCTAAGCCGGGCCTGTCAGTGCCCAAAGAGAGATCGCCAAGGAACAAGGAATTCCCTCAGATATCAACGCATTACTCTTGAGTGTCAGTTCTAGGGATCACAGTGCTGCTGGAGGTGCCATCTTTCAGATTAGATGCAAAAGCACTGTCTTGATCACTTGTAGTCATTAAAGATCCAACTCAACTAATTATATTTGGAGTAACTAGCACTCCCCCTTCAGCTTCCATGGGCTACAGTATTTGGTTTTACCTCCTGTCCTAAACTCGTCAACAGTGCACACCAATAGCCCAGAGGTGACAGACATTTGTGTGATTCGTTTAGTATGCATATACGCTAAACTCTCTGAGATCTTTCAGGAAGAATGTCACTGTGGAAAATCAACATTTGATTACTATAAACTCAGGCATCTGCCTTGAACTTGGGTAAAACAAGTCAGCTCTAGAAGAGAACCAGTGTCTTGATCATTTGTTTTTAACTGTCCCTATTGCTGTTTTAATTGTCTACGTTGTATGTGACATGGGAGATACGGATGTAGTACATTAAAACAAACAGAGTGCTTTCATCAAGAATAGAACTCCGCTCGTTTGGAGCGTGTGAGACTGAAGCAAAGTTAAACAGGTCAGCAACTCTTATGACATACAAGTGAGGAGACAGCAAATCAATTGAGACCACAAGGCAAAATGGTCTGAGGGTCGGAGCACAAGTAAGGAAGTCATGAATTTCAAAATTTTTATCTCAGCTCTGGCTATGACTTGCTGTCTCCTATTCAGGGAAAATCAAAGCCTCTAGGGTGTCTGTCTCCTCAGCTGAGCACCTGCACGTGGAGGAGGACTGCTGAATGGCGTACAGTGCTTTTAAAATGCAAAGCACTAAAGTACCGACATAGATCAGTTGGGGTTTGGCACGGATTTTTTTAAAGCATTGCTCTGGGCACAGCCCTTTGGCCAAAACACAGAACAAACGTTTGCTGCGTCTCTCAGCGTCAGACCAACTGCAGCCCAGACAGACAAACATGGAAGAACTGCGTTTAAAGCAATCATCTTTCTCTCAAGAGACAGAGACCTCAAATATCCAGGGCCAAGAACCAGGACGCTCACCATGGCTCTTTACGTAGCCATGGAAATCTTGTGAAAATTACAGACCAGCAAGTATGGTGGGTCCTATTAGAGACAAGGCATTTGTCTCCAAAACAAAACTAGTTTGTCTCAATGGGCATGGCTAATTCAAGTGTGAAACTCAAACTAACCAGTGCTGTGTGGAAGCTGCTGTAGATTGCTCCTTAGCAGAAAATGTGGGGTGAGGGTTTTTTGGGTGACAGTGATAAGCATGAAGCCTGGAATCCAGCGTTCAGAAAGTAATCTTCATTATGGATTTCAGTAGTTTCACTGTATGGTGTGATGTAAACAAACAGAAAAGGAAAGAGCCCTGCATTGAAAAAGGAACCCTTGAAACTGTACTTTACCTTTTTTCATTTCTTTCTCCTTCTTGAAGATTTTGCCAGTCTCTTCCATGATCATGGCATCCCCTTTCTCACACAGGCTGAGAACAGACCCTCCAGATTTAGCTGCTTCAACCACTGCGCGCAGGACCCCTGGGTTCAAACACACAGTGTTGTTGAATCTGAAATGGATGCGTTAACTAAAAAACAGCCAACAACTTTAAAAAAAAGAGACCCTTCATAGATGACAGTGCTGCAGGAAGGTTTAAAATTGATGGCTCAACTTTTCATCCCAAATGAGTACACCAAACATGCACAAATTTGATTTTTTTAAAATTCTTTTTTTACGACTGACATCCATAGACACTGACTCAGGAAGTCCAGCAAGCACTACCGTGCTCTGATTGCAAGAGCATGTGAACTAGCACAGCGACTTGCACACCTGAAGTGTTGAACTGTAGATGTCCTTGAAATGTCAAACACCTGTCCACTCCCATCTACACACACAGCAAGGTCTGTTTAATAAAGGAGTCAAGTGGAAGCAGCACTGTTCTCCCACATTCCTTCCCTTCAGAAGTCAGGGCTTTAGAAACAGGTTTAAAAATGACCCAGGAGACAGTGTGTGTCACACATCAAAGGAACAAGGGCTGCTATTGTGGGTTTCAAGGACTATTATATATAGTTTCTCATTGGGACAGGTCACTTGGCACCAGAGTTGGCAACAGCACAGAACAAGTACAGCTTAGCTACCTATGTTAGTCTTAACACCGTGCAGCCACCTTTCCTGCAGTTGCACATGGAAACGTTTCTGAACTAACCCTTTGCTTCCTTTCATTCTTCCTAACTTCATAGACAACGTGCCGCACCAGATGTTACAGAACGTTATATTCCCAAGTTACAAAACACTGCATGGATTTTGTTTTGGAGGTATTATAGTTTTGCTTTTCGATCGCTTCAAAGGGCTTTATCAGGATGCTCAGATCCCATCACAGAATACAAGGTAAATTTCTCTCTTTTATAAATGGCTAGAAAATATTCAAAGCGTGGGGCTGTTGCTGAAGTACTCCAGCATCACATCTGTGAACAAATCTTGATTGCCTTACTCATAAGAGTAGTCCCAGGGAAGTCTCTGGGATTATTTGAGGGTGAACAGCAAAGAGGTTTGCGCATTAGCCAATAGTCAGTATATACAGGCACTGGGAGCCAGGGCTTTCCTTCTGTTCCCAGATCTACCACTGGCTGTATGCCATTACTTCACCTCTGGGCTTCATTTCCCCCCTCCTCTGACAAAGTGGGATAATTCTTATCTATTTCACAAGGGAGCCGTGAAGCTTACAATTTTGTAAAGTGCTTTTAGATCCCTGGATAAAAGGCATTTGCTCAGAAATATCTTGCCCAATTTCTCCTACGTGGGGGAAGAGCCTACTTAAGGAATTAAGTTAAAAAAAATTGTTTCCTCATACAATCACCTTTCCATGTACTACATAAAAACTGTAAATTTGGAAGTGGTTTTTTTAAGTGTATTTAAAAACCATCACAAAAACAGCATTTTCTGTATGCCATCATGTTGTGAAGAATGGGCAGCCTGAAAATATGAAGTGTTAAAATTCACACAGAAGCAAAACAAATGGCGATCAATATCCATTAGGGACTGGGAAAGTTACAAAACAGTTTAATAGCACTGGCCAAGGAACATCTATTAACTGTACTTTGTACTTATACAGGGCCTCATTCCATGAATTAAAAGCACTTTACATCATTAAATACATGTACCATGTTGTCAAGAAATCAAGAGAAAAATCAGGAAAATTTAAAACCTTGTCACTATTCTGGATTTTGAATGTTCTACAACCATGATGTACAGAAAAGTACTGTGACCATTTTACTTTCCCATGAGGAGTGTCCCCTACATGCCATTAAACTGATCTGAACACATTAAAAGAATTTATTAAATCTAATGTTAAAAAAATTATGTAATACACAGGTTGGGAAAAGAGTGTCTGTACATCTGGGTACAGGGCTTAGATTATCCACAAATACAAAGTTTCTTTTTAAAAGTCATATGCTCCATAGAGTCCACAATCAGCAATAACCCAAATTTAGATAAACAGATTTAACAACAGTTTAGATAGCAGAATCCGAATACTCAGGTAACATCACTCATGAAAAGTTGCACAGAGATTTGGTTGTGGAAAGCAAAATATATCAATGAGTGGAGGTTGTCCCTCAGTAATTGAGAATTAGGTAGGTTGTCCATTTAGAAAATACAGTCCATGAGGAAAGTATGTCAGTTTGCACTACAATCTGTCTAGATCTTGGAGTTAAATCCAGCTTGCGGATACAGCCTCTTCACACATGGCTGGTAAGACCCATGTTTGCAACCCCCCACCCAATCTACTAATAATGAGCCCGCTCCCCATGCCGCCACAGCCTTCAGCAGGATCTGTCTTTAAAAGGGAGTTTATTAAATACAGCGATTGCTAAGGGCATCAAAGGAAGCGCTGAAAGGCCGGTGGATCCCGACTCCAAACCAGTCCGGCCAGACTGTTCAGCGGCTGTCACTGTTCTCCGGAGTTACCAGTTGCCACCATGAATGATAAAGCAAAAAAAATAAAAATAAAAATAAAGAGGAAGCCGAGTTGGGGGCCGACGCCGAGCGTGAACCAGGGACCCAGCGCCGCGCTGGGTCCCGGGTCCCGGCTGCGCCCCGCGGCCAGGCTCGGCTCGGGCCTGGGAGGCGCCGGCGGGACGCTGCCCCGGGGGTCCCGCCCCAGCCCCGCCAGGGGCCCGGGAACAAAAGCCCGGGCGGCAGGACGCGGGCGGGCTGCGGGAGCCGCACATGGCAAGGGGCGGAGGCGCCGCCGGGCCATGTGGCGGCACTTCCCGGCCGGGGCAGGGCGCTCGCGGCCCCGGGAAAGCCCGGCTGCCCCCCCCCCGACCCCCTGGCTGTCCAAGGGGGGGGGGGCTGGGAACCCCCCCGCCACTACAGCCTGGGGGGCGCGGCCGGGCCATGTGCTAGGGGCGCCCCGAGGTGCGGGGGAAGGAACTGGGCCCTCCCCGGCCTTTACTGGGGGCGGGGGGGGCTCTGCCAGCGGGCCCCCCCCGGGGCACTCGTGGGGGGGGGCAGGGCATGGCCCTGGGGGGGAGGGGGCGCCGCCTTTCCCCCATTAGCGGGGGTGACCCTCAGGGCACCCCGGGGGTCCCAGTCCCCCCCGGCCTCCCGCCCCCCCCCCCGGCGCTGCCCAGAGCGGATCAGGGCCGTCACGTTCCACCCTCCCCCCCGCCCCGGCCTCGCGCCCCCCGGGCCCCGCACTCACGGTTGGCGATGTCCCCCCCCATCTTGTACTTGGTCACCACCAGGTCCTCGGCGATGGTCAGCTCGGCCGCCTCCTCCTCGCCCGACATGGTGGGCGCCGCCCGGGCCCGGCCTGGCCTCGCCCCGCGCTGGAACCGCCGCCGCCTGAGGAGAGACCCGGCCGGAGCGAGCGAGCCGGAGAGAGCGCGGGCTCCGCGCGCGGCACGCTGGGGAGGCGAGTCCCCGCCCGCTGGGCCGCCGGACTACGACTCCCGGCAGGCGCCGCGCGAAGAGGAAGCGGCCCCGCCCTCCGCCGCGTCGAAGACCACGGCTCCCGGCGTGCAGCGCGCCCGGGAGAGCTCTCGCGAGAGCAGGGGGCAGAGTCGCAATGCACACTGGGAGTTGTAGGCGGGGGGGCTGAACTACAAGTCCCAGCGGGCTGAGGGGCCCTTAGTTAATGAGGGTTGGGACGGGAGGGGCTGCCCTAAGGGTGGGGGGACGCAGGGGCGCGGCCCGGGGGAGGGAGGGGGCACCCCAAGGGGGAGGGGCACCCTCAGGGAAGAGGGAGGGGAGCACGGTGGGACGGACACCCCAAGGGGGAGGGGCACCCAAGGGGGAGGGGAGCACGGGGGAGGGGCACCCGGAGGGGGAGAAAGGGGCACCCAAGGGGGAGGGGAGCACGGGGGGAGGGACAGAGAGGGGGCACCCCAAGGGGGAGGGGGAGAAAGGGGCACCCTTGGGGGAGGGGAGCACGGGGGGAGGGGGAGAAAGGGCACTTCAAGGGGGAGGGACACCCCAAGTGGGGGAGGCACAGGAGCACCTGGGGAACTGGAGGGACCGAGGGTGCATGCTGTGGGGAGGGGTCTACCCCAAGATACCCCCTGCAGGACCTTGAACTGCAGCAATGGCACCCAAGGGAGGGGGAAGAAGCTGCCTCCTCCAAGCACCCCTTGGCATGGGGCATGTGGGGAGAGGCATCTCCAGGGTCTGCCTGCCCTGGCCCCACCCACTCCTCACACCAGCCCATCTCCCCTCCCAAAGCCATGCCAGCAGGGACACACGCAGGCACCATGTTCCTCAGCTTCATTTTTATTTTGTCTTAAAAAAACAACATTAAAACTCCTTCAGTGACGGGAAGCACAGAAAACTGAGAGAGACACACGAGCGAGGGTTTCCCACGTGGGGGTTCATGGGCCCAGCCAAACCCGGCGTCCCAGCCCTGAGCATGACGGATGCCCAATGCTTGAGAGGAAGGCACCAACCCCCACCCACCTGTAACAACGCACCTATGGCCCCGATCTGGCAGTGAGATGCGTCTGGAGAGGCCCTTCCTTTGCACTGCCAACGCTCACAGTGTATGTTTTTGCATTTTGTGTTTTCTTAAAGCTTCATATTAAATAAAGTATGGTTCTAGTCATAGTGGCTGCACCGAAAAGCTTGAAAATACAACTCCTTGTGAGACCTAAATGGTCAGGCACCAGAAGGCAAATTAAAACAGAATACCCAAACCAAACTCATTTAAAAAACAACCAGGATTTTATACCTGAGCTTGTGATTTTTGAATACTTGAAGTTGGCACCGCTGCTCACAAAGCCCTCCTTGACTTTAGAATATTTGTTTGCACGGTCGGAGAGCGCAGCACACAGCGTACAATTTCCTGACTTCACCAATGTTGTATTCATTATGGCCATGGTATATTGTACACTGCAGTTTGTATGTAGTTGGTTTGCCGAGCTCATGCCAGAGCAAATTTGTTGACAGGGCCTCTCTATTAATAAATACATCCCCAGTTGCTACAAATGAGTCCAACTCTATGCATCTCCTTCCATGACCAGAGCCTAAATATGCAATAGTAGTCTATTCCCTTCGAATGTTGGGACTTTTATCCTAGCTTGTGTCACTACAAATGGTTTTACTATTCCTGTAAGTGTCTCATGCTTTTAAAAAACAAAACACTAAAGCTATTTCATCCTGCGGCTGAGAGACCCACAGGTAAAATTGTAAAGCTCAGAGATTTCTTTTAACCTTCATTCCACCAGTTCTGACACACAGCAAGACAATGGAAACAAGGACAGGAGGGGGGAAAAAAAGTACTCCCCACTTTCCAGAACGTTAACCTTTATGCTTTGAAAATGTACAAGGAGGGGGCTCTTCTGGAAGATCCAGGCAAGGCTACTGAAGGCATTGTGTTTCTTTAAAAGAACTAATTAACAAACTGGATTGGCTCAGTTTGCACCTGATCTTCCCCAGCATCCCTGCAGTATGCTGCTGTTGTGAGCTGCCAAGTTTACGTGGCCTTTGCACAGGTGTAAACAACCTGAAGAGGATTTGGACCCAGTGATTTCATCAGAATTAGTCCGGTTGGAAGCAAAACCGGGATCAGCCCCTTTGAGTTTAGTAGGAAGGTGCAGGCCCAGAGCTGCTGCCCCCGTGCTCAGCTCTGCCAGGTGGCTTTTGGTGTGTTCCTTAGTTCTTTCTCCTTCAGAGAGCCTGGGAAGAAAACACAGCAAACCCCGCACCCTGTCATGCTATTGATTGATTATTAGAACCCAGGAGTCCGGGCCTAGCAGGCTATCGGCTCCTGCATTTAAAACAAATAAAAACGGATGGAGCAGTGCAGCCTGGTTAAAGCACAGTATGGGTGGGGAGACCTCAGGCTTGTTTCTACTCTTCATTCTGAAATACAATAAACTCTTCCCACGTGAGAACGTTTTTCTGCAGAGTTAGTGCCACTTGCCAGCAGGGGGCAGAGTGGCAGCTTTTAGACATGTGCCAAGCAGGGGCCCAGTGCCCGCGCTGGTTCCTTAGCCCGGACGTGCAGGGCTGTGTTTTAGGACAGACGTGTCACGCACCCTGCCCCATGCTGGGGGAGAGGGAATCACGAGTCGGTGCTTCCCCACGGCTCTAGCGGAGGGGAGACGGTCTCACTGGACACGCCAGATCTGATCTCCAGTCTCTGATCTCCACAGCCAGTTCAGAGCAATGGGGCTGGCTCCCCCTGCTCAGCCGGCTGCAACCGGGAGGGGAGGTGCCAGGGAGGAGCCCGGGGAGACCTGCCACATGCTCCCTTCCAAAGGCCCGTGCAGGTCCCCGCTCTAGTCAGACATTCGTAGTATCATCTGTCCCCCCTCCCGCCCCATCCTCTGGCTGAGCAAGGGGGGGGGGGGGGAAGAGCTGGGGGGAAATGCACCTGCGCCTGCCCCTTACAGAACTCAGAGAGCGGAGGGGGACAGCCTGTTCTAACTGCTAGACACCCATTTCCTCCTGGAGCTGGGAGCAGAACCAGGATTCCTGGCTCCAAGTGCAGCCGTGAGCGCAAGAAAGGACCCCATTCCCTCTAAGAGTGGTATCAGAACCCAGGAATCCTGACTCGCACGCTCCCTGCTCTAACCCCTAGACAACGCTCCCCTCCCAAGGAGTCGTCGCCTTCCGCCACTTTAACCAAGGCTGCTCAGACCCGCTGTGAGTCCCCCAGGTAAATTTCACTGACATCCCATGGCCTCAAGTGGAAAGAATTCAGAACCCCGAACTTGCTTCATTGGGGGTGGCAAGGAGGGCACAAGTGCTCTGCTCCCTGCAGAGGACAGAAACAATTCAGCAGCCCTTTGGCTATTCCAGACACACAGCTCAGGGAACAACAGACACTGGACACAACAGACAGCGCGGGCCCGTGACAAACACAGAGGCCCTTGTCGGAGGAGAGGAAAGACAGGGGAACGCGGGTCGGAGCCCCGGGCAGGGACGCAGCCCGCGAGCCAGGCCACCCTGCTCCAGCTTCGCACGTGGAGTGAACCACGCCACGAGATTCAGTGCAAAAACATCAACTTCATTCCTTCCCCACGGGCTTGGGATGTCGTCCCCGCTCCCCACGCCTCTCATCGGGCACGGCTTCCGCTGGGTGACGGGACGGGAGGGTGGAGGTTGGAGCCTGCTGGCCTTCCTTTTCTCGGGCCCCCGGCTGGGATCACCCCCAGGCGTGTGCGCTGGCTCTGATCACCCCGGTTTATACTGGTGTGAATCAGGAGTAACTCTGGGGGATCGAGAGCAGACGCCGGCTTCTTACACCAGTGGAAATCGGGTGGAATGGAACAGACCAAGAACCACCAACTCTCTCCACCCGGCTACAGCCTCCCCTCCTACGCTGTGCCTAGCTCAGTGGCAGCAAGGGAGGGGGGCAGCAGCCGTTGGGGAACCCCTGGTTTGCAGGGGGCCAGGAGAGAGAGAAGCCTGGGGCAGGTCTGCCCAGATCTCTCCCAGCATTTTATAAAGGTCTATAGCTATTACTCCCTACGTGGCCCTGAAGGGGAAACTGAGGCCCAGAGCAGTGAGTCTGTGACACAGAACTCAGGAGTTCTGGCTCCCAGTCCAGCATTTTACCCACTAGACCCCAAACCAGCAGCCCCCTCTTCTGTTCACTTCACCCCACGGCCCTGCCTGGAGCAGCTCCGGGATTCTTCATATCCAGGTGTAAACAGACCCCCACCCCATTGTTTGCTTGATTGGGGGTGAGGAATGAGGCAGCCCCGTCCTCCAGCTGCTCCCCACCAGGGGCCCTTCCATGCTTGATCCACAGCTGGGACCCAAACGCCCCCAGCCCCTATGCTGGGAGCTCATGATAGGAAGCTTTTCCCACGGGGGGAGGGGAGGACGCAGCCCCTGACTCCCCTGCCCACCTCACCAGACGTAGGCATCTGTCCTGCATCCGTATGTCTGTGATCCTGAGGCGGAAAGGGGGAGGGGGCTGCCCCCCCCCCACTGGTTTGATTTCACAGTAGGGCAACGCATTGCCCCCCAGCTGCCAGAACTAGCCTGCATCCCAGCATGCAGTGGGCCCAGTCACAGGGGCAGGCCCCCACCCCCGCTGCCCCATTAAGGGGGCGTTCGCCGTTTCCGCCCAGAGTCGTGGCAGCCTGTAAATACCCACTGGGGCTGGGGCAGGATGTTCGCTCCCAGCCCCCCCGCGGGGCTCGTTCGGCGAGGGGCAGGCAGGAGCCTGAGTCCAACGGCCCTGCCCCCCCAGGGACAGGAGGGTTGGGCACGCCCCCGCTGCCCCCTAGGTCCGCAGGGCGTCCGCCTTGGCGAACAGCCGGCTGTGCCAGTAGTCGGGGTTGTCGAAGGCGCAGTCCGAGGCTTCCAGGCTCCGCAGGGGTTTCATGAAGCCGTTCTTGGGGCAGGGCGAGCTGGGGCAGCCTGGGCCCAGCCCGCTCCCCGGCGCGAGGATGGCCTCCATCACCTCGTAGCCCTGCTCCTCGGGGGAGCCCCGCGGGACGGCCGCGCTCATGCAGGTGTAGTCGTCCTGCCCGGCCCCCG
Organism: Natator depressus; assembly: GCF_965152275.1. NCBI lineage: Eukaryota > Metazoa > Chordata > Testudines > Cheloniidae > Natator > Natator depressus. The sequence goes on along the minus strand of NC_134253.1, from coordinate 2,294,929 downwards.
GCGAGCTCAGCACGCTGCTCAGGGACTGGCTGAGCTTGGGCTGCTTATTCATGTATTCGTAGTCCTCCTCGGCCCCGCCCGCCTCCCAGCCGGCCGCGGGCAGCGGGGCGGTCTGCATGCTGCCCAGGGAGGCGCTCCGCTCCGAGCCCAGGTCCATGTACTCGTAGCCCAGCTCCTCCAGGGAGGCCGGCCGGGGCTGCGGGGGCCTCTGCTGGGGCTGCACGGGGCGTCTGTTCATGTACTCGTACTCCTCCTCCGGCTCCGAGGCGCGGCCGTCCCCCGCAGCCCGGGCGACGCTGGCCGCTCGCTCTGCAGGCGGAAGCCGACGACAAGCCGGCGTTAGGTGCAGCCGGCGGGGGGTGGCAGCTGGAGATGGGGGGGTCTGATCTGCCTCTTGGTCTCTCGCCCGCCTGCCTCCTGTGAAGGGGCAGCCGGGGCACAGCATCCCGGGCACAATGGGAGATAGGAGGCAGCTGGCTCTCCACCCCCTCGGCGGCTTCCTGCCCGAGTCCCCAGTGAGGCGGGAGGGACAGAGTGGCTCAGGGGAAGGGGCACCGGGACCCAGAGATTTCCCACCTCTGGCTGGTGGGTTTCCAAGCCGGCACCAGTCCCCAGCTGCAGCGAGTTTGCAGGGTCTCAGCCCAGGTGGCCTGGTAACTACCACCCCCGCAGGCCCCTTTGTGGCAGGGAAGACCCAGACCGCCCCCCCTGACTCCCGGAGCAGGGTCCCACCCGGGGAAGCTGGGGGAGGCAGCATGGGGCCCTGAGGTCGGACCCAGGGGCTGCCGTTACCTCGGCCGTGGAGATCCGGCATGACGTAGCCGTTGACGTCCTCCTCGCCGTCGGCGGTGCCCGCGGACAGGGGGAAGCTCTCGCGCTGGGAGAGGTAGGCGCTGTCGCCCCGGGAGCGCAGGCCCTGGCACAGGCTGCCCGGCAGGGAGAGCTCCTCGGTCAGCTCGCACTCCGAGGCCGTGCCCCGGCCCTCCGACGACTCCGACACCGTCCGCCCCACCGACTCCTGCCTGGCCCGCAGGGTCTGCCGGGAGCCCAGCCCGGCGCCCTGGGAGACAGGGGGAGAGAGACGGGGTCAGGGAAGGAGCCGCCGGACACGGGGCTGCATGACAGACCTGCCCCTGCTCACTGCGGCAGAGACAGGCAAGACCCACGGGAGCAGCCTTAGCCCAGCTGGTCCACTGCTGACCCCCAGCCCCCTGCTAGCCCAACTTTGCCCCAGCCAGCTCTGCCGGTGCCCCTCACTCCCGACCCGCAGCCCTGCTAGCCCAGCCCTGGGCTCCTCCCCACCCCAAGCTCTGCCGGTGCCCCTCAATCCCAACCCGCAGCCCCCTGCCATCCCAGTCCTGGGCTCCCCACCCACAGCTCTGTGGCTACCCCCGACTCCTGACCCGCAGCCCCCTGGGACCCTCCGGCAGAGGATGTCCATGGGGCGCACCCCCTGTACGCTGTGCTGGGTACCTGGCGGCAGCTGCTGAGGCCGGTCTGGTTCATGGGGATGTAGCCGGCCGGGGGGCTCAGGTTCGGGCTCTGCAAAGGGAGAGAGGCAGGTGGTGATCGCTCGGCCCAGGGCAAGGCGTCCTTGGCACCGGGACCTGGGGAGACGGCGCGCAAACAGTCCGCCGGACCCCCAGGCGCAGGCTGGGCCGGGGGGTCAGCCCTGAGCTACGACCCATGGAACCGGGCCTCATGCTTCAAGGCCGAGCGCTGCCAGGCTCAGGAAGGAAACCCCTCCCCCGCAGGGTCCCCGCTCTCCCATCCTTTGCAGGAAGGATTTTTAGCTTCCCCGCAGAAGGGCCAGGTTGTTGGGGGGGGTACAGGCCAAGGGGGAGGCGGCCATCTCTCACCCGGGCGTAGTCCACGCGCTGTCTGGAGGCAAAGAGGCCGGTGGCCGCATTGAAGGAGCTCAGCTCCTCCTCCAGCTCCAGCTCCAGCGTCTCCATGTCCTCCAGCTCCTTGTCGCTCAGGGGGGGCTCGGCAGGGGGCAGCGGCCCACTCTCCCTCTGCACAGGGTGGGGAGGGGAAGGGACACCGTGTCAGGGGCTGGCAAGGGGTTAACGGGGCCCAGCCCCCAACACTGAGTGGCCAGGGCCACCTTAACGCTTAGAGAGATGGAGCCGCCTCCCGGGGCAGGATGTGGGGTGTGAGGCAGGGAGGGGGGCAGATAAGACTCTTGTCTAGAGCAGGTCTTGCCCCTCCCCCGCAGGAGGGATCCACCCCACACACCTGCAGCCAAGGAGTGGGGAGCCGGCAGGCTGGGAATGCCCAGCAACAGGATCCCTGCCAGGGGCGGGGGCCGCTCCCTGGGTGCATATGTCAGGCAGGGAGCCCAGAGAGCCGGGCATGGAGTGTGGAGGGGGCAGATGGGGCAGGAGCTGGGACGCTTAAGGCTGGGGCGGGGGGGATTTAAAGGGCTAATGCGCCATTGACCAGGTGGCTCATGGGGGGCGGGCACGCTAGGGGCTGGATTGGCTGAGGGCCCAGGGCAGCCCCCCGCTGTAGAATGGCCCAGGGCCAAGCACTCACCTTGATGACCAGATAGCGGGGCGGGTCGCGGGCCATGCGAGTGAACTCATTGGCCAGTTCCTTGAAGGTGGGACGGACGTTTTCATCGATCATCCAGCCTGGCGGGGGGCACGGAGGGGTGAGATCCGGCCGGAGGTGAGACCCAGCCCCCCGAACCGCCCCAGCACCACGGGTCCCACTGGAGGGGCTCGGACAGACGGACGGGAGGGGAGAAGGACTGCCTGGAAAAGTGCATTGGGGCGGGGGGGACGGAACAACGACCTTCCAGCCCCCTCCCCAGGGCTCTGGCCCCAGCTGTGGGGCTCCCTCCCAGCGCTCCCCCTCCACACGCTTGCCCCCCAGCTCACAGCTGTCCCCTGGCACCACGGGGTGACGTCCCTCCCTGCACCCGGGGCATATCGGGGGTCAGTGCGGATTGCTGGTGGGGGAGGGGCAGAGCATGGCCCTCCGCCCCTCCCATGAGCCCCACTGGCCACAGTGCAGGCTAGACCTGTGCCCCCCTCCCAACCCCACGGCCACAGGCCCTGCTCCACCAGGCAGGACCACCTGGGTGCAACCCAGCCCCTGGGCAGGGCCGATCTCCCCTGCAAACTGCCCCCAGGGGCTGGGACGTAAACGCCCCGGGCAGGGCCCCGCCCCACCTGCAGGGGGCGGCAGGGAGACACCCATGCCCCAGGCAGGGCCCCGCCCCACCTGCAGGGGGCGGCAGGGAGACAGACAGACCCAGCGACTCACATTTCACCATCACCATGTAGACGTCGATGGTGCAGATCTGGGGCTGCATGAGCCGCTCGCCCTTCTCCAGCAGGTCGGGCACCTCGGCCAGCCGGATCCCCGTGTAGGGCTCTGCCCCGAACGTCATCATCTCCCACAGCGTCACGCCTGCGGGGATGCGGGGGGGGGCAGAGGGGGGACAGTCAGGCCAGGAGGGGCTGCAAGGGCAGGTGGTCGGGGGGAATTCTGCGCTGGGGGGTGTGCACATGGGACCCAGCAGGGGGCGCTGTGGGCAGGATGTTGGCTGGGGGGGGCGGCTCCCGACTGCTCCAGCCCCGGCCTGCGACGCTTTGCGGGCAAGGGCGGGTGCAAGGTGGGGCACGGTGGGCACTGACCATAGCTCCAGACGTCGCTCTGGTGTGTGTACTTCCCGAAGTGGATGCTCTCCAGCGCCATCCATTTAATCGGAGTCTGTGGGACGAGAGGCGGGGAAGGAGCGTTACCTGGGTGGGGGGCGCCTGGGGGCTGCTTCTGCCTGGGCCAGAGATACCCCTGAGGCCCGATTCCATGGGGCCCTGGGGCTGCTCTGATGCACGGTCTGCTCCGCTGGGAAGAAGAGCGGACCCTGAATGCAGGGCCCCCCAGTTACCCTCCCAATCTGCCCCCTCTGCTGGGGGGGGGTGCAGACCTCTGACACCAGCCCACGCTGGCTGGGGCGGCCCCGGTGCAGGAGGAAGGGGAAGCAGCCTCGGGGGACATCCTGCTGGAGTGGACCTGAGGCTCAGCTGGCCCCGGAGCGGGCATGGGGACGACGATGGGGGTCCCGGGGCCACACCCCACCTTGATCTCATTGTAGAAGTATTTTTTGTCATCGGGGTAGAGCAGGTCGGCGATCCCGAAATCCGCCACCTGCACCTGGCTGGGCGACTTCAGCAGGACGTTGCGGGCGGCCAGGTTCCGATGGACCATGCGATGCTCTTCCAAGTAGTACATGCCCTGGGGGCGAGAGGGGGAGAGCGTGGGGCCGACCCATTCGTGTGTGTGTGCGCGGGGGTGGGGGGGGTGTCACTTGGGTTTCGTACCAGTGATGGGCAGCAGGCTGGACTAGTTTCACCCACTGTCCCAAAGCTCCACCCACAACTGCCGAGCCAGCTGGGTGTGCTTGCTAAAGTGATCCAGCCGCAAAGTCCACCCATGACCCTCATAGCTCCCACCGTGGCATCAGGCTCCTCCCACCACCGCAAAGCTCCACCCACAGCCACAGGCTCCTCCCTCCACCCCAAAAGTGTCTGTGACAACACTGATTAGAAGAGGAAGAGTTAACAGCACTGACATGTTCCGAACATCCCCCATTAGGGTTCAGGGTAAACGCCGCAGCGGGGATGAACAGGCCAGATTCCCCCTCCCTTCAGGGCAGTGGCACTTCGGGAGCAGGTCTTTGGAAGGGTCCCCCGCCGGGTGTGGGAACCAAGGGAGCTGCTACCCCCAGCCCCTTACCCCTTCTCCGCTCTGTCTCCTCGTGCTGCTGGGCCAGCCCCACCCACGAGCCTGGGGCCAAGGATGCCTCACCCAGAGACCAGCTCCCCGAGCCGGGCTCGTGCCCCGCTTTGATGCCGGTGGGAAGGGGACCCCCGGGAACGCGCCGTCGAGTGCCGCGGGGCAGCTCACCTTGGCAACCTGCACGCACCAGTTGAGCAGCAGCTGCGGCCCGATGGCGTCCCTGTTCTTGTGCACGTAGTCGAGCAGCGAGCCCAGCGGCAGGAGCTGCGTCACCAGCTGCAGCTGCGGCCCGGGGCAGATGCCCAGCAGCCGCACAATGTAGGCGTGTTCCAGGCTGCCAATGGCCAGCATGTGCTGCAGGGCCAGAGGGAGACGGGAGCCTATTACAGCCTTGGCTCCGCCCCCGGCATCCAGCTCCCCTGTGGAACTCCCTGCCACTGGGATCTGATCCCAGACAAATGAAAATGGACTAGGGGTGACGCCGGCCAGGGCTGGCACCCTCAGAGCCTCCACTGATGCCAGGGGGAGTTTGGGGTGCGCAAGGACGGCCTGGGGGTGGGGGCTCCCCCTCCCCCTGGTTTCATGTGGCACACTGAAGTGCATCATGGGAGTTTTAAGCCTCTCTCTGAAGCACTGACATTGGTTGCTGATAGGACATCAGAGTGGATACGCCAATGGGGGGCAGCCGTGGCACAGCGGAGGGCGGGGACACTGGGCTGGATGGGCCAATGGTCTGGCCCCAGGCTGGCAGGGGGGTGGCGGGGCCCTCACTCACGTCGGTGACGGCGTGGAAGGTCTGGCGGCCGCTCCGGTCCTCTATCACCTTGATGCTGACGGGGATCTTGATGGAGTCTCCGTCCGGGATCCAGACACCCTGGCGGGAGAGGAACCCCCAGCGTGAACCGAGCTGGGATCCCAGGGGCTGCCCCGCCCCAGCCCCCACTCAGGGCTCCCCCACGGCCGCGCGGATACGCCGTCCCACCTGCCCCCGCAGCAGCTGCGGTGCTCGAGCAGCCCCGGAGCCTCCCCGTGCCCCCGGGCTGCAGCTTCCCCCCCTCACCTTGTGCACCGTCCCGAACACACCCGAGCCCAGCACCTTCAGCTTCCTCAGCTCCGTCTCCTTCAAGATCCGGGCCAGCACCTTGTTGGCTTTCTCGCTTGGGTCCAGGGGCTCGAGGCTCTGCCGAGGGAGAAAGATGGGTTGAACCGGTGCTGGGGGGCCCCGCCCCTCCCAGACCCCCCGCTGCCTCAATGCCCCTGGCCCTAGTGATTTGTGCCTCTCTCCCTGGGTTACTCATTTGGCTTAGGTCACAGGTCGAGACTGAAGAGCCCCGTGCAGAGCTGTGGGGGACAGAGCCAGGACAGCAGGCGGCTGTGGGTCGGGAGTGAGGGGGACGGCAGAGCTGGGGGGGGCAGAGCTGGGAGCGCAGGGGGCCGCGGGTCGGGAGTGAGGGTCACCAGCAGAGCTGGGGGGAGCCCAGGACTGGGCTAGCAGGGGCTGCGGGTGGAGAGTGAGGGGCAGAGCTGGGGGGAGCCCAGGACTGGGCTAGCAGGGGCTGCGGGTGGAGAGTGAGGGGCACCAGCAGAGCTGGGGGGGCAGAGCTGGGAGCGCAGGGGGCCGCGGGTCGGGAGTGAGGGGCACCGGCAGAGCTGGGGGGGGCAGGGCTGGGAGCGCAGGGGGCTGAGGGTCGGGAGTGAGGGGCACCGGCAGAGCGGGGGGGGGCAGGGCTGGGAGCGCAGGGGGCTGAGGGGTGCCAGTCTTTTCTCTCTTCCTTTCTGCCCCGTCACCCGACCGCCCTGTGGCACGAGAACCTTCCCCCCACGGCTCCCGCCCACTGCCTCAGCCCCATCCCACGTCCCTCCCCCGGGCAGCCGGGAGCCCTGTTCACAAGGGCTGCAGGGGCTGGGGGGCATCTCACCTCGCCCCTCTCCAGGTAGCGGCGCATCGCCCGCTTCTTCTGGATCTTCTTGCCACGCCAGTACAGGAGGGTGAGCAGGAAGCAGGAGCAGGAGATGAAGAGGCAGCCCACGACCATCACCGCTATGACCGTGGGGCTTTTCCTGGGGACGGACGGACGGGGGGGGTCAGCGCCGGGCCCCTGCCCGGGCACCGGGCTGGCCGGAGCCCCGGGGGAGCCGGAGCGAAGGGCTGGCGCAATCCCGTCCGTGGGGCCTGCAGTGCCCAAGCCCCACCCTGCTTCCCTGGCGGAGGCACGGGAAGGGTCTCGGGTTTGGAAAGGAACCCAAGGCAAGGCAGGGAGGGACGGGGTGGGGAGAGGGGGCGTCGGGGACCACATGCCAGCTGAGGGGTGCCCCCCTCTGCTGCGCAGGCCCCGGGGATCCCGGGTCTCTGGAGCAGTCGTGAGGCTGTTCCCATGGAGGCCAAGGGGGCTGGGCGCCAGCGAGACCCAGCCTGGGAGAGGAGGCTGCAGGGCAACTGGGGTCACCACCCCAGGGGGTGCCCCAACCCCACCCTCAGCGGTTGGTTCACGTCATCGCCCGGGCGAGGGGGCCTGGCATGGCTGGGGAGCGGGAGCGGGGCTCTGCACATGTCCCGCTGGGGCCAGGCTGAGAACTGCCAAATTTAATCCACGCAGGGGCCCAGCCTCACCCCCGCCCCAGCCCTGCCCCGCCCTGGGTCAGGGTGTCGGGATGGGGAGGGCATTGCCCGTCCCGAGCCCAGCTGAAGGGCCCCCAGGCCGGGGTCAGAGCTCCAGCAAGCAGCAGCCGGCTGCGATGGGTACCTGGCGACGGGCAGGGGCTCTGTGACGCAGTCCTGGATCTGCGGCCCGAGGCACCTGCAGGAGACAGAACCCACCGATCACCCCACGGATGGACGGACAGACAGACAGACAAAGGGGCGCCACGGAGAGCACCAGGCTTATGGGAAGGATGTCAGAGCAGGCGGGGGGTGGGAGCCAGGACTCCTGGGTTCTCTCCCCAGTTCTAGGGGAGTGGGATCTGGTGGCTAGAGCAGGGGGCTAAGAGCCAGGAGTCCTGGGTTCTATCCCAGCTCTCGGCTGGAGTGGGGTCGAGTGATTAGAGCAGGGGGGCTGGGAGCCAGGACTCCTGGGTTCTCTTCTTGCCTCTGGGAGGGCAGTGGGATCTAGTGGGTCAGAGCCAGGAACCAGGACTCCTGGGTTCTCTCCCTGCTTCTGGGAGGGCAGTGGGATCTAGTGGGTCGGAGCCAGGGCTCCTGGGTTCTCTCTTGGGAGACACGTCCAGCAGAGACCCCGCTGCCATTCACCCTGGGGCTGCACCTCCCCAGGCAGGGGCTGGAAGCGTCAGGTCCCGCAGCCTGGGGGCCCCTCTCAGAGCCCCCCCGATTGGCTCAGGAGCCGAAAGTGGGGCCGGCTGCAGCTCCTTGCCCACTCCAAGTCTCAGGTCTGGGGGACCCTGGCTGCTGCTGCTGGGGGGGAGAAGGGTCCTTTGCCCCTTTCCCCACATTCCCGCCCCCCACGTCTGGCCTTGCAGACTCCACAGATCTCAGCCATGCAGCGAGGTCCCCGGGGGGGGCCGGGCTGCAGGATCGGGGCCCCCCGGCTGTGCCCCAGATGGGGGGGGCTGCTGCTCTCACCCCCGCGTGCAGTTCTCGTGGCAGGGGTGGCACTCGTGGTTGGCGTCCGGGTACTTGTAGATGGGCCCCTGCTCGCCCAGGATGCCCTCGGGGCAGCTGTCCACACAGTGGGGCCCGTCCTTGTACCGGGCACATCGCACGCAGGCGTCGGCGCCCTGGGGGGGCCAGACAGAGTCAGGAGAGGGCTGGGACGGACCCCTCCCCGGCCAGCACCCAGAACCCCCTCTGGCGCCCCCTGCAGGGGAAAGGCCCCGTGTCCCGTCCCCTGTCCTGGGGCCGGGAGCCAGGGACCCCTAGGGAGGAAAGGCCCCGGGCCCCGTTCCCAGCCTCCCTGAGCCAGCCAGTCCCCCAGCCTGGGGCCGGATCAGGGCCGGCGCCCCCTAGAGGAGAAAGGCCCCAGGCCCCACTCCCCACCCCCCTGAGCTGGTGCCTGAGAGGAGAAAGGCCCGGGGAGGGGGGTCACCGCACCGAGCCGTGGCAGGTCAGGTTGCCCTCCATCCTCTTGCACTCCGGGTGGCACTGGTAACACTCGCCCCCACGGGCATATTCCCGGGTCGCCCTGCACGACAGAGTGGGGGGGGGGTCACTAATGCTGCCCCCTGAGGGTCTCGCATTCTCCTGCCCCCACCCCCCATGTTTCCACGCAGGCCCCCCCAGGCTCTCAGCTGCCCCTCACCCTTGGTAGAAGCTGCAGGTGGCCACGCAGGTCCCCTCCCGGCTGTAGTTGCGGCAGGAGATGCACTGGTCGGGGCCAGGCCCCCAGCAGCCGTTGCTGGAGCAGAGCGGGTCACACACCTTCCCTTCTTGCACTGCAGGGGAGCCAGGGGTCAGCAGTGGGGTGAGCTCCCAGACCCCCCCTCCAGCCTCCACTGCTCCCCCTGCCCCATGTTCTTCCACTCTCCCTTTCCCAGATCCGGGGACGGAACCCAGGAGTCCTGGCTCCCAGCCCCCGCAATGCTCTAACCACTAGACCTCCTCTCCCCTCCCAGATCTGGGGATGGAACCCAGGAGTCCTGGCTCCCAGCCCCCGCAATGCTCTAATCACCAGACCTCCTCTCCCCTCCCAGATCCGGGAACGGAACCCAGGAGTCCTGGCTCCCAGCTCTCCCTAACTACTAGACTCCGCTCCCCTCCCAGAGCTGGGGATAGAACCCAGGAGTCCTGGCTCCCAGCCCCCCTGCCCCCACCTCTCACCCCCTAGATCCCTCACTGCCTGTGACACAGGATCTCGCCCCGCCCCCACACTCACCGCACTTGCCCCGGGGCTTGTTGTCCTTGATCTCCAGGTCGCCCCGGCGGCGGGACAGCGCCCCCCAGTTGACGGTGTGGAGGAAGCAGAGCTGCCGGTTCTCGGTGATGTACACCTTGCCCGCGCTGATCTCCCGCAGCGAGCGCAGCCCCAGCGATGTCACGTTCAGGTTCTTCATGATCAGCAGGGAGAAGCCGCGGCTGGGGACGGACGCGCCCGTGTCAGCCCCATGCCGGGGGGGGGTCCACTCAGCCCCGGCAGCTTCACTTGGCCTGGTCTGTTCCCAGCTCGGGGTCCAGGGGCGCAGAGCAGGGGGCCTGGGACCCCTGGGGCTGCTCTGGGGTTATGGAGCCTCCCATCCCACTGCGAACTGGGCTGAGACCCGCTGCCTCGTTTCACACAGGGCCACCGGCAGGGGCCGGCTCTCAGCCCCCAACATGTGGGGCTGGCTTTGAACAGACGCCCCTGGACCAAAGGCTCCTGCTCTCCCCACAGTCCTGCATGTAGGGACTCCGGCACCACTGGGCAAGGGGCTGGGGGAAAGCCCCCCAATCCTCTCGGGGCCAGGGGGGCCTCTCCCGCAGGGAGGGGCAGGGCTGGGGGGGGGCAGAGCCAGGGGGGCAGGGCCAGGGGCCTCTCCCCTGGGCCGGGCTGGGCTGGGGGGTCTCTCACTTGTACAGGCTCCGGCCCCCGATGGTGACGAGGTTGGAGAAGACGCTGAAGTTATGCATGTGTTTGGGCCACGACTGGATGTTCAGATAACCTGGGGGGGAGCAACCGGCGTGTCAGGGACGCCCCCTCTGCGTCTCCAGCCACCCCCCCGCCACGCTGCTCCCTCGCTGGGCTTGGGACGGGCTCTTCCCCCGGCACCCTCCCCCCCATGAAGCCCCCTCTTGGCCGCCAGGGTCACGGAGTCGGTATACAGACACCTGGGGCTTCCCCACAGGCCACTGGGCTGGGCCCCTGCTCCCTCCCCCGTTCAGTCCCCCCCAGCCCCTGCTCCCCCCCCCCCCCGTTCAGTCCCCCCAAACCCCTGCCCGTTCCTCACCCGTGATCTCCCGCACCGTCCGGAAGACGTTCAGCTTCTCCGGATCCAGGGCCGAGATGTTGCACCAGGGGTCCCTGCGGGGGCGGGGGGGGAACAAGACCCAGACACCGTCAGAACCGCTGGCCTGATCGGCTGGAGGGTACCGCTCTCCCCTGCCTCTCCGGGCTGGCGCTAGGGGGCACTGTGCTGCAGGGAGCCGGGGGACCAGCAGGGGGCACTCTCCTCTGCCTCTCCGGGCTGGGCGCTAGGGGGTGCTGTGCTGCAGGGAGCCGGGGGGCCAGCAGGGGGCGCTCTTCCCTGGCTGGACGCTACGGGGAGCTGTGCTGCAGGGAGCTGGGGGGCCAGCAGGGGGCACTCTCCTCTGCCTCTCTGGGCTGGGCACTAGGGGGCACTGTGCTGCAGGGAGCTGGGGGGCCAGCAGAGGGCGCTTTCCCCTGCCTCTGCGGGCTGGGTGTTAGGGGGCGCTGTGCTGCAGGGAGCCGGGGGGCCAGCAGGGGGCGCTCTCCCCTGGCTGGACGCTAGGGGGTGCTGTGCTGCAGGGAGCCGGGGGGGGCAGCAGGGGGCACTCTCCCCTGCCTCTCCGGGCTGGGCGCTAGGGGGCGCTGTGCTGCAGGAGGCCAGGGGGCCAGCAGGGGGAGCTTTCCCCTGCCTCTCTGGGCTGGGCACTAGGGGGCGCTGTGCTGCACGGAGCCGGGGGGGGCAGCAGGGGGCGCTCTCTCCTGCCTCTCCGGGCTGGGCGCTAGGGGGTGCTGTGCTGCAGCGAGCCGGGGGGGGCAGCAGGGGGCACTCTCCCCTGCCTCTCCGGGCTGGGCGCTAGGGGGCGCTGTGCTGCAGGGGGCCAGGGGGCCAGCAGGGGGAGCTTTCCCCTGCCTCTCCGGGCTGGGCACTAGGGGGCGCTGTGCTGCACGGAGCCGGGGGGGGCAGCAGGGGGCGCTCTCCCTGGCTGGACGCTAGGGGGCACTGTGCTACAGGGAGCGGGATGGGGGTTCAGCAGGGGGCGCTCTCCCCTGGCTCTACGTGCTGGCCCCAGGGCCGCAGCGTGGGGTTAGGGGGCGCCATCTCTCCCATGAGACATGAAACCGAAGCCCCGCCCTCCTGGGGCCGTTAAAAATCCCCCTTGCCCTTTGACCTGCTGACCTGGCCAGATGCCCCCTCCCGAATCTCTGCTCTTCCAAGGGGTACAAGTTCCCCCCGCCCTGTAGCCCGGCCGCAGCATCGCAGCACTGGGGGAGCGGGTCCGGGGCAGCGGTGCCGTGCACCTGTTAATCACAGCTGTGCCCCACCCCAGAGGGGAGCGCATCACAGTGCCGGGCAGAGGGACTCAGCCTCACCCGTTCAGCCCCGTGATGAGGAAGTCCAGGTTGCCCCGGATCTTGGTGCAGTTGATGAACCCGTCGATGTTGCTTGAATCGACAGTCTGGTATTTGCTCCCGACGCCCGTCCCCTCGCAGGCTGGAAGGCAGGAGGGGAGAGGGAATGAGCCACCCGACACACCCGCACCCCATGCCCGGGGCAGGGCACCATGGAAGTGCCAGGGCTGCCCAACGCACCATCCAGCCCCCACGGGGGGCAAACCAGTTTGTCTGGCCTCAGCCGCAGGTCCAGTGAGTTATGAGCAGGGGGGCTGGGAGCCAGGTCTCCTGGCTTCTACCAGCATGAGCCCCAAGCTGGACAGCCGCCCCACACCCCTCCATACCTTTAGGGCAGAGTCCAGGGCACGGCTCACACATCTTCAGGCCGTTCTTCTCCACCTCCATCTTGTCCTTCGGACAGGCCCGCACACAGGAGCTCTGATCCACCACAAAGTTATCTGCCGGCAGGGGGAGTGGGTGAGGCGAGACCTGAAGAGCGGGAAGGGGGGTGGGGGCCGAGTGCCTAGTGGTTGGAGCGGGGGCGGTCTGGGAACCTGGACTCCTGGATTCTGTTCCCAGCTCTGCCAGGCCGGTGGTTGTGCCCTCGAGGCACGCCGCACCCGGCTGGCTCGGTGCCTCAGTTTCCCCACAGGGCTATAATAACTCTGCTCTTTGCAAAGCCCTTTGCCACCCTTGGCTGGTGGGGGGGGCACATGCCGGGAAGGACGATTCCCCAGTGACTTCCCCTCCCCAGAAGGGTGGGTGTGGGGCACAGAGCAGGGGCACAAGACCGCCATGCGAGGGGATCTCACAACAGGGCCAGGCCTAGTTACCCCTCCCCCCAGCAAAGGGTCTCATGGAGGGTAGGACGGCTGGGAACTCCCCCCCCCCGCCCCAGGAGAGATCAGGGCGTCCGCGGGGAGCCCCCAGCCCCGGCTCACGTGGGCATTCGGCGACGCAGACGCCCCCGTACTGGTACTTGGTGTCGGGGTTGGGCTCCAGCTGGAAGGTGAGTTTGTTGTAGATCAGCGGCTGGGGGCAGAGCGGGACGCAGGCCCCGCTGTCGTTGAAGTGGCGGCAGGCCTGGGGGGGGGGCAGAGTGTCAGGGACCCCGGCCCAGCCCACGGGGACCGACACAGAGACCCCCCCGCTGCCACCGGCCTGGTATAGACAGACAGACACCCCCCTGCTCCAGCACAGACAGACCCCCCTGCCCCAGCATAGACAGACCCCCCCAGCACAGACCCCCCCAGCCCCCCTCCCCCAGCATAGACAGCCCCCCCCGTACAGACCCCTAGCTCCCCTGCCCCAGCACAGACCCCCCCAACACAGACCCCCCCCCAGCACGGCCCCCCCGCAGACCCCCAGGGGACGTACGAAGCATTCAGTCTGGCGGGGGCCGGTGCAGCCCCCCGCACACTCGTCATGGCAGCACTCGCTGGGGCTGTGCCCGAAGCAGCGCCCGTTGCACTGGGGGGCGCAGATGGTCTTGGTCACTGAGGGGGGAGCAGAGGAGATGGGTGAGGGGGGCGGTGGCCTGAGCCCTCTCTGAGCCCCCCCCCTCCGGCCCCATGAGCTCAGCCCCTGACCCCCAGCAGCCTGATGAACGGTGCCGGATCCAGGTCCCCTCCCTGTCCCCCCCGGCCCAGAGGGACCCCTTGAGTGGGAAGAGGGAGCCCTGTGTCCACGGCCCACCCAGCCCTCGGTCCACCCAGGGGGATTCAAACCCACCTCCCCCAAGCCCGGGATACCTGCCCCCTCCCCGGCCCCGCTGCTACCCCCGCCCGGCCCCCTGGCTGGTCCCGTGCCCCCTCCCCGGCCCCGCTGCTATCCCGCCCAGCCCCCCAACTAGATCCGCAGAGCCAGCCCCCGGCCTGCAACTTTCTGGTCTCTCTTTGCGAGGCAGAGACCCCCTCTTTGGCTCCCAGCCCTGCCAGCGCCCGCCCCCCACACTGGGCAGGCTCCAAGCTGGTACCCACATTTCTGGCAGTCCTCTGGGTTCGGGCCCCAGCAGTGTCTGTCACAGCTCTCATGGCAGGGGGCACCTGGGGGGAGAGAAACGCCCAGCGTCAGAGAGGGGCAGAGGGGACGGGGTCTTGCTCCAGTGCCCTCATGTGGGGCAGGCCAGGCGGGCAGAGCAGGGCACCGGCTGGGATGGCGGGTGCCGAAGCCAGCCCCTCGCATGGGCAGGGCCGCAGCACGGGACAGGAAAGTCGGCCCAGGGCTAGGACCGTCCCCAGACTCAGCTTGCTAACGAGCACTAGATCGCCCTGCAGTCACTGCCTGCTTCATTGGGGAGCTGCTCCCCGCAGAGGCAGGCTGGAACCCTAGAGGGGGGTGGGACTGGGAGCCAGGACTCATGGGTTCTATCCCTGGCTCTGGGAGGGGAGTGGGGTCTAGTGGTTAGAGCAGCATCCTCGATTCTTCATTCTGGCAGGCTGGGCTGGACCAGCTCTTCCCTGCCGCTGGGAGCCCTGCCAGGCCCTGTTTGCCTTGGGAAGGAGTTTTGGACACTGGCCGTGAGGGCTAATATTTGCAAAGGCGGGGCTGGGTGAGGCGTCACGGGGGGGAACTGAACGCATCCAGGGGTGGAGCAGGATCCTGACTCTGCCTCCCTGTTGGTTTGTGATTCTGGCAGGCCCCACCTCAGACCAGGCGGCCCCATTGTGCCAGGTGCTGCACAAAGGGAGCAGGGGACAGTCCTTTTCCCCAAGATTCCAGGGTGGAAAGGGAAACTGAGGCACAGGGGGGTCAAATGACTTGCCCAGGGTCGCCCAGCAGGTCAGTAGCGGAGTTGCAAATAGAACCCACCACTCCTGAGCCCCTGCCCAGCCCCTGTTAATTGACCACATCTGTGCCCATGAAGGGACCCGCCTGGCCCCGGCCCCAGTGGCCCCTGCCTGCATCCTGCAGAAACCAGGGCAAACCTGCCCCAGGGCAGTGCCCCGGAAAGGCACCTAGAGCCCGCGGGGGTGAGAGAGAGAGGAGGGGAGATGGGGAGCCAAGCGGGCACGGGGAGGGGCTCTTGGCAGGAGACGGAGCACGCGGAGGGCGATTCGGGACCAGATCCTTGGGCTTAAGATTCCTGGAGCAAGGGGAGCCAGGGCCCGGGGGCCGCCACCGGCAGGCCAGAGGTAGTGGGGACCGTGGCTGGGACCACCCCCCTCAGGACACTCACAATTCCTGCCATTTTGCCGAACCACCGGGTCGATCAGCTGGTCCCGGATGATGTCCCTCCACTCGATAGTGTCCACGTGGCACAACTGCTCGTTCCTCTCGATGTCGACCCCGCCCGCCAGGATCTCTGCAGGGCAAGGACCCGCTGGGACCGGGCTCTGCCCTGGGGCAGTGCCCCCTGCGGAGCCGCGGCCCTGACCTCCCCCACGCTGGGACTCGGGGAGCGCCCAGAAGCCAGGTGGTAGATTTGGGGGGT
The DNA here is from genome assembly GCF_965152275.1 of Natator depressus. Lineage (NCBI taxonomy): Eukaryota > Metazoa > Chordata > Testudines > Cheloniidae > Natator > Natator depressus. Next base: position 2,279,518 of record NC_134253.1, on the reverse strand, counting down.
GGGGGCAGGCAAAGGGAGGGGGCTGCCCCAGAGCAGGGGGCTCGTGCCCCCGTGGCAGGGGAGGGACAGAGCCGGAAGTGGGGGTTGTCTGGGGCCAGGCACACAGAGCCCCACTCGCAGCCCTGGGTCCGGGAACCCCGTGAGCAGAGGGTTACTTCTGGCCATTCCACTGCCCCTCGCAGGAGAGGCCAGCGTCCCCCACCCAAGGGCGGGTTTCCGGCTCCAGGAGGCTCCGCCCAGCCCGGGTTGTTCTGACAGCCGGAGTCGGGGCGGGTGGGGACGGCAGCCCCAGCGTTGGGGCAGGGCAGGCTGGGCGCTTGCCATGGGGTGGTGAGGATGCCTTCTCGGGCTGGAGCGCAAACAGGCCGGGGCACCAGGGGACGGGAACGCCCCGCCGGGACTGCCCCAGCCTGCACACGGCTCCCCCTCCTGGCACCTGCGCATGGGGCCGCGGCAGGCTCCCTGGGGAGTCGAACATCCACGCCCCTCCCAGGCACCCATGAGCCCCCCGCGGGCTGGCAGGGCGCCTGGCTGCTGATTTTAACTCCTCTCCAGTATCCCAGGGGGCTTTGCAAAGTACACACAAGGCGTGGGGCTGACCACGGGTCCGAGAGGGGTCAGGGCTGCGTGCGGACCCACGGCTGAGTTTTGCAGCTCAGAGAAGGGCTCATTCCCTTCCCCCCGACCCCGGAGTGCAGCCACCCCTGGGTGGGATGACATCTAACCGCGCTGCTACCCGACAGCCCAGGACAGAAAGCCAGGAGAAGTCCAGCGAATAGCCAGACGCGCAGGGGGGTTCGGCGTGGAGCCAGGGAGAGGGGGCAGCAGGCCGGCACTCAGACCACTGGCTAGGGGATCTCCCACCATCACCTCTGTCCTGTCTCACCTGAAAGGCAACTCAGCAGCCGCTAGCCCCCTCCTGAGCCCCCCGCCCCACAGCACCGCCTAGCCCCATCCTGGGCCATGGGGGTCAGCCCTGACGCCAAGGGGACAGCGCCCCCAACTGATCCCGCCCCTTGCTAAACAGCGCCCCCTAGCGCCGATTCACCGTCCACCCCCCCACTCCGGGTTTTCCTTCCAGCCCCGGCCCAGCCCGACCCTGCTTCTTCCCACAGCCAAGGCGGATTTGACCTTGGAGCAGCCTCTGCCCCAAACCGTTCACCTGCTTCCGTCCCATCAGCGGGCCGGGAAGCGCTCGTAAACCTGCCTAGGAGCCGATAAGGGGATTGATTACCCATCCCGCCGTCCCATTGGCCAGGAGCGCCCATAAAGCGCCCGTGGGCCCCTGGACTTTCACCCCACCAGCCCCCGGGAGGGCACAGGTCAGAGGCGTGTTCTCGGAGGGCTCAGGGGCTGGGGGCAGGACACAGAGCGCGGCAACGGGAGCTCACTGGCTCACACTCAGCTCCACAATGCTGGGGACCCCCCCTCCCCGGCAGTTTACGACTGGTACCATCACGGCCCCCGCCTTGGCACCCAGGTCAAGCACCATGAACGGGGCACGGAGAGCGAATGCCCCACTGGTGAACCCCTCTGAGAAAGGCCCCCCCAAAAGAATGATGCTCCACCCTGACTCCACACCCATGTCCCCCCCAAAGCAGAGCCTTGACCCCCAAAATCAGAGACACCAAGGAACAGCACTAGGGACTTGGCTGTTGCTATCATGTGGAAGGCGCCCAGACACCCCGGTGATGGGCAGCAGCCTAACCCTAGAATAGGTAAGTGGGGGCTGGTGCGCGTGAGCTGCTGGTCCTGCAGATAAACACGTGACCTCAGCCTCGGGGGGCATCGTCCCAGCACTGAGCTCACCCCAGAGCGGGTCTGACCCAGAGGGAAGCCCTGAGCGCTCAGGTTGTTTGGGATCCCCTGGTGCTTTGGGTAAGAGCAGAGGGATCAGCCCAGCCGAAGTCCAACACGGGGGATGCATTCGCCTACCCGACATCCCCCCTGCAACCTCTGGGGCTGATTGCATCTTCCTCCAGAGCAACTGGTCCTGGCCACTGCCTGGAGACGGGGACGCCGGACAAGGCGGCCCACTGCTCTGATCCCCCACAGCGTTGTTGTGAGCAGCTCCCGCCATCCACCCCAGAAGTGGCTGCATTTTGCCAGCATGGGGGGAAAGCTCTGCGGGGCATTGGCAGGGCGGGATGCGTCACCTGGAGCCTGCAACGGATTCTCTCCTCCCCCCTGCGAATCTGAACAGTGGCCAAGGATGAGCTCACCGTGTTTATGCGGAGAGTAGGTGCAGCCAGCACCGTACACGCCCCCGCCCCCTGCCAGCGTGTCCCCGCCCTGCCGTGGGGCGCCAGCTCGAGAGAGGCTGGGGCAGCTCCACGGGCATCTCCGCCAGCCGGGCGCTGGCTAGCGTCAGACGCGGCTTGCGCAACGTTATCCGTTCACTCGGCAGTGGGCTGAGAACTGCCCAACTCGCGTCAGGCGCCGCCACCGGGGGCAGCGGGAGAGCCCCAGGCCAGCCCCGCGGGGCCGGCTGACTCACCCGTGAGCTGGTTGAACCCCACCTGGCGGAGGGCGTGCGAGCCGTTGGTGTGGTAGTTCAGAAGCACGAAGAGGGCGTATTTGTCCTCGTAGAGCTGGGTCCCCCGGATGACGCGCAGGTTCCCCAGGGGCAGGTACGTGAAGACGTTCATGGCGATGAGGACGTAGCCCGTCACTTCCCGGATGGTCTGGAGAGCCGCGGAAGAAAGCGCTGTCAGCCCCCACCACACCCAGACCTTCCAAGCTCCCTCGCCCGGCGTCAGCACGGCCAGGGCCTTCCAAACGCAGCATGCCCCTGCCCAGCCGCGGGACGCCAGGATGGACGGAGCGCAGGTGTATTCACAGAGCAGGGAGAGAGTCCCCCGCACGCACACGGGGACGCACGGGGACGCACGCACACGAGGACACACGCACACGGGGGGACACGCCTCTGGCATATTTGTGCAACCTGCAGTGCCCCCCTTCACACCGCAGCCAGCCCTGGTCAGCTTCCCTCTCCAGTTCTCCTGAGCTACCAGCCAGGAAAGAGACTCTCTGGGCTCTGCCAGCTTAAGGCCTTGTCCCCGCCCGGGGGGTGTTGGGGCCGGCACCAAATTATTATGAATTGCTGTGACTGATCTGAATGAATGTGGCAAGCATGAGTCTGGTACAGCTTGGTAGGTCTGAACTTGCGAGAGGATTCTGGGAGCCGGGTTCTCTTAGCATTAGATCAATGAGGAGAACAATGACCGGAAGTGCTGAAACTGCATTGGAATTAATGGTTGAAAATGGCTCCATCAGCCTGTATGGTTTCAACATCGAACTTTGGAATATATCAGCAGGGGACCAGCTCACAAAGTAAAGAAAACGTAGTATCATGCGATCAGTGGGCTTGGCGCAAGCTAACGTGGGTCAAAATGGCCACTCTGGATGGCATCATGCTGAAAGCTGAAGTGAATGATTGATGGGAGAGTAAACGTGGATTGCGCTTTGGCTGGTGTCTGTTCTACAGTCCCCCCCCCGCCCCCCCTTCCAAAATATTAATTGAAAAAACTAGTAATAGACGCCCACAAGTTCTGGAGCATGTGGCTCCTTTGAGAACAAAACGCTACAAATGCAAAGCAAAGTAAATTAGTGAAGTTAGTTCCCCAATTAGCACGTGAAGGCATTGTAAGACAGAGGGCTCGGGGCAACTTCGAGGGACGTTGGCGGGATTCTAGAACCAAAGGGCTCAGGGTGACCAGACCCTGCTTCAGGGGACCCTTGACAGACCAAGTACCTGCGAGGAGGAAGAAGAGAAAAAAAGTAAAGTCTCCCTCTAGGACTGGTAGCTCGGCCTGCTTTGTTTGCCACTCAGGATATTGTGTAAGGCCAACATAGTTACTGAGAGTTGATGCTTGAGAAGCCGAGGCGTAGGGGAAAGGTGTGTGCTGTGTAACCTTAACGGCTTGCGTGATTCTTCCCCATATAAGTGACGGTGCATTAAGCATATTGGGCTCCGAATTCTCACTGGTACCAGTAGCATCTGCCCAGCTGTGGGCCATGAAAGATCCATTTCAAAAGGGTTTTTTACACCAATGCAGCTCACCCCCGTCCCCCCGGACCAGACAAGGCCCAGAGGCTCCAAGAATTCACCTGTTTTCCTGTTCTGGGGCCCAGCTCTGTGGGTTGAGGGGGGGGGTTTCAATCCAAGGGGACGGAGATGAAGCGCTTTGGGGCTGGCAGGTGTCCCAGAAGCTCCGGGTCTCTGCACTCCGAACCTGGCTGATGCTGGCGCTGCCCCCTCTGCCCCACCCCCCCGTATCCCCAGGAACAGCGGTCAAACCGCCAGGGCCTTGGAAGTCCCTAAGTTCACGCCCGCGTGATCCCTGTGCCCGGGCGACAGCCTGCATCTGAGAGGATTTGCACATGTATCCCTGCTTGCACACACGCGTGTCCGGACGTTTGCACTTGCCCATGTGCTCTTCCAATCCCACGGCACACGGGTGGCCCCAACCCGGCCTGATTGCTCCCAGGGCAGTTTGGAGTCTGAACCCCCGGCTCCCACCAGCGGGGACTAGCTCCAGGCTGCCAGGGGGCTGGGGCACCGCTGTGCTAAGCCAGATTCACCACGGCAGCGACCCCGGAGGCATGTCTGCGTCCCCAAGCTGCAGGGCAGCACAAGAGAACGGGCTGGAGCCCAGCTCTGCCTTTTGTGCCACTGCACCCCACGCTGACGCTCCCTGGCCCCGGAGCTCCCAGATCCCCCGCCCTCCCTCCCGGCCCCCTGCACGGCGCAGCACGGGGCGGGGGGCGGCACGCCTGCTCCCGCCCGGTCCCGTGCTGCCAGCCGGGCATGTCAGAGCAGGTCGCCAGCTGGCGAGGGAAAGCAGGCCGGGTGAGTAAAGATTCCCACCTGGCAGGCAGACGGGATGGGAGGGAAGAGGGAGCAAAGCACCCTTTCCTCCACAGCACCCCCTTCTCCACCCGGCCGTGCCCGTCCCCCAACGCCAGGCGGCCCAGCCCCCCGCCCTCACCTGCAGGAAGGACAGGTTCTGGCTGTGGTCGATCAGCACAATCTCCAGGTTGCCCATGACGATCTCGCAGTTGTTGTACATCTTGTGCAGCGTCTGGTACTGGTGCTGGGCATCACCCGTCACGCTCAGCCCGTTCAGGGTCCCCGCACACACTGCAACGAGGAACGCGCGGGCGTGAGAGCCACGGAAGGGTTAATCACACACTTGCCCCCCACCCCGGTCACAACCCGCCTGTGGGGCCCCTCCGGGCAGCTCCCTAGGGGGGAAACACTGTTGCAACGGCCATTCTCTTCAGCACCAGGCCTGGCTGCTCTATCTCACACCAGGACAGAAAGCAGTCGGGGCGGGGGGGGCTGGCTGGGCTGCTCTTTCCCCCTCCATTTCACTGGGTGCCCCCAACCCTCCTTCCCTGGCTGCCTTCCAGCGGATACTCCCAGCCAGGCCCTTTCTGGGCCTTTGCCAACCAACCCAGGGACCCAGCCCCACCCTCCTGCAGGTAAACAAATGAGGAGCCATTCCCCTCCCCCTCACAGCACCAGAAAAGCTCCATTGTGACACCAGCCGGGGGAGGCCGCGCTTGGGATGTGGCCAGGGAGCAGCCGATGCCAGCAGGCGGCAGGGGCTAGGGGGCACCTCAGCCAAGCGGGTGATGGACCTGATCCTGCCTCGCCGTGGGGCCAAGGCCCACGGGCTGCCTCCCGCGACGGCTCCCACGCTCCCGGCCCTGTGCCAGGCCATCTGCCCCCGGCCTCTGCCACCCACCGTCCTTCCCGGGCACTGCTCAGGCGGACGGAGCACAGGGAGGGCACCAGCCTTGGCACCCAGGACACCTGGGTTCACTTGCCAGGGTGGCCACAGACAGGGGGGCGCGTCCCTGGGTGCCTCTCTGGGCCCGACCTCCCCTGCTGTGCGGTGGGCTCGAACGCAGGCCCCTCACCTCTGGGTCCCGGCTGCAGAGGAGGGAGATTGGCGCCTCCCAAATCCCGCGAGCTTTCCCCACCCCCCGGGGGGTGCCGAACCGGCCCGGGCGCTTCTTGTGCAAGGGAGCAAACAACCAATCCGCCCCGCGCGCCCCCAGGGCTGGGCGCTGCCGGCCGGCGTCACGCAGCTCGAGCAGCCCTGGCTGGGGGCACCCGGCCCGAGTCAGAGACACCCCGGAGCCCGGCCGCGGCCTCCAGCCCGGGCCTGGGTGCCGGGCTCTGCTCCCAGCATGGGCAGGGCAGCGGGGCCAGTGGTTAGAGCCAGAGCTGGGAGCCGCGTCCAGCTCTTGGCGGGGACAGAATCGAAGGGAAGCCCAGGCACCCCCGTTCCCTCCGTTTTATTGTGGGTTCATTACAACCCCCCCACAACTCCCTGCCCCCCTTCCTCTCTCCTCCCCTCCCCCCCAAGCCCCTGCCCCTCACCCCCCATGCCCTGCCCTCCCCACCCCCCCTCCTCCCCACCCCATCTCCTGCCCCCCTTTGTCTCTCCATCCCACCCCCATCACTGCCCCCCAACCCCCTCAGCCTCCCCCCGCCCAGCTGAACTTTCCATCATCTCTGACAGTCCCTGCAAAGGTCAGATGCCACCTCCCCCCCTGCCTCCCCCCCAAGTACAGAAGAATCGGCCCTTTGGGCTGGGGGCCGGGCGGCCCTGCCAGCTCCAGGGAGGGGGCGGGGGACGCACAGGGGCTCCATTGTGCCCAGCCCGGCAGGATGCAGCCGCCTTGCAGATTTGGGGCGTATCTGCTCCCCAGGCTCCGAGGGGCCCTTTGTGCGGCCAAGGGAAAGGGGGGGGAAGGGCCCCAGGCATGTTCTGCCTTTACAATAGGGGGATTATCCGTGGGGAGGGGAGCACCGCCCACCAGGAACAGCTCCAGCCATCAGCTCCTGGGTGGGGGCTGCCCCCTTACATCCGATTCCCAGAGCCCCCGAGCCCCCTGGGGGGGTGATACCTGCCCACTTTGCCCCTCCCAGGGGGGTGATCCCTGCCCCCCCTTCTGTTTACAGTGTGGGGGCATCCCTGCTCCTCCCCAACCCCCAGAGATTCCTGCCCCTGCACCTGGGGGGGGGAGGAGTCAGGAGAAATGCCCCCCCCCGGGCATGTGGCCAGCCACTGGGGGCAGATCCTGCCAAAGCCTTTGTGCTTCTGCTGCCCCCCAGCGCAACCCCACCACAGAGCACCACCAAAGCTCCACGGCACCCCAAATAGCCCCCTAAACCCCACCCTAGAGCCCTCCAGACAGCCCCCCCAGTCCCATTCCTGGCAAATGCCCCCCTACACCCCAAGCACCACCCCCAACTCCCCCAGCAGCCCCCCTCCAACAGCCCCCCACTCTTCCACACTCCTGCTCACCCCCCCATCCCCACAGGCCGGGGCAGTGCCCACCAGCTCAGCAATGGGGGGGCTACAAGAGCCCCTGCCCCCTGCCAGGTCCAGTGGCATTCGGAGCCAGGCTCAGGCAAGGAGCCGCTCCCCCCATCGCCCCCCTCCAGCCCAGGTCCAGACAGGAGGCTCCAGGCCAGGGTACAGGCCCATCAGCCAGACAGCACCCGGCCCTTCCTGCCCGATAAAGGCTGGGGGAGTCGTTCGGGGGACGCTCCTGGCTTCCCCGGCCAGCCCAGCCCCCCCCCGCCCCCCGAGTCCTTCCTGCTGGCCCAGGCCGGTACCAAGGGGCCAGACGAGACTCAGGCAGCCTGTGTTAAATAGGGTCTTTGTCTCCGGGCTGAGATAAGGGCCCCCCTTCCCGGCCCCCCCAGCCGCCAGGAGAGGCGTGCTTCAGCACAGAGGGCTGGCACCAGAGGAGGTGGATAGAGCGGGACCCCCCCAGGGGGCTGGGGGAGACAGGGGTGGGGCGGATGCCCCGGTGATGCCTGCGGCTCAGGAGGAGCATCTGAGCACAGCCCCCCACTCCTCCTCTTGGCCCCTCCATACGCCCCCTGCCTCCTTGTCACAGGCGTGAGCAGCTTGGGGAATGGGGCCCCAGGCCTTTCCCCTCTAGGGGGCGCCAGCTCCCATCCAGCCCCAGGGTGGGGGGCTGACTGGCTCACGGGGGCGGGGAATGGGGCCTTTCCCCTCTAGGGGGCGCCAGCTCCCATCCGGCCCCAGGGTGGGGGGCTGACTGGCTCACGGGGGCAGGGAATGGAGCCTTTCCCCTCTAGGGGGCGCCAGCTCCCATCCAGCCCCAGGGTGGGGGGCTGACTGGCTCACGGGGGCGGGGAATGGGGCATGGGGCCTCTCCCCTCTGGGGGGCGCCGGCTCCCATCCGGCCCCAGGGATCTGGCTTGCTCAGGAGGGGCAGGGAATGGGACCTTTTGTCGCTGTGGGGTGGGAGTCGGGTGCAGATGGGGCAGGAAGGGTGAGAGCCCCAGCTGCTGCCCCACCCCCGAGGCATGGCTGGTGTTTTAACCCTTTGTGCTCTGCTGCCCTGAGGGGCTCCAGGGATTTTTTAGCCCTTTGCTGGATTCCCCTCCAGGCTGTTCTGTCTCCCCCAATAGCCCCCCCGCCCCCCCACCTCACCGGGCAGGGGGGATGCCAGACAAATGCAAGCCCCACTCCCCCGCAGCGGGGCCCAGGGGAAGAAGGCGCCTTTAACTCGGTTCTGATGACCCCAGCTCGGAGCTGGGGGGCGGGGGGGTGGACAGGGGGCCCACCCCCCAATGGGAGCGGGGGATGGGCCGTGGTGACTGACAGGCGGCAGCCGCCCCCCACCCCAGGCAGCTGGGCGGTGGGCGTTTAAAAAAAGATTCCCAGCCGCGTGCCGGGGGCGGGGGGGGGGGCGCGGAGCCTGGCCCCTGGGCGGGGGAGGGAGCCCGGCCAGCCAGCCAGACTGGGGGACACCGCGGGGAGCGGCCAGCCCCAGACAGAGAGACCCCCCCAGGGACAGACAGACAGGCCTTGCCTTGCAGGTTCAGTCCCCCAGGGCCTGGGCACCCCACTGCCTCCCATTAAAGGGGTCTCCGGTGTCTAGCGCAGGCTGCAGCTCCTCAGCCAGGCAGTGGGGTTAGGAAGGGCCCCGTTACCTGCCCCCCCTCAGGATCCATCAAACCTCTGACCCCTCCCCCCCCGCAGCTTTCCTTCGAGTGCAGCCCCACGGCCACCCCTCAATCCTGGGCTGGGCCACGCCTCACTCCCAGCCCCACACCACTCCAAGGGGGCAGGCAAGGGGGGCCTGACACACACACAGTGTCCTCCCCCCCATGATGCAGAGTGAATGGAGGGATCTGGACCCTGCGGGAGGCCATTCAGGGGATGCCAGAAACGTTCCCTCCCCATCACACGGAAATGGGGTGGGGTGGGCCAGCTCCAGCACACGTGGCCTGCAGGACACCAGCCAGAGAGAGAGCCTGGTGGGGGCGGGGAGCCAGGACTCCTGGGTTCTGTCCCCAGCTCTGGGAGGGCAGTGGGGTCGAATGGTTAGATCGGGGAGGCTGGGCGCCAGGACTCCTGGGTTCTGTCCCCAGCTCTGGGAGGGCAGTGGGGTCGAATGGTTAGATCGGGGATGCTGAGCGCCAGGACTCCTGGGTTCTGTCCCCAGCTCTGGGAGGGCAGTGGGGTCAAATGGTTAGATCGGGGAGGCTGGGCGCCAGGACTCCTGGGTTCTGTCCCCAGCTCTGGGAGGGCAGTGGGGTCGAATGGTTAGATCGGGGAGGCTGAGCGCTGGGACTCCTGGGTTCTGTCCCCAGTTCTGCGGCAGATTCACCGCTTGACCTCACTTTATCAATTCCCTGGAATCCACAAACCTCCCCACCCCCCAATCTCCACTTTAAACTGCTCCAAGAAGCCACCACCGTCTCCCCGCCAGCCCCGAAAGGCCCAAGGATAACAGAGGCTGAGACCCCATCACCCATCTGGGCCTCCCCGAGCCCGGCCAGTCGGGCCCCAACAATCCACGAAACCGCAGTGTTGTTTGACTCGGCCCTGGAAAGTAGCTCCCCCCGCGACCCCAGTCCTGGGCTCCCCCCAGCTCTGCCGATGCCCCTCACTCCTGACCGGCAGCCTCCCCGACCCTATTTCAGCCTTTGCCCTCCCGCGAGCAGAGATGGAGACTCGAGCTGAATGTTTGTGATCTGACAATGTAGAGAAAACCTGCCCGCCCGGAGCCCACTAGGGCACCCACACAAAGTCCATTGGCCACGTGGGTTCAGGTGCTCCAGCCAGGCCGGGTGCCCCCGTGCACACAGATCGGGGGCTCTGGCAGCTGTTTTCAGTCTAACACGGCTCTGGGCCCGATCCAGCAGAGAGATCAGGGTCTGGGGAGCTTGGCTCAGCCCCAGAGACGCTGCTCCTGGGGGCTGGGAACAGAGGTGCTTTCACTCGAAATAAAAGCGAGAGCCAGCGAAGCTGCTAAATCATTAACTGGACACATAAAGGGACAGAGTCTCCTTCACGTACCCAGCCAGGCCCGGCCCTGGGCTGCAGGGGCTCCTTGAGCTGCCTCCCCAGGCAGAGTCATCAGCCCCGCTAGGGGGAGAGTAACCCCCTGTCCCCCCGAGAGCCCCCAAACCCTCGGTAGGCGCACGCGTCTGGGCATCCCCGAGTGCCCGGCGGCTCCCACCGCTTTTCCCGCAGAGGCTGAACACCCCGGAAACTTCCAGCCCTGAGCCTACTGACCGTCGCCACCCCCACAATGCTGAGGGGGAAACTGAGGCACAGCGGGGTGCACGGAATCGCCAAAGGGCTTGTGTGTCGGGTCAGCAGCAGCGCTAGGAAAAGAACCCAGGCGTCCTGACTCCCAGCCCCTCTGCTCTAAACCCCTAGGCCCCAATCCCCTCCCAGAATTGCGAAAGGAGCCAGGAGTCCGAGTCCCCAAGCCCCTTTCTCCCCTGGCCACTGGACAACGGCCCACAAGGAAGAGCGCCAACCTCCCTGCTCAGGTCTCAGCAGGATGAGAAACTAGCAAGACGGGAAAAGCAAAGGCCGGGGAGCAGCCCAGCAGAGGAGTTATTTTTAACACGTCAGCGTCCCTTGAATGTTTTACAAAGCGTGAGCTGCAGCTTCCCGTCCATTGTCCCGGGGGTGTCCTGGGCCCTGACAGGCTGAGGGGGGATTAGAGCTGGGGTGGGGGGAGGGTCAATCTAAGCAAACTGTCCCCCATCCCTGCTTCTGGGCCGGGCAGTGCAACTCCACGCAGGGGACTCCAGGGTGGGAAGCCTGCGGGGGCACCCAGGTCACTTCCATGGTGCGTCGCACGTCGTGAAATTGATGCCTCCCTTCTGGCCCGCGGGCGGGAGCAGAGGTGGCAGCCAAGCACTGGGGATCAAACCGGGCAGGGTGGAGAAGACAGCGGGTGAGGAAACCTGGGGCAGGACATCCAGAGTTGGGATTCAGGCCACTGGCATGCAAATGGCCCGGAGAGGGTTCCTGGTGGGAAGCGGAGGATGGCAGCGAAGGGGGGGCTGCTGCCTTTGATTGACAGGCAGCTGGGTTCACACAGGGTGGGGCTGGCAGCAAAATTCCTGCAGCTAGGGCCTGATCCAGGACTCCCCTTGCACCCAACGGGCCTGCAGCCGAGGGCAGGGTCCCCCAAGGTCCCCCCAGCACAGGGCGAGCTCAGGCCATGGGCACGTCCTTGGTTTCTTTCCATCTCCAGCCTGGAAGGTGCAGGGGAGCCGGGGAGGGGCTAACGGGAGAGAAGCCGAGCCCTTGGCTTCTCCGCTCTTGGGGCTGGGGCCTGACTCCTGTTGTCTGGGCAGCGCCAGGCCTGACACGACACACGTAACAATCAACGGGGCAGGGACTTAACATCTCGTTGGGGGGGGGTCACTGAGCTCTAGCAACTTCCCCTTTGATCACATTCCCCCGCCCCAAACCAGGAGCATTCGGGTTGTCACGCGTTCGATCTTCGTCTGAATTGCCCTGGCCTGGCGCTGCCCAGCATCAGAGCCTGGCCCTGGGCTGGGTGGACCTGGGTTCCGATCCAGCCTGGCAAGTCCTCTGCTGGTGGGAGTTCTGGGGCGGGGACTTTGTTCCAAACTCCAAGTGGGAGGTGGACCCCCCCAGAGGTCGGCAGCTCTGGCTGACCCTCCACCCCCACTGGCGGAGCTGTGTCTCCGAATGGTCCCTTGAACCCAGCCAGCAGCAGAGCAGAGAACCCGTGTCAATGTGCCCGGGGTGGCGGGTGAGAGCTCGAGCTGCCGTGTGTTATCAGCGAGCTGCACATGCTGGGAACGCACCGAGCCAGCCCCACGGCAGCTGAAGCCTGCAGCCGATGCCCAGAGAGCCCCAGAGCAGCTGGGCGTGCAGGGGGTTCGCAGGGAGCCACGGGGTGAGCAAGGGGGGAAGAAGTGAGGCTGGATACTAGGAAGTAAATGACTGCGCAGGTGAAATATCCTGGCGTGGGGAGTTGTGTCTGATGGGGGCTGTGGGCTCCATGGAGCAAGGACCACCATGACCCACCAGGCAGTAGCCAAGGGATTGTGCAGACAAGGGACTGTGAGCCCCTGGCATTTTCACCACCAGGTTGTACAGATGCCCTTGAGCTGGGTGGGCAGCTCCTGCTACTGCCCCCACCAGAGCCCCCTCTGGTGAGGGTGTGGCGGGGGGAGTATCAGGAGGAAGCTGTGGGAGGGAGGGGGCAGCCAGCAAAGACTTCCACTAAGAGGGGAAACTGAGGCAGATCAGGGGGACATGACTGGCAGAGAGGCAGTAGCAGAGGTGGAAATAGAATCTAGGAGTCCTGGCTCCCAGCCCCCCCTGCTCTAACCACTAGATCCCATTCCCCTTCCAGAGCCAGGAAGAGAACCCAGGAGTCCTAGTCCCCCAGCCAGCAGCGGTGCTGTCACAGGGGGTTGGGGCTGAGTTGCCGACAGCCCTGGGCAGCCAGGCTGGGGGTCCCGACCCTGTGCCCCCTTCAGTTCCACGGCTGTCATGGCTACACAATGGGGCGCCTTTATCCGCTCACCCCGCCTGGGCGTGGGGCTGGCTTTTCATTCCCAGGCTCCGGCCCATTAGGGTCTTTTGAAAAAAATCTTGCTTGTCAGAGCAGCTACCAGCGAGGAACAAAAGAGCTACAGAGGGAAACACCATGTCCTGGCCCCAGATAAAGCCCGGGTGCTCGGCAGGAGGGGATGGGGGGAGCTCCCGGCCTGGGCTCTGAGTCGCACGCAGGAGCTGCAGAAGCTGAATGAAAACCAGATAAAGGCGAGGAAAAAAGAGAGAGAGAGAGATCGGGAGCTAGGCCTGGCTCTGCGACCCAGCTGAGCCCAAACACCCACACAGCCCGACACAACCACCGCTCAGCCAGATGGTTGCCCGACAAACTCAACACACGTGAGATCCAGATCGGACAAATCCCCTGCAGCACCTGACCGGGGTTCTGCCCCTGTCCCACAGAACAGGGCCCCCACTCCATCTCCTGCCTCCTTCGCCCCTGGGCAGGAGCCCTGGGCTCATTACCGCCACTCTCCTGCCTCAGTTTCCCTATGTGTGAAACTGTTTCCTGCCTGCCTTGCCTATGCCAACTGGAAGCTCCTTGGGGCAGGGACCATCTCATACTGTGGGTCTGGCAGCGCCCGGCACGTTGGGGCACCAATCTCAGCTGGATCCCCTAGGCCCTACTTTAACACCCATAATAAATTAGAAATAATTTCCTGGTGCAAATGGGACATTTACAGAACAGAGCCAGGCTGGGTCTTAGCCACCTTTGAAATCCACCTGGAGAGGATCCGCGGGGAGAGAACCCACACGGAGCCCGGGTGTTTGCCCTGCAATTAGTCACCTCTCTGGCCACCTGTCTTGCTGTTTTCCTTGCTGGGCTTCAAAACAACGGCTGGGCGTTCACTTCCTTCCAGGAGAGCTTTTGGACTCTGCCTCTGAGCTGAAAGGCGAGACTGGAGGGGTTGAGTCATAAAGGACCCACGAAGGAACTCAAGGTGGCATAAGGAAAGCCAGGGAACTTGCCAGGTGCCAGGAGACCAACTGCTTGGGACGGTTAACGGCAGAGCCCGAAGAGTATTAACCCCACGGTGCTACGGAGAACAACCCTGCCCTGCAGCAGATCCACCCCACTATGCAATCAGCCATGGCCGCTGTTCTGTAACTGTACAGACACCGCCCGGACAGTCAGAGCCCCCAGAGGCCCCATGGTGCTGGGCCCTGGACAGACACTGGGCAGAGAGCTGGAGGGACTGGCCCTGGGTCCATACGGAGACTGTGCCCGCTGGAAATGGGGAAGAGTCAACATGGTTTTTGTCAAGGGAAATCATGCCTCACCAATCTACTAGAATTCTTTGCGGGGGCCAACAAGCATGTGGACAAGGGGGATCCAGTGGATGTAGTGTGTTTAGATTTTCAGAAAGCCTTTGACCAGGGCCCTCACCAAAGGCTCTTAAGAAGAGTGAGCAGTCGTGGGATAAGAGGGAAGGTTCTCTCATGGATCAGTAACTGGTTAAAACAGTGGTTCTCAAAGTCAGTCTGCTGCTTGTTCAGGGAAAGCCCCTGGCGCGCCGGACCGGTTTGTCTACCTGCCGCGTCCGCAGGTTCGGCCGATCGCGGCTCCCACTGGCCACGGTTCGCTGCTCCGGGCCAATGGGGGCTGCAGGAAGCGGCGTGGGCCAAGGGACGAGTTGACTGCCCTTCCCGCAGCCCTCATTGGCCTGGAGCAGCGCACCGCGGCCAGTGGGAGCCACGATCCGCCGAACCTGCGGACGCAGCAGGTAATCAAACCGGTTCGGCCCGCCAGGGGCTTTCCCTGAACAAGCGGTGGACCGGCTTTGAGAACCACTTGGTTAAAAGATAGGAAACAAAGGGTAGGAATAAATGGTCGTTTTCAGAATGGAGAGAGGTAAATAGTGGTGTCCCCCAGGGGTCTGCACTGGGCCCAGGCCAATTCAACATATTCATAAACGATCTAGAAAAAGGGGTAAACAGTGAGGTGGCAAAATTTGTAGATGATACAAACCTACTCAAGATAGTTACATCCCAGGCAGACTGTGAAGAGCTACAAAGGGATCTCTCAGAACTGGGTGATGGGGCCACAAAATGGCAGATGAAATTCAATGTTGATAAATGCAAAGTAATGAACATTGGAAAACATCATCCCAGCTCTACCTATACAATGATGGGGTCTAAATTAGCTGTCACCACTCAAGGAGGAGATCTTGGCATCAGTGTGGAGAGTTCTCTGAAAACATCCACTCCGTGCGCAGCGGCCGCCAGAAAAGCGAACAGAACGCTGGGAATCATTCGGAAAGGGACAGATAATAAGACAGGAAATAGCCTATTGCCTCTCTGTAAATCCATGGGATGCCCACACCCTGAATACTGCATGCAGATGTGGTCGCCCCATCTCAAAAGAGATATATTGGAATTGGAAAAGGTTCAGAAAAGGGCAACAAAAGGGGTGTGGAACGGCTGCCGTATGAGGAGAGATTAATAAGACTGGGACTTTTCAGCTTGGAAAAGAGATGACTAAGGAGAGATAGGATAGAGGGCTATAAAATCACGACGAGCGTGGAGAAAGTCAATAAGGAAGTGTTATTTACTCCTTCTCGTAACACAAGAACTAGGGGTCACCCAATGAAATTAACAGGCAGCAGGTTTAAAACAAACACAAGGAAGTATTTCTTCACACAACGCACAGTCAAGCTGTAAACTCCTTGCCAGAGGATGTTGTGAAGTCCAAGACCATAACAGGGTTCAAAAAAGAACTAGATAAGTTCAATGGCTATTAGCCAGGATGGGCAGGGATCGTGACCCTAGCCTCTGTTTGCCAGAAGCTGGGAATGGGGATGGATCACTTGAGGAGTCCCTGTTCTGTTCATTCCCTCTGGGGCCCCTGGCACTGGCCACTGCTGGCAGACAGGACACTGGGCTAGATGGACCTTTGGTCTGACCCAGTCTGGCCGTTCTCATGTTCCAAGTCTCCGGAGTCACAGCCCGGCACTTTAACCATGGACCATCTTTCCTCTCCGTTTCCAGCTCGGTCATGCCACTTATTCCATCCGTGATGTGCTTGGAGCAGCTCTAGGAAACAGCCCGTCCTCACGTCATCCATGGCCACTGCTCCGGCAGCTCCCCGGCTCGGTCCCAAAATAAAGCAAGGGGCTGCAAGAGCCTGAGGAATGCGGCAAGAGCCAAGCTCCAAAGGCATTTTTAAAGGGACACTGTCAAGGCTGGGAGGCCTAAAATTAGAGCAGCCAGCTGTGACTGGGAGCACAGGTGCCTCTGTGCCCGGACATCCCCCACCCCCAAACGCAGCCCCCTCCTCTGAGCTGCGAGGAGAGTGACACTGACGAGGGTCTGGTGCCTCTCGGCCCCTCCTGGCGTCAGGATCCAGCATCTTGGCAAGAATGGGGCAGGTGGGGAACGTCGGAGGGAGGAACTTGGGATCGCAGGGAAAGCAAGGGCCTTGGGGTGGTTTCCTTGCACAGCGGCCGTGGGGGAAGTGCTGAGTGGAAAAAATGTCCTCGCAAGTGGGTTGAGTGCTAGGTGTTAGAGATGGAAACGGTCTATTTCAGCATCCAGTCCCATCCCCCACCAGGGCAGGCCGGCCTCCCCTCCCCGCCCCGCCCCAGTGAGTAGAGAGCAGACCCAACACTAGAGGGACATGACAAATCAGCCCAGCCCAAGGGCCAGGAAGAAGCAAGGGAACCAGCAGCGTCTGTTTGTCACAAAATTGCAGGAGCCAATTGCTGAGGAATCAGATTCTCAAGCTTGTCTTTTCACAAGCAGCGCTCACACTTGGGGGTGACAGACACGCTCTGGCCCGTTTGCACGCGCAAGTTGCACCAAGCCACAGGAAAGGCCAGACTTCCCAAGGAGCTAGGAAAAACCCGGCCCAAAGGATAGCCCGGGAACGCACCTACAGCAGATTGGTTACAAAACAAGAGCAAAGGTCTCCGCAAATCCAGAAAACACAAATAACCTTGACACTGTCACTGAGTGCTCAGGAGAATCCCTTGTAAAGAGCCGCCACCGTGCGCTGGCCTCATCTTCCCGAGTTCCTCCAGGACTCCTGGGTCCCAGCCCCCGACGGTTCGCTCGGGTTATGTTCCCCAGTACAATTTCAGATCCCCTCCTGGAGAGCACTTCCTCATAGGTCCTTCCACTGAAGCATTAGCCCCTGCTTATGCATGGGGTAAACTGAGGCAGAGAGAGGCACTGACTTGCCTAAAGCGACAGCCAGACCTGGGAGTAGAACCCAGGAGTCCTGACTTCCAGCTCTAATCACTAGGCCCCATGCCCCACCCAGAGCTGGCTGTGGAAACCAGAAGCCCTGATTGCAACCACCTTGGCTGTGTGATGACTCAGCCACAGGCTCATAGGAAAAGCAAGCCGGCTCTCCGGAGGTTACATCATGAAGTGAAGTGTTGCTTTCACCACCACCCCCAATTTGGAGACGCTCCCCTTCCCCCGCCTGGGCAGCCCAGCCCCTGCGATAACACCCCTTGGGTGCACGGTTGTTTTCAGGTTGCTTTGCACCGCTCCCCTCCCCTGGATTGCGCTGAGACCTGCACGATCTGCAAGCACTAAAAACCAGTCACGGGAGCTTCTGCAGAAGTGATTCAGTTCAGAACAATCCAGCCAACCTTGGGCATGCAAATCTGCTGTGGGCGCAGAGCAAGGCTGGGGCGCTGCGCAGCGAGGGAGGCGTCTTCTTCACCCTGATGCCTCGGTGTAAATTGAGAGGCACACAGTAGAGTGGCTCTGGACCAGGCGAGATCAGAACCAGGCCGGCAGAGTTTAAACAGGGACCATTTGGACCAAGTGCGCTGCATGGCACAGGGCAGGGAATCCCACCCAGGGGCTCTTCCTTAGTTATCTGCTTCTTTTCCCTCCAGCCTTGATAAACAGGGAACCAACTGCAGGGGCTGCTAATGTCCCCCCAAACTGGTTCCAAGCAGCCAGCACAGAGCCCAAGCCGGCACCCCCGCGGGGGTCATTAACAGGCAGTGCTGATGAGAACAATTCTAATAATCCCCAAAATATTTTGTCCTGGTGTCTCCAGCTGAGGATCTGGATCCACTTAAACACAAAGTAATCAGCCCCGCAAGAGAGGAATCAGTGCTCCTTCCCCATCATGTGGGGAAACTGAGGCACGGAGAATGGGGGAGTGATTTGCCCACCCAATCAATCCCCCTCCATAGCAGGGTTTCAGGCACTGGTGGCCCCTGGGTTTCTCCTGTTTTCTGGCCGAGGCGTACAACGGCATGAGGACGGTCGGTGCTTAAAGTCACTGGGTTGAGCGCAGGCGTGTGGGGGCGACGCCTCATGGCCGGTGCTCGTCAGGAGTCTGGCGAGATGGGGACCCTGATGCGCGGCTCACCACATTCAAGATTTCAAAGTGCTGCGAGAGCGACGGCTGAAAAGAGCCCGTGGCATCCCTTCCGGCCTTACGCCCCGGGCAGCCGGCTGCACAGCTGGGAATAAACCCCCTTTTCTTGCACCCGAGACCCGTTCATGGCTCCATTTGTTTTGTCCCTGTTTTCACCAGGCCCAGCCCAAGGAATGGTTTCAAAGGGCCCAATCGAGAAAGCGAGTGGCTTTCCCGCCCCACACCCACCAAACAAACACAACAGGTGCCCAGGGAGCGGACGGGCTGGCCCGGCTCCAGGAAACCCCGGCCGTTGGACTAACACCTTCAATTCCAAGTTCCTGAACTTGCCAAAGCCTGTTAGTCAAGTGTGCTCAGGAGACGAGGCCCCGCAGAGAGGCCTAGAACTTGTAACGCAAGATACCGGAGTCCTGCTCTTGGCCCTCTCTGCCCGGCCTTATCCTCAGGCATCTCGCTTCCCGCCACCCAGACGCATTCCCCCGCGACATTTTGAGACAGGAAACCCTGCACCATTTGCTTTCCTGCCCCGGGCCGATTTCTCGTTTATTTCTCCTGGTAAAACCCATGGACGCTGGAGCCTTTGTCGCTGGGGGGGGGGAATCCTCTGGGCCCTGATCCTGAGACGGGGCCCTGCCCGCACGGGCATGACTGTCGGCTCGCCCCCAGACACGTCCGCTGCCTTGCCACGCTTCAGACAAACCAACGCCTTGCAGAACGACCAAGAGCCCCTGGAGCAGCAGAGGGTGGAGAGTCCCAAGCCAAAGGGCGACAAGTCTCTTCCAAAGCCGCAAACAGCCGAAGGGGACTGCCCCAGCCCCGCCCGGGGATTTACGCGCCTAACTCCCATGGGATGAGGTACCTGAATGCTTTGGAGAGTCTGGGCCCTGACCCTGCAATGGGCAGAGGCCAAGGCAGGGGTAGGGGCTAGAACCGTGCAAAGGCGGCTAGTGACTCTGGGGGGGCCCCGAGCCGGCTGATCACCAGCCCCGGGGGGGAGCAAGGCCCAGCAGGTCCCCCCCTCCCGGGGCTCCCTGACCCACTAGGCTGCAACCTCCAGCCCCTGACCTCTGCAAAGCACTTGCCGACAGGAACCTCAGTTTACCAAGGGGGAGAACTCCAGCGCCCCTCCCCCCGTAACCTCTGAGGTGGATCCAACCGCTGGGGAGCTCCCCCCCCCCCGCCCACCCTGTGGCTTTAAGACCCACCTGCCTCCGCTCCCCAGCCCGGGCAAACAACCCAGCGGGGGGACGCAGAGCAGGTTCAGGGGCGCCTCAATCCGAAACCATCCCCCGACAGAGCCAGTGACCCCCCAGGGTGCAAACAACCCCCCCCCCGGGCGCTCAGCAGACTCCGGCTCGGGTCCGCCGGGGCTCGCTCGTGCCTTTACTTACCTGCCTGGGGGGCGGCGAGCTCCGGGCGGCAGAGCAGGAGAAGGAGCCCCAGGAAACGTCCCGGGGGGCGGCCGCTCCGCATTGCGCCGGGCGGGCTAGGACATGCTGGCTCGGGCCACCTGCTCCCCGCTGGAGCCGGGCAGGGCCCCCGGCTGGTGGATCCGCTTCGGCCGCCCAGCTCCCGGGTCGCCCGCCGGGGCAGCCGCTTTGATCCGCGTCCGGGACACCCGCCGCTCCCGGAGTCACTCCACAACACACTTCATTCAGGAGTAGCTCCGCCGGCCGCCCATTGGCTGGGGCTGGCAGCCAATCAGAGACGGCCCAGCTGAGGTTGGGGCACAGCTCGGGCTGCGGGTCTGAGCCCCCCGCCCCCGGCGAGCCCATTGTTGCCCCCAGGACTGGGCCATTCCCTGATGGTTGGCTGTCCCAGCACCCGGGCAGGGCCCCACTGGGCCAGGCACTGCCCAGCGGGTCTCTGCCCCAGGGACCTTGCAGTACCCCTAGCCCAGACAGGCACAGGCAGGAGAAGCTCACGGGACCCCCAGTCTGCCCCCCTGCAGCTCGCCCACCGGCCCCTGGAACAGACCCTGGAGCTCTGGCTGGGGCACTGGGGCCTGGCATCGTGGGGTAAAGCTGGCCCCGGCTGCAGAGCGAGTGCCAGGCCCAGCGGGGCTGGGGGCAGGCCAGTCCCAGGAGAGCAAAGAGACAGGCTGGGGGAGGTGCTGGCTCTTGTGCCCTGCAGAAGCGCCTGGCACCGACGCTTGACCCTCTCACCAAGGGATGTTGGTCCAAGCGGAGGCTCCCTCGCCCGCCTTGTCTCTCTCAGCTCCTCCAGGGGGTTTGGGGCCTGCCGCACACTGAATTCCCCTGAACACCTCCGAGGGCCTGGCCCCATCTTGGCAGAGGGAGGAAATTAAACCTGGCGTCCAAGCCGGGAAATAACCATCTGCCCCTTTGGCCTGGGGAGGAAGACACAGAGGGCGGCCATGGGCACCGCAAGGCAGCCTCAGGATTCAAACTCAGGAACACCAGATGCTAGCCCACACCCCCCTCTCGCCCCTGCCCCCCCTTGCCAGCGTCTCCTCTCCTCCCCAGGCCTGGCTTCCCACCTGCGCTTCGTTTCCACTGTTGGCACGCACCGCCCCCAGGCTCTGCTCTGCGCCAGTCCCTGGTCACTTGGCCAAGCCGAAGCTGGCGCGGGAAAAGCCGGCGCAACCTCCCGGAGCCCGGGCACCGCAGATGGCAAGGCAGGGCCAAGCAGGCCGGGGGGGGCCCGCTATGGGTTCAGGAGTGGGTGGGGGGAACAATGGGCGCAGTCAGGCAGGGGGCTGGGAGGAAACGAGCTCAGCGACGGAGGCGGGAGGGGAGCTGACACATGCCAGGTGGGCGCCCGCCGCACTGCAATCGTCAGTAACCATTGGCCCCCCGGTGGGAATGGAGCCAGCCAGGCAGAGCAATTCTGGCAACCCCCCCTCCCGCCCCGCTGCCAGCATGCCTCAGCCGTGACACGGGGGGAGGGGGCGGCTGGGAGCACCCTCTGGGAGCTCTTGGGGGCGGGGGGCAGGGCCCGTCTTTGTGTTCAGTGTCACCGAGGGGGGCCTGGGCCATGACTGGGCTGCTGGGCACTACCGTAATGCACCTAATAAATAACCTACAGCACCCAGCACAGCAGAGCCCCGGCCTGTGGCTGGGGGGAGCCTCGGGGTGGCCGTAATACACCTAATAATTAATACACACCACCCAACCCAGCAGGGTGCTAGTCTGTGGCTGCTCTGTGCTAGGGCAATACACTAATCAGTAACGGACAGCACCGAACACGGGGGGATCCCTGACTAGGGCACCAAGCTGTTACCATTATGCACCTAACAAATAAATAACTGGGCTCCGACCAACCTGTTAATTTCACGTGAGCTACTGGGCAGCCCTCTTCTGGGCTCTGGCCAGGTTATTTTTAGCCTACTTTAATCACCTTTAGTCAGAGTCTTTGGTGCCCGCTGAACTCTCGGCCGCAGTGAGTTCTTGTGGCAGAGAGTTCCACAGGCCAGTCACACGCTGTGTGGCAACAGTCACCATTTGCTGTCAGGTTACGAGAGAGGGTGAACGAAGGCGCCCCCACAGCCCCCCTCTGCTATTGTCTGCTCCTGTCTCCTCTTACGGCTGCACTGGACAGGCCCAAGTCTTTTCTATTCCTCCCTTTCAGGCCTCCAGGGCTGCTCCCCTTGGCCAGACCTTTCCCACATCTGCCGGAGCCTCTTGCAGATGGGACTGGGCAGAATCAGAGCCCCAAACCTGCAGAGCAGGAAGGGGAAGGGTGTGGGCACAGGCCAAGCCTACACCTGTTCCTGCCCTGCGGTGCCCCCCCATGGCCATTTCTGGGAATGCCTCTCTTGGGGCTGGTGCTAAGGCCACAGCTCACTAGGATTTCACTTCATTATCTTCTCACCCAAACCTGGGGTTCCCTCCCGGGACCCAGCTAGCAGGGGGCATAAGCAACATCTTCACCCCCAGGGCTGGTGCAAAGGAGCCCCCAAAACAAGGATGAACTGGAGCCTAGGAGTCTGTATGCGCCTGTCCCTCCCATACCCCACCAAGTTCTTCACGCACCCAGCGTTTCACCCCCCACCGAAGCCTGGACCCGGCTCTCATACGGCTATGGGGCCAGGCAGGTAGGAGCAGTAGGGCACCAGCCATGGGCCTGGCTGCCGTCAGGCAGAGTTAAGGGAGCTCCTCTCAGCCTTGGGCAGGGGGCGAACAGAGACTTGCAGAACAGGGGCCTGCCCAGGATGCCTCGCGCCTCTTGAACCCGATCAGTGCAACCTCCCCCACCAACCTAGCATCAGCTCAGGGCCCTGCCAAGGCCAGAGAAGCCGACAGTACTCACGCCTGATGCATGCTAGACGGTGAGCCCCTCTCCACGCAGGGCGGGAAGTGCCAAGCTGGAGGAATTGCCTATCCCGCCCCCTGCTGGCTGCCCACAAACAGCCCAGGGGAGGAATGAGATGGGGTAGGAGACGCTCCCTGCATTGGATCTGCAAGCAGCTAAGGGACAGGATCGGCTTCTTCACTCACATGTTCAGCTTCACTGTTTTTCTGTTTCCTGCATTTTTGGACGATGTTGATTTTATGGAGCTCTTGGCAGCACTGACACCCCCCAAAGTCCTACCACAATAGCAGGTAACGGCCACAGTCCAAAATATTCCCTTCCCCTCCCCGCAGTACTGACGGGCCTTCAGCCTTCCATGCAACAACGTCCGGCCTAAGGTTTCATTTTACGCTGTGGGCTCCTGTCAACCCCTTGCCATAACCCCAGCACAGAGACCCCAGAGCTCCATTTGCAAAGCCACGGCCCGTTATTGGGATCCTTTGCTGGCAACCAAGAGGCCCCTCCCATGGCATCTTCTGGCAGCCCCCCATCCCAGCCTGTGAGCTGGGATCTGTCTGTAAAGCCAAAATCCTGCCCCCCTCAGTCAACATAGGGAGCCTGGCCACCCCAGAGAGCATCTAATCCTCACCCACTCGTTCCAGAGTAAGAGTCACTGTCCTGCCCACAAGCCCCCCGGCCAGTGCAAGGACCCGGTGCAGCCCCCCTCCCCACACACAGAATCGCACACACAGACCAGATGTAAAGTCATTTATTGAGGCAATGACTCAAGGTGCACATTTCCAGCACCATCTCCTTACATGGGCTTGGGGGGAGGTCTTGGAGCAGCGCCCTAGAGGGGAAGAGCAAGGAAAACGTTAGGACACATCCAGGCAGGGAAAGGCCCATCAGCTCAGAGGAACCGCCAGACTGGATCAGACCCAAGATCCATCTACCTCACCATCCTGTCTCTGACAGTGGCCAAAACCAAATGCTCCAGAGGAAGGTGGAAGAACCCAGCAGTGGGCAAACATGCAAGTGGTTTAATATCCCTCCAGGACGTGTCACTCGTGATAACGACCTATCCCCTTTACCCACATGGACCAATCCCTTTGGTCCCAGCTCACCCACCCACCTCCCCTCACCACACATTCACTAGCGTCCCAAGCACAGGGGGGCTTCTCCTCTGAAGAGACTATTCCACAGAGAATCTCAGACCCCAGGTGCGAGTCAATTCCAGCTCGTCACGGCATGCTAGCTCTGTGCTGGGGTGCCTCACTGGGCAACTCTGATCAGGTCAGTACTGGAACACTGCCATGCCGACATCAGGATCTGCTGTACAGAGCAATGGGGGTGGACACCGAGCCACTGGCATGGAGGGGGAAGGGGGGACTCTGGTGTGGGAGGTGCCACAATCTCCGGCAGAGAAGCATTTGCGGGGGGTTGGCAGGAGTCCCTGAGCCACAGGGGGAGGAATAGAGGGATGCAAAGAGCTCCCAGCGTGTGCAATGAGCTCTGAGGCACCTGCCCTTGGCCTGCCAGGCGGGAGGGATTTGTGCACAATACATACCGCCGGCCTGAACCTGGGTGGAGGGGTACGGTCCTTCCGGGCCTCCCGGGAACGGTTCCTCACCACCTTGCTGTGGATGGCGCAGCTGACGCAGTAATGCAGCTTCACATACAGCTTGGGCAGCACGTACGCTGGGGAGAGATGGGAGAGGCGTAAATCAGGAGTCTGAGGCCGCAGCTTCCCCAGTCCCGCTCCAGTTGCGGAGGGATTGGTTAGTGTCGCCCCAGCCCCAGGAGAGGCTAACTGCGAGCTAGGGTGCCGGAGAGCCCACTGCTGAGCCAGGGCTTACACACAGGAGAGCCACGCTCACAGCAAGGCCGGAGCGCTGCATGATGGGACACGCGGCTAGGGTGGGCTCAGCTCCTTAGTCAAGGTAACGCTGCCAGTCTGCTCCCAGGTGCACAAACAGGTCACATTCCTGCTGCTTCCCTGCAACTGGGTTTTGGCAGGAATGCTGGACCTACTGATGGCTCCAGGTCCGGGACTTCCACCCCAATGGGAGCCTGTTGGGACCAGAAGCCCCACCTGAAACTCCAGACACCATTTTGCTGCAGTGGGGCCTAATGGTTAGAGCAAGCAGCCAGGACACCTGGGTTCTACACCCAGCTTGGCTGCCCACCTTGCTGCCTTTGGCGAACACGTTTAGCTCCGTCTCCACCTCCTCCCCAGCATAACAGGAGGAGACCACGTAACCCACCCCGACGGGCAACCAAGTGCTCCGGGACCCGCGCCCAAAGGCAGAGTCTCATTCCTATGCAGAGCACTTCACTGCTCCGCCAGCTCAGCGCGTAGCACCAGCCATGGGCCGAAATCAGCCGGGAGACACGGCAGCATCTGGTGGGGAGCAGATCACGCCCCTTCAGGCAAATCTTCACTGCCACTTAATGCTTGGCAGAGTTAAGAGGTACAACGCTTCTCCACCCACGCCCTATGGCATTCATCCGGCCTGCATCCCTGCAGTGTGCGAGCACCTCACCACCTTGATCCCAACCACCCCGGGACGCAGGGCGCGGCTACTGTCCCCATTGTACAGATAAGCAAACTGAGGAAGTGGCACCCAGGTCTCATGCTGGTGCCCGAACTACTGGACCGTCCCCTCCTCTCGCTTGTGCGAGACAAGGCTGGTGACGGGCCCCGACACCCCCTGGCCCTGCACCGCCCCCCCCCCCCCCGGGGCTCACAGTCGAAGACGCTGGCTTCGGAGATGTCCCGGACCGCGGCGGCCTCCACGATGTTCCGGATGACGAACTTCTTGATGGCCTTGTCCTTGGGCACGCAGCGGGCACAGTTGGTGCAGCGGATGGGCTGGACGTGCCCACGGCCCTTCTTGGCGCGCCCGTTGTTCCGCCTCTTCTTGGTCTGCCGGGGGGGGGAGAAGGGGGGGTCAGAGGGGCTCCCGGTGCGAGGATGGAGGGGGGGTCAGAGACGCTCCCAGTACGGGGGGGGAGGAGAAGAAGAAGGGGGGGTCAGAGACGCTCCCAGTACGGGGGGGGGGGTAGGGGGAGGAGAAGGAGAAGGGGGGGTCAGAGGCGCTCCCAGTACGGGGGGGGGTAGGGGGAGGAGAAGGAGAAGGGGGGTCAGAGGCGCTCCCAGTACGGGGGGGGGGGTAGGGGGAGGAGAAGGAGGGGTCAGAGGCGCTCCCAGTACGGGGGGGGGGTAGGGGGAGGAGAAGGAGGGGTCAGAGGCGCTCCCAGTACGGGGGGGGGGTAGGGGGAGGAGAAGGAGAAGGGGGGGTCAGAGGCGCTCCCGGTGGGGGGGGGGTAGGAGAAGGGGGGGTCAGAGGCGCTCCCAGTACGGGGGGGGGGGTAGGGGGAGGAGAAGGAGAAGGGGGGGGTCAGAGGCGCTCCCAGTACGGGGGGGGGGTAGGGGGAGGAGAAGGAGAAGGGGGGGTCAGAGGCGCTCCCAGTACGGGGGGGGGGGTAGGGGGAGGAGAAGGAGAAGGGGGGGTCAGAGACGCTCCCAGTACGGGGGGGGGGGTAGGGGGAGGAGAAGGAGAAGGGGGGGTCAGAGGCGCTCCCAGTACGGGGGGGGGTAGGGGGAGGAGAAGGAGAAGGGGGGGTCAGAGGCGCTCCCAGTACGGGGGGGGGGTAGGGGGAGGAGAAGGAGAAGGGGGGGGTCAGAGGCGCTCCCAGTACGGGGGGGGGGGTAGGGGGAGGAGAAGGAGAAGGGGGGGTCAGAGGCGCTCCCAGTACGGGGGGGGGTAGGGGGAGGAGAAGGAGAAGGGGGGGTCAGAGGCGCTCCCAGTACGGGGGGGGTAGGGGGAGGAGAAGGAGAAGGGGGGGTCAGAGGCGCTCCCGGTGCGAGGATGGGGGGGGGGCCAGAGGCGCTCCCGGTGCGGGGGAGGGGGGGGAAGAACCGGGACTACGCACCAGCCCCCCACCCAGCTCCCAGGGCCCCGCGCAGGGGTCGCTGGGACGGGCCCCCCCCGGCCCGGCTCCCCGCCTCGCGCCGCCGCCACTCACCATCTTG
This sequence comes from Natator depressus, assembly GCF_965152275.1. Classification (NCBI taxonomy): domain Eukaryota; kingdom Metazoa; phylum Chordata; order Testudines; family Cheloniidae; genus Natator; species Natator depressus. Next base: position 2,252,982 of record NC_134253.1, on the reverse strand, counting down.
GAACAGAGGAGGCGAAAGAGGATCCGGCCGCCGCGCCGCACGTTTATATAGTACTCCGCCCGTCCCGGAAGTGCCTCCGCCAGGGGAGCGGGAGCCCGGGGAGGCCACGAGACCCCCCCCCTCCGGACTCACGTCCCTTCCGCCCTGCGGACCAAGGGCCCCGGCTGGCTGCGGGCGCGGAGGAAGCCGGTCCCGGCTCTCCGGCACTCGGGAGGGGACTATTTTTTTCTCGCTGAGCGGAGGGATCATACGTCACGTGTTATAAACTTACGTTCCCGGCATGCACCACGGAGGAGCCTCGGCCCAGGCCGCCCGCAGGCCCGTGGGGGCGATGCATGCTGGGAGCTGTAGTCCTCTTTGCCCAGTAGGGCCCATTGCATGCTGGGAGCTATAGGCCCCGTGCGGGCCACATGGCCCTGGCTCTGAGCCGTGGGCGGGAAGGGGGTCTAGGGGGGACCCAGGAGTCCTGGCTCCCAGCCCCCCTCCCCTCCCCCCCCGGCAGAGAACCCAGGAATCCTGCTCCCACTCTCCTTCCACCCCACCCCCACTCTCATCTACTTGTCCCCTCTCCATCCCCCCAGCCCTGCTCCTGAGGGAGGAACCCAGGAGTCCTGGCTCCCCAGCGTTTTAACCACGGCCGCTCGGGCCTGGCCCTTCCAGAGCACAGCGACGATAAGGAAACAAAAAACAAGCTCAGGCCTCAGAATCATCAAGTTACGAGTTTACTGTAGCCGCCAAAGCAGGAGGAAAAAGACACCTCCCCCCACCCCTGCATTCAGTGGCCTCCACGGGGGTGAAGCTTTGGGTGCAGCGATGCAGAATAACGGACCCCGGCATGGCCTGCGCCAGCTGCACACAGAGCGAAACCTCCCTGTGCTTGCTCTGGGGAACGGCTCCCGCGCCGGAGGCCTCCGTCACCGACAAACGCCCCCACCGCGGCAAAAACCCCCTAACGCTTTTTGCTATCGTTCCATCGGGCAGAACCGCTCACAGGTTATTCATGGGCTTGGGTTTCACATTGAAAAAGCTCAGTGCAAAGTCTGGCCCCTCATCAGCGGCTCTTGCTTGAAAAGGTCAGAGATCCTAATCTGCCCAGGAAGGCTGCTCTGACTTTTCTACCTCTGGTAGCACACAGGGGATAAACATGTCTCACCCCTTTCCCCCTCCCAGCAGCTCAAAGCTTCCTCCTGCTGCTACGAGAAGATCCCAAAGGCCCCAGACCCTCACCTCAGTGAAATCCCTTGTGCTCTCACCGTACATCACAGGCTGTCCGCAAAAGCCTGTAAGTTACCCAGAGGGCAACCTTTAAAAAAATAATCCCTCTCCAAGTAGCATTTCCCACTCAGAGTTAAACGACGCTACTCCAAACCGTGGTGAAGGAGGGGGGCAGCTTTAATACGTTTTCCAGCACGTGTACAAAGCAGCGTGCTAGGACCACTGCCCAGTGCTGTCTCATTGTGTCCTCGTGTTCCCACCTCTCTGTCTGCAGCTGGTCGCTCTTGTCTTAGACTTCGATTGCCCCAGAGAGCTCCCAGGGATCGGACTCTCGTTGTGTTTGTCCAGCGCCTAGCGCAATGGAGGCTCGGTGTGGGACTAGGCCTTCCAGGAATATAAATAATACAGATGGCCGGGCACTGCGCCTACACCGATACCGATGCTAATGGCTAGATAAGAACCATCTGTGATTAGACTGAGTGGAAGAGCTCTGGCACAGCCCTGTTAGCCCCTCTCTCTGTGTTTCCAACACACCCTCACTGTACTGCAGGCTAGTGAATGGGGCACTCGAGCAGAAATCAGAAACCCTGGCCTCTGACACTCTGCGACTGACCTGCTGTTTGACTCCACAGGTCGCGTCTGCTGTCTGGGCCGCCATTCCTCTGGTCTCTTTCGACTGTAAGCTCTGGAGGTCCTGGTGTTTGTACAGCACCTAGAACAATGGCGGCTACAAGCACTCCCATCAGACAGAATTAACTTCCTGGGTACCGGCCTCACAAGCGGCCTGGGAAGTAGCAATGAAGAAACGAGTACCGAGAGGGGAAATAACCTGCCCCCATCACACACACAGAGCAGGGAGCGGAGGCCAGGTTCCACGTCTACACTGCAATGAAAAACCCACGGCACCGAGTCTCAAAGACCAGGTCAATTGACCGGGACTCTCAGGGGTCAGGCTCCAGGGCTAAATATGGCAACGTAGACATTCGGGCTGGGGCCCAGGCCAAGACCCTTCCCCGTTGCGGGGACTCACAGTCCAAGCCTGAATATCTACACTGCACTACTTTAGCCCCGCAGCCTGAGCCCGGGGCAGTTGAGCAGGGCCAGCCGCAATATAGACACACCCGCAAGGGCCAAGCCAGTGTCCGACCCAGAGTGACCTTCCAGAGATGGAGCCGAATTCAGAAGTGGGGAGGAAGTCGCTGTTGTTCCATTCACGTCAAGGGGGTTGTATGAGTTTGGAGTCTAGAATGTGGAATTGGTTCTGGTAACAGCACGGGAACTCGTCTCGAAGGAGAGCGCTCTGGGGAGGCGAGGTGAGGCCTTTCCAGGTACCACCTGCCTCTGGCTCAGCTACACAGAATGACATTCCCAGGACCTCAGCTGGAATCCCAGGGGACTCCATCGGGGAGAGAGGTTCATCTCCCAGAGCCTCCCTCCTCTCTGAGGCTCCTGTTCCGATTCTAGCTCCCTGCTTTCAGCAGAGGTCAGAGACGCACCCTGGTCTGGTCTGGTCTCTATTCAGAGCCGCTCCGGGAATGGAGACCTGTTTCGCGGGTGTGGAATGGAGCGGGGAGGGAAGAGGATGGAATTCACACTAGTCTGGCTCAGCGACCCTCCAGCTGAGAGGACTGGCGGGATCTAGTCTGAATATCCAGGCCCCGGTGAACCGGTGTCCATATTACAGATATACCCCTTGCAGTTGGACCCCTGCTGGCAACCTGAGAAGAGAGGCTGAAGACTGATGAGGCCGTGGTGACCAAATTTCCCTCTTCGCCCTAGAGATGGCCCTGCATGGCTGGGTTGGACTGAGTGGTAAAGCAATTAGGCCCTGTTCTCATTTACTCTCCAGCCCCTTTAAGATGCTCTGACAGCGTCAAGAGATCTTAAATTAGGCAGAAATGCCCACCACCCCAATAATTGCTCCTGCCTTAAAGGACCTCCAGCTTGTGGAGAGATGGCATAAAGGTTCTGGAGCTGCCCCTGCTCCTAGCGGAGGGGGTGGATTGGGGCATGGTTGGAGAATGCAGTTACAGCTATTCTCGAATACGCAGAGGCCACAAGGATCAGTGGGATGTAGAGCACTAGTTAGAGCAGCCCCAAGGCTGCTGTAACTTACAGTGTGTGCCAGTTAGGACTCTGCAGGACCCCACAATACCAGGAGCTCATAAGGGAGTTATAGGGCTCTCTCCCACAAACCTCCTTCCTCTTCAGGAATGAAGTAACAGAATCAGCTGCTGTGAATCAGGCTGTACCGGTTATCGGGACTCACGTCCAGGGCCATCAATCTGGCATCTTTCCCCAGCATGTTGCCTCTCTCAGGTTCAGCTGTTTCAATTCCTTCCTCCCCCAAAGAGGGTCCTCTCCCCTTCCCCCTTTTAAATTGTAGCTGTAACAGACACAGCCCCCGTCTTTCCCTGGCAGCCTCAAATCAACAACAAAATAGAAATACGGCTGTGAGCAAGGTTACTCGAGTGCCATTCAAGGCAGACACATTAATTGTTTGTCATGACATCTCCCTATCTGTGAGCTATTATGGTGCAGCTCTTAGGCTGGCAAGCAGCAAGGCTGGGGTAACAATAACCAAGGCACAATGAGAAAAGTGACAAAAGATTCTTTGCTTTTCAACTTGGCAACTGTTCTGTTCCAATGTGCGTACACATGCGCATGCAGACGCGCTCCCTCTCTGCTCTCACGGGGAAGTGTCTGAACCCGGGGCTTGTCATGCAGGGGAACTGACCAACAGAACCAGAGCAGAACAATGATTCCCAAATAATTCCGTCCACTAGTCAGTTTCCCTGCGGACAAGTCCTTAGCGGAGCTGGTTGGAACAGTGTCCATGGAATGGTTTCTCATGGAAACACGCTGTTTCGAAGCTGAAACATTTGCAGAGCTGGATCATTTTGATCGGAAGGCTTCTGAGGTCCACTCATCAGTCACTTCCAAAGAGAGACCCCTGAACTGAAAACCCGAATGTCTTGATCCAAAGAAGGGTATTTTGAGACAATTCCATTTAGCAGGGGAAGGGGGGGAGGGAGGGACTTTTGAAAGGTTTTGGTTTCGCTCCAACACAAAATGAAAAAAAATTAAACCCTCAGAACTTCTCACAAACTGGAATCGTCATTCTCCAGCCAGCTTTAGTCTTGTAACTAAGACACTGTGCTGGGGACTCTGCCAGCCTTGGGCAAGCCAGAGTCTCTCTGTGCCTCATTATCCCTGTTACAGACGGGGGAAACCGTTTCCCTCTGGCACGGTGGGTTGGGAGGATTGTGCCATGTTTGTGAGGTGTTCCTGAGGATGGGGAGATTTTTGGGCTCCAGAAGTCATGACGTTTGAGCAGGAAGAGGCCTGGGGCATTAAATTACTCATGTTTATTTATAACAGACCTTCAGCCAGTACAGTACAAAACTTACAGTAGTATATCTCCATTACACAAATATTTACTTACAATATATTACAGATACAAAAAGCTTTTGCGGTAAGAGTTCTGTTGAAAAGCGAGTCTAACCTCACAAAAAAGGGAAAAAAACCCGAAGACAACAGCAAATCCATTAACGATATACAAATGAAAAGTCATTAGAAAGGAAGGAGGAGTTGTTGGCGCTGGAAGAGGGTTGGGGTATTGCACATCATATTTTTTGTTGTTCATACATCTGATTAAAAATATATATATATATATATATATTTACACAAGTAAAGCGACCTGGAGTTTTACAAAATTCCTACATTTGTTTTAGACTCTTTTTACAGGTAAAAGAAAAAAGATGCGGAAAAAAAGGTGTTTATAAAGTTCAGAACTTCCCTTTCCCTTTGTTTAAAAAACACCCCCCCCCCCCCCCCGAATATTGTGTTGGTTTTACTTTTGAAGAGGGGAATGGGAGGCATGGGGGCGGCGGTTGTGGGGCTCTTCATACTTATTCACAGTCTACTGGGGATAACAGTCAGGTTGAGCTTAACTGAATTTCGTACTAAATCAACAATAGGACAGTGCAGCGGTTGTGGTCCGAAAGGGACTATAAAACGGACATTTTCATTTAGCTCCTTGGCTGTCAGGGAAGCTGAGCAGATCTGATCTGGGCAAAGGAGTTTTTACTTCTGTGAGCCCTGCAGGAGCCAACTGAGCACCCGAAGGGTGATTATGTCCTGCCGTGTGCATCGACGGTCAGCAGCGCTGGTCCACCTGTGGACTTTACAGGCTGGAGGTAGAACTAAGCCAGCCGGTTTTCAGACTGAGTGGGAGACGGTTGGTGGCACAGAAGTTGCCTTTGCAAGTCAAAAGGTGGATTTTTCAAAGTGAATCGGAGAGAGCACACACAGTAGCAATAATGTCACTTTTACAAGTCTGCTTTTCAGACCACAACCGTGCTTTACAAATCCCCCAAACGGCAGCCAACCCGGGCACCGGCTTTCCATGATGGAGTTTACCAAATGACAGTCAGAAAAGGAGACCCACGTCTCGCTCTCCGCTTCGTTTCCAGTTTTGCTCAGAGAAGACCGCTCTACATGATGTTTGTTTCCTTCTCTCTCTGCCGGCTCAGCTGCAGACAAGCGGCAGGGAAAGTGCATCGTTTCCGCGTGAGAACCGACAGTTTGGGGCTCCGTTGGAGAACACTTCTCAAAAATTGCACACAATCGATCCATTTTGCCTTTTATTGCTACCTTGTGGAAAACCAGCAGTTCCTTGCCAATTTAACAAGTGCTATCCCTAACATCCAGAAAGTCTTAAAGGCATAGCACAGCCCTGTGTAAATTGCCGCAAGGGGCCTGCCTGGTTTTCGTATTCATGGCGTACCTAGATGGAGATTTCTGCAGTCAGATCATATGGCAAGAGAAATTATTTCTGAGCATATTTATGAAAAGGGATTGAACTCCAGATCCTGGTATTTTGAGGATTGGACCAGTGCTGAAAAAGAACTGCTAAGGCAGTGACTTTGAAAAGGTTGACTCTCTCAAATCACGAGGCCTAGAACTGAATGCTCTGAAGTAACGGAATCATGTCATTCTGATTAACATCTTGCTTCTCACTTCAGTTCTGATCAAAGCAGATGCTAGCCCAAGAACCACTAGAGTTTAAAACCCCCATCGGCAGCTCAGGAATCCCACCTCTTGAGAGGTATAAAGTATGAGGTCAACATGTTCAAACAAGGATGACATCAGCCTCCTAAATCTACACGTCAGCCCCTGAATAAGTAGCTTTATGTTCAAAGGTGCTAGCACCTACAGATCTCTTGGTCTTCAACAGCAGCTGTGGGTGCTCTCCAATTCCAAATAAAAGAAATACAAAAATAATCAGACCACTTATTTTAGAAGCTTAAGGATTGGGGTTTTCAAAGATGCTTGAGGAAATGAAGTGCCCAATTCCCAGTGAAAGTCAATGAGAGTTGGGTGCCTTTTGAAAAATCCCAGTCCAAATGTGGAGGTCAGTGCTCAATTTTAGGCAAAATTTTAGTCTCAATCTAACTTTGGTCACTCTCCAGAATGACTGATATAATCAGGCTTTATTTCGCACTTCAGCTGGAAGATGGTAATCAGAATGCTAGGATTTTATGGTCTGTTTTCTTGTGGTCTGCCAGGGCTCAATATGCTTTGGTGGAAACTAGTACAAAATGCTTTCTGAGCCACCACCACTGGCTCTGGAGAAGAGACCAGAAAGGAATAAGTGAGTTTGCACCACAACGGTTATATTTATAAACTGGAAAGGGGGGGGTGGGGGGTGGAGAATGTCTTCTAGGGAACTTTCCTAACCTCCTCGAATGAATTCGAAACATCGCATCAGACATGACAGGCCCTTCTGCCCAAGCCGGTCTGTGCCGTCAACGGGCTTCGGCAAAGAAAAACGGCTCCGCGGTTTCATTTCACATCTGGATACACAAACACCGTCAACAGAAAAGCAAGAAGAAGAAAATAAAGAGCAACGAGTGTTGCAACTTGTGAGGTGGTTCTGTTTGTTTTAGTAGAAAAAGAACAAGCCTTTGGTTTAAACCTCAAGGGAGCAGTTTGTTGGGCTGCTGTTGAGTGATTATTTTTATGCATCGTGGGCCTTGGTATAAAGCAGGGTTCCCTCCTCTCACGCCCCTAAGTTATGGCCACTGGAACACAGTCAGGCTCTGGGGTCCCCCCCACCCCGCGACTCATCTGTTTCCGATGGGCAGCGTTATCCAAGACAGAGCAGTGGGGTTAATCGACACTGTGGCCTACTGACCAATTTATGGCGGGGAAGGGGAATGCACAGTCCCCTACCCCTTTTGTGCACTGTGGCCTGGTGTAACTCTTACGCCCCTTCCAAGTGCAAGTACCATCAGGATCCCAGTTGCAGGGGAGGTGGAGGTTTTTTTCCCTATAAAAATAAAATAATCGTGGGTGCTGCATGTTTCTCTGCCTCCTCTCTGGAGCAGGTGAAAGCCCGGCCATTGGCTACCAACCGCCCATCATTGCATCCCTCCCGCTCTTTGTCCGCGGACTGAACGGACTGTTTTCAAATCCCTCTCACGGGGATCACAGCTAGTTCTAGGATTCTGGGGACCTCCCCCTCATTATTTTGGGGCTTTCCGCTGCCATGATTTCCTGCTCATCCTCTTACTCTGGGAAGCAACAGCAGAACCCACAGCCCCACAGATCCTGCTGGTTTTGCACGTCCCAGAAGCTAGCAGTCACCTTTCCCCATTTCTTGGATGTTTCCCTACAGTAACTGAGCAAGATCCTGGACAATTCCCTCGCTCAGGAGGCTTGAGCACGTACCAGTAGTTAGCAGCCTGCTGGAGCAGACGCAACTCTCAACAGGAGCCACTTCTCTGATGCAGCAAATCCCCCCCCCCCCACTTAGCATCACTCTAAAGACACAATCTGCCTACGCACAAGTGCTAGAGACACAACTTCCACATCCCTCTGCTGTGCCACGCAGCATCACAACTACCTGTGGGACCAAATGACCCCAAACCAACTCAACAACAAGCTTTTGCATTGAAAGTGCAGCTCTTTAGGGCCTATGCAACTGACCCAATTCCTCTGTGCAAATAAGAGCCAGATACGCACTCCCTGGGAAGCTACGGAATCAGATGGCAAAGTGCCCAATGGCGACCCCTGGGGAAAGCTGCCGAAAAGGAAGAAACTTCAACCACGCAGCACAGAATGAAGCGGCGGGATTAGGGTTCCTAGGGGCTGACCCGTTTAGCGACCGACCTTCCTTCCCTGGATACTGTCCCCAGCCTGTCTCTGACAACAGTTCACTAGGTGACACCACCAAAGTCCTCCTGGGATCAGGTCCAGGTCTCCAGTGCTCAGCAGACGGAGGGGTCATTGCTATGCTTGCTAAAGGAAGCAAAGTGCTTTGGGGGAGCGGGAGTCAGTGACAGGTGCCCAATCCAGGACGGAGGCCTACACCTGTTTCGTACTCACACTTACAAGGCTATTCAAGACACAGGTGTGACAAGGAGGAAGTAATTCAGCCAGTTTCTCCTCAGCTCTCCAGGAGTGGAGTGGAGTGAACACGCCAGCAGATCCCAGCAGGGGAGAACAAAGCCGCCACTCAAAGACACTTGCTATCCTCCCGGCTAATGTACTTTCATCTCATCACAGGCACAGCTGGATCCCACCCAGACCGTCCAAGTCTTTACCCTCCTACCTCTGATCTGAGACCGAGTTTGTACTTAAAAGCCACGAGCGTCGCAGCCCTGGCAAACGTCCTGCTCAGTTCCACCTTCCTTCAAACAGGTGGCACTGTGACGGCTGCCTACAGGAGACTTCACCACGAAGCTGTCAAACAGCCGCCTTGGGGACAGAGGGATCCCGGGGGCACTATTCTGCGTTCCAGGCAGTTTCATGCCACAGAGATACCACCCATTAAAGCTTGGGGCACGGTCACCCGACGGACACCCCCTGTGGCTAGCTCGTGGCTTTCCTGGCCAGGGGAGTTCTCTTGACTTTAGCACTGACTCTGAGATTCTCGTCGCCCGACGGTGGCCACGGCTGAAACTGAAAAGAGTCAGAAGGAAGGGGCGGGGGCGAGAGGCTTAAACCGTAAGACGCGTGTGCCACGCGTGTGCGTGTTACATCGACGTGTGCTTGAGGTTTATGTGCTCCTCTCGGCAGAGAGAGAAGTAGATCAAGTCTCTGACAAAAATTCAAAGAGCTTTAGGGAAAGAGTTATAAAGAAATAAAAAGCTTAATAAATAACTAAGGGAGGACCAGGAAAAGCACAAAGAATGTAAAAAATCCGTTAACAATATTTAAATAACTCCGTTTATAAAAAGGCAAATCGTTAAGAGCTCCCCTCGTGATTTTTTTTTAAATATTTTGTAGCCAAAGTCAGTGCAAAGGAGTATAAAAGAAAAACAGGTCCATGCCCAATGGGAGGGGGCGGAGCTAGAGCCAGGGGGAGGAGTCATGGGGAGATCAGGGCGAAGAGGCAGGATTGAGTTAGCCTACACTTTGTGCTCGCCCCGCACTATATGGGAGGAGAATTCGTACCGATCCTGGCTGTGGTAGCCACAGATGTTGCACTCGAAAGGGTCTCTGAAGCCATGGCAGCCCATGTGGATGGTGAACATCACGTGGTCCAGGAAGAGGATCCGACAGTGCTCGCACTTGAAGGCTTTCACCTGCTCCCCCTCCTCGTTCATCACACGCAGGATGTCTTTGGCTGAGCTGGGTGTTGCTCGGGCAGCGGGGGTGCCCTCCTGCAGCTTGGGGTCCTCTTTGGCATAGGCTGGGCTCTGCCGACTGCTGGTGCAGTTCCCCACCGGCAGCTGCGAGGTCCTCTCTTCGTGGTTGCTCTCAGTGTCTGTGGAATCCTGGCAGCCGTTGCTGGGTGACACGCCCTGGTCGCGCCCCCGGTACACAATCTGTGCCCCCTCAGGAATGTCCTCGTGGCCTTCAGCGGCTTCTCGGCTCCCCGGGATTTCCAGCCGGCCCGGGATGGGCTGGATCTGGGTGTAGACGGAGCTGATCACAGGTGTGATCTCCGAGATGCAGTTTGTGGAGGGGAGGTGGAGGGGGCGCAGGTGCTCGGCCCCCACAAACGACAGCGAGCTGCCGTAACTGGGGTCGATGGGGTGGTGGGCGGCCACCAGCTCCACATCCTTCTCGAAGCTGGAGTTCACATCGAAGGGGAGGTCGGAGAGGTTGAATCGCATCTGCTTCTCCCCTGGGGGCAAGGAGCAAGGGGTCAGAACCCAGGGCAAGCCCCACACACTCCGCAGAGGGTCTTCGTCTAGAGACGAGCTCCGCTCTGCACGGCTCAGCCTGTGATCCCTTCACACTGCAACCCACGCGGGCATAGGCCTTGGCAGTGACTAGTGCTCCTCCCTCTGGATCAGTACCACCCTACTGCCCCAGGATGGGGCCAGGGGGAGCTGTGTGTGTGGAGGGAAGGGTGGCTCAGCAGGGGGTGCTCTCCCCTTTTTACAGGGCCCTGCTGTGCACACATGCTGACGGCAGTGTCTCAGCGTGGTCCAGTGCTGCTGGGGGCACAGGCTTCCCAGTGAAGGTCCCTGGTCAGCCCTTGGAATTACACCCCCTCCTCCCAAACGCCCCTGGCGGTTTCGAATGGAGGAACGGTTCTACGCTGCCCCCTTCGGAACACCGCTGTGGTCCCAGTGCAGAACAGGTGCCATGTTCCCCCACCCCCAAGGGGGCTGCATTTCGGGGGGAGGGGGGTGGAAGGATCCCTGTCTGTACAGGGCTTTGGGGGCCTGCAGGATGAAAGGCGCTGGGTAAGGTCAGTGGCATTTGTACGTACAGGGCCATAGCTCATTCAGTGGGGGCCCCGTAGAAGCGGTCAGTTCCTACACGTAGGGCCAAAGAACTGCTGCCAACCCACCCTCACCTCTCCCTCTGCTCTTCCCGGGAAGCAAAGGGGAGCCCCTTACCCACAAATTTCTGAGGTGTGGAGCGTTTCCGTTTGGTGAGGCTGTTCGCCAGCCGGTCGATAAACGTCGGCCGATCGGACGAGGGGTGAAGCAGAGAATCCGGCACCATCTCCAGGTCTCGCATCTCATCGCCTGCCAAGACAAGGGAAACCCACTCAGCCAATACCCGATGCGGGAGGGGTGAACAGGACCGGGGAGGTCGCTTCCACTCCCCAAGCTGAAGGCAGGGCAGGTGAAGAGTGGGGCACACGGTCACACCTCTCCTTTTATCCACTGCCTCTGGCTCACTCTGCAAGCCAAATGATTACCCACTTCTTTCATGGACCAGTCCTCCGACAGCACCACCAGCCACCCCACCACACGCTCCTTTGCCTGAGCAGCCTGCCCTGCTTGGCCGTGGCTGTGCGGCACCATAACCGCTTTGGGGAAGGGAATCTCTCCCCGTTGGTGCTTTAAGCAGCCCAGGCAGCAACAGTGCTAGAGAAGGGCTTTGTGGCAGGAGAGGCGTCTCCACCCCTGCCGGCAATCTGTCTCTCTCACCACTGCTGGCGAGGGTGCTTTTGCCATTGCTACTCGGGGGCTGAGATGAGCCAGTTAAAGCGTTACTTACTGACTATCGCCCTCACCTGACTGGCATGGCACTTGGTTCTACAACTCCCCCCTTGCCCCGCAGGGAGACCCACTCCCAAGCAGGGCTTTCTGGGTGAAGAGCCAGAGCCCTGCTACTGCCAGCCGAGTGTACGTGGACAGTGCTCCGACAGCACGGGTGGCTGCAGGCTGTTGGGGAAGAAAGGGCATGTGCTGCTCCTCAACTTGCCTTCCCTGGCCTCCCCAGAGTGCCGGGTCCCAATTTGGCATCTGACTGACACTTGGTGTTGTGTTTAATTTGGATTGTAAAGGCCTCAGCAGAGCCCTGCCCTTCCTGTGTCTGTGAAGTACCACCTATGTCTCTGGCAGCCTAGAAACAATAACGATGGTGTGGAAAATTGGAACTACAAAGAGGCTGATAGAATCTCAGACAAACTGGCCTTTTAGCTAACATTCAGTGCAGCATCAGATCTGCCCTTTCTCCAGGGATTACCCTGCCCTGCCTGGGGAGAGCCATGGAGCAGGTCCTGGAGGTCTGCAAAAAGAAAGCTTCACCATAAGCTGGCTGCCCCCCTTCGACAGCCCGTCAGCCAGGTTAGACTTTGCTAGCAGGGCGGGTCTTTATGATCTTTAGGGTTGATTTTTCCTTTGAACCAAGGTGCAGATGTTGAAACTAGCCCGCTCTTACGAGCTGAGCACAAGTTTCAGTTCCACAGAGCTGACGGAGATGCACAGAAAAGCGTGAGAGATACACACCCACAATGCCAGGCCTGTCCCGCGGGGCAGGTTGGCGTACGGGGAACTGGTGTGCAAAGGAACACATGCACAGATTCCATTTTGGCCCAACGTGGTCTGGATGCAGAATGATCTCCTGACCACGGAGGTGCCATTTTGGGAGCTGGAGGTGCTTTACACGCTGCTGGAGGTTGTTAGATTTCAGAGCACAGTTAGTTTGGTGTGGATCAGTTTGGAGATTTTCCATTCATTCGCAAGACTCCTGCTTTGTAAGGTTCAATTCTTTGCTTACTGAGCATCTGCTGTAACAGAGCCCAGGAACGGCCAAACTGGGTCAGAGCAATGGTCTGTCTAGCCCAGTGTCCTGTCTTCCAACAGTGGCCAATGCCAGGTGTCTCAGAGGGAATGAGCAGACCAGGGTAATCATCGAGTGATCCACCCCTGACGCAAAGAGAGGCTAGAGCATGGTTCTGCACAGTAAAGTTCTGTTTGTTACTGGGAAATGCTTTAAGGTGTTTTCTCCTAATAGAATTATTTATAAAAGGATGTAAGGTTATGCTCCAAAAGATCAACTTCACCAAACGACAGGCTCTGGGCAAAGGGATGTTCATAACGAGGGAACACTTTGCACTTACTTGGGCCGCAATATTAAGAATTTGTGCACGCATAGCACCGTCTATCCCAGGGTCTCCAGAGCATTTTGATTTAATTCAAGTAATTACGCCCTCCCGCTCCCAAGAGCCATTATCCCATTTCATCAGCGGAGAAAAAGAAATGGGAGGTGACGTGTCCCAGTGGTTCCTAATCTAGAGTCAGTGGTGGAGCTGGGAACAGAGCCCCGGAGTCCACACTGCCCATTTTCTACTCTAACCGCATGCCCTTCTGCAGCCAGGAAGAGAAGCTAGAAGTCCTGACTCTCTCCCCTGCTCTAAGCACTAGGCACCCCAGCCGGCGCCTGGGACTAGCTAGTCACTCGCCAGTTACCGGACAACGTACTGACCTGGCTGGCCGGCCAGCGGCCGCGGTTCGGCGCTCAGACTCTGCCGATAGCTGTGGCAGCGCTCCTTGTGCTCCTCCAGCGTGCCCTGCTGCTTGTAGCTCCGGCCGCAGGAGTTGCATTTGTAGGGCTTGCCGACTGTGGGGGAGGAGACTGGAAAAAATGAAAACACAGACCCTGGCCATCAAAACAGACATTGCACAGAAACCCAGACATTACCCGGAAGCCGTCACAGCTACGTGCGGCCAGCCGCGTGCTGCAGCAATGCAGATGGGTTAAGGGCGTACCGTGGCTGGGACCGAGGCAGACAGACACAGAGCAGGCGGATTTGCCGAGGAGTGGATACTGCTGTGCACGGCCACTGAGTAATCGAAGCACCTCTTGGCGTTTGATGCCACGGCACGTCTGAGCTGGGCACCGAATCGGTCAGGCCCTTCTTGCAGACTCCAGACGGACCCTTCACATATTTCTCCTCCTCTACATTTTAGTCCGTTAACAGCTTTTATAAAATAACTTTACTAAGTTTATCCAATGCACCAGTTAGTGTCTCACGTATGTGTCAGATTGAAAATGATGCTGTTTTGAACCAAGAGCTGATGAGATGTTTCCTCCAAAACAAACGAACACGCCAGTATGCCTGGCCTAGCCCTCGTAGGAGGCAGGCAAGCTCGATCCCTTCTTTACAGATCAGGTCCAACACAGCTAAGATGTCTCACTGAAGACTGCAGCAACCCAAGAAGAGTCAGGACCTCGAACCCAGGCCACTCACCTGGCTCTAAGCATTGGGCAAATGGCCTTTCCAGAGCCAGGATCAGAACCCAGGAGTCCTGCCCCCCAAGCTCCTGATCTAACCAGGCTCTTTCACATCATCCCAAACACAATGTTACTGAATATGTTGCAGTGGCTCTTACTTCCCTTTGTTGAAGGTTTCTCTCCTCCCAAGCAGTCTTCACCCAGCAACAAGGCGTCAGACGCTCCTGGATTTTGAAAGGGGAGGGGAAGGTTTGAGCTTGTGGAGTGCTGATTCAGGACACCAGCCTCCTCTGACCCGTCCTTTACTGGTGCGCGCTTTGTTCTCTAACAGCTGCCCAGTCACACTGTCCTGCCCCTCTCGCATAAGTGTGGCTGGTTTGCAGGATTGGACCCTGGAAGCCAGTGTAATATTTAAAAATGCTGCTGGAGCCCTGCTGGAAATCCCCAATGCTTCGTCACATCTCTCAGCACACCCGCGCTGGGCCTGCTGCAGCTCACTGCAGAACGGTCGGCCGTTTTTGACAGGTGACTGATTGCTGCCGAGAGCCTGTGGGCTCCGAAAGTACTGGTAAGAGAAGTGCTTAGGGATGGGTCCAGAGCAACACTCTCACCTCTGCTAATTTTCCCATTGATTGCTGATGGTTATCTCAGGTTCAGCACTCGGTTCTGCTCCATGAGGGTCGACAGACACAGCAGAGCCATTAAACGTTTTGGGCCACACTAGCCGGGCATACGGCAGGTTGCACTGATGAATTAGTATGGAACTTTTAGCTGAGTACTTCAAGAGGCAGACAGATTTGCAGATATAATCGTGACAGCCATCCTAGATACCCCAACCCCTGAGCAGCTGTTGCAGTCTGTGCTGAGGACGGGGAAGCACTTTGCATTGTTTTAAGACAATTTGCTGTATTATGATGAATCCTGGTGCCGGGGAGCAGGCAAGGATGGAGCTGCGTTTTGCTAGGCACTGTACAAACAGAGCAGGGGATGGTTCTTGCCCGGAAGAACTTCGTTGACACAGGCAGGACAAAGGGGGATATAAACCCAAGCAGAGCAATCCATGGGATGGCGGCAAACGTCACATGAGCTCCATTTGGGGAGGGGGCGTTCGGCAGGCAGGGATACGCTCAATGGAACAAAAAGGGAAGGGAGAAGGGGGCAGCTCATGGGAGGAGAAGGGAAGATGGGCCAGAGGTGGAGTTTGTGGACGTGAATCCTGCAGGTGAATGTAATACGCCTTCTGCGACTCATTCACTCTTAGCAGCAACGCTCACAATCTTTTACCCCCATACGCGTGGGGCACGGGCCCCGAGCTGCTCGTTCCTCTCAGCCGAGAGATCGCAAGTGTTTGATGTCAGAGGAGTCTGGAAGCTGCCCAGATCCTGCACTGCTGCTGTAGTGGCCACAGAAGCTATTTATTATGTCCCGCCAGAGGATGATTTTGGCCCCCTACTGCCCGGGAGGGAGCAGTTCCGCAAAGAGCAGGCCTCGCCAGGCTGACACGTCTTTTCCTACGAAGACGTTCTAGGGAGCGTGGAGCTTCCCTGAAACCCTTCAAAGGCCTTTTACACGAGTTCTAGGTAAGCGGTAACCATCACAACGCTCGACACGCCTGACAAGCCCTGTGCTCTGAAGCAGAGGGGCTGAGCGTACCACCACGGCAGCTAACAGTACTTTGGACCAGACGCCCACTAAGCATGTTAGTGACAAGCTGCCTCCCCGTGTCATAGCTGAAAAAAAACCAAAGGCCCCGAGGTTATGCAGCAAGTCAGCAGCGGAGCTAGGAACAGAACTCGGGAGGCCTGACTCCCAGGCCTCCTGCTCTAACCACTAAGCCATGCTTTGACCTTTGCTGAACGCTCGGCAGGAAAGGGAAGCCCGTTCCCGAGACGAGGGGGCGCAAACAGGGCACCGCTAAGGAACTGGAATGTGCCATTACCGCCGATGGTGAGATGCACCACAGGGAAGAGTGTGGTCTGATGGGTACAGCGAGGGACTGCAAGTCAGGATTCCTGGGTTCCCTTTTAGACTGGAGCTAGAGTAGTATTCTGCTTTGCAGTCGACTTCTCTGAAATTGTGAAGTGCGCGCGGGGGCGGCGGGGGGATTCCTAGGTTTTTAGCCAACTACCAGAGTAATATTCGGATACCGGCCCCATTTGCGAGACTCAAACACCTTGCCAGAGTTCTCTGAACCATTCAGAGGAAGTGCCTGCGTGGAACGAAACTGTCATTCATCAGATATGGTGGCACCTGCGTCACGAACGCACCATCTTGGGGTCTGAGGCTCCGGTGGAGTTTTTCGCTCACTGAAACCGCCATGCTCAGACCTGCCCGAACCAGACTTATTGAGTCACGTTACAAAAAACGGTTATTTGTTTTGCAACGTGTGGTTTAACCTTTAACTACTCTGATTTTTCAAGAAAAAAATGCTTGCCCCCCATCCGCTCACGCAGCTTTACTATGTCAAGTTTTGCACTCTCATAAAAATCACTTCCTATATATAAAGCTTCTTTCACTGGAGGACCTCAAGGGTGCTTCGCACACCTTAGGTAAGCCTCAAGCTTCTGGGACCAGGGCCAGTATGGTTACCCCCACCTTACAGAAGGTGGAAACTGAAGCACAGAGCTAGGAAGTGAGGTCAGAGAGTCAGTCAGTAACCACATCCTAGGTCAGCACTTGGTAAATTTAAAAATTCTAGCCAGAGACCTGAGCTCATCTCAGGCCCTTCCCCACTCCTTATGAAATACTCCACACTGCAGACAGGGCCCCAGGACGTGAGTTACTAGTCAAATTTTTCTCACCTTCAGTTGCATGTTAGTTCCAAGGTGCCTAGGTGGGCAAGAACGAAAATTTAGATAGAATAGAAAAGCTGATCCCCTTGTGGGAGTTTATTGCTGTGGAAGTCAACTACATTCGAACTGCGTTCGTGACGCAGACGCCACTGAATCTGATGAGCGACACGTTCATTCCACCCATGCACTTCCTATGAAAGGTTCAGAGAACTCTGGCAAAGCGTTTCAGATTCTAGTAACTGGGGCCAGAATCAGAGTATTACTCTGTTAGTTGGCAAAAAACACAGGACCCCAAGCTCCGCCCACCCACACCTCCACTTCACAATCTCAGAGTAGAAGACTGCAAAGCAGTCTACAATGTAATGTAATTGTAACTAAATTATAAAATTTGCAGATGACACCACACTGGGAGGGTTGCACGCATTTTGGAGGACAGGCTTAAAATTCAAAATGGCCTTGACAGATTGGAGAATTGGTCTGAATTCAACAAGATGCAATTCAATAGAGAAGCGTCAAGGACTTCAATTTGGAAGGAAAAATCAAATGCACAAACTACAAATGGGGGAATGACTAGCTAGGTGGTCGGACTGCTGAAAAGGATCTGGGGGCTCTAGTGGACCAGGAACTGAATAGGAGTCAACAAGGCAATGGACTTGCAAAAGAGGCTAATATGATTCTGGGGTGTTTTAACAGGAGTGCTGTATGTAAGCCACAGGAGCTAACTGTCCCACTCTGCTCAGTACTCGTGAGGTCCTAGCTGCCTCCAGTTCTGGGCACTGCACTTTAGGAAAGATGTTGACAAACTAGAAAGAGTCGAGAGGAGAGCAACAAAAACCTCTACCAAAAACCTGCCCTGAGGAAAGGTTACAAATCCCGGGCAGGTTTAGTCTGGAGAACAGACGACTGAAAGGGGACCTGAGAACAGCCTTCCAATACATGAATGGCTGTTACAAAGAGGACGGGGATCGATTGCTCTGCAAGTCCACTGAAGGCAGGACAAGCAATGGGCTTAATCTGCAGCAAGGGAGACATCAGGAAAACCTTTCTAACTCTAAGGGGAGTTAAACTCTGGAATAGGTTTCCATTGTTGGAAGCTTTTAAAAGCAAGTTGGACAAACACCTGGCGGGGCTGGTCTAGGTTTACCTGGTCCTGCCACAGTGCAGAGACTGGACTTGCTGACTGCTCTAGGTCCCTGCCAGCCCCGCATTTCTACGATTCTACACTTGAAATGGAGAAAGGTACGAGTCACACACAGGACACTGCAGGAAATGTCTGGCTTTGGATTCTAATAGAGGGAAGTTATGTGCAACTGTCGGGCTCAGTCCCTTTCCAGGAAGGCAGGACAGCCCCCTTTCTGTGGCTGAGAAATCCACACACTGACGAGACTTTTTCTTAATAATTAGGTGTTCTAAAGATTCATGTTGTTTACTATTCTAAACCAGACCAGGGCCTGTCCTATTTCCATGCCTGATACAAGAAGAACTAAGGCTCTAAGGGACTCTTCCTGTGCCACGAGTGCAGCCCTGCAACTGCACCAGCTGGCCTCTGAAGCACAGGAAGGAGACCTGGGTTTGAATCCTGCCTTCACAACAAGAACGTCACGAGGGACTCTGCTACTGCCAATCTATTTGACGTGGAAAGTGCATGGGTGGCAGGCAAAACCCTACCATCAATGGATAGTCTCAGGGGAGACATGAAGTGGCCACCCTCTCCGACTTGAATGGCTGATCTGTCTAGCACCTAACTGGGGATGTTTGGCGAGTCTTTGCTTAGGAGGAGGCACGGCCTAGAACAGGGATGGACCCTTTGCCCTGCTTCTACCTGCATGTTGCCAGGGAACAGCCAGGGCAACCGGCTCCTTTTCACACGCGTCATGTTCACGTTAAGGAGAAGAGATGAGAGCCTTGGTGCTCGCAGTGCAAAGCTCAGAGCCAACATGACCCACGGAGCCAAACCAACTGCTGGATCCCTTGCCAAGGGCCTAATTCACAGCCACATGCTACAAGATGCAACTGGTTAAGGCTGGTCATTTCACCTTTATGCACACCCGGCTCCCAAAATGGGGCTGAGTGACACAATGCACAAACCAACCTATGGAACTCACTGCCCCAAGGTATCACTAAGGCCAAGAGCTTAGAGAACTAAAACAAAAACATTCGTATAGATAATGAGACCTTCCAGGTACAACAGAGAAAACAAGAAACAGGAACCCTCATGCTTCAGGGCATATGCCAGCCACTCAGGCAGTAACCTCCCTCAAGAGCAAAATTAGTATGTAATTGTCCACTAGGGGATTCCCTGAACCAAGTGGCCCTGGCCACTGCTGGAGACAGGGTACCAGTTTAAACAAGGACCACAGGTCTGGTCCTGTATGGCAATTCCTGTGCTCCACTCTCTCGCCAAAATACTGCACTTACTGACCCTTTCTGAAGCTGCTTGTTAGCAGCCCCCCCTCAGGGACAATAGAGAGACCTGCTCGGGCTGCGACACACACTCAGAGCAAGTGTCAAAGCACTTTGTTCTGCTATTTTTATGTCCCATTTTGTAACGCTTCCCCTGTTCGGAAATAAACAGCACCAGACAAGATGGAACTCAGCTGGTGCTGAGCTTGGCAGGTACCTCCCAGCCTGCTCCCTAGCAGATCGAGCGGAGCCGTCATTACTAGCTGTCGCCATGAACAACCAGGAGAAGCTGGGGCTAGAAGGGAAGGCAACAGCTGATGTTGATTGCTGTAGACTGAAGGCCTCTTCAGGATGATGAAGGCGTCAAGGCAAACAGGCCGTAGCTCAGCCAGCCCTGGCACTGTACAGCAGTCTGGGTGCAGAGAAGAGAGCTCTTGCTGCTGCCTGGCTTTTCTCAACCTCCAAATGAGCCTGGATAAACCAGACAGGCTCTTTGCTCCCTCTGGAATGAGGCTCATTAAGGTTTCTGCTCCCAGCCATTGACTTATTTTATTTTTATTTAATTTTTTTGGCGGGGACGGTCTGGGGGAAAGGATCTTCTTGTTACTGGCTCCCTGTTATCCCTGCAGCTGTAACCACTAATCTCACTTCGTGCTGGTGGGTGAAACCAACCAAGAACAGCGTCAAGATGGTCAGAAAAGAATCATTACAATAGAAACGTCTGCCACATTCAGTCCAGCGTTTCACCAGCAAGTCGACTTCGTTTTGCTCAGTTACAGTTTACGCAGAGACACCAGAGTCTGTTCCCTGCCCTGCAGAAACATCCAGAGATGCAACAGGCTCAAACCCACTAACTTGCTGTAAAACCCACCACAGATAGAGCACTGAAATGCAGCCAGTCATGGGTTAATCAGAGATCCGTCCCTGGGCGGGGGTTCCTGCTCTGGGGTTGCTGGTGCCTCACGTTTCTCAGATGTCCCTTTGGCATCTTCAGGCAAGTCACCAATGGAACCTGACAGGTTCCCAAAAGATGGGGAGACAAAGCCCCCAGCCCCAGTGAAAGGAAAGCTTGGGGGCTGCAACATGAGGCCCCTGGCGTGGGGATGTTAAGATAATCAGGGCTCTCTATCAAGGCCACGGAAGGGAAAGAGTTCTGTGGCAGCTCAGTAAAGGACCCCGGGCAAGACCCCGATCAGAAAAGTTCCTGCAGAGGTTGCTTTTTGCACCCCCCTTGAAGAGAAAAGAAGAGAAAAGAGAAGGAAGCTGGAACACGAGACTCCTGTTTCCCTTTAGCACTCAAAAGGTTAAATGGGAGAGAGTCACAGATGGCTTCAAACACCTGTGTGAACTTTAAAACCCCACAGACACTCCTGCACACAAGTCAAGGGAAAATGAGCGGAGCTCAGAGGGAGCTGGTATCTTTCACTCCCACCCCACGCCCTCTCAGCCAGCTGTTACATCATGGAACCAAAGGGGAAAAGCCCCATCTCAAATGCCACATTGAAAAGGACACTGTCAAAACACCAACAGAAAACCCCAGCGGCTTGTTTCCACTGGATAGGGCCAGCCCAGCACCTGCAGCTGGTAGAAGCCAGAGCGAGGACGCCAGCATGAACAACATGAAGGCAATCCCGGGGGCTCGCCTCTGCAATCTGGAGGTGCGGCCCCCAGACAGAAACCACTTTGTTTTCAGTCCATTCAGGGAAGTTCCCAGACTCTTGGCAAGACACTAGCGGGGCTCCCACTGCACCAAACTCACCGGCTCAGCGGACTGAGGCAGAGACACAAAGTGACTCACTCAAAGCCATGGAGCCAGCTGGGAAGACAGGCCGACACAAGAGGAAGGCTGGGCCAGCGGTTCAAGCGCCAGCCTGGGACACGGGTTCAAGTCCCTGTGTGATCATGGGCGAGGCTCTTACTCTTTCTGGATCTCAGTTCCCCTCTGTGAACAACCGCACTTCCCTCCCTCGCAGCAGGGAGTGGTGTGGAGAGATACACTGATCACTGGGAGGTGCTCGGACACTCTGGCGATGGGGGAGCAGACTAGGCTAGATGGAACCCAGGAGTCCTGCCCCCCGAGCTACCCACCTGAGTGCGTGCGGAGGTGGCCGGTGAGCGCGTCTCTCCGGCGGCAGGCGTAGTTGCAGAAGGGACATTTGAAGGGCTTCTCGCCAGAGTGCAGTTTGATGTGCCGCAGGAGGTTCCCCTTCTGGGTGAAGGAGGCTCCGCACTGGTTGCAGTGGAACGGCCTCTCTCCTGAAACGCAAGCAGCTCGTGAGACACCTGCCCCTGCAGGGCGGGTTACCAAAACCTTCATGTTTGCCCTGAAATGTCATGCTGGGTGAGGGGGGTCAGAGTGACAGCCCGGCAGGGAACACATTCCCCCCTCCCCCAGCCCCTCTATGCGGGAGCACTGTTAAGTGCCCACAGCCCATTCAGTCCTTAGCGTCTCTGCCGACCGCTCACCCGTGTGGCTCCGTTTGTGCACCATCAGCACGTTGGGGCCGATACACACCATCCCGCAGATGTCACATTTCAGCTTGCCGTTGGGTAGCCGGATGCCGCCAGGAGAGTGAGGCTCCTGCCCTGTGCCATCACAGTACCCCAGGGGCTCAGAGAGGGAGTCCTCCACAATCACGCTGTCCTCCTTCTCGATGAGGCGGTCGTCCTGTGACAGCAGCCTGCTGGCTTCTTCATCACTGTACATTTCCACCTTGATAGAGTTTGCTGCAGGGGGATGGGAGGGACAATACATAAATATACAGTGAATGGAACATACTCAATAGGCCGTTTAAAACAACTAATATCACTGACATTCTGTGTGTCATGGCAAAGAAAACAGGGAAGAAAGTTAAATGATTTGCTTGGCAGTAACACAACTGGTTAAGGGTGCATAAGGACACCGCTCCCCATGATACTGCCTGGATTGCTCCAATTTCCACAGGAAAACTCAGCAACCTCCCATCGCAGGACATTAAAGAAACGATGGCTCATGGGAGCCAAGAATCACGAGACAACAAGTAGAAACACAACAGGAAAGTGGCCAAATGGAACAAGAAACTTCTCTGTTTTCGATAGTCAGGGCTGGCAGGTGGCACCGAGAGACCACTGCTGGGTTGAGAAGGGTCACTCGAGAAGAAGCGGAAGACTATGGGGTCCGAGAGCAGTCACCGGGCAAGACCCCACGTCTGAGCACTGGCAGCGGAACGAGAGCTTTGCTGGGCAGCCGCAGGGCAGAGCCAGCAAAATCACATCACCCCAGAACATCTGCATGAGAACGAGGGGATGGCGTGTGCCATTTCAACTTGTATGGCACGCGATCCATCACATAGTTAAAAGTAGGAGAAGGGAGCAAGGCCATGCACCGAGTGCCTGAAGCCAAACGCTCCACTTTCCCACTAAGGACGGCCAAGCGGTCAGAGCAGGCCTTGAAATGCACGTGTCCAGCACGGGACATTCGCTCCTCATGTCGTGCTTTGCGTCAATGTCACACACGCAAGGGAACTCCGCAATTCAAGTGGCAATTCCCTGAAAGTTGACAAGAGTGTGAGCAGCCACTAACATGAACAACGAAAGGGAACACGGATGCAGACATACCCAGTGGGGGTACTAGGTAGCTACAATGGTAGATGCTCTGCAATAGGGCCCTGGGTTACTAAAAAGGTCTTGGAACAATCCAGAGCCTCTGGAAAAAAGGCGCGTTGTGGTAAGCCGGGGAAAGACACATGAATGGTGCGGGCCATTATGGGGGAGAGACCTACAAATGGTGGCTGGCCAGACTGGCCAGGGGCTAGTGAAATACACTTTCAGAACCAAGAGGGAGAAGGGCTGGGGCCATGGAAAGGGATCCTGCTGCATGAGAGCACTTCTGGAAGTGGGGCTACACTGTACACCCCTGCCCCTCACCCTGAGGGAATGGGGAGGAGAGTACTGGCCACAGAGGTTTATGGGGACAGTTAGCCGTACTGATCTGCCTGGCTCTTTGTTGCTGCCAAGGTAATCTATACAGCACGGTTTGGGGGGTTTCTAACTGACACCGCACCGTGTACCTGATCTCCAGCGCATTTCCCAGCCCCCCCCCGGTTGCAAGCTGCGTCTGTGCACGCGTCTCCTGGTTGCTACCTTTCTTTGCTTCTCCAGCATCACAGGCCGAGACTGGAAATCGGAACGGCGGTGCCGGCTGTGACCTACATTCCCAGCTATTCTAATGATCTGTGGAATGCCACAGATCAAACAGTCCTTCAGAAGACACAAGGCAACTGGACAGCGATAGCTCCCTGCTTATTCTGTTGAGAGCAAGGTGGAGCCTGGTGGGCAGAGGAAGGCCTGGGTCTCCCTGTCCCCAGCCTGCTCCTTCCCGAACAGTTTCTGAGCATTTCTCTCCAGATCTTTGGTGCTTTCAGGCCATCCTGGGACAGGTAGTTTTCAGAGTGCCTGAGGAGACAGAAGAGAGCAGTCCAGCTCATTAACGCTAGTCACACCCTTAACAAGACACAGCGTCTCCATCTGGGTGTCTAGCCTCACGTGAAGTGTGTTTCACCTGGAGAGGAAGGTCTGTGCATGACTCAGTTTAGAAGTTTCCTGCTGTTTTAAGCCATCCCCATCAGCCAAGAACTAGAGGGAATTCCCTCCGGGGATTCCTGATGCTGTTGTTTAGACAGCAAGAGCTGCTGCTTTGTAATGGAGCTCCCCCCAAGCCGTTTTCCTAGCGCTCCTGCAAGGGCTGGGGTGGGCCAGTGAGAGACGGGGAACTGAACAGGTCACCCCCGTGGGAGGGAAGACCACCACTAAGCCACACAGAATTTTAACTGCCTTCTTTCAGATATCAGAGTCCTATTTCTTCCATTTAATGTACCAGATGTGGCTGTTCCTGACCACTCAGCATGCCAGGAAATTGACAGGTCTGAACGTCAGATTACAAACAAACAGAGGGGCTTTTCTCCCGCTTGGAGGGTAACTGATGTTTGGATTCCCTCACAGAGCCCGTGTTGCCTTCTGGAGATGGGTGTGAGGGCTGGATGTGGAACTAGTCACCATGAACTCCAGAGGGCTGATCCCAGGTTTGATGCGGACACCACCCCATGGAGCAATGCAAGCCATGTCCTTGTGCAACAGGGACAATTCTTACCTATTGCCTGGGGGGATCAGTTAACGTGTGCAACATACTTTGAAGAGCTCGGCATGGATTTAGTGCTGTGATTCAACAAAAGAGGACAGTGATTTGACTATCAACCGGTCAATGGGATTAGAGCCTTAATAATGAACCAATTTTTGGATTTGGGGCAGGGCACGCACTTTCCTTCAGGGTGCATTGGCTGGGATGCTGCAGGTTTCCACTGCCCTTCAGTGCGACAGGTGAGATGGCTGTTAGGTGACCTCCTGGGACCACAGGCTCAGCACTGACATTCCTCAGCAACCTCGCTTCCCACATGCTGGAGATAAGTGAATCCAAACTGCAGTCTGAAAGTGACTGGTCCCTACTGCCTTCCCAGTGAGTGGGTAGCTCACAACAGGACACGTTGTAGGGCTCGGTCGCCTGCACTCTGTGGCCCAAGTGAAAGCAAGGCAGCTGCTTGGACTGTCCGGAGAAGGATGGTGAATGCTACGTTCCCTCTGCACATCTCTGGTGCCTTTCACCTCAGGATCTCCAAGTGATATACAAGGCCTGCTTTCACAGATGTGGGAAATGGAGGAATGAAGAGTGGAAGGGGCTCATTTGAGGTTGCTTTAGGTCAGTGGCTGAGCTGGACTCTGGCTTTCCAGTCCCCGCTGTAGCTAACGGACAACGCTGTTTCCCAAAAATTTCTTGGAGAGAGGAACAAAGCTTCTGCTCGGACTTGGGCAATAGCAAATTGCCTGGCACGCCACCGGTCAAGCCTGCTGCTGGAAGTTGGCTGGGATCGACTCTAAGGCTGAAACGCTTTCTTGGGGGAAAAGCACAAAGTTCAAAAAACACCACATTCCACTGGGTGCATCCTGGAGACACAGCATGACTGGACGCCTCTGTGCACAAACACGAAGTGAAAAGCTCCTCTCCCTTGGCAGGAGCTGCCCGGATACGTGGATGTTTGCTGCACTTTGATTTTTTCTATCCCCCCCCGAGGACTGTTATTTTCTTTCTGGGCAGAGGGAGGCTGACTATTGTTCTGCCATTCTCCTTTCAGAACCAATGCGGAGTCCGGTCTCGCTGGAGCACGATTCTCTGCTGGCAAAGCAGGTTATATAATATTCCCACTCCTCTGGGGCACAATGCTCGCTGGATGAACCAGCTGTGAAGTCAAGTCAGATCAGGAGCAATACCATCACCAGCATCCCTCTGTTAAAGGGGAAGAGAGCTCTCTTTTTCTTTAGGTCGGTCCATGGGTTGGATTCTCTCTGCTTATGCCCAAGTGAAAAGTTGAGCGTCTCTCTGGGTTTTCCTGCCTGAGACCTAAAATCTGATTCTTTGAGGGGGCCTTCTAACCATTTTTACAGAACAAGAGCCACATGCAAAATAATAGCGGAGAAAAGGGAACAGACTAGGGCTAATTCACCCTTGTGCAACCTTGCTGCCTTGGGTCTAACTTGTCCTAGAACCCTTAGGGCAGCCTCCAGATCCAAGCATCTGGGAGCTAAGGGAAGTACGTGGTGAAAGTGGGTGAACTATGCAGCAATTTCTCTTTTATGGAAAGGAAATTTCGAGCTTACAGGAGAGAGAGGAGAGATCAGAGCGAACGATGTTACCCGTTCAGTTTCAGTTTGGGGGAGGACTGAACTCAGGGCTTGCAGCAGACCAGGAATCAGTTCTCGGTTCTCTTGCTTTAATGCTATTTTATTAAAGGGATAACAGTGCTGTACGAGCGGTAGGGAGACTCGGCCCCTGCCCCGGAAGCCTGTGATGTAAATAGCATGTTTACAATTGAAGCCTACATCAGCCTTGCTAAGTTCCACTTGTCCTAGGGTCATGCCATTTTTGACATGCAAGTGACATTACATTTCTCAGCAATCACTGCAGTGAAGGGTGGGCGAGTAGATGGAGGATTTTGGGGGCAATTCTGAAATCAGACCTGCCTATTTTACTGATGTGGGTTCTGAAATGTATTTTAAAAAGCAGCTTAATTCATCTTTGGACCGTGGAGAAAGATTTCAGTTGCAATGCAGAGACAGAGCTGAAATGTTTCACCTTACAAACTTTCAATCGGAAGGGTGTCCAAACCCCATTGCTCCTTCCCACCCCAGCCTGGCTCATCACTCATCCTAGCCACCCTCACATCACGGGGAAGTCCAACAAAGCAGCAGCTTGACACAGACAAGCCTTTAACGGGCCACGCCAATGCGACTCCAGGCTGTGACGTTAAAGTTCCACGAAGGAGGGGGAGAACGTTTCCAGAGTGTGCTGGAACTGGATCGACTTGATGACACCTGCAATCTCAGGTGATCAGAGGTTGCAAATCATCGGTCATGGCTGGCGTTAAGACGGCATACGCCTTCGATTTTCAGTGGAATGCAGCAGGCTCGTTCCGTCTCCTAGGCTCGAGGTTAAGATTTAATGTTCACCAGCCCTACCACCGTGTGTCAGTGCCACTTGAGAGCTGCTCTTCCTAACCTTACTGCTTTGCCCATCCCTTCACCAACCTGGCACTGCATGCCCCTGGACTTCCAGATATCTTGCTCAGCCAGCTAGGCTAGGAGGGAGCCCTACGCAAGGCTCCAGATGCACAGGAGCTGTGTCCAGAGTCATGTTCTCGTGCCGAGGTCTGGTCTCAGACAGTGTAAGCTCTTTTAACCACTTGTCTGGAGAGGGGCGCATGCGTCGGTCTCGAGCTGGAGAGGTCTGTTTCAACACGCTCAGCAGCTTTCAGAACCCTACCGTCGCCCCAGAACAATCCCGCTCCTGCTAACACACACTCCCAGCTGCAACACGGCTCTAGACACACAGTGCCTGCTCTCCGCTGGATGCGAACGCAGAGAGCCCCATCACCACCAACTCCACGCCGGCCCCAACTCCCTTTGAGAGGGTAACAGGGAGGTGGCCGTGTTCCATTTCCCATGCATCGGACCTTGTGATTGCAATGAGCACTTCGTTACTATGCAGCCCCTGGGGTTTATTCTCCCTCCACCCTGAGCAAACTCCTCTCCTGTTAACAGAGACGGGAGCACGCAACTGTTTTGGTTCTGGGCCAAACAAACAAATGAAGCTTATTTGGGGAGTATGGAATTTAGCAGGGCAGGGTTACACACAGGTGACTTTAAATCTCAAGGCAGAGAGGCCCGTAGCTCAGGTAAGTAACCCCATTGCGGCTATGAACACAAGAACTGAAGTCAGAATTTATCCTCTTCAGTTTGAAGAGTCAAATTCTAAAGGAAACTCATTGCACCAAACTTCCTGGTTGGCCTATCAGAGAGCCCAGGCTTAATCCGGAGGAGCCGGCTGCATCTGGCGAGGGGGACGCTGTACTCACCACTCAGGGAGCGGCTCGGGGAGGAGTGCTGGCTGTTTGGGGTGCTCACCGTGGGTCCCACGATCGCCGAGCTGAACTCCTTCTCCAGAGAGGAATCCCCACTACCTTTGGGAATAAGAAGCAGGGAACACAGATGAGATGTGGCTGCTCCTGCCAGCTTTAAGATCGGTTTCAGTCAGTGAAATGATCTCCCTCATAACCAAAGCCCCGGAGCCCAGGAAAGAGGCTCCGGCTGGCTTTCAGGCACCTCTCGTTTTGTTGTCAGAAGACAAACACCAGCGTGCTGCTCACAGCAAGACAAACCCTTCCTTACCGGGAGAGGTGTGTGTGTGTGGGGAGAATACGGTGGCCACGGACCTAGGTACATTCCAGGTGCCATGCAAACTGGGTTCTACTTTGCAGTGAAGTGGTTAGTGGACAGACAACCCCAGCAAACTTGAAAGGATCCACATATCTATGTGTAAGGACGACCATCAGGCTGCAGCGGAAAGGTGGATCACAGGTGTATTGGCCCCCTGGCTACGCAGGCGTTTGGGACTGCTCCCACGGGATCCCCTTTGCCAGTACAACAGGGCAGCAGTCAGACGGGCTGAAGCTCTCCCCAGGTGGAGGTCTGTTTTCTGTAGCCCAACGGGGACTGTGAGCCAGCACATGACGCACGCTGGTTTGCAACCACCAACTGGGGGTGGACATTTCCCACAACAAGGTGGCTGTCAAAAAATCAGCCCTGGGAGGCCAGGGTTAATTCAATCCAGCAGGGTAGATTCAGCTCTTCACCCTCCTGTGATTAATGATGCACAGCACGGCTTCTTGTTTGGACAAACCCTTATGGGCCAACAGCCTACCTGCTGCAAACAGACACGCAAGAACCTTTGGGGCAGCTCACTTGTGCGCCGCACGAGTGAATGTCCCCTCCCCACCGCTGTTGCATGCTGGCCGCTGCTCTGCACCCCAGAAGTGGCTGCGTCTCAGTGGTGTGGCATGAACAGGGTTGGCGAGGAGCTTTGGGATGAAGAAGGCTGTAGTAGTGTGAACTTCTAATGCAGATGGTAAAACTGTTTCCAATAGCTGCATCTGGATAAACCCGTGTCCCGACACACGCAGCGTTGAGCTCACCCCGTTGTCTGACGGGGCGGAGGGAATGCTGCATCAGGAGGCCAAGCCGGCAAGGGGAGTCATTTACCATAAATGCTCTGAAGTGATGTGGTGGGCTGCAAACCACCACTCGGCCACCGCGCTGAGCTGGGACTCCCCAGGCAGCTTTCTGTCCCCTCTAGTCCCACCCTGGAGCAATATTTTAAGAGAGATTTTCTGTTCCCCTGGGTTGGAGTGCTTGAGATCCCCCAGATCCTCTCCCCCATGCATCGACTGGTTCAATAAGATGTTGCTGGAAAGTTTGAGTCATGCTAAGACAACACGCATCACCAGCAGAAGCCACACACCACGGATAATGGATATTAGCTCGGAATTAGGACAGGTTAACGAGACAATTTTAGACAAACACACACAACACTAAGAAACCCAGTGATGCAGCAGGGTTCAGTCAGAGCGATTTAACGGACCCTAAGAGCTGGACCCAGCATCGGCTCAGTCCCTGCCAGCATGAGTTAGGTGTTACGATTGGACTAGATGCACGGAGCGTACATTCTACAGCCGGAAAGCCTCTCTGAAAAGGCACTTTGGGGAGGGGGGAACAGGGGTACCTTGATCTCTGTTAAAGACACTTAGCACCTCTGATTATGAACCATGCTCTGTTCCCACAGCCCTGCCAGCATTTGCCTTTTTGTCATTCTTCCTTGGTCAGACGCCCGCGGTAGCATTTCAAATGGTCAAGTGTTTCCCTCTCCCCCCCACATCGCTTGATCTCCATCTAAAGCTATTTCTTCTGCACAGCATGTTAAAGAACCCGCACCCCCTTTCTCCTCCCCACCTCCAATGACACCAAACGTGGAGAGACACAGAAATGGCACGGAGTTATCCCCTCAGCCCTCCCATTTCACTTACATTATTCTACCTTGCTGAAGATACCCTGGAGTGTTCTCACAGCCAACTCCTTGGAAACAGCACTGGAATACAGGCTGTGTGTGCATGTCTGCATGGCAGTGGTAGGGTGAACTCAGCCACTCACCTTCCAGGAAGAGCAGATTCCTGGAAGTGAGAGAAACGGCCGTCATTTTACAGTCAAGCGGCACAGTTAGCAGGAATTCAGGGCTGCGGCATCCCCTTTTGCAGAGAGGCACGCTCGCCGCCCCCCCAGCTGCTCGGCGCACGTGTCCGAAAATAGCACAGCCAGTCAGAGGGCAAGGCTGGGCCATCCCTTTAACAAGCCAGTTAAGGGAAAAAGGTGCTAACCCTGGAGCCCCGTCTCCATGGGAAATGGCTGCAAGGCACCCAACACGCACAGAGCATTGTCCAAACCCAGACAAGAGGGACTGAATGCTGCAGAGGGGGGAATACACCTCACACTGTGAAGCTACAGATCTGCCATCACGGACCTTGCAATCCACGGACACGCCACGCAACTGGGCAAAGTACCGTGAAATACAACGGGTGGGGGGCGGGAGGGAGTGTTTTCCTAGTACACGTAACCCATGACTAGGCCTCTAACAAGCAGCAGCCACCCTCCAAGCATTCAGTTAAGGACAGAACATTGGGGTAGCCCTGCCAGTTGTTGTAATGGGTTTTGAGGGGAGGGTGTCTTTAAATCTTAGTCATGGATTGAAGATGGGTGCGGAAATATTTAACGCAATCCAGACCCTGGCAAGTGACCGGTGTCCTGGGGAGCTCCAAGACAGCCAAGTGCCCCCTCCTCCAAGAGGACTTTAACCCTTTCCTTCTACCTGCAAACTGCTCTGGTTAAGTCACCTGCACCTATCAAAGCGGCCCAGGAACTCACAATGGAAATAGCAGGTTTCCTTTCAATACACACACACAGAAGAACTGCAGCTTTGTCCCACTCCTTTGACCTACTTTTTGGAGGGACTAGTGTATGGCTTCTGATCGTCTCTTCAGAGTTTTTGACTCAAATAATTCCTCCAGCTTTAAGACTTCAGGCAGAGTAAGGCAACACTTCACTAACTAAATGTGTGCATAAGTCTTGCACACAACACAAAATAACAATTTGCTCGTCTATAGCACCTGTTGTCCAAAGTAATTAAACCTCACTTAGCCGCTGTATGCTATTATCCCCATTTCACAGATGGGGAAACTGAGGCAAAGAGAGACCGAAAGCAACTACTTTCACCCAGACGACAATCAGCGGCAAACTTGGGAACAGAACCCAGGAGTCCTTGCTCCCATGCCCCCAGCCTCACACACACACACTTCTCTGCTTCCGGCAAACACCTCAGGCAAAAGGCGAGGCAAACAGACAGTGTCAGTAGGTAGCAAGGACCCCACTGTCCCAGTGTCAGAGAGCACATGTGTTTGATGGTAACATGACAGCAAAGTCCTAATCACAGAGAATGGCTCTTACTTTCTTTTTAAAAACCATGGAGAGAGTGTTCTCTCTCTACACAACCCGAGGATTTGTTGCCTCAGGGAACTCATATGCCATATGTGTTGTTTACTGCCTCCGTGACTGGTAGTAACTGAGTCATTACCAGAGCTGATCAAAAACTGTATTTTAATTTTCCCACAAAAAGGTCCCATTTTCTTAAAAAACATTTTCAGGTTTTCAGTTTTCCAAGGAAAGCCTGAAAATCTGACAAAATCAGAAATTCCCAAGTGAAAGTTTCCCTTTAATTACAGAGCCGGTTTTTGTGGAAGAGAGTTTTGGCACAAGTTTTAGTTTTGTTTTTTTCTTTTTGAACCAACTCTAGTCATTCCTGACCCTTGGCTAGTCAAGACCCGAATCAAATGATTGGGTGGCTCGTGGTCTGGTTCCTAGCAGAGAGGTAAACGCTGAGAACATCACACGGATCCCCCTTGCAGACTGTCTAAACTGTGAGGTCAAAGATCGAATGGGCCATGGAGAGTAAATTCCCCCACTCCCCAAAGGGGGGCCTTCAGGGCAGGGCTTGGTCTATGCTGTAGCTGAGCACGATATACTCGTTTTGGGGTTAGAGGACTTCAGTCTCCAGCACGATCCATCAGGCACTTCTCATTGGCACTAAACTCACTTTAAAAGACACTTTCTGATGAAGCCACCGCTCCACGCGCCACTCACTATGTTGCGGGCTTGCACTCTGGGCCAAATTTAGATGTGGTGTAAGCAGGTGCAACTCCACTGGGCCTGACTTTCGCCCCCTACCAATGTGGTCTCAAAGCATCAGTAAGAATGGAAGGTGGAGCCCGATCCCCTGGATCATTAGTTCCCATTTTCCTGGCGAAAGGTTTCCTGCTAGGTATGCCAGTGTGTTTAGTCCCTTGCCCACATCCCTTCGCAGCCTGGGATGATAAGCAGCTTCTGAATTCCTTCTGGTCACACTTCCCTCTTGCACCAGGTGGCTACAGGGCAAGTATGTGTAGGGCATCCTTGACAAAAAGCGAACACCGACCTGGACAGCTTTCCTACCCCACAGGGAAGAGGAGAATTTGATTGTGTGACTCCAATTCTTCTCCCCTCCTTGATCAGTCCCTTCGCTACTTTATTCCTTGACAAGCTGCCAGCAGCTGCTTGCAATTCGGAGTTCCCGCATCCGAAGCTCAAGCAGGATTCAAATTACATCAACGGAGCTGCTCTCTTTTCATTTCAAGCATTCTTACGGAACTACAGCATCTCCATGGAGTTCAGGGGCAAACAGCAACCTGCTGCAAAGGCGGCGGGGAGGGGCCAGGCTCACCAGAAAATTCCCAAAGAAAAGGAAAGCAACAGCTCGCAAGACAATGCAAACCTTGGAGCAGAGTGCACTCAGGCATGGTCAAACTCGGCTGCTGCAAAGCAGGGAGACGCAGCTCTGCCAAGTGGGAAACTGAACTAACCTAGCAAAGCAGCCACTTCCAGCCAGCGCCCACCCTCGTTCCATACGAGCCGCTGGCCTCTCCTCACGGAAGCGTTTTGTGACTTAACAACGGGGCATCCTGGCGGCCAGAACCGAGGGCTTTACGGTGACCCAGACCCAGTCAGCAAAGCACTGACAGAAACCAACAATCCAGCCACCAGCGCTCATCCTCCAGGGATCAGAGGAAGCTTCTTTTCTTAAAAACAAAACAAAAAACCAACGACCGACTCAGGCTCGTTGGGTTCTGTCAGTCAGGGAGGGCAGGACTCTGATGCAAACAGACGCTGTTCAAGTTTCCTTGCCCAGCTCCGTCAGTGCATCCCAATCCTGGCCGGTGGCAGTACCCCTGTTTAACAGCCCTGGCTCTGCCCCAGAGCTCTATTAATGCACTTCACTTCCCACCTTCACCCCTGGGAGTCCAGGTCTTTTGGTCACTGCCCATGCAGCTCCATCTGCTTATCACCTTCATCCACAATCTGAATTCAGGGAAGCTCTATGGCCCGTGCTATGCAAGAGCTCAGACAGACGCCTTCAGTGCTCCATTCTGGTTTTATAATTGATAAATCTACCCCAAACCTTATCCTTATCCAAGGCTTTCCTTGAGCAGAGACTGAATTTCAAACTGAAAGATGATATGGACGCACATCCACTAGAGAACTGCAGGGCCCCACCAAGCTAGCATTCACTTCTCACCTACAAAGACTAGGCACCAGGTTTCCAGCAGCAACCCTCTAGTCTCTGAAACCCACTGGCACTCCTGAGCCCATATCTCGAGGTGTTCACAAGTCACTGATGGCCTGACACTATCATTCTGACCCACTCTCTCCACCCAAACCCAAAAGGGCCTTCATGTTGCCAACAGATCGTAACAAATCAATCAACAACAAAGAGGTGAACTCACCCCTCGCACACACCTCGCAATATTTCATGGCTCCAGATTTAATCTTAACACTCTCTAACAAACAATAGCACGCTGTCTGGCAGGACAGATATTTCAGAGACGCCATGGGGGTCTTAAACATCACATGTGATTGCAAGTTTACCATTGTGTATTCGTGTGCAGAAGAATGGAGTCTAACAGGAGAGACTAAAATATCCATCCTATAAACATAAGCGGGGAACCAAACACCTTTGACTATCTAGTATTGCAGATAAAGCGAGATGTCACTGGAAAGACACTTTTCCTTCTGTTTGCAGCGAGGGCCGAGATCTGACCTGTGGTCTGGAGGACCCGAGGTACTAATGATCACCATGATCATGGAGAGGGAGGGGGAGACAGTATGGTTACACCCCAGCAGGGAAGAGAAATTTTATTTGAGCTATAGAGACGCGGGGTCTAAACATCAAATCATATGCAACTGAATCAACTGACTGAATACAACAACAGATCATTTATGAATGTCTGGAACATGCTGGAGATTAATGTCCTTGGGAAATGTCTGTACTAACGCTCTAGGAGGAATTATGAAGACTCACTAATAGTATCTTTTAAAACGTGTGGCTGAAGGAGAGAGGAAACAGCTCCCCCCAAGATGGGGAGGTAGGGGAGGCAGCTGTGTACTAGTCCCTAGGCTCAGCAACCCCCACCCCCTTGGGTTGAAGGTCTGTGGGAACTGGACTAGAGAGAGGGGAAGAGAGCCCCGAAGATCTTTCACTTGGGGAGACAAGGGAAGCTAGCCTGTTGCTCTTCTGTGACAAGGTCTTGGCCTTGATATGATCAGCCATTTTGAGTTATCTTGCTGGGAGCACATGGTAAGGATTTTACCTTGAACCCAGACAGTAGCTTGGTAAATGAAGTCTTAGCCATTGGAAGCATGATTTGTTGTGTGTTACTTGGAATCCTTTTTACCTTTATTCCCTTGAACTCACTTAATTCATGCTCTTTTGTTAATAAAATGGTTTATTTTTACTATAGACCAAGCGAGTGCTGTGTTGAACTGGAAGTGAGTATCAACTCCAGTGAAAGTGATGAGCTGGTGGGATGGGACTCTTCACAAGAGCAAATCAACCTTATTATTTCCCTGAGCTGGCCAGGAGAGGGCTGGACACGTCAAGGCATACGGTTTTGGGGAAACTCGGGAAGGGGGGTGCGTTGGGGTCATCTCAGTGGTTGTAACCCAGGCTGGTGGAAGCCAGAATGGGGCTATATTCAGGCTGTTGAACCATGGCTGTCTAAGCACAGACACTCAGGATGTGATCTGCATGCTTCCTGCTGACTGTGAGCTGGACGTTAATCTCCAGCAGGCTGAGAACTACAGTATCAAGGCCTTGTAAGGCACCCAGAGTTGCATAGCAAGTGGTGAGACAGCCTCTCACTGGCCTGGATTTGCACCCTGAACAGACTGGACCATCACACACGAGTAACCAAGTGTTTAAAATCTGGTATAATCAATTTATAATTTATCCTGGCAAACTAAATTCTAACTCAGTTTCTAAAACTGTCCTTATTGACAGTGGACGTATCTGTTGCTGAGAAGGGGAATGCCAACAACTTGTGTTAATACTTTTCAGATATTAGTATTAACAAGATAAGCTAGATAATCTGAAAACAATCCATATCACCACCATAAATTATGTGCCTTACAGTAGAGCTGTGGAGCAAAGCAACACACCACCATTAGACTCCCATACAGGTAACTGCTGAGCATCAGAAAATGGCCTTTTGAAATATAGACATCCAAAATATCGGACAACAGCAAAACAAGTGACATACCAGATATGTAGGAGCGTCCATTGCAGTCTTCTATATCCATCTTTAAGGTACTTTGCTGAAAGAGAAAGCAGGGGTCTATCAGCAAGTCTCTGGAAATGCAGGGCTGGAATCTCTTCCCAGACACAACCTCTTTAGTAAAAGGGCCCACCAACCTCTGATAGTGGATGAATTACTTACCCAGCCTTGATTTATAAATGCCAGCTTGCAGCACTGACTTTGAAATAGTGGAACAAGCTAAAACTTTGATTTGATCCCCGCTTTGGAACTAAATTTTTATTGCCCACTAAAGAGCTACTTTCCAGGCACCAAGAAACAACTTTCTATTGGAAAGCAAAAACTGGTTTTAAGCTGTAGCTATTATACAGTGGTCAATGCAATGAAGGGTTGGCAGTTTGCAGTACATTGCATCCAACTAACAAGCAACGATTCCCAACAAACAAAGCGAATACAGTGTGTTTTCATCCGAGCCTCTGCCTTCAGCTCTCTGCCATCACAGTTCTGCAGCAGTTACATGGGAGTCTGTTTTTCAAATGGCATTAGTTCTTAAAAGTCAGACTTGTAACACTTGAAGTGGTGTAAGATGGGAGAGAAAAGCAGCTGTCAATTCTCCTGGAGCATCTGACAAGGCAAGACCTGATACAAACTTCACTGGTCCAGAAGGACAAGTGCCCACAGGCCGCTGCTAATTAATTTGAAACCTCAAGTGGTGAGATATGATAGCAGTTGTACATACAATTCATTTAATCCACCTGAGTCTTTGCTGCCATGCCCCATTTCAACAGGGGACTTCTCTATTGAAAACCGATGCTGGTATAAATGGGGTGGCAGTAGGTACCTGAAGTCTGGAGTGGGAGAAGTGTTTAACTGAAGCATTCAGCTTCATTTTGTCAATGAAAGAAGATGCTTCTTTGGGCAATGAGACTGAAAACTAGCACACAACGTGCCACTGAGCAGCCTGGCAACAGCCAGTCCAAAGATCACGCTCGAATAAAAGCAAAATCTGCCTTCTATTTTGCTTCTTGATGCCCTGCAGAGATAATGAACATTTTATACATCCAAATGGCTTTTTGTCAATTACATTGGTTGTTTAAAAAACAAAATGAGGACAGCCTCAAAAAACACAAGTTTGGCTGTTTAGAATTCAGGCTGTAATTGGCAGTTGGTACGTTCAGAAACTAAGAGAATTTGCTGCAGAGAACAATTAAAAGTGATCATTTGCAGAATGTGAACACAAAGGGGAAAAGACCAATAGAATTAACATTTTTCCTCCCTTTTTTAATGATCAAATGTTACTTAAAGCCAGTGCAAACTGCTTTTTTTCTTTCTTTCTTTCTTTCTTTTTTTTTTAACAAAAAGGTCAGAGAAAATCTGAGTTACCCCCTTCTGATCATTCCCATTTTAGAGAGGATTTTTTTTTAAACCAAAGGAACTCAAATCATAGAATATCAGGTTTGGAAAGGACCTCAGGAGGTCATCTAGTCCAAACCCCTGCTCAAAGCAGGACCAGTCCCCAATTTTTGCCCCAGATCCCGAAATGGCCCCCTCAAGGATTGAACTCACAGGCCAATGCTCAAACCCCTGAGCTATCCCTCCCCACACAATAAATGGTGTTAATGTTACCAATTTTATAACCAAACTGCTAGCAGTGTAGAGGAGATCAGTACAGAAATAGACAGGACAACCAGGAAGACAAGATGGCTTAGTGGCTTGAGCAATGGACTGGGACTCATGAAAGCTTGGGTCTAGTCCCAGCTTGGGCCAGGTCACTCTGTATCTCATCTGCAAAGCAGGGACAAGTTTACTGACCACCTTTGTAAAGCATGTTCAGATTCCTGGATGAAAAGTAGGACATATTTATTTATTTCATTAATTTACTAATCGCTTTCTATTAAGCCACCAGCTCTAATTACTCATTTTTAAATGAAGTTTAGGTCTTGCCAACCCCCACTGCGTCGAAAAGCATCCATAAAAACAAGCTGGCTTTGACGACACAGAGCCTTTCGCTCCTGGGTCACCAGTTTAAAGTCAGGCCAGGTCAGCAGTGGTGGTGGTTTCCGTTGGAGAGCTATTTGTCAGTCTGTCTTTCTCCTGTGAGCTGGTGGGTCTCCGCTCAGTTCCAGTAACGCAAGTATCCCCACTACAAATACTAAAATGGGCTCTGCTGCTGGTAAGAAACTGCCCTCTCAGTCCTAAAGGTGGTATGGAATCTCCAAAGCAAAGAAACCTTGATGGTGGGAGTGTGGGGGAGTTTATGTGGCTGCTTGCTCCTATTTCGTAGATAAACAAGAGGACTCGGTCCCCGATGCGTCACTCACATTTTCACAGTTAATCATGCTAAATAAACTGACCCCCCCCCCAAAAAAAAATCATGCAGAGAGGCTCTCTTCTTTTACTGTCATCCCAGTTTTAAAACAACTGGAGACAACGGGTCCTTGCTCTACCTGCTACTCAAAACGCTAGATTTGCCAGTTATCCAGTTCCAAGGGCTGAATTACACAGGAAAAGCTTCCTACCCACAGTGGCGATTAACTTTACGAGATGAAAATAATGTAGATTGAAATATATATTTCAACCCCAGGTTATACAGTAACTGCCTCCTGCATTTTTATTTTTGTTGAATCCATAATTTTGCTGTTTAATGTTATACACACACATTTGGGGATTTGCCTGGCTCCATACAAAGGGCACACGACACGCTAATAAAAATAATAGTTATTTAGTGCACTCCCTCCCCTTTCCCTGTACTCTGCAGAAGCCATTGAAAACACTCAATTAAAAACAAAACAAAAAGCACCACAACAAAATGCGAAGGGATTATCCTAAAATCTTTCGAAAGATGAGTGTTTATTGATGTTTAAAAGTGGATTATTTGGTATGAAGTGGGTCCATTTCTCAGGTTTCCCCAATTGATTTTATTGTTTAATAAACCAGGTGCCCATTTCAAATCATGTTCTGTTGACACCAACTTGAACTAACACGGCCCCATCTATTGCCATAAGACCCTTAATGACAAAGCAGAGTTTGCTTTGGCTCTGTAACGCCACACGCAGGACAAGCCAAACTGGACTTACTCTTGCAGCCAGCATGTTCGTTGCTTTTCTGCCGACTTGGTGCTCACCAGAGCACCATCACTTGAACACACAAGCAGTGCAAGCTTCCCTGTTCGCCCCCAATATGCCTCAGCCCCGTCCTAGAGGGAGCTCTGGGCCCCATTCAATCCTTGGCATCTTGGCCAACGCGAAGAACAATTTCAATTTTTGTTTTCAACTGTGCGCAGGGGCTGGCAAGGAACAGGACCGAGATCGACTCATTTCACACAAGCAAAGTAATCGGAAAGTAATGTCGCGAGCACTGCCGAGCTGGAGGCCCAGGTCCGCAGCCATGACTCCTTATTCACACCAGCAGCCCCAGTCGAGTCAATGAGTCTGGGCCCAGCATCGAGGAAGCGAGGCTCAGACGCCATCTCTGTATTTTAAAAGAGGAGAAGAGAACTGGGAACTCCTTACAGCAGTTGGCCAAGCCAGGTGCA
The DNA here is from genome assembly GCF_965152275.1 of Natator depressus. NCBI lineage: Eukaryota > Metazoa > Chordata > Testudines > Cheloniidae > Natator > Natator depressus. The sequence goes on along the minus strand of NC_134253.1, from coordinate 2,214,010 downwards.
GAGCAGCAGGAATTTTTACTTTTGAAGACTGGCTACATCTGGTGAATAAGGCACTATTCATCTAAACCCACTAGCAATGACTGGCCTTCAGGACCCTCAGCTGAACAAAGAGTTTTGTTGATTTTTTTTTCTGAGACATTTTTACACATCCCCCATCTGCACTGATCAGACCCTAGATCTCAAAGTCAGCAATGTCCGGTGATCGAAAACAATCCCGGGTTTAAAGAAACTGATTGCTTCAAAGGATGAATTTTACATTTTGGTGACACGCGCTGGGTCTGGAAGGAATCCGATTATAAAGGAAGATCAAATGGTTACGTTCTCAGGTTTGCGCTCAATTGCCAATTAGCAATTGCTTGATAGGAGTGCGCTTGTATTTACAACACTACCTTTGTCCCAAAGCCTTTTACACATGCTGAATGATCAGCCCCTATGAAATACAGCTGCCTCCAGAATGGTCTGCACAATTGAAAGGGAAGGGGCTATTTAGATCACTGGAGGATCCCCTATTCTTAAGAAAAGTGTCCCATGGGATCTTTGATGTCCACACAGAAAAGTCATGACCCTCCTTGGTTTATAAGGTCGTGTGTGAAAGATCCAGAGCAAAATGCACAAAACAGTTTATCTCCTTGGAAAGGGTAGAGTCCATGCTTCTGGAGATTTGACCCTGCAGCAACAGGGACATGAAACATGTCAAACTTCACACTTTGACCATTGAGTCATCCCATCTCACGCTGCTACTGTGGCAGAGAGCAGGCCAATACCTACCTTGTCCTCCTAGCTTTCAGACATGATCGTCAGGTTGAGCATTAGGAACTTAAATGCACTAAAATGAGAGCAGAGTGGCTTTAGAACTGCTTGAAGTTCTCATCCCCTCTGAAATAAGGACTTTTTCCCTAGTGACAAGACTCAGGGGAAAAAACCTTAGAAATAGCCCAATTAAAAGCAAAATCTCCAATCTCACTGTGATGCAGTTTGTAACTGTCCTTTGCACTGAGAGAGGCTTTTGAGAAAAGCTAGGCCTGGAATGCCTTATGGAGGGGGGAAAAGGGCTGCATCACAATGTATTTATTAGTTATTTGGATTATGAAAGAATTCTAGAGATAGAAAAGTCCTGTTACGTCACACCTAGTCCATCTGTCCCCAGACTTCTGTCTACTTCCAAGCATCTCAAACCATGAGGATTCCATCAGTCCCTTGAGACACAATTCTACAGTCCTATTGTTCTCACTGGAAGACAACCTAAATTTTTCTTCTCTTAATTTCATCCCATTACTCTGGTAATACCCTAAGTACTGTGAAATAGTGCTCTGCATTTTAAATATCCCAACGTCAGCCGTGGAACACTTTTCAGACTCCTGATGCCATAATTGCAAGAGCGAGAACACTCAATTCCAACCAAATTATACCGAGGCATCTGCATCATTACAAGTAGGATCACAATGAACATTAACCCCTAATGAGAAGAAGCCTCTCAGGCCGCACAAGTCTTTGAACCACCGCCTTCCCCGGGCCGTGAGGCTCGCGGAGAGCGCTAGGTACCTGGCTCCTGGGTGAAGGAAACACGGGACGTGGGGTGGAGTTTTCGGGGGACGTTGCGTTGGGGTCGGGGAAGCGGGTCGGCTGTGGGGGTGCCGGCTCCTGGGTCCCAAGGGGAGACGGGCCTGCCCCGCGTGGCTGTCTGTGGCGGCACGGCTGCCCGCAGGGTCCCGGTCCCCTCCCCTTTCCCGGGTCACGGCGGTGCCCGGGACCAGGGCGCGGTCAGGGCGTGGGAGGGCGAGACTCGCCAGGAGGAAGCGTGTGCAGGGCAACGGAAAGTCAGGGAGAGAGAGAAGGAGGAGCGGGCGGCACGCGCGCGTGACGGTGGAAGATAAGGGAGGGTTCGTTCGTGATGGCGCCCAGGATCGGAACCCCCCCCCCCCCCCATCTCCTCCGTCCGGATCCTACAGCAGGGTTATGGAAAGCCTGGCCACAACGATTAAAATTCTTCAGGTCCTCACGAGAGCCCAACACTCCAAGTTGATCTGCATGTGAATCGTCTCCCTAGAGAGAACGTACATTTTATTTTTGTGCTTGCCATGATTCACTGTTTAAGATGCACAAATTGGACTCTTTGTGCCGTTCAAGCTGTGCGCTGGGATAAACAGGAGCCTCCCTAGGGAACGGCTGAAATGAACACCCTCACATTTTAATGGCATGAAAACAATTAACCGACAAAAGCAACGCAACAGATCGCAAGGAGTGATGAAAACTTCCAGCTTCAGTGAATCCACTAATCAAGGCAAAAGCAACAGCTTGGGCTTTTCAACTCAGAAGCAAACTTGCCACCACCAGCTTCAGAGTGTTATGCATTTATTTTTCCCTCCACTAAGGGTGCAAAGAAAACAAGATACTCACAGGGTCGATGGTGCTAAAACGTACTCGCTTCATCCTCTCCTTCAAGGAGACGGATCTTGTCTAGATTGAGAATCTTTCAGTGACCTTTAGGGTTAGCATGCCTCCGCTTATTATGCTGAAAGAGCTGGGGAAATACGTTATAATTGCGTGAGTTTAGGGCCCCCATTCTGCACAGGGGGTGGAGAGCTAAAATGATATTGCAAGATGTATACTTAGCTTCCAATCATTTACAGAGTTGGACGTGACCTTAAAATGGCCCTATTAATGCTGAAAGATCCCAAATTGCAGCCAAAATCCATCTTTTCTCTCCTGCCTGTAACCTCTGAATTTCTATGCCCCCTCTTCAGCTGTTATTGAACTTTGTTTTGGGACATAGCTAGTATAAGAAATACAATATCAAATAAAGTTGTAATGCAAAAAGAGGCAGGAGGGCCATGTTTTAAAAAAGCAACAGAATAAACTTTCAAACAACAGCTGGTAACATACACTGGATAAAATACTCTGATTTTTCAGTCAAGCCCATGTAGGGTCTGTACCTGATGGAATATGTTTGAGAACTTATGTATTTTCCTTCACAGGCAAGAGAGAAGACATTAACACTTAACACTTTTTGTTCACGAAAAAGGAAACATACAAATCAAAACACCTTCAAGCCAAAAACACCTTCAAGCCAAACTGCGTTCATCAAATAGAAAGCTGCATTTTTTGTGGTTGAAGACATTTCTCCTCTCCTGTTATAAACGTTCCCTAGACAAAGCCCTCTTCAAATAAGGACATTTTAAATTTAATTTTTATGTTACCATTAATCCAAACTGCATGGCAGAAGTGAGATTTCAAGCTGCTTTTAAATCCGTGTAGCTAATAACTGTCCAATACGGTTTCTGAATTAAGAACGTAAGAATGGCCAGACTGGTTCAGACCAACGGCCCATCTAGCCCAGTGTCCTGTCTTCTGACAGCGGCTGCTGCCAGATGTGTTAGAGGGAATGAACAGAACAGGGCAATTTATTGAGTGATCCATCCCCTGTTGTTCAGTCCCAGCTTCTGACAGTCAGAGGTATAGGGACACCCAGAGCATGGGTTGCATCCCCGACTATCTTGGGAAATAGCCATTGATGGACCTATCCTCCATGAACTTATCTAATTCTTTTTTGAACCCAGTCACACTTCTGGCCTTCACAACAACCCCTGGCAAGGAGTTCCACAGGTTGACTCTGCGTTGTGTGAAGAAATGCTTCCTTATATTTGTTTTAAACTTGCTACTTATTAATTTCAGCAGGTGACCTGTGGTTTTTATGTTAGGTGTGTGGGGTAAACAACACCTCCTTAGTCACTTTTACCACACCATGCTTTTACAGACCTCTCATTTCCCACCTTACTAGTCTCTTTCCAACCTGAACAGTCCCAGTCTTATTAATATCTCCTCAGACAGAAGCTGTTCCAGACCCTTAATCACTTTTGTTGTCCTTCTCTGTACTTTTTCCAATTCTAATATGCCTTTTGAGATGGAGCGGCCAGCACTGCAGGCAGTATTCAAGCTGTGGGCATCCCATGGATTTATATAGTGGCATTATGATGTTTTCTGTCTTATTATCTAGCCTGTTCCTATGGTGACCAGACATCCTGATAAAATTGGGACTGTCCCGATTTTTAGGTCTTTGTCCAGCGTCCCAAGCGATGTCCCGATATTTTGGCTTTGGCCGTGGTGCTTCCCCCATGTGTCCCAATATTTTCTCCGTTTCATCTGGTCACCCTACCTGTTCCTAACATTGTTAGCTTTTTGAAATGCCACTGCACACTGATCAGATGTTTTCAGAGCACTATCCATGACTCCAACCTCTCTTTCTTGAGTGATAACAGCTAATTAAGACACCATTATTTTTTATGTATAGTTAGGATTATGTTTTCCAATGTGCATTATTTTCCATTTATCAACGTTGAATTTCATCTGCCATTTTCTTGCCTAGTTACAGAGTTTTGTGAGATCCCTTTGTAACTCTTTGTAGTCAGCTTTAGACTTAACTATCTTGAGTAGTTTTGTACCGTCTGCAAACTTTGCCACCTCACTGTTCACCCACTGTTCCAAATCATTTATGAATATGTTGACCAGCACTGGTTCTAGTACAGATCTTTGGGGAACCCCACTGTTTACCTCTCTATGCTGTGAAAACCGATAATTTATTCCTATCCTTTGTTTTCTAGCTTTTAACCAGTTACTGATCCATGAGAGGACCTTCCCTCTTATCCCACGACTGCTCACTTTGTTTAAGAGCCTTTGGTGAGGAACCTTGGCAAAGGCTTTCTGAAAGTCCAAGTACACTACATCCACTCAGTTACCATGTTTGTTGACCCCCTACAAGAATTCTAATAGATTGGTGAGGCATGATTTCCCTCACAAAAGCCATGCTGACTCTTCCTCAACAAATGGGCTTACTGGTGTGTAATTGTCAAGATCGCCTCTGGAGCCTTTTTTAAAGATTGGTGTTATATTAGCTGTCTTCCAATCCACTGGCACAAAGGCCAATTTAAGCTATAAGTTACATACCACAGTTAGTAGTTCTGCAATTTCATATCCGAGTTCCTTCAGAACTCTTGGGTGAATCCCGTTTGCTCCTGGTGACCTATTACTGTTTATCAGTTTGTTCCAAAACCTCCTCTACTGACACCTCAATCTGGGACATGTCCTCAGATTTGTCATTCTAAAAATAATGGCTCGGGTGTGAGGATCTCCCTCACAACCTCCGCAGTGAAGACTGATGCAAAGAATTATTTAGTTTCTCCACAATGGCCTTGTCTTCCTTGAGTGCTCCTTTAGCACCTCGATCGTCCAGCGACCCCACTGATTGTTTGGAAGGCTTCCTGCTTCCGACATACTTAAAAAAAATAAATGTTAGTTTTTGTGTCTTTTGCTAGCTGCTCTTCAAATTCCTTTTTGGTCTCCCTGATTATACTTTTACACTTGATTTGTCAGAGTTTATGCTCCTGTTCTAATTTTATTTTCCTTTTGCAATAGGAATTTGGTTTATTTTCTCCATCACCAAAAATGTTTTATATTAAGAATCAGCCATAAAAATGGAAAGCTAAGCAATTAAGAAGAGGAAGATTTGTTCGTTTATTTTTCAGCCAGACTTATTCCAAACATTGTTTTTCTAAGCATCTATTTAACTCCAACATCTGATGCACTCTTGGGACAAAAGCTGTGTGTGAAAGATTCAAACTGTTACTTCAACTGAGAGCTGAGAAAGTTCCCACAACAAATTTTCTAGTTCTGCAGGAACCTTCCATCAAAAACAAGACAGACAAGACTTGATATTGCTGACAGTTAAAAAACCAAACAAAAACCTTACATTTTATCATCACAAGGAAGCAATAAGTAAACAAAATACAAAAAAAAAAAGACAAACTTTTTATTCCTTTGCGGGTCAGCTTTATATTATTAAACTTTCTTCAGGAACTTGGTTTCATAAGGAAGCATTGTCAGAACTTTGAAATACATCCTTGCTACCTTCCTACAACACAAGACATCAGCGAGATGGCATAGGCTAGCAGTCCGAGCACCAGGTCTGGCAGTCAAGAACTTCAGAGTTCCACGCCCAACCACCACTGACACAGGGAAGTAAATTTCATCTCCTGGGTTTCAGTTTCCCCATCTGGAAAATACAGGTGACGATCCTTGTAACATCAGTTGTGAGTATTAGCTAATGTTCGTACAGCACTTTGAGATCTAAAGCCAAAGGCCAGGAATTGAGATAACAATGATCAGTAGACAAGCAAGTGCTTAATAAGCGACATCACTTCAAAGATTTGCAGAACCTCTCTCTGCTTGGACTTTTCTATGGTGGTTTTGCCAATTAGAAGAATGCTTTGAAAACTGAAGACATTTATTTCACTAGGGTGACGGGATATAATTGAAATAGTTTCAGTCCTGACACGAAGCTAATCAGGGACAGACAGACATTCCCAATCCTGAAAACATGCCCATGGAAAACATGCCAAGAGCAAACACTGCAACGTAGGCTACCTTTCTCCTTCCAACATAGGGCTGTCCAGGAAGAACACAGGGAGGCCTCACAAGCTGACTGCAGTGTCAGTTCAACAAGTGAATCATTCAAACAAGGGAAAGCAAATGTCTAAAAGGAAACTCTTCAGAACATCTTCATTCTTCTAATGACTTGGTCAGCCATGGAGTCATTGACGGAGGATAAACTTACCCAAGAGGTCTGTGCACATTGGCAGCTCCAGCCAAAGTACTAATGGTGGGAGTGCTACCGTATACAGAGTCCAGAAGAGGACTATGGTCTGAGGCAGCATGGCCTAGGAGGACAAAGCACTGAACCCTATTCCCAGCTCCACCACTGGGCAAGTCACCTTAACTCTGTGCCTCAGTTTCCCCATCCTACAGATAATGATACTGACCTCCTTGGTAAAGCACTTCGAGACGTACGGATGAGAAGCCCTTACACAAGTGCGGGTAGTAGTAGTATTTAGACAAGCATCACACCACCAGTTGAACTGCAACTGTGGGACGTGTGAAGAAACAGATCTAGGGCAGACGCAGCCATAATTAGCATCTCTGCTAGGGTAAGAATTAATAAGAGCCATAAACGCCCCTGTATTTTCTTTTTCCAACCCATTGTTTCCATCACCAGCAGTTTATTTTCCAGCACGAGGACTTTTTTCCACCTTTGCTACAGGCAGACACTCATCGGATGAACCATTTTTTTTTTATTTTTGGGTCACTGGAAGCATTTCAAAAAACAAGCTCAGCGCAAAGGATTTAAAAAAAAAGTTTGTTTTTAATCAAACTACCAATGATTTAAATGCCAAGGAAGCGGCTTTCCCAGCTCCGAGTACGTACTCACACGCTGCTGTGGCTAGCTGCAATTATCTGCTAGAGCAGAACTGGAGAACGCCCTTCGCAGCCGAGTGATTTGGACAAATTAGCAAGTAAATAGACAAAATCAAAACACAGCGCTAGCCCATCGGGATGTTGTGTTTGTCCCTTAAATAATGAAAGCTCAACTGCAATGGATAAAATTAATGCTTTGTAATAGCTTAGTAAACAGCCTGCAGTATAACTGGAAAAATGAATTCAATGTAATACTAGACCAAAAGGCAGCGTCTACCTGTGCATTGTTTCTGAATTGGGAAGGGACCACTGATGCTCTTGGGCGCTTATTATGAAGCATGCTGTCTAATGAGGTGTTACTGGGCAAATTTAATGTAATAATAAGGTGTTAAGCTGCAGCCTTTTTAAGTTACTGCTTTAAGAATGGGAGAAAGAAATGTGATCTAGAAATAAATCTAACTCATCCACTTGACAGAAGATTACTACATCAGAACGGCCATTCTGGGTCAGACCAATGGTCCATCTAGCCCAGTCTCTTGTCTTCCAACAGTGGCCACTGCCAGAAGCTTCAGAGGGAATGAACAGAACAGGGCAATTTCAAGTGATCCACCCCCTCCTTTATCCAGTCCCAGTTTCTAGCAGCAGTGGTTTAAGGATATCTGGAGGATGCGGATGTGTCCCTGGCCATCTTGGCTAATAGCCATTGATGGACCTTCCTCCAGGAACTTACCTAATTGTTTTTTTGGACCCACTTATACTTTTGGTCCTCACAACACCCTCTGGCAACAAGTTCCACAGTTTGGTTGTGCGCTGTGTGAAGCAGAACTTTATTTTGTTTGTTTTAAACCTGCTGCCTATTAATTTAATCTGGTGACCCCTAATTCTTGTGTGACGTGAAGGGGTAAAAAACACTTCCCTATTCACTTTTTCTGTGCCATTCATGATTTTATAGACCTCTATCATATCCCCTTTAGCCATCTCTTTTCTAAGAAAAACAGTCCCCGTCTTTTTAATCTTTCCTCAGATGGAAGCTGTCCTATACCCTTAATCATTTTCAATACCCTTCTCTGCACCTTTTCCAATTCTAATGTATCTTGCAGATGAAGCGACCAGAACTGCACACAGTATTCTAGGTGTGGCCATACCATGGATTTATAATAGTGACATCATGATATTTTCTGTCTTATTATCTATCCCGTTCCTAGTGGTTCCTAACATCGGGAGCTCTTTTGACTACTGCTGCACATTAAGCAGATGTTTTCAGGGAACTACCAACGATACACTCCCAAAAGAGATCTTAGAGGCAACAGCTAATTCTGACTACATCATTTTCTACGTATAGTTGGAATTACTTTTTTCTCCCAACGTGCATTTGCACTTATCAGCATTGAATTTCCTCGGCCAGTCACCCAGTTTAGTGAGATCCCTTTGTCGTAGGGACTTATCCTAATAAACAGGTCCCCTTTACTGCTCTGGTCAACTCATCACCACCTTTTTCTTACACTTTGCAGCATCCTAAGCTATAAGGATAAGTTGGATATTTTCCCCTCTAAGAACATCAGTGGACAAGCACACTTAACACCAAGCATCTCTTAAAAAAACTTTCATGTTAGAGTCCCCTAGTCTAAAGGCTGCGTAAATATGAGTAAAATTCTGTCCCTTCTATGAAGATAATGCTTGAAAAATCAGAGTGGGGGTGTGTGTGTGTGTGTGTGTGTGCACGTGCAAGTGATACGATAAACCACTTTAGAGATCTAAATCCATTTCCTTTGGGCAACACCCAAAATTAGGTCCAACCTAGTGGCTTTATATAAAATATGAACTGTTACAAGAACTCTATTTGACTGAAGCAAATGTGCTTTATTTTTTTTTTAGGATTATATTATTGGAAAGAGTCTCCCAGAGATGTAACTTTCTAATAATGCTAATAGGAGGCCTATGTGTACGTTTCCCACGTAGCAATACACTTTTTATTTAAAGGCTATTGATAGAGGCATAACAAAATAGTAAGTTCAACTACTGCTCCTAAACACAGATTAAAAACTTGTAAAACAAAGTTTGAATTCAAAGCATAACAAGAAGGACCGCCTCTTACCGTGGTTTTGAACAGCATCTAGGTCCTTGCTGAGTTCTCGGGACACTACCACAATTTGAACAAACAATAACCATAATCATGGGCTGCTATGCTCAAAACTATAAGAGGTAGCATGAAATGCAAGAAGCTTCTTTTATTTCTAAGGGAATGAAGGAAAACCCGACCTCCTCGGCATTTGCCTAGACGGATTCACAGACAAATGGAAAGTCAGTCCCACTCCCACCCACCACCCTAGAGCGACAGCGATCTGTACAAATAAAGGCGTACTGCACTTTTGAACACCAATATTTTGAGATCCAACATGAGGCAGTACAGAAACACAAAGTACTTGACTAACATTAACTGTACCAATGCCAGACACACACAAGCTTTCAACTGAATTGATCCACTGCAAACAGAATAAATAATCCTCACATGCTCTCTCTCCCCCCGCATTGGCACTTTCTACCTCTTCCCCCTCTGGTGACCTCACATAACCCCATCTCCATCTCACAGGATGGGAGACCAAAACCTAATATCTGTGGTCCTATAATTCCGTTACCAGAGTACAAGCTGCTGCTGTATAAATTTCCCAAAGGAATTAAGGCTTTTGGGGAATCAAGTTAACTACTAGGCCAAGCTGCCTCCCACTCTAAACAGTGACCTTTCACTAGGTCTCCAAGCTCAGCCTTTGCAAGCTGGGGGACATGACTCACTGAGGTCTCTGAGGTTTCATGGAGTCCCTGAAAGTGAAAGTTAAGACGAAGCCCAAAATCATTATCCCATCTGCGCTGGGTCTCTCACTAAATGCACAAGACAAGTTCTAAGTGAGGACAATACTTACCCTTCTCCTCCCGATACCTCTGCAGCCTTGATCAACAACTCAGCAATAACCGTGCCCTGGTCTTCACCAAGCAAAAAGGGGAGTGATCGTACCACGCGCTAGCTAACATGAGGTGAAATCCTAGGGAAGACAAGGCATGCTCGTTTTCACATTCTAGTTTCCTAGCGTGTACCTCAACCTGCTAACACACATGAAAACTACAGACTGCCTTGTCTTTAGTGGTAAGAACACACCTTGAATCCTAGTCTGAAAACACTCCAAAGCTTTGCCTAGATAACGTTGCCTTTGGCACTTCTGTACGCCAAACGTACCGTTTCAGGGGAGCAGATGCAGGGCATGAGGAATGGACTGCTTCCTGCACTAACACAGCACCACTTATCTGAGGACCTTGAGACACTTTACAAATATTATGATTAAAGCGTTACATTTTCTTAACCTTCCTCAAGATATTCCCCCACCTTACTAATAGGGAAACTGAGGCATGGAGACACGCTCTGACTTGCCAAAAAGCACACATCGAGTCAGTGGCAGAGCTAGAAACACAGCAAGGGACTCCTGCCCTGTGCTTTGGTCACAGGACCAGCCCTCCCTCTGGGGGCAGCTGAACCACAGATAAGAAATATCATTGCTTCTAGCACACAGGTTCCAGGACAGGCCACTTCTAAGCCTGGTCAGCTCACTCGAGAGTTCAAAAGCCCCACAACCAGACAGAGGAGTACACAGAAGAGGCAGCTACGTTTATCCTCAAGCTGCCAACGACAGCTTGTGGTCCAAGAACGTCTCGCTGCAAAGCTGCTGCTGCTGCCTCTTCATGCGCTTTACCCCTGCCACACTAGGAAATTTGGTTCTTTCTTCCTTAAGCCTCCACGGCCCCTACCTATGCTGAGGTACTGCACGTGGATAGAAAGAATTAATACAGCCCTCTCCTGCGATTGCCGGAGAACCCAAGCCTAGCCTCTGTGGAAATGCACACGGACTGCATCGACAACCAGGGCTGATAAGGGGCAATTGTACTGTGGCCCTGAGTTCAGGGCTGCCCCCCAAAACATCTGTCACCTCTGCATAAATAAAGTGAAATGGGAGTGGGTGGGGCCCTACTGAATGTGTCATACCGGGCCCGCAACTTTCTGAACGGCACCTATGGACAATGCCTTGTGCCAGTGAGGAATGCTTTTGTGGAGGGTTTATGTGTGCTGTAGTGAGGCAATACTCCTCATGTAGGAAGGAAGCTTAGATTTTGCTTGGATCTAAGTCGTCTTCAGTTATGAGGCAAATAACATACATCATTGATCGGGTGCCATTCAGCAGGTGGCACTCTGCACAATACCTCCTCCTGAGATACTGAACATCAGGTGATAAAGAAAGGATGGTCCACTGGCTAGGTCTGTACAGCGCCTAGCACAACAGAGCCTGGTCCATGACTAGGACTCCTATGCATTATGACAATACAAATAAAGTAATCACAGTAATGCTAGCGTGGGACACCTGTGTTCAGTTCCCTGCTCCACCACTGACTCCTTGAATGACCTTGGTCAAGTCACTTAGGCTCTTTGTGGCTCAGCTCCCCATCTGTAAAATGAGGATAGCAGCACTTCCCCCCCCTCAGGGGCGTCTGAGGCGGGTAAAGACATTCAAGATTATGAGTAAATCTTCCAAATACCCCAACAAATGGAACTGTTAGTGCAGAGATAAAGCTGAGCAAGGATATCATCATCTAAGCCAGACACCAACCTGACAGTTTCACGCTTCTCAGATGAAAAATGCTAAGTATTATCCAACAGCAGCCTTAACCTTAACTCCGCCATCTTGTGCGTGTGCATTACAAGACAGTATTCCATTTCACCATCACACCGGCTGTAAGTAATACAGTGTGCACACGGCTGCATCTGCCGGGCTAGGAAAAAGGTAAGTTACTTTGCCCAACCAAAAAGTAATTCCTCCAAGAATGTAAGATGATCAGACAAATCAACCTACAAGACACTGGACTGAAGCAGGGAAGCAAAGCAATTTTATGGAAATCCAACAAGATTCAGTCCCTGAAGGACTAGAAATAAGCAACTTTCGTTGCATTTCTAAAAACGTGAAACCCTTCACTTTTCCCACACACCCACAGGGTGCCTGGTATCACCATGCGCCAACGAAACTGTCAAGTTAAGTTTATTTTTTCTTCTAGAGGAATATCATTTCAAACTACAGGGCCACGTGAGAGCTGGGAGTGGCCAGCGTAAAGGGAGAAGGGTAACAAGGCTGGAAGTGGGGGTGGGGGAAACGGAGAGCATTTCTTTCCTCTTTTCCAAAAGTAACTACAAGTAAAACCCTAGGAGGCAACGATTTATTGTGGATTCTTTAGTCTGATCCCTGTAGAGGGAAGGGTGTAACCCCCTCCCCTCCCCAGTTCCCTAAAGCTACCAAGCTTGCAAGGCAGTATATGGAGAGGTACAGTGAAGGGAAAGTAGACAGACCCAGGTATGTCCCCGGTTTATCCCCTCTTACACCAGTGCTCCCCCCTTTAAAACATGAAGAAAAGGGGCTTCAAAAAGGAAGTCTGGGTCTCCTGAGCAACAGGGAAACACTCCCCAATTCTTCCCCCTCCCCAGTCCCAAAAGTTCCCCTATCAGCCCTCCAACCTCAGCCAGCTGCACCCCATTACCCATGCCTCCTCCTCTCAGCCATCCCCTCCCATCCAGAGTGATGCCTCTGTACCCACCTCGCCTCCCCCCACCCACCCCAGATGCCTCCCTTAGCTCCCCTCCACTTCTGGACAGCTGCCCCTGCCCCCAACCCTTCTGCCAACCCCCTCCCCACAACCTACCCCCACCCCTTCTCAGACCTCCCAACCCCGCTCCCCACAGCCTACCCCCACCCCTTCCCAATGACCCTGCCCATGGCCTACCCCTCCTCCTCTATCCCCGCCCCACAGCCCAGCCCCCCTCCCCACAGCCTACCCCCCCCACTCTATCCCCTCCCCACAGCCCAGCCCCTCCCCACCCCCCTCCCACTCTATCCCCTCCCCATGGCCCACCCCCTCCCCTTCCCAATGACCCTGCCCATGGCCTACCCCTCCTCCTCTATCCCCGCCCCACAGCCCAGCCTCCCTCCCCACAGCCTATCCCCTCCCCACAGCCCAGCCCCTCCCAACCCCCCTCCCACTCTATCCCCTCCCCATGGCCCACCCCCTCCCCTTCCCAATGACCCTGCCCATGGCCTACTCCTACTCCTCTATCCCCGCCCCACAGCCCAGCCCCCCTCCCCACAGCCTACCCCCCCACTCTATCCCCTCCCCACAGCCCAGCCCCTCCCACTCTATCCCCTCCCCACAGCCTACCCCCACCCCTTCCCAATGACCCTCCCCACGGCCCAGCCCCTCCTCCTCCTCCTCTATGCCCTCCCCACCCATCACCTCTCCATAGCCAGCCCTTCCCCTCAGCCCACCCCCCTCTACCCCTCCCCTTCTCAGACCCACCAACCCCCTCCCCACTGACCCCCCACCGCTGCACAGCCACCCCCGCCCTTTCCCACTGACCCTCCTCCAGGCCCCCCAGCCAGGCTGCCCCGCCCCCTTCTCACCTGAGGGGGGGCTGCGGGGAGGGGCCCCCCGGCCCGGCCGCTGCGGGGTGGGGACTGGGGGGCTCAGCGGCTCCGCAGCGGCGGCTCCATCGGCGGCGGCTTCACCTGAGGAGGGACCGGGCCCCCCTCCCCGCCCCGAGCCACTTCCGGTCCCACTGCCAGGAGACAGGCGGGGGCAACCGCGCGCCGAGCGCATCGAGCTGGCAGGGAGCAACCGAGAGCATCGTTCCGGGGGGGGGCCGTTGGCAGCAGCCGAGCGCCGAATGAATCGAGCGAGCAGGGAGCCACTGGGCGCCGAGCCCTCGGGAGCCAGGGAAGCAGGCGAGTGCCGAGAGCATCGAGCCAGGGAGAAGCCCCTGGCAGCGGCGAAGCGCGTCGATAGCCAGGCTGCCGCAGGAGCAGCCGAGAGCATCGATTGGGGGAGCAGGCCGGCGTCGAGAGCATCGATGGGCAGGGCTGGCCCCGCAGGCCACAGCTGGCGGCAGGGCGGGGTGGAGGGCATGGGAGATAATCGATTAATAATGATCGATCAGCGGTATTGGCAACGATCGATAATCGATCCTGAATTAACTCCCCCTCAACGGACTGTCATTATTTATTTGGATTACCAAATGATTTCCAAAGCGACGGCTGATCAAATCCATCGATAATCGATAATCGTCTGATTAATGATCGATAATCAGCTGATAATCACTCCACCTAACCCTCGGGTAAATAACAGGACACCAGCTTGGCAGTAAGTCACAATTAATCAATAACGTGTTAAATACAATTCATCCACATAAATAACTGACCAATAATCGATCACCAGAAACGTAGCTCGTCAATTAGAGTCCAGTGCGAACAGTTATAAAATCAGCAGAACCTGGTGAAGACGTAACATTCATGACTCATTAGTGCAGAACTATTTCCCAGTTGATTCATTTGCCTAAAGGCATTACCCATTAATGACCAGCAAACTGATGATTAAGCTCATTCCTTACGAATGAAATGAAGGTGCAGTGTGTGTGTGTCCCTGCCTATTAACCCCCAGCCTCTCATGGCCTCCCAGCGCTACCATGCGCTTCCTCTGCTTCCCACCTGTTTCTGGGAGTAGTTGCTAGCTGCCTGCCTTGTCAGTGCAGGACCCAAAACAACTGGAGGACTTGCCGCTCCAGCAACGAGCTCTGCTTTTACACACAGCTCACTGCAGGATTGGGACCGGAGTCGGTTTCATTTTGGTCCTGGCCCTTTTAAAGAGCAAAGCTGCCTGAAGTCAACGGGAGCTGTCGACACTCGGCACCTCTGAAATCAGGTCTCAAGTTGGGTTCCCAAAATCACTAGCCATTTTGAACTTTTGGCTGCAAAATCCCATCCTGAGGGTAGGGTTATTACTGACCTGCACTTAGCAGAATTAATTTCATTACAGAAAATAAAGACAAGAAATATGGATGATGGGCCAGATTCGCTCCTGCCACAAGCAGGTGCAATTTCAGGCTTCAGTTGGGAGCTACACCTGCTTACGCTGCAGAGACCGTCAGGTCTTTTGTTGTGTGTTTGTACAGCACCTCACACGGCGGGGCCATGACTGGGGCTCTGACTGCACTACAAGTTATACGTAATGATCATCATCAGAACTCTTACCAAAGCTCAAACGGCGACTCTCCCTGGGCCGCTTCCTCTCGCTGCTTCTCCCCCTCTTCAGGCTCTGTCTGGTCAGTCCAAGTCTGAAGTTCCCTTTGAAGCCTGAGGCATTGTCTGAAGGATGCAATCAATTCCCTGCATGCGCTAATTCTGATCTCTTTGGAGTTGGGAATTTTTGACCAAATTAGCTAATTCAATCGTTTTATCCAATATGCAAATGGCGCAGAGCCTCAGAGCTGACTCAGAGTCAAATGACCTTTTGCTCCCAGAATTTCCCTTTGATCCAGACATGAGCCACTTCAAATCTTTGCTGGCTCACTGCATGAAATCTGATGTGTTTTGCTAAATGTGCCATAAAGTGAGGGGCCCCTCTGTTGGCTACATCATGTTATTTCACGGCCCCTGCTATTTACACAGTGATCGCTGCTTTCTTGGTGAATGATGTTGTGTCAGTTACCCCAGGGGTCAGGTTTGATTCCTAGGTAGCCGGGCTTATCTGCATTTCTCCCTAAGCAACCTGGGGCCCTTCATCACTTGAAGTGCGTTGGTGACTCGGTAGGTGGCAGTCTTCCCTTGGAGCCAGCACTGAGGGCTGGATCCTCAGGCATTTAGGCACCTAATTCCCATTGAAATCCAATGGGGGCAGATGGTCAGTGCTGGCTGATGTCAATGGGAGTTAGGCACTTTGAGGATCTGGGTCCAAATCAATGCACCAGAGATGGATGACAAAGACCCCATGACACAGTCTGTATCCGCCTTAGTGCCTTGGCCCTGTTCTGGCCCTGATCATTATAGTCTATTTCCTTTTGTCATTTCAGTTGGGTACAATGTTCCTCTTCATTTCCCCACCTGGAATCACTGCTGCCTTGTCACGTGCTGTTCTACAGCTGCCATGTTCCACCCCAGAGGTGGCTGCATTTCAGTGGCAGGTAGAGAGGCTGGAAAGTGTTAGAGAAGTAAGGTAACATTTGTTATTAACAGGACCATGGAAAGGCTGCAGGGATGGCACATCTTCCTACTGCAGAGCAGGTTTCCACGGCTCCCGGCCTCCCCTGACTATTCAAATAGGCAGTGGCCTCAGGTCTAGCTCCCTGCCCTTTGATTTAAATGCCCTGCGAACCCCCCACTCACACAGCACGTACCAATGAATCCATTAGCCACGAATCACTCTCACTGGCTCAGGGCCAGGCTGAGTAGCCCATTTCTTGGGTGGTTGTTTACAGGCCAGAGCTAAAGCCTGTGGAAGTGAGTTCCACTGAGTCCAAGGGAGGTTAGCTCAGATCCGCTATGCCTGCCACTTGTGTTATAGGGGAATCTAGATGCCTCGGCTGCAACTGGACCTCGCTGTGCCAGGTGCTGCATAAACATGGGGGCAGGCTCTCTCCACTAGGCCCTGCTGCCTCCCAGAGTCTCTATCACATGCTCTCTGTGGAGGGGAGAATTCCCCCCCAGTCAGTCAAACCTGGGCAATGCCAGCTGGTGGCACGGCCTGACACACACACCCCCCCACCTTCCTCAGCATTCCTGGGTCCCACTGAGCCGTCAGCCCCTCGCCCCACTCCTGCCCCGAGCCAACACACTCTGCTCTGCCTGGGAGAGGACAAGCCCCTGGGCGCGGGAGTGCCACATTCCCTCCCCCTCCACGCACTCGCCCAAGGGTGGGGGTTGGGGTGTAAGGGGGCTGAGGGCCAGGTGGATCTGGGGTGTGTTCTTGGAGAGCCCGCAAGCCCTTGGGGGGCCACTCGGTGCAGGGACACCAGGGCTGTAGGCTCAGTGCCTGGAGAGCGGGCGATGCAGAGACAGCTGCAGGGCACGGCCAGCTTTCGCCACAGGGCAAATCTGCAGCCCTGGCGGGGAAAAAACAACCTGGGGCCGTTAAATCAGAACCAAACTGGAGCTTTTATTAGGGAAATTCAGCTAGAAGAATAGGTTTTCCCCCAAAGTTCAAGGAGCCAGGCCCGGAGCCTCCTTGCGATGGGACTGACCCTCCCCAGGGCTTCCACTCCCCCTTTGAGGTTAGAGTTGGGGAGGGGGCTGCTGAGAGGACACGTCATCACTACCGGTGTCACCCCCCCCATCCCCATAGGGCAGGGGTTTCAAGCTCCCAGAGCCTCACCCCAATTTGAGGAGGGGGAATCTCCCTCCCCCCACAGGCTCTCTTCCCCCCCCCCCCCCACCGACCCCACATTCTCTCCCATCACAGCCTCTTTCAGGAGCTGTTTCCAGTTTGGGGGTGGGGGAGCAGTTCCCAGAGGCAGCTCCTGGGCTTTTGCCACCTCGTCCCTTCTAAACCAGGCCTACCAAGCTTAGCCTTCCCCTTCCTGAGTGGGTAGGTGCCAGGCCGGGGCAGGTCGGCACGCGTATCCTGGAGGGGTGAGGTTCCAGAACCAACCCACAACCACTCCTTTGGCCCACCCCGACCCCATGTCTGCGGGCTCCTGGCGAGTCCACAGCACACCCCTGGCGGGCTCCTTCCTGCCTGACTCAGGGCTGGTTTGGTGGCTTAGCCAAAGGGAGCTGGGGGGGGTGGGTGCCTACCAACTGCTCCTGCCTTTCAACACAACTGGTCTGCGAGTGGCCCTGTGTCCACTACCCTCCCCAAGGGCCGCTACGCGCCAACGTGGGCCCATCTCATCCCATCGCAGGCCAGACACAGCTTCCCCGACGGTGCCCTTATTCCCTCTGTGGGGGCCGAGCCAGCGCTGTGTATTCCCACCCCACCTCCACTGGGGCTCGGGGCCCTGTAATTGCTCTGCATCAGCTGCCCACTAGACATGCTGGTCGGACCGTCCCAGCCACGTGAAATCCAGAATCTGAACAGCCACCCCGGCGGCTGCACCAGGAGGGATTGGGGAGAGCGGGCAGGGCTCTGTTCTCCCTTCCGTGCACAGGCGCCAACTCTGTTCTGCCCCGGGATCCGCTATTGATGGGGATTGTACAAGGTGCAGAAGGAACCGAGCTGGGGGAGTTCATGGGCCTAGCAGTGAGAAACCCAGGACGTTGGCTCAGAAGCTGAGATTGCTTGAATCTTTGAAAGACACACAGCCGCGGGCACACAGACATGCCAGCGCCCCCCCCCTCCCCCCGTACTCTCTCTGCCACTGCTTCTCACCCTACGACATGTCACCACAAGCCAATCCTCCACGGACCCTATGCGGCCTCAGCCCACGAGCCAGGGAGGTTGATTACAATGCACGTGGCTCCTGCTGCTGAGTACTTAACAGTCAGGCCCGCAGGGCAGGACGCAGCCAGTCCCACCCGCCCCGAGCAACGCGCCCAGCACGGCGGTATCTGGGCACGGCTCAGAGACCAGCAGGGAGTTAGAGACAGACACTGGGGGACAGGCTCCCCAGGAGCCCGGCGTTCCAGGGCAGAGTGGGAAGAGCATAAACTTCTCCTGCACCAGCAGCTTCCTTCAGGTATGCCGGGGGGAAGGAGCCCCACTCCCCCAAACCACCTGCAGTTCCCATGCTATGTAACAACCAGCCTTCAAAGCTCCCGTCCCCTTGGATCCTGTAATCCCTGAGGCAGCGTCCCCGCACCGCGCAGCAGAGAGGCCCTGGGTCTCAACCCCCCACAGCTTTCAGCGCCAAACTCACAAGCCCTTACACCTTAGCAGGGAGCAAGCTGTGGCAGGGGCAGGTGCCAGACGCCAGGTGGAGCCATGCCCACAATGATGCCAGTGGGACTGTGACGGGGGCTGAGTGAGAAGCACTTGATCAGCCCCTGCCACTCCAGCCCCAATCAAGGGGAATGGATTGGGGCTGGCTGGATAGCCCTGCAGGAGCCAGGGCTAGAAAGGCTGGGAGGAGGCCAGAGGGAGTGGGGAAGAGAAAGGCCAGGCACAGAGGGAGCTGGGAGCCTTCTGGCCTGTTGCTGGCCAGGCCTGCACCTGACAAAGTTGGCTGTGAAACCCCCCCCCCGTAGGTGGAAAGTGGTGGTGGGAAAACCACTGTAAATAAAGGAGACTGGTGCTGCATCAAGCGAAGGCGCTCCTGACTGACGGGAGAGGGCAACGGGCCGAAAGCAGAGGGGCCCAGCGTCCAGGACCGATCTCCCAGGGAGACGGGTTTAAAGACGGCTGCTTTCCCTGGAGGCCGTCCAGACATTGCAGCCTCGTGCCAGGGCAAAGGAGAGACAAGCGGCCCCAAGAGCTGATGAGCCAGTTCTGGGGATGGGTGGGGGGTCCCCACTTTCCGCTTTGATTAGACCTGAGCCCATGGAAATTCCGAGATTTTGACAGGTGTTTCCATCCCAACTCAGACCAAAAAGTTGAAATATAAAAAAAATTAAAAATCATGGAATGGAAAGTTCCGAAACATCTCAACTTGGAAACATTAAGCCATCGCCTTTCGCTACTGGGCCACGTCCCACCCCAGGGCCTCAAGGGAGGGGTAGTCTGGGTGCCTTGTGCCCCATTCTCTTCTATGGGACAAGCTCCCCAGATGGACTACACCTCCCATGATGCACCATGGTAGTTGAACTAGGGGCTGACCGTGGTGCATATCTTGGGAGGTGTCCATAAGAACAGCCATACTAGGTCAGATCAATGGTCCGTCTAGCCCAGTCTCCTGTCTTCCAACTGTGGCCAATGCCAGGTGCCTCAGGGAATGAACAGAGCAGGGCACTTAGTGTGTGATCCTTCCCCAGTCATCCAGTCCCAACTTCTGGCAGTCAGAGGCTTAGGGACACCCAGAGCCCAGGGTTGCATCCCTGCGCATCTTGGCTAATAGCCAGTGATGGACCTGTCCTCCATGAACTTCTCTAGTTCTTTTTTGAACCCAGTTATACTTTGGCCTTCACCCCATCCCCTGGCAAGGAGTTCCACAGGTGACTGTGCGGTGTGTGAAGAAATGCTTCCTCGCATTTGTTTTTAAACCTGGTGCCTGTTCATTTCATTAAGTGACTCTGGTTCCTGTGTCAGGGGAAGGGATAAAGAACACTTTCTGAGGCCCTTTCACCACACCAGGCACGATTTTATAGCCCTGTCATATCCCTCCACGGTCTAAACAGAACGGTCCCCCCCGTCTTCTTAATCTCTCCTCCGCTGGAAGCTGTTCCCTCCCACTAATCACTTGTGGTGCCCTTCTCTGCGCTTTTCCTAATACATCTGTTTTTGAGATGGGGAACCCAGGACTGCACACGGTATTCCAGGTGGGGACCTACCCTGCATTTATATGGTGGCTGTCATGGAGTGTGGGGGAGTCCAGGCCCTGCACCCCTCTTCCTGGGATTCACTGAGACTCTCAGCCAGCCAGTAAAACAGAAGGTTTATTGGACAACAGGAACACAGTCCAAAACAGAGCTTGTGGGGTACACCCAGGACCCCTCAGTCAAGTCCTTGTGGGGGAGCAGGGAGCTTAGACCCCAGCCCTGGGGTTCCCTGTGTTCCTCCACCCAGCACCAAACTGAAACTAAACCCCCCAGCAGGTTCCCTGCTGCAGCCTCCGTCCACATTCCCGGGCAGAGGTGTCACCTCCCCCTCCTGGCTCAGGTGACAGGTTCTCAGGTCTCCTGTCCCCAGGGCACATTCCCAGGTCAACACTCCCCCCTCCCTGCTGTGTCACATCCTCACATCTCTCCCCCCTTCCAGACTGAACTGAGCAGGGTCACTGTGACCAGTGACCTGGGGAAGTTCAGGGCCCCCTCTCCGGGACAGCGCATCCGCTATCAGATTGGCACTTCCCTTCACGTGGACCACGTCCATGTCGTAATCCTGCAGGAGCAGGCTCCACCTCAGGAGCCTGGCGTTGGCTCCTTTCACCTGGTGCAGCCAGGTCAGGGGAGCGTGGTCGATGTAGACGGTGAAGTGTCGCCCAAAGAGATAGGGCTCTAGTTTCTTGAGGGCCCACACCATGGCCAGGCACTCCTTCTCGATGGCCGCGTAGTGTTGCTCCCGGGGTAGCAACTTCTTGCTCAGGTACACGATGGGGTGTCTCTCCCCCTTTTCATCCTCCTGCATTAACACCGCCCCCAGCCCCGTGTCTGAGGCGTCAGTGAACACCACAAAGGGCTTGTCAAAGTCTGGGTTTGCCAGAACTGGGCCACGGACCACAGTCTCCTTCAGCGCCCGGAAAGCCTCCTGGCACTGCTCGATCCAGACCACCTTGTCTGGCTTCCCCTTCTTGCACAGCTCAGTGATGGGGGTGGCGATGGCGCTAAAGTGAGGCACAAACCTCCGGTAGTATCCGGCCATCCCAATAAAGGCTTGGACCTGCTTTTTGGTGTGGGGAGCGGGCCAGTCTCTGATCACCTCCACCTTGGCTGGTTCCAGCTTTAGGCGGCCGCTCCCCACCCGATGGCCCAGGTAAGATACTTCAGCCATCCCCACCTTGCACTTCTCCGCTTTTACAGTCAGCCCAGCCCCCTGGAGTCGGTCCAGCACTTGTCTAACCTGGGACACATGGTCCTCCCAGGTCTGGCTAAAAAGACACAGATGTCGTCAATATATGCCACGGCAAAACTCTCCATCCCCCTCAGTAGCTGGTCCACTAGGCACTGGAAGGTGGCCGGCGCTCCCTTGAGGCCGAAAGGCAGGGTCAGGAACTCAGAGCCCCAGAGGGGTGATAAAGGCCGATTTCAGCCGAGCATCTGCATCTAGCGGCACTTGCCAGTAGCCCTTTGTAAGGTCCATGGTGGTAAGGTACCGAGCTCCTCCCAGCTTGTCTAGGAGCTCGTCCGGCCTGGGCATGGGGTAGGCATCAGATACTGTGATGGCACTGAGCTTCCGATAGTCCACACAGAACCGGACCGACCCGTCCTTTTTGGGGACCAGCACCACCGGCGAGGACCAAGGGCTGGCAGATGGCTGGATCACCCCCAAAGCCAGCATGTCCCGGACCTCTCTTTCCAGGTCCAGAGCAGTTTTCCCTGTGACTCGGAAGGGGGAGTATCTTATTGGCGGGTGCGACCCTGTCTGCACCCGGTGGACAGTCAGATTAGTGCGTTCAGGCTGGTTGGAAAACAGCTGTCGGTACGGACGCAGCACCCCCCTGACCTCAGCTTGCTGGGCAGGGGTTAGCTGATCCGAGAGGGGCATTGTTTCCAGGGGGGAACCAGCTCTAGTCCCAGGGAACAGATCTACTAAAGGGTCATTTCCCTGCTCCTCCCACTGTCCACAAACGGCCAACACCACATTCCCCCTGGCATAATATGGCTTCATCATATTCACATGGTACACCCGGCGGTGGTGAGCCCGGTTCGACAGCTCCACCACATAGTTTACCTCATTGAGCTGCTTGACGACCTTGAAAGGGCCCTCCCAGGCGGCCTGTAGTTTGTTCTTTCTCACGGGGATGAGAACCATCACCTGATCCCCGGTGGCATAGGCGCGGGCCCGCGCCGTGCGGTCATACCAGACCTTCTGCTTCCTCTGGGCTCTGGCCAGATTCTCCCTGGCCAGGCCCATGAGTTCAGCCAGTCTCTCTCGGAAGATCAGGACATACTCCACCACTGACTCTCCATCAGGAGTGGCCTTCCCCTCCCATTCATCTCTCATCAGGTCCAGGGGGCCCCTCACCCTCCTTCCATATAACAGTTTGAAAGGTGAAAATCTGGTAGACTCCTGGGGCACCTCCTTGTACGCGAACAGCAGGTGAGGTAAGTACTTGTCCCAATCCTGCGGGTGCTGGTTCATAAAGGTTTTCAGCATCATCTTTAGCGTCCCGTTAAACCTCTCCACCAGCCCATTGGACTGGGGGTGATACGCTGAGGCCCAGTCATGCCGGACCCCACATTTCTCCCACAAGCACCGGAGCAGGGCCGACATGAAGTTGGAGCCTTGGTCTGTCAAGACTTCCTTGGGGAACCCCACTCGGCTGAAAATGGTCAGGAGCTCATCTGCCACGGTGTCTGCTTCAATGGAAGCTAAGGGCACTGCCTCGGGGTAGCGGGTGGCAAAATCTACCACCACCAGAATGTATTTCTTCCCCGACCGGGTCGTCTTGCTGAGAGGCCCCACGATGTCCATGGCCACCTTCTGGAAAGGTTCCTCTATGATGGGCAAAGGTCTCAAAGCCGCTTTCCCCTTGTCCCGGGCCTTCCCCACCCTCTGACAGGGGTCACAGGATCAGCAATACTGCCGGACCGTGGTAAAGACCCCAGCCAGTAAAAGTTCTGTAGCGACCTCTGCCGGGTGCGCCGGATTCCCTGGTGCCCTGAGAGGGGGATGTCATGGGCCAGGTACAGTAGCTTGCAGCGATACTTCTGGGGGACCACCAGCTGCCTCATTTTCATCTCCCTCTCCCATTCCAGCCGCATCCGCTCCAGGGATGGGGAGCTCCGCCGGGAGGATCCCTGCTGGCTGCCGGGGTCAGGGTGCCCTCTGTATCCATTGGGCTTCCCCCAACCCCTCCCCCAGGCATAGGTAGGAAGGGTCTCGGGATGTCCTGGGCAGCAGCCTGACCCCTCCCAGCCCGGTCAGGCCCCAGGGCCCACGCTGCATCCGCTGGGCGGCTTCCCTCAGGGACAGGGATCGGGTCATCCAAGCGATCCCTCTCCTCCAACTGGGCAATCAGCTGTTCCTTGGTGGACCTCCCAGTGTGCAGCCCCCTCTGCCTGCACAGCTCCACCAGGTCGCTCTTCAGGCGTTTAGCATACATCTCCCTGCTGGCCACTCACAGGCCTGGGCAGCTTTCCACGGTTTCCAGGAACAGCCCCTAGTGTGCCAGTCCTTCTTGAGGTCACCACCTCTTTGCCAGGGTCGAGCTGCAGACTCCTCCGCCCCGGGACCGCTCGCTGCAATCCCCTGGGGGACCCTGTTACTGCAAAAGTCCTTCTCTCTGGTCACACACTCCCAGGGGTTAACCGCCCCCTGAAACCGTCTCTCTCAATCTTCCGCACGCCCGGTCCCCGTCAATCCCCCTTCGTTTTACTGTTCCCCAGTCACTTACTGCAGGAAGCGCCGTTCACGGGGTGCAGTACATCCCACCGCTGCCACCAGTTGTCACGGAGTGTGGGGGAGTCCAGGCCCTGCACCCCTCTTCCTGGGATTCACTGAGACTCTCAGCCAGCCAGTAAAACAGAAGGTTTATTGGACAACAGGAACACAGTCCAAAACAGAGCTTGTGGGGTACACCCAGGACCCCTCAGTCAAGTCCTTGTGGGGGAGCAGGGAGCTTAGACCCCAGCCCTGGGGTTCCCTGTGTTCCTCCACCCAGCAGGTTCTCTGCTGCAGCCTCCATCCACATTCCCGGGCAGAGGTGTTACCTCCCCCTCCCCCTCCTGGCTCAGGTTACAGGTTCTCAGGTCTCCCATCCCCAGGGCACATTCCCAGGTCAACACTCCCCCCTCCCTGCTGAGTCACATCATCACAGTGGCATTATATTTTCTGTCATTATCTATCCCCTTTCCTAATGTTCTGTTCGCTTTTCTGACGGCCGCTGCGCATGGAGTGGATGTTTTCAGAGAACTCTCCACAATGGCGCCAAGATCTCCTTCCTGAGCGGTAACAGCTAATTTAGACCCATCGCTGCACATGTGTCGTTGGGATGATGTTTTCCAGTGTGCATGACTTTGCATTTCTCAGCATTGAATTTCATCTGCCATTTTCTTGCCTAGGTCATGCCACCCAGTTCTGTGAGATCCCTTTGTAGCTCTTCGCCGTCTGCTTTGGACTTAACTCTCGAGTCATTGTGTATCATCTGCAAACTTTGCCACCTCACTGTTTATGCCCTTTTCCAGATCATTTTATGAATACGTTGAACGGCTCTGGTTCTAGTACAGATCCTTGGGGGAACCTGCTAGTTACCTCTCTCCACTGTCATTACTGTGTGCGAGGCCTTCAGGAGTCAGTGACCCGTAGGACTGCCCACGGTGAAAGCCGCAAGGAAGCCACTGGCATGAAGACTGAAGTGCTCAACTTGTTTTTTGGAATGTACGGACAATGTACGAAGCAGGGAAGCTAGCTCAGGTCCCAGCAGAGATGAGACACTACAGCTTACAGCTCCTGGGGGTCAGCAAGAGCAGATGGACGGGATCAGGAAGATGAACAGCCTTGGGAGAAACTTCGCCGTTTTCTGGATGGGATGATAGACAACACCATGAGGGTGTGGCCATCCTTTTGAAGAAGGGAGTGGAGCATTCCCTGCTTGAGTGGAAATCCATCAGCAGCAGACTTATGAGAGCCAGACAAAGGGAAGCATAGTAATATCACCCTGATTCGGTGCTAGACTCCAACAAATGACTGTGATGAAGAAGTAAAGGATAAATTCTACCTTACACTCCAGGCGGAGTTAGAGAGAGTACCACGCCACGACCTAACTATCGTCATGGGAAACGTGAATGCCAAGGTCGGTAAGGACAACACAAACAATGACAGAGCAATGGGAAGACATGGGTGTGGCGCTATGAATGAAAACAGAGGGAGGCTTGTTGATTTCTGGAATATGAATGACCTAGTCAGCGGCGGAACCCTATTTCAACATCGTGAACTTCACAAGCTGACATGGTGTTCTCCAGATGGCAGAGATAAGAACCAGATTTGCCATTGATCATGATATGGTCAATGACGACACTCACTGACAGATGTGGAAGGGGGGCAGATGTTGGCAGCAACCACCACCTTGTGACAGCCTCCATCAAGCTAAAAGTGAGACGTGTGGGGCCACCAAACAAGGGCCATAGACGTTATGATGTCGACAAGCCAAAGTCCCCTGAAATACAGAAAGCCTTCGCTCTGCAGTTAAAGAACAGGTTTCAAGCACTTGCAGACCTTGATGAAGAGAAGGGGAATGCAGATGAGGAGATCAACAAGTGGGACAAAGTAACAACAATTTATAAACAGAGCAGTGAAGCCTGTCTAGGCTACAGGCGGAAGAGTGGATTACACCCAGCATGTGGAACGCCATAGAAACCAGACGAGCCCTGAAGAAAAGTTTTAGACAAAAAATCCTTGAAGCTAAAGGACAAATACCACGAGCCGTACAGCAAGGCCCACTGGAAGGTCAAACGCCTTGTGAGAGCGGACAAACGGCAGGATATTGATGACCTGGCAACACAAGCAGAGGATGCAGCTGCTCGTGGTGAACAAGGAACCGTCTACAAAATCACGCAGCTTATCGGTGGTAAACGGCAGACACCAACAAACACTCATCAGGAACAAACAAGGACACCTACTGACAACCGAAAAAGAACAAGAAATGTGCTGGACGGAGCAATTCAAAGAATTGCTGAACAGGGAGCCACCGAAAGAGGAAGCAAACATCCAGGAGGCAGAAGAAGATCTTGATATCAACACAGACGACACCCCACTAACGAAGAGATCATTCACACCATCAAATCCTTAAGAAATGGGAAAGCTCCTGGCATGGATAACTTGAAGGCAGAATTGTTCAAGGTAAATCCTGAATTAGCAGCATCTATCCTGGCCCCTCTATTTCCATCAGTCTGGGAAAGGGAAAAGGTGCCAGATGAGTGGACCGATGGGGTTATAGTGAAGATACCAAAGAAAGGAACTCTCGGCGATTGTAATAACTGGTGTGGTATCACACTTCTCTCTGTGCCAAGCAAAGTATTGTGTAAGATCATAGCCCAGCGTATATCAGAGGCAGTTGATGGCGTTCTCAGAAAAGAGCAGGCTGGGATTCGGAAACGGCGTGGCTGCACAGACCAGAGCTTCGCTCTATGAAACAGAGCAGAACGGTGCTTAGCATGGCAACGGCAACTCAACATACTGTAGGGAGCCCGGGTGGCTCCCCTCCGAACCAGAGGGTAAAGAGCCACCCTCTCAGCCTGAGTGGGTGGGGCCAGGCCAAGCTCCCGCCAGTCCCCGGAAGGGGAAGGCTGGGACGGGAAGTACAAAGGGTGGGGCCCTCTGCCCAGCGAGGAGAGCACCAGGGAGGGAGGGAGACACAGGCTGCTGGCTGCTCCCTCGCGATCCTGCTGCTGACCCAGGCGAAGCCCTGGGCAAGGAGGAGCCTGACCAGGAGGAAGGCCTGTGGCAACCAGGGCTGCCGGCCGCTGAATACCCAGAGGACCTGGAGGGGCCTGACGGCAGCCCGGGCCGGCGTGAGTCCGAGACCGAGGGGGAGCAGGGGTGGCCCGCAGCGGGATACCCGGAGGAGATGGAGGGACCGGAGCGCCCCGCCTGAGAGACCGGGTAGGAAGTAGCCCAGGGGCTGAACTGCACCATGGGGTGGGTGTGTTTGGTCAGCGGGCGCGGACAGCCCCGCTGACCCAGCGGCAGGACTTTCGCCTCCCGCCACTGTCAGGGCCCTGGGCTGGAACGCAGTGGAGTTGGGGGGGCCTGCATTCCCCTACCCCGGCGCTCCCCGGCCTGAGGGGCGCGCCCCTGACTCCGGCTGGCGCGCCCCTGACTCCCGCCGGCGCCCCCCCCGGCCTGAGGGGCGCGCCCCTGACTCCCGCCAGCGCCCCCCCCGGCCTGAGGGGCGCGCCCCTGACTCCCGCCAGCGCCCCCCCCGGCCTGAGGGGCGCGCCCCTGACTCCCGCCGGCACACCTCCCCGCTAATTCCCCAACGCCCGGGAGGTGGGGCTGAGGCCTGCCACGGAGACCATAGTTCTCCATCGCCCTTAGGGGCTTGGAGGACCAACCGACACCTGTCACAATACATTTCACAGACTTTGAGAAGGCTTTTGACAGCCTTCACAGGGCTAGCCTCTGGCGCAGTCTGCGGGCGCATGGAATTCCTCTCCCTATAATCAACGTCATCAGAAGCCTCTATTCCAATTTTACATGCAGTGTTGCTCACAGTGAGCTCAGTTTTGAAGTCGAAACAGGAGTACGTCCGGGTGTGTTATGTCTGCAATCCCATTCAGCATTGCCATCGACTGGGTGAGGCGGTGTACAGCAGAAGTCATGCCAAGAGGCATTAAATGGACACTGTTCTCATCCCTTGAAGACCTGGACTTCGCAGATGATCTCGCTCTCCTATCACATACCCAACACCATATACAAGAAAAAACAACTCGACTCAACGCATTCAGCCAGCAAATTGGACTGAAAATCAACCACAATAAGAGAGAGATCATGACCTTTAATATTGCCTCACGATCCCCAGTGCAGATCGAGGGTCATGTTCTCACCAATGTAGAAATATTCACATACTTGGGCAGCACCATCAGCCCGGACGGTGGAACAAGCCAGGACATCCGGAACAAAATTCAATAAAGCCAGGAACACCTTCAGGAGCTTAAATACAGTCTGGAAATTATCAAAATACAACAACAAAACCAAACTCAAGATTTATCAGAGCTGCGTACTGTCAACACTACTCTATAGTGCAGAAAGCTGGGAATGAGAAAGTCGGACACTGTCTTCATTCCACACAACCGGCCTCAGAAAAATCCTCTGTATCTTTTGGCCTAGAACAATCTCACACCAAGATCTATTGACACTGTGCAGCCAAGAGGATCTGAGCCCCATCACTGCCAGGAGGCGTTGGAAATGGATCGGTCACGTGATTCCATCCCCAGAGTAGCAATGAGACGGACACCTGAAGGCAAGTGAAAACAAGGCCGCCCGAAAACAACCTGGCGAAGAGCTGTGGAAGCCGAGTTGAAAACCTGGGGCAGAGCTGGGGAACCATTGAGAGACTTGCCAGAAGCAGACAGGAGCGGAGGAGGTTCGTCGCTGCCCTAAACACCAGAGGAGTAATAAGAACACGATGATGATAACTGTCAAAACTGACCATTTATTCCTACCCTTTGTTTCCTATTGTTTAACCTGTTTCTGACCTGCGAGAGGACCTTCCCTCTTATCCTGTGACTCCTTACTTTGCTTAAGACCCAGTAGTGAGGGACTTTGGCAAAGGCCTTCTGAAAGTTCAAGTACGCTGGATCAACACATTTGTTGACCCCCTCAAAGAATTCTAGTAGATTGGTGAGGCATGATTTCCCTTTACCAAACCGCGTTCATCTTGCTCTCTGGTCATTCTGTTCTTTACGATAGTTTCAACCAATTTGCCAGGTACTGATGTTCGACTTACCAGCCTGTAATTGCCAGGATCACTGCTGGAGCCTTTTTAAAAAGATCCGCATCACATTAGCTCCCCTCCAGGCGTCTGGTCCAGAGGCTGACTTCAGCGATCGGTCACATACCCTGGTTAGTAGTTCTGAGGCAGCTGGGCCACAGAGAATGGGGGACGAGTCACCAAAATCACAACCCCCAGGAGGCAGTGCTCACGTGGGTGGGATTAATGCGGAACTAACCTGCAACGAACCATTTCAGTAGAGCTCGACAAACCAGACGGGTCACAGTCAGGTCCGCCTCAGAGTAAAGATTTTATTTAAACATTTTCTCAACAGAAAAAAACCTGAAATTTTCCTGGGGAAAAGTTTCACTTTGAGGAAGCCACACATCCTGGTGGAGAATTCCCGGCCAGCATACAGCTTATGGCTTTTAACATATCTGCAGACTGACCAGCCGAGGGAGCCACTGACCACAGCACAGGGGGACATTTATGTAGCATCTTCCTAGTGGGGGATCAGAGGAAAGTCCCCTCACCCGCCTCTCGATCCCAGCCCCTGAGGCAGATGGCACCAGCAGAGCCAGACTGGGCAGATTGGCTGTGGTGGTTTGATCCGTTTAGAAATTGGATCATTCCCCGGCCCAGGACATGAGCTCGTCAGACTCATGCTCAGCTCCTGCTGCGAGGAGAACACAGAGCAGGCGCCCCGGACTTCCACCCCCGGAGTTTTAACCTCAGCCCGACCCCAGGCAATGGTTAACCCTGGAAAGCCTTGGTGGGCAGCCAGCTGGCCTGTAAATTAACAAGACGAGTCCATAACCCAGCACAATCTTTATGGCCGCCTGCATCTGACACTTCCCATGGCTGTCGAGCCATCACACTTTGGCATGGCCTGTAACAGCGCCAGGGATGGGACAGGAAGAGCCGAGGTGTTCGCCCCGCGCTGCGGGGGGAGCCCAGCGACGAGGAAGGGCCCAGGCTGAGACGACGTGGATAGGTCGGCGAACAGGCCAGCGACATGGCAGGAGGGCGCTGGGCCATGCTGGGGCAGCGCCAGGGGGCAGAGGATGAAGAGGCTCTGAACCAGAAGGGACAGACTGGCGCGGAGGGGGCCCAGAGCACTAAGGGCAGGTGGGGAGAAGGGGACGGTGGCCAGCGGGGAAAGGAGGGGGGGGTGGATTTTACGCTGGGTTAATGGGGGGATGTGGGCAGGAATAACAGCACTAGCGGGAGAACTGGGCGCTGCCGTCCTGGCCCAGGCCTGGAACAGCTTTCTCCCCCTACCCCTGCCAGCCTGCCGCAGCCTGCTCCGGGGGCCACCTGCCTCCAGGGATAACCACCATCCCCGCAGCCCGGTCCAGGCCGGGGCTCCCCGTCGGGGCTGCCAGCAGAGGGGCTGCGTGGGGCCAGCTGGAATGGTATTTCAGTGCCAAGGACCCACTCCCCTGTCCTTGTGGGAACTAGGCTGAGACCCACCAAACTCATCTCACAAAGGGCCGCAGCCCCTGGCTTCCTAGCCCACTCTGTCCCCCCTGCCTCCTCCCTGAGGGTCACTGCTCAGCTCTGCCTGCCCATCAGACCCCTCCAGAGAGAGGATCATTCCTAGGCCAGGCCCCCGGGAAGGGAGCCCTGGAGAGGCGGGGGGGGGGGCAGGGGAGAGCTGCCCCTGGATTGGCCTCTCCAAGCTCCCCCTGGGGCTGGGTGGATCCGTTTCGGGGACTCCCTCCCTGACTCGGCCACCCATCTCTACCCATCCGGAGAGAGAGGGCGCTGGGGGGGGGGGGGGCCTGCACGTCTCCCCTGTACTTCTCCCCCCCGTTAATCCGCAGCCACGGTGACGCGGACGTGGTGCCAGGCGTTGCTCAGCACTCCCCGCAGGTTCCAGATGGGCTCCACCGTGTCGGGCTGCACGTTGTAGCTGGTGTCCACGGCCTTGCAGACGATGTCCAGCTCCGTGCGGTCGGGGGGGACGGGGGCTGTGAGCCGCCACAGGCGCCACGCCCAGGCCTGGCCTGGCCGCTGCTCCTCGCCCATCAGCTCGGCCACGTGCCACGTCCGGCCGCCATCCAGCGAGACGTCCACGCGGACCACGCCGCGCCCGCCCCCGCTCCAGGCGTAGCCCTTGACCGTCAGCTCCCTGGGTGGGACGGTGGCGCCTGGCGCGGGGTCCGTGATGGCCGACTGGACGGGCAGCTCCTGGATGGCAGGGGCCGTGGTGAAATCCACCGTGTCCCAGTCCACGGCGGGCGAGAACCCCTTGTAGTCATTCTGCTGCCAGTGGCTCGGGCTCTCCTCCCGGCTCACAGAGACCCGGCCCAGCCACTTGACGTTGCGGGCGCCCACCACGCCCGGCACCACCACCCGCAGCGGGTAGCCATGGTCCTGCGGCAGCTCCTCGCCGTTCATCTCGTAGGCCAGCAGCACCTCGGCCCCGCGGCCCATGGCCGTACGGTAGGGGATGGAGGCGCCGTAGGCCGCCCCGCTCAGGTCCTTATCCAGGCCCTCGAAGCAGACGTGACGCTCCCCGGCCTCCTCGTCCTCCTCCGTGTAACCGGCGTGCGCCAGGACGTCCCGGAGCCGGACGCCGCCCCAGCGGGCCGTGCTGATGGCCGCCACGCCCCACTCCAGCCCCTTCACCTGCCGGACGCGGCTCATCTCTGAGCGGCGGTTCCCGGCGCACTGCAGGGTGACCGTCACCTCGTGCTTGGGAAACTGGCGCTTGAGCTCCGGCAGCGAGAACACCAGCACCCGGCCCCCCAGCCCCTCCACCTCCAGCCGATAGCGGGCGGGGTCCACGGCCGGCACTGGCAGGTGGTTGCGCTTGAAGAAGAGCTGGTTAGGCGTCAGGTAGTTCTCGGTCAGCAGCTCAGCCGGCGGCTCCGCGTTGAAGGGCTTGAGGCTGTTGACTTTGAGGGCAGGGTGCCGAGGGGGGTCCCCGGAGTAGGGGTCCCCCTGGGCGGGCTGGCTCGGCTCCTCGGGGCTCAGCTCCCCCACCTTGTAGCCCCGCAGGATCTCCAGCACGTGCTCCTGGCCGTGCACGGCGTACATGGCCCAGAACGGCTCCAGGGCGCCCCCCGCTGCCAGCAGGATCTTGCTCTTGCCCCCCGGGTGCAGCTCCACGAAGTCGGTGATGTCAAAGACCTCGCTTCCGTAGGTCACCCAGACCCGTTCGGCCAGGCTGCGGTGCCGCCCCACCTCCTGGCGGGTGAACACGGGGTACGGCGCCCCGGGCGCGGCCACAGCGTTCGGCTCGGCCTCTGATGCCTGCGGAGAGATGGGCTCACGAGTGCGGCCGCCAACATCCACCACAGGCCTCTGAGGGCCCGGCCCCTCACCCGCCTCGGGGGAATGGGACTCAAAGGGGGAAGGGACGCACCGCAGGCTACGCAGCACATCAGGGGCAGAACTGGGAGTGGAACTAGGAGTCCTGGCTCCCAGCTCTAACCACTGGATCCCACGCCCCTCCCAGAGACAGAACCCAGGAGTCCTGGCTCCCAGCTCTAACTACTGGATCCCACGCCCCTCCCAAAGCCAGAGACAGAACCCAGGAGTTCTGGCTCCCAACTCTAACCACTAGATCCCACACCCCTCCCAGAGCTCGGGAGAGAACCCAGGAGTCTTGGTTCCCAGCCCTCCCACTCTAACCACTAGACCATGCCTCCTTCCCCACCTTTGTGCCCTGAGGCAGAGAGCTGAGCACCAGTACCCACTGCCTCCCCACCTGCTGCTTCCGCGCCTCCCCCCAGCACAGGCCCCTCCCACTCCACGGAGGCTCCGGGGAGCCACCGACCCCATGACGCTGGTCCCAGCTCCTTCCTCACCTGCCTGCGGTGATCTCCATAGGCCAGGCCAGCGCCCAGGCCCAGCAGAGCCCCCACGGCCATGACCTTCTGTCTCTGGCTGCCGTTGCCAGCTCTCCAGGTGTCATAAGCGCGGGAGGGGGTCCAGGCAGCGCAGACTTGGGGGTGGGACCCCCAGGCCACAGCTGCCAATCTGGGGGAGAAACCAGGACTTCAGTGAGGGCAAAAATCCCTCAGCAACCTCCCTGGGATCTACAGGACACCCAGGGTGCAAGCCCATCACTGATCCTGCTTGCTTGCCAACTATCCCAAACCTACCGGCTGTGCAGCAGGGGGTGCTCTCTGTACAGGGCTGACCCCACTGTGGCACTAGGGGGTGCTGTGCTGAGGGGAGCAGGGTGGGGCTCAGCAAGGGGTGCTCTCCCCCTTCCCCACGTTTCTGGCCCACTTCCAACCCAGCTAATTACATTCTGCCTCTCTAAAATAATACCTGCCAGACCCGGGAGTCCTGTTCCCCTCCTTTGCTAGGCGACCATTGCTGTGCGGCTGTTAAGCAGCTGCCGCTTGCCACCCCAGAGGTGGCTGCATTTCAGCCTCCAGCCACCAGGCTCCCTCTGGCGTGAGCTGTTCCTTTGAGAGCCGCTTTCGGCAGCTGGTCCATGGACTCCTTCCCAGTCCAGAACCCGGTGGAACATTAACCCAGTGTTCCTCCCGCACAGGTCTGACAAAATTACCAGCCACAGAGCCATACCAGCTAAACACTCCTGCTCTCTGGCTCGGGCTCCCCTGGGGCTGAGAACTGTCTGCAGGGGGACCGCAGAGATTAGATTAGAACCCAGATCTGATTAAAGCCCCTGGGTGATTTTGCAAAATCTTGGCAAGGTGTCAAAGCGGCAGCTGCCCTAAAGAGAATCCCAAAGGAAATTCACTCCAGTTCCCTCCCCTGCTTTTCCCTTTGTGATCCTAGGGGCTGCAGGTCAGGACTGAGGTTCACCAGCGGAGCTGCAGGGGAGCCCAGGGCTGGGCTAGCAGGGGGCTGTGGTTGCGGAGGGAGGGGCCTGGCAGGGCTGGGGGGGAGCCCAGAGCTGGAATAGCAGGGGGCTGGGGAGTGAGGGGCACCGGCAGAGCTGTGGGAGGCAGGGAACTGGGCTAGCAGGGGGCTGCAGGGCAGGATCAAGGTTCACCAGCGGAGCGGTGTTGGGGGGCCCAGGGTTGGAGCAGCAGGGGAGCTGTAATGCCTCTCATACCTAGGCGTTCTCTGGAGGCCCCAGGGTCCTCTCATGATGGGTCTGAGCAGCAGCATCTCTGCCGGACCTGTGCAGGGAGCGAAAGAACAAGAGATAAATGACCTCGCCTGCAACCCACGAACCCCCGAGACGCCCAATCAAGCAAGGCAGGAACAGTTTTGGGGGTGGACGGGGGACGAGGGGGACGACACACGCAGCAGCTTCCTCCTCCCAGGGCAGGTATCCCAGATCCCACAGCAATGAGCACACCTCCGCTGGGGGGTCCCAGCTCAAACCGGAGACCAGCCGCCAGGAGCCATGTCTGAGCCACAGTTCCCAGATCAGTCAGCAAAGGGATCGGGGCAGGACGCGGCTGGCTTGGCCGATCCTCCCGCCCCCACCGGAGAAGCTGTCCACAAAGCCGAACCGCCATTCAGGAAGGCGGGACATTGAGCCAGCGGCTGGAATGGGCAGCCGAGCCCTTCTCCAGCTTGGCAGAGTTCCTGGCTTCGGCCCTGCCAGCGCCAGCCTCTCAGGCCGTGTTTCCCTGGAGCGTTCAGGCCTCGTTTTCCCGGAGGGATTCCCCAGCAGGATCTCTTCCTTCCATTCTAAACCCTCAGGGTAGGGGCCACAGCACAGCCCAGACCAACTGCGTGTCTGGATTTAAACCCCCCCAGCCCCTAACCTCGTGTTCAAACAGCTCCCAGGGGGTGAACGCACAGGATCTTTGTCGGGATGGGGATGAGGCAGGTGGACACGTCAACACCCAGTTCTGGGCATCCGGCACCACGGGATCCAGCTGAGTTAGGAACCTGCCCAAACTCCTGGATGCAGCCGCCCCGGCCCATTGGGATCTAATCACTGAGAGGGAGATTTCTTTGCATCGGATCTACGAACTGGATGAAAGAGAAACCGGGCTGCAGCCAGGTGCTTGGGTCGGCCAGAGTCAGAGCAAGCTTGGCTCGCAGGGAAAATAACTGCTAAAGAGTCACCAAATGCAAATCAGTTCCCAGGACGTGGGGGCCAGGCTGCCCCAGGCTGGGGGAGGAGGGAACAGGAGCACGGAGGAATTTGGACCAGATCAGCCCAGAAAGAACTTCTTACTCCATCTGCCCCAGGCGACACACAGTCACCCCCTCCCGGAACCATCCCCACAAACACACCTACCCCCATCAGCCAGCTGGGGGGTGTTTCTGCCACCTCCTGCAGCCCCCCCAAACACTTGGGGACCAGGCTCCCCATACAACTGGGCACTGCACATGGAGAAAGAAGGGGAGGCCCAACATGGGGTGTAAATCCCTATCCAGACCCTGCCAGGTGGGAGAGGGGAACAATGTGCGGACTCTGCCCCCAAATGCTCCTTAGCGCCCAGCGGGCAAGGAGCAATGTACAGCCAGAGCACCATGGAGTCCCAGAACACCGCCCCCAGCCAGTCCCCCCCACAGAGCGCCCTGCCCCCCAGGGCAACCTCCCACGCACCCCACAGAGTGCCCTGCCCCCATTGCAATCCTCCATGCACCCTACAGCCCCCATGGCACCCCACACTACAACCCTCCATGCACCCCACAGAGCGCCCTGCCCCCAGGACAACCCCCCCACAGAGCACCCTGCCCCCAATGCAACGCTCCATACACCCCACTGCCCCCAGGGCACCCCCCACTGCAACCCTCCATACACTCCACAGGGCACCCCCCACTGCAACCCTCCATGCACCCCACAGAGCGCCCTGCCCCCAGGGCAACCCTCCATGCACCCCACAGCCCCCAGGGCAGCCCCCTCCAGAACCCTCCACGCGCCCCCAGCGCACCCCCGCCACCCACCTATGACCACGGCGCGCGGAGAAGAAACGTCACCGCGCCCCGTAACCAGCCTCCTGCCCTGAGCCTGCGCCTTTAAGGCCGGGGAAGGGCGTGTCCTCGGGGAGTGACGTCAGGGATGGAGCCGAACCCCACCCCCTGGGGCGGAGAAGCGGCGATTTAAAGGGCCAGAGGCCGCGCGCAGCCGCTGGGGGAGCAGAAGGGGAGGCAGCCGTGGGGGGGGGACCGGCGGGGGGCGGGGCCTGCCCCAGGAGCAGCACGTGCCTGCTGGTTCCCACGCAGGAGGCGAGGGCGGGCTCCAGCCCTGGGGCCAGGTGCCCTGATCCCCGGCGCCCGGGGGTGACGTGGCTGCAGTGAGGGAGGGTGGGATTTGGGGGTGCAGGGGGGCTTGTCAGGGCACCTGCAAACTCACCCGGGACCCCTCCCCACAGCTCATTGGGGCACCAGGGCAAAACCCAGCCGCCAGGTACAGCGATTTATGGGGTAAGGCCTGGCCCGGCCCCGCTAGGACCAGGGTGCAGCTCTGGCTCCCAACCCTGGGCTGGGGCAGTGCCATAAATTACACACGGTTCCTCGCCCCTGGCCGCAGCCCGGGGCTCATGGCTACAGGAGGGAGCGGAGGCCAAAGTACTGGGGGTACCATCTTTCCACCACGAAATACACAGCCACTTACCTTAACCTACAGCCTAATCTGCCCACCGCTCCCAGCCCCGGGGGCTGCTCGTGACTGTGAATTGAATGCAGGAGTTTGCCCTGGGCTAAGGTCCTGGGACACCACTCCAACAGCCCCAAGGAACTCACAGCCCCTGCCCCTGAGGGGGGCGGGGGGGTTCGGTCACAGGCATACAGCTTGTAGAAAGGCTCTACAGTAGCCCTGGCTGCTAAGCGGCAGACCAAGGGAGGAAGAGTGGGCTCCACCCTATAGCTGTTCTGCATGTCCCAGCTCGGTATGTTAGAGCAGCCCTGAGACTGCTCTAACTTCCACTGGGAACCAGCCCAGTCCCCGTACAGCTCCAGACCAGAAGTGCAAAGGTGGCAAAAATCTACCCTTGTCCCCCGGCCCCAAGCGCAAAACCAGAGTAAGCGAGACTCCGTCCCGCGATCCTGAATTCGCTCCAGAGCAAGCCAAGGTGAGGGGTGGCACTGGAGGGAGCTAGGTCTGTGGCCCTCTGCAGCCTTAGCAGAGGTGGGGTGTGGGGAGGGGAAGGGTGCTCGTTAGTGCCAGTTGTAGGGACACATTTTGCTGCGTAGACACAACCCCTGGAAACCAGAGACAGACCCACTCAGATACGAAACACGAGCAAATTCTGGCAAGCACCCCCAGCAGCTGACTTTGAACCCATGACCTTTCAGTGCAAGACTCCATCAGCCATCTCTCCCAGGGCCATACCCCTGCCAGCCCAATTCACACCCAGGAACCCACTCGGCAGCTGGCAAGGGGCAGCAATTCCCCCTCTCAGACCCAGCCGTATGTGTGTGGAGGGGTGCAGCTACCCTACAACCAGCCAGCTCGTGCCCTGGGAACCTCCCCCCCGGCCCACACACCCAGGCAGCTCAGCCCCTCCCTATTGAATGGCTTCTGCAGCCAGAGGAAAGTCTTAATCCATGGGGAAGTGGGGGGAAGTGGGGGGAAGCAGGTAGCTGCATAGGGCCAGCAACAAGCCATTGAGCAGAACTAGCCTTCTGCAGGTCCCTCGCCCTGCCCAAGATCTAGGCAGGGCCCAGCCTCGGCCAGCGCACACTGCCCGAGATAACGTTTATCACTGCGGACCAGCGCGGCTGAGAGCTGGGAAGGAGCAGATTCTATTTCCCACCTCCCCCCTGTTCTCCAAACTCCCCCGCCCCTGGCACACGCAGGAAGAGAAGAGCAGCAAGGTGCCACCTTGCCCAGTTTGTCAAATGCCAAGTGTACCACACCTCAGCCCCTTCTGAGGGGGCAGACCGGGGCCTATGCTCATTACCACGCTGGGGAGCGCGCACAAAGCCATTGCACCTCCCCCTGCCCCCTCCCCACCCTGGGACCGCAAACACTTGGCCTGGAACCAGCCCCTCCCTCCTGGCATCAGCCTCAGGAGAACCAGCCAGGCAGAAGTGTTCATGATGAACAGGGGAGAGGCGCTCTGCCCTCAGGTAGTGCCAGGGGCTTGCCCCACAGTGCATCTCAGCCCCTGCCCAGGACGAGCTGTCAGGGTTCCTTCCCCACTCTGGGGTACAGATGTGGGGACCCACCTGCAAGACCCCCTAAGCTTATTTTTACCCGCTTAGATGAAAAACTTTCCCAAGGCACAAATTCCACCTTGCCCTTGAACAGTACGCTGCCACCACCAAGTGATTTAGACAAAGACTCAAGGAAAGGACCACTTGGAGTTCCTGTTCCCCCAAAATATCCCCCCAAGCCCCTTCACCCCCTTTCCTGGGGAGGCTGGAGAATAATATCCTAACCAATTGGTTACAAAGTGAACACAGACCCAAACCCCTGGATCTTTGGACACTGAAAAGAAAAAAGAAAAAAAAATCAATCCATTCTTAAAAGAAGAATTTTATTTAAAAACAAAAAAAAAAAAAAAAAAAAAGAAAAGAAAAAGGTAAAAATCCCCTCTGTAAAGTCAGGTTGGAAGAGAACTTTACAGGGTAACAA
The DNA here is from genome assembly GCF_965152275.1 of Natator depressus. Classification (NCBI taxonomy): domain Eukaryota; kingdom Metazoa; phylum Chordata; order Testudines; family Cheloniidae; genus Natator; species Natator depressus. Next base: position 2,175,251 of record NC_134253.1, on the reverse strand, counting down.
AAGATGCACAAAACACAGAGGAACCCCCCCCCAAGCCTTAGCTTCAAAGTTACAACAAAACAGGGATAAACCTCCCTCCAGCAAAGGGAAAATTCACAAGCTGTGAAAACAAAGATAAACTAATCTCCCTTGCCTGGCTGTACTTACAATTTCTGTAATAGGAGAGACTGGCTCAGAAGGGTTTGGAGGACATGGACTGATGTCCAGTCCCGCTTAATCCCAAGAGCGAACACACACAGAAACACAGAACCCAAACCAAAGCCTCTCCCCGCCCCCATGCAGCCGACCAAAGCTCATGCTCCAATACGCCTGTTCGTCTCTAAGGTGCCACAGGACTCGTGTCTCCGAGGAGCAGCCGTGTTAGTCTGTATCCGTAAAAAGAACAGGAGGACTTACGGCACCTTAGAGACTAACCCATTTATTTGTTGGGCATAAGCTCACTTCATCAGATGCTCACGAAAGCTTATGCTCAAATAAATGGGTTAGTCTCTAAGGTGCCGCAAGTCCTCCTGTTCTTCTTACAGGACTCTTGGCCGCTTTTCCAGATCCGGGCTAACATGGCTCCCCTCTGATGCAGATTTGAAAGTATCTTTTGTCCGCATTGGTTCCTTTGGTCAGGTGCCAACCAGGTTATTTGAGCTTCTGAACCCCTTGCAGGTAAGGAGGAATTGTATGCTACCCTTAGCTGTATATTTATGACACGAGCCCTTAAGGCCAGTGCTAAGGCTGCCAGGCAGGAAGCCACTTGGTACCAATCACGCCCCGTAGGAACTGGGCTGAACCAGCCTCAGGCCAGCCCATGGACACACAGGACTTCCCCCCCGCTTCCGACCTGGACTCGCCCCAGCCGCAGAGAAATCACTCCCTCGCCTTTGCCTAGGACCCAACCTGACCCCTCCTGTCACTTGTTGATTTAACTCTGCACCTGTGGATGGTGACATCAGCCCAGCTCTTAGCAGGCGGGGGCAGAGAGGCAGCCCCGCTGTGCCGTGCATTCACACTCCCGGCTCCTGCTGGTCACCCTCAGGGAAGAGGCGTTAGGAACAGAGACTGCTAGAGCCGAGGAAAGAGGCTGCTCAGGCCCCTTGACCACCTGGAGCCGGAAGCAGCTGGTGCCCATCAGACAGACACCCAGTCCCATCCACTTGGGCCTTCAACTTGCGTCTCTCAGCTCCCGAGAAGCACATCCGTAGCCCGACCTGGCTGCAGGCTAGAGGTGGTTTCCTGCCAGTCACACCCCCTCAGTGGGGGCATCAGGTGGCCTGACTCAAACCCCTGGTCTATCACCCCCCAGAGGGGGGCAACCCACCTGTGCTCGCTGGGCATGGTGGGAGTCTGCCCCAGCCCAGGAATTCACATCAAAGCAAGTGCAGGTGGGTGCTGGGGAGCTGGGCTCAGGCTGGCCCTGTTTGGGAGCGGGGGGGGGGAGGGGGGCATGTGACACTCAACCCCCTCCAACAGGCACCTTGATAAATCCGGTGACACCCCTAAGCCGGTGCCAGGCCAGGCCCTGCCAGTCATGAGCTTTGGCTTACAGGCTGCTCAACTGCACCCTCTGCTGACCAGCCAGGCAAAGGACAAGCCTAAGCCCCCAACTACGGCCTTATGCTCCAGGCACCCTGCTCCTGAGAGGGCTGGGAGCGAGAGCAGCTCTGCAAGAGCCGTAGGGGATCTGCACCCCGCTGTGCTCAGTACCCCAGGATCAGAGCCTGGCCTGGGCTGGGGGAAGCTGGGCGCACAGGCCTTCGGGGTACCCAGGATCATTCCGGTTTGCCTCAATGGTTGGTCACGAGCACAGACCCTGCGGGCGTGAAGGGGAGGCCCAGCACAGGTGAGTTAAAATCTCAGCTGTTCCCCCCCTTTGGTCCCTGGGGTCCGTGGATGGGGCTGAGAGGCAGTAGATTTTCACAAGTCTACTGGCCGGCTGGCTGCGGGTTCAGAAACAATTCCTTTGCTCCCCTGATCTGACCCCACAGGAGCCAGGAGGAGAGCGGGTTCTCTCCGTGATGGAGAAGCCAACCCTCCATACCCCCCCAGCTAGCTCCAGACACAATAAAACAGCAGCTTCATTTAATACACGGATTTTTTTCTGACATTAAATACATTGGTAAATCAGCCGTTAAATTCTGTTACCATGATTGTTATTTTAAATGCGATGTAGGAGCTCTCTCAAAGCAAAGACAACTGATCAGAAAAAAAAAAAAAAGGCAAGCGGGATTAGGGGGGCGGGACGGGGGGTTTCAAAAGCTGCAGTGTCCCAATTTGGTCCAGGGATTTAGCCAGAAAACACACACTCCTGTAAGAGGGTTATGGACACTGGTGAACGTAGAGGACTCTGGACACAGGCTCTGTGCATTCCAGCTTTGCCAGCAGGGTGGATGCTGCACGAAGAGCGCGGGTTGTCGGACAGGTAAGCAGAGTCTTTCCACCGAGCAGAAAGAGTCTTTCCAGCAAGGACAAAGCCCCCCACGTACGTTAGAAGTGCAGCCTGAAATCTCCAACAACGCCCTTGTGTTAGTGGCAGGGGGAAGTTACGTGTCATGTCACTGCAGGGACTGGAGGAGAAAAGAACCGAATACCCACGAGGCCATGCCACGCTTCAGCCCTCCCGAAGGTCTCCTGGCCCCCCGCGCACAGCCCAGCTCAGCAAGGGGTGATGGTGAAGGCTAGCTCAGCCTCCCAGCCACTCCCTAATCGATCGCCCACCCGGCCTGGGCTGGGCCTGGTGCTTCCCCTGCCTAGTTGTTCGCTGCTTCAACTCCGCTTGACTAGACAATACGAAACAAGAGGAGGACAGGAGCCTGCTTCCTGCAAGATGCTGGGGCTCCAGTTTGGCTAGTGCTGGGGGAGGGCATCACCTCTCCCCCTTGGAGAGATCCCCCTTCAAAGCCACCCCTCTGCACCCTCCCCCCAATAAACACACAGGGGGGCATCCTCATCTCAGCCTGGGAACCCTGAGCAAGGCACGAGCTCCCTCGCAGGCTCTCCCCGGGGCAGCCAGTGCAGCAGCCGGGCGGAGGGGCCGGCCGATTCTCAGCATTCGACTGAGCCGGCAGACGGGGCCAGGACTGACAGCACCGGGGGCAGTTTATCCAGAGAACAGGTGCAGGGGGATGTGCAAGATTCCCTTTGCCCCTGCTCTGGGAGACTCCCACAAGAGGCAAAGTTAAGCCTCTGGCCCCGTCAGCCTCCAAGGCACCGAAGGAAAGCCGCCAGCTAGCGCCCACAGTAACAGTGCGTCAAGGATCCTCGGCAGGTCACAACACACCCACGGGTGACCCAGGGCAGCTCGGAGCCAGAGGCAAGAGAATCCGTTCCCTGGTTTCCCCCTGTAGCTGGGCAGGGCACCAGGACCGTTTTGCTGTCCGGTTTGGAACCTGCTACAGTACATTAAGCCCCAGGGAAGACTGTCCGAACAGGCAACCCCTGTAACAGGAGGTTCCCGCTACGAGCGGCTCTATCATTAACAAAGCTACGGGGGTGCTGCTCTGATGCCCTGGGATCAGCTGTTCCAGGACTACCCCGGGGGCTTCCCATACAGCCCAACAGAACCAAGCATTATTTACAGCCAAAATAAAACACGCGGCTACTTCGCACGTGAGAGCTTGTATTTCCAAGGGGCCCTCAGCGGTGGAGCGGAGTTTGTGACATTACACAGACAGGGAGTGTGTGCAGCCAGGCTGGGGGCCTGTGACCTGCCAACGTAACCAGCTGGGGCAGGTGTGGGTGTGAGGCGCGAAAGACCCTCCCTGGGAGCAGTGATACCCCTCTCCCTCAGTGCCCGGAGAGGAGGCAGACTGGACTGTGCTTTGATGCCAGGAGAACCTGTAGGGGGAAACTGACAGGCAGCTCCAGGTAACCAGTGTGTTCCCCTTCCATGGGGAGGAGCCGAGCCCTCGCCAGTGTCCCAGAGGGAGGAGACGACTCTCCTTGCATCATCCGCCCTCCCCACCTCACCCAAGTTCCAGCCCATGCTAGAAAGGCAAGGGAGCGGATCCACACATGCTGAGCTGGACAGGGGTACAGGGAAGGGGAAGTACACAGCACAGCTGCCATTCCCAGGACCAGGAAGGCAGGTCCTCTGCCTTTGCACGGCCTCATCTTCTCTAATACCAACTCCCAGCCCCATGTCCCTCCTGGAGCTCCCTAGGTTTGCTGCTCAGCACGTTCACCACCCCACCCCCTCCTACAGACAAAGAGGGGACACCCCTGCTCTGGGACTATTTTATGACCCCCCCATTCTGAAGTGATCCTTGCTAGTCACTTGGGACTGAAGTGTAACAGACAAAGCGAGCCCAGTTTCCCTGCACATAGCGTGGAGCTCTGCAGCTTGCACAACACAGGAGCGGGCTGGAGCCCAGAGAATAAAACCCTTGGTGGGTCCCTCTTAGCAGAGGGAGCAGCAGAAATCAGTGCGGTGACCCCCCGCCCCCGGAGCCCTCCAGCTTGCTTAAACTGAACGTGGCCCAAGACAAGATTAGCTCAACTGGACAGACTGGAGATTAAAGTGCAAACCAGAGAATTTGCACGGCTGGTGATGGGGGAAGAATAAACCAACAGCTCCGAGAGGCCAGGAGCTCTTGAGGGGCATATCACTGCAAGATACTGGGCGCAGCAGAAACTTTGGGGTTTTACACCCCCACCCAAGTCAGTATTAATGATACCATCTGCCACACAGCTGTAGAATCCATCCACCAGCTGACGCTGGGTGCACTGGCCTGGCGTTACCAAGATCAGGGGGATTACGGGAATGTAGTTCATGATTCTATTCATGCTGCTGAGACTCCACAGCACGGAAGAGTCATTGTGTTCGCTTCACAGCGATCCATGCTAGCCAGCAGGAGGCCTGATTCTGGAGCATAGGATTCCACCCCTCACTTCCCCCCGTTCCCCACCACTTCCGCTCCCTTGCCGGAAAGGCCACCCAGGAAGAAATTAAGGACACTGCAGCTTCCCCCCATCCCCCAAACATTGAAACAGATGAAAAAACAGGAGAAAAATTAAAGAGAAAACCCACAAGACACCCTCAGAAACAGCGTTTTCTGTAGGTCCCCATTCAACTTATTCTTCATGAAATAAACCTACAAGGGTTAACTTTCCACCTCCTTTGGGCCCCTCCCCCCAGCATTAAATAAAGGGGGGGACGGGTAGAAGAGGACAGGTGTTACAGGACCGAGAACACAGAGGGGGTGGGGGGGAGGGAGGAATCAATCAGAATTAGGTAGCTATTTGCACCTGTAATACAAAGCGAAGAGTTTGGTTTTTGGAAGTTAAGTCCCCGGTCGATCTAGTTCCACGGTCACTGGAGTGGGGGGACAGACGGCTGGCGGTGGCTCTGAAGCATTAAAAAGTGCAGTTAGAGGCATCAGGAGGGATTCGGTTCAGACGGGTGTCGGTGCGCCGGTGTTAGGGGAGGTGAAGTGTGGTGGGCGGGGGTGGGAATGGAGGTTATATCTTAGCTCTTCCTCTCGCGTCGGCCTCTCGCGCGAAAGCCACCCTTCAGTTGCTACAACACTGGCTCTTGTTCTGCTGGCTCTGCTCGTGGAGGTCCACGCCTCGGCTCCTTCCCGCCACGCCACTCGTGCTCTGGGGCTCGCTCTTTGGCAGCTTCTTGGCTGGAGGAGGGGAGAGGGGAGAGTGAGCGAGACTGACGGAGGGGAGCAGCAACAGCAACCGCTCCCCTCCCAGCCCCTCGGGCCACAAAAACGCCACTGACCACCTTCTGCCCGGGCCAGTTCTCAGATGGCCCATTTCTGAGACTCCAGTCTGGATTTCAGAGCCACCTCCCAGCTGCCCCCAGCACCACTCTGCTCTCAGGGGAACCCAGCTCCTGTCCTGCTGCGTCCCCCACAGCCCTCCAGAGCGAGCCAGCACCAGGAGAGCTGGCTGGAGTCGCTCCCGCTCCCCTCAAAGCTCACGCGCAGGTCCTGCTGCACAACCGACCATTACTGGCTCCACCCAGGCCAGAAGGAGCCAGCCGAGCTCCCAGGCCTTTACGTGGACGCGGAGATTTGGAAACATCCCAGGCGATGCAGATTCTGCGCAAGTGGCAGCTCCCAGGGCTTTTCTTTGCCCAGGTGGATTTGAAGGCACTAAAGACGAAGGTGCTAAGAAAATCAGAAATGAGGCAGCCCTGGAGATGCGAGAAGGAGCCACGGTTTCAGCCGGCTCCGTGACCAAGCAGGGATGTGGAAGGTGTCCGAGGGCAAAGATCCAGCAGTGTAATCCGTAACTGCAAAGGCTAGCCTGGCACTTCCCCAAGGGAGATCTTCGTCCCTGGTCCCCTCCGAGTCTTCCAAGGCTAATGCTGCTTCAGCATGGAACCTCCACGTTGACCCCGCACCAGAGCCTGACGACAAATCACGGCTTGCTTCCCTACTGAATATTCAGCGGTAAGCTCCTCCCCCCCAGAAACGCCCTCAGGAATCATGTTATGTCCTGGAGCAGGACAGGAAGGGGGGATCCCCATGGGGCTCCAGCCCTCCACACTGGCTGCATGAATCAGCGTCTGTACAGAGCTCAGGTGGGAACTGCCTCCCGCAGCCACCTGGTGCAGAGCTCCCAACACAGAAGCCTGGTGGATCTGCAGCAGGCCAGGGGCACCTTCGGCCTGTCTACTGCCCTGGGGCAGATGCCGTGCAGCACCCACACCTTACCGATTGCCAGGAATAGATCGTTAACATTCATCGCTGTCTTGGCCGACGTCTCCATGAACAATAGGCTGTTGTCATCTGCGTAGGCTTGTGCCTCCTGTAACAGATACAAGTACCACTGTTCCGGGGGGTTCCTGCCTGGAGGGCGTGGGAAGGGTGAGTGGCGGCCAGACCCACCGACGAGTTCCTTTTACAGGCACTGACAGTCCCGCCCCTACAGAAGAGGCCGAGGTCCTCTGCTATGCAGCTAAGCCAGCAGCTCCAGAGATGGACCGTTAACCACAATGGACTGGAGGCAGGAAGCAGCAAACGCTGCTCTATCGGAGGCTTTGAGAGGCTGCTGCAGAGACTATGCCGCTCAGCGCTTTGCAGGGGCTCGGCTGTGCTGACAGGCCTAGCCAGCTGCCCTTTGAGCAGCGGGAATGGATTCCCGCCAGCAAGACGGGAGCAGTGATCCACCTCGCAGGGCAGGGTGGAGAACGCCCCGTGCCGCTCAGAGGGGCTGCTGACACGGCAAGGATTGTTTACTGTGGGCAGCGACGCTGCCGCAGACACCCCCGCTCCTGTGCCGATTAGATTTCCCCTTCCTAGTGCAGCCACCACACTCAGAGTCTCACTGCCACTGGGAGTACCTGATAGCATGTGCCCAACGGACCCAAAAGCTGCCTGCTGGCCAGCCCCTGGCCAGAGCAGAGACTCCTGGGCTGCTGCCGCTAGATGCCAAGAGGCTTTCAAAGGCCAGGGGCAGAACTCGGGGGGCTGGGAAGCCTTAGCCAAGTCCACAAACCCCAGCTACTCACTTCATATTCTACCATGCGCTTGTTGGCGAGATCAGCCTTGTTGCCTGCTAAGGCTATGACGATGCTGGGGCTGGCTTGCCGCTGCAGCTCTTTCACCCATGTCTTCGCTCGGGCAAACGTTTCCTGGAAGAGAAAGGCGAGAGAGGCCAGCGTAAAGTCAGTGACCTGCCAGACTCTGCGCGGTGAGCAGCCAAGCTAGAAACAGAACCCAGGTTTCCCAGCTCCTTGCCTTAACCCTGAGACCATCCTTCCTCCTAGAGTGGGACAATTCCGTGCCCCCCTATTCCCCCCGGCACCAGGAAAGCTAAGGGAGAACTCCAAATGTACCTGGTTGGTGATGTCATAGACCACAATGGCAGCTTGTGCCCCCCGGTAGTACATTGGGGCCAGACTGTGATATCTCTCCTGGCCAGCTGTGTCCCAGATCTCAAACTTGACTGTGGTGTCATCCAGGCAGACGGACTGTGTGAGAAACGCCGCTGTTGAGAGGAAAGGAGAGAGTGGTACCAGTAGCACTCAGCCCGTTGCGCTGGGTTCTGTGCATACCGCAAGAGAGGCCCCATCCTGGAGAGCTGTCAATCTAAGATTGACAGGCAAAGCCCAGGAGGGGAAGTGACTCGCCCAAGGGGACACAGCAGGTCGTTGGCAAAGCCAGGTCTCCTGACTCCGAATCTAGGACCTTGGAGCATGCTGCTCTCTAGGCATCGTTCACACAGGAACAGGTTAATCATTTCAAGTTTGGACACTAACATTCACCCCCTATTGCTGAAACCCAGCTGCTGTGAGCCAGCTGCACGCTTATGTGGAGATCAAAGAGATGGCTCACATGGCATCTGCAATCAAGAACCAGTCCTGTGTTCAGGAAGGAGCTGGGGGTTTGTGGCTGCGTTAAGGAGTTTGACAGACACTAGCATCTCCCGATCCGTCATACGTGGGGGATACAAACAGGAACAGTGTCTATGCCCAGGCAGGTTGGCACATCCCAATGCTGTCGTGCGGGACGCAACACGAGCCAGAGCGGGATACTGTGACCTACATTTTCAAGAGGGACTAGCAATCATGTTAAAAGGGGCTTGGTTTTCAGAGGAGCACAGCACCCTTTGGTGTTAAGTTGGGAGCCCTAGTGCCTTTCGAAGACACAAGCCTTCAGGAACCTGGTTCCATTCCCCGCAGCTCTTGGGTCCAGAGTATTGGTGACATGCAGCGACCCCCTCCCCCTCAATAAAAAGGGTTTCCACGTGACTGTCAAACCTAACTGACCCTTAAGTCCCCCTTGCAAAGGGAGGGAAACAGACACACCGGGGTGGTGTTTGCCCGCAGCAGAGCCCAGGAGTCCTGGCTCCCAGTTCCACACGTAAACTGATGTCTATGGATTTGTCTGGCCACGTGAGCGCACTATCAGTCCCCCCAAGCTAGGGCGGAGACAGGCTGAGAGAAGGCAAAAAACACATTAAAAAGGCTCTACAGGAGCCAAGACTGAGCACGCAGGTGGCGAGCAACCCAGGTGTCAAACCACCGCTGGGTCCTGAAGGAGTCAGGAACACGTCTCCAGGGGGATTCACCCCCGGATCACTCATCGCTTCCTCAGCCCTCCCCTACTGCAAGTCTCCAAGCTCGCAATGAAAGGTGGGTCAGGGTGGTCCCCACTTTACAGAGGGGGTAGTGACGCACGCACACGAACAGAACTCAGGTCTCAACTCCTGCTTCAGTTCTCTAGCCATTGGACAACACTGGCTCACTGCCCATTATACAGACATGCCACCTATTAATCCAAGATGCATTGTGCTATCTTGTCTCAGCCGTGGTCTGAGAATTGGCTGTACTATCTTCACACGCACTATGGGATTCTTTCAGGCGCGTCAGCAAGTCACAGCTACATCCTTGTACATACAGTGAGGCTGCAGGCAGTTCTGGAAGGAGCATGGATTCATTACACCAACTAGCACTGTGCCTCGCCCTGCTACTCACTTGGGCCCCTCTGAAGGCACGACAGGCCTTGGGCTGCTCACAGTGATAAGGCAGGGTCTGCAATGGCCAACCAAGGGCAGCTGGGCCCTAATCAGGTGGGGAGCGAGGGAAGCCAGGAGCTCCAGAGGACTGTGGGGAAGTCTGCATCTACCCCCCCGATACACACCCCCATGCTCTCGCACAGCACTTACCCCCGATGGTGCTCTCCTGGTATTCGTGGAACTGACCCTTGACGAAGCGCAGCACCAGACTGGACTTCCCCACCGCGGACTCGCCCAGCAGCACTAGCTTAAACTGACAGATTTTACTAGCTTGGGACTGACCATTCGGCCTGGCAGCTCCTCTGCTGGTCATGGCCTGGATTCCGGTCACAGCCTGTGCCCCAGCGGATCGGAGAACCTTCGTGCCACTGACCAGCTCTTGGCTTGGTTCTGAGCCAAGGAACAGTATCCTAGAGGCTCAACTCTCCTGAAACACAAGAGGGAGAGACGAATTAGCACATGGCACAGATACAACACTACAGAGTTTGAAGGTCTCCGAGTTTTTTGGTCTCGGATGTTAACTCCGTTGGATTTATGGATCAGTAACCGCCTTGCATAACACACACCAGGGTGAGCAAGGAATAGAATCCGGGAGTCTGACATGCCTACTGCACCTACTAGGACACGCTCCCTTTCCTGCCAAGAGCTCCAATTCTCCCATACATTAAGGTAGAGAGATGCCCGAGCCTCACTGGCAGGTAAGCTTTAAAAAAGGAGCAAGCTGACAAGCAGAAATCGGGCCAAGGAGGGAAAGAAAAAGCTGGATCCTTACAACTGAGTGAGTGAGTGAGTCAGCAATCCTAGCAGATGTCTCACTTGCATTCCTGGAGACGTAGCAAACAGCTCCTGGATAGGAACGCGCATTGCGCCATGTGGTACCAAGGGCCAGGGCAGAGCCTCTGACCTGTTCTAGGAAGGGGCAGGAGGATTCAAGAACTCTGTTATGCAGCAACAAGCTCAGGCCCCATTTGCAGCCTGAATGCATCTGTTCTGTTTACTGCAAATGGCCTGAAATTCCACATCTGCTCGTCTCCCCTCCCTGCCCCGGCTCTCTGGGGGCAGGACGGAGGGACTGACCTATTTCATCGCTGCCCTTCTGAAGGGAAATTCCTAAGTGAGGGACAGTCGAGTCAATTTTTGTTTATTTATTTTGAGATCCCCACTCACATGAGCAGTACAGGCACACTGCCACCACACAAGGTGTATGGGTAGACCACACTTCCTGCCCAGTTAACCACCCCGCCAAATTTTAAAGCCTTCCCTGTGAAAAAGCTCAGTCACCAGCTCTTGCAGCAGAGTGAAACTGATACAATCCTGGTCAGTTTCACATAGCCACTACCCATGGCCAAAAGAAGTTCTCCCCCAACCCAGGCAATGGGTGAAAAGACCGTACTGCTGGGAGTTCTCAAGACGACAACGTGGTGAGACAGAAGGCTGACTACACCCAGAGTTGTGCTGGTTTAACTTAAACCAGTCTAACCCCGTTTAGTTAGACCACTGCCAGAGGCTGTGTGAACAACTGACTGCAGTTTATGTGAAGTCAACTAGGAACAGGTTTAAACAAGATTTAAATAAGCCGCTCTGAAACCTGAAGCATCCAAAAGGTGTGCACTAGTTTGGCAAAAGTGGTACGTGTACAGTCAACAACAGAGGATCTTATTTCAAGTGGTGGGTGGAGGGGGGTTAACCAGGTAGGGATATAACTGGCATAGATTTTAATTGAAATAGGACACAATCTGCATCACAGAGGTGTGAACTACAGACTCTTGTTTTGGTTCCAGTTTGTGTGTAGCCAACACCTCGGGTCTGCCAGTGGCTGAGCGTTTATGTCCCTAAGAAGAAAAGGAGGACGTGTGGCACCTTAGAGACTAGGTGCCACAAGTCCTCCTTTTCTTTTTGCGAATACAGACTAACATGGCTGCAACTCTGAAATATGTCCCTAAGGTCTCTCAGGACTTCAGCCACATCTACACTACCCGCCGGATAGTGATCGATCTATCGGGGATCGATTTATCGTGTCTAGTGTAGACGTGATAAATTGATCCCCGATCGCTCTGCCGTCGACTCTGGAACACCCACAGCAAGAGGCGGAAGCGGAGTCGACAGGGAGGGGCGGCCGTCGATCCCGCGCCGCAAGGACGTGAAGTAAGTGATTCTAAGTCGATCTAAGATACGTCGACTTCAGTTACGAGAATAGCGTAGCTGAAGTCGACGTGTCTTAGATCAATCCCCCCCCCCCCCCCGGCAGCGTAGACCAGGCCTTCAGCTCAATCCTTTGTGCAATGCACTAGGAGACTGTGAGAAAGGGTTCCTTCGATCTGATGTGAAATGCATTTTAAGACCTCAAAACACATGCATGCTAGCGATGCTTCTTTATTAGAATCCCCTTAGAAAACAACGGATGCTGACCTGTGTTAATTCAAATAGCTCTACATCTGCATTAGGACATTAGTAACTGCCAAAAAGATATCGGGAGCAATGGAAGAAAACGGCATTAAACTTCAGAGTCTGTTTATTTCAACATTTAACCGATTAAATTGTGAGGCACAGCTTAGCCCTTTATTCCAGTGGATTCTCACCCCCAGCGATGAGTCGGGGGAATTTAGCAAAGCACGTGGTGGTTGGTTTGCCTACCTACTCTCCGAAGCCCATTTCTGGATTCCATAGCCAGCACTGGTGACCTTGGAGCTAAGGGCAGACAGGTTTCTCAAATGCAGGCAACTGGGCCAAGATTTTTCCAGAAGTCCTGACTGTGGCTATCAAATCTGAGACATCTTCAAGAGACCTGGATCAAAGGCTGTGCGCTCAGGTCCCCTTGAGTCCTCTTAAATCAGACACCCAAAAAATCACTAGCCATTTTTCAGTGTCTCAGGCCTTTCCTTCTGAGTTCAAACCCTAAAGGAAGGGCTTCCAGGCCTTGAGGTGAGAGATCGGATCCAAGATTGGTGTGTTATAGGGCAGACCCTGGAGCAAAGATTTGTTAGCATTAACAGGGCCAAGTATACAAGAAAACAAAGGTCATCTGAAGACTTATCAGCGAGCAGCCAGGAAAAGCCTGGCCATTTCCCATTCCCCATCTGCTTTGAGACAAGCAGACTAAAGGCCAAAACCTGACAGGAAATGCTCACTGTAACCGCTGTGATTTGTACAAATAGAATGCTGGACAGCCTAATACTTCCCAGTCCCACCAAGGAAGAGGGACAGTCACCATTTTATTGTTCAAAAAGCAAGAATCCAAGGACAACGGGAAAAGGTTTCAAAGCCCATAATGGCCAAAGCTGTCTGGTAGCAACCCAAGTACTGCACGTCCAGCTTTCCTGGAGCTGAGCTGGCTAAAGACAGGGAAACGCTTCCTTCCGCTTCGAGGACCTTGTTTTGTTAAATATGTGAGAGAGGAATGATTAAGCAATGACCTCGTCAGCATCCTATGAGAGTTTCCTGGGGAGAGTCCTGCATGATTCTGGGGAAGCTGGCACAAGCCAGAGTGTTCCAGTGCTTAGAAACCACTCTCTGCTTTGCGGCACCGGGGCAGAGCTTCAAATTAGGCCAGACACAGATGGGGAGAGTTAGATACAGAGGGAGCAATATGAGGGTTAAGCAACTACAATTAGGGCCAGAGATGAAAGTCCTCAGCGCCTCCCATCGCAAGCCGATCTCTTTCGGAAGTCCGGCCCTTGGAAGAATAAGAATACTGGGCTTCTCCAACTGAAGACATTCCCATTGCTTGTCCCAGAGGGTGAATTGCTGGTCACCCCACCCTCTCTCTCAACCTGCCAATCACTGGATAGTTACAACACTTTGTATGCTGGCTTCAGCAAGTCACAAGAGGCTAAACACAAAGGACATTTCAGAGCAACAGCCAGGATTTGACAACAGCACCACCTCATTGCAAAGCCAGTCACCACAGACCCTTAAAGGTGACCTGCAAAGGGTGGTTTGTTTGGGTTTTTTAAAACAGCTTTGCCTTCGAAGGCTTCCGCAGAAATCAGGAACCCTGTCTGGCCTTCCCTCTATGCTGGAGGTCCGAGCTCTCGCACCTTAATTGTTCAGTCTGAACAAAGGTGTTCTCTCCCCTGAGCAGGTGTTCAGTATTGGGGAGCAGGTGAGAAGATGCTGTAACCATTCTGACAAATCTCTTCTCCGCAACTGCTGCAGCTTCCGCTTCCTGGTGATGTGCCCATTTCATTTGTTCCCCAAGTCACCACAGGCTTCCAGGGGGGGTGGACAGGAAAGTAACAAAGACACTTTTCAGATTCTTCTACAGCATAAAGATGCGGACACAAGCCAAGTTACCCACCTCCTCACTGCAGCTCAGGTCACCTAAGTGCTTAGTAAATTGGTACCAGATAAAATGGTCATCTCTCAACAATTCTCTGCACTCAGACAGGGCCTTCTAAGCCAAGGATCTCAAAGCACTTTACAAACCTAGCTGAATTAAGCCTTCCCATACCCCAGGGAATAGCACCCCCATTTCAGAGAGGAGGAAGGGAAAGCACAGACATGAAGTCCCTTGCCACGGCCATAAAGCGACTCTGGCAGAGCCGTGTGTCAGGCATAAGAACATTCAACCTGCATGCTATTTCGCACAAGAGCTCCTAAGAGCTTCTTCTGTTACTTGGGTTTCCCTCCCACGACAAGACCAAGCTTCTTCATGGTGTTTGAAAGTGAGGTGTGCACACTCGTGCGTAAACACGTCACAAGAGCAGACAAACCAACACAGCTCATCGAGGTTCCCAGAAAAGTCAAATCCTCTTGTACTGCTGGTGTCCAGAGACCAGCGATTGGCATGGAGATGGGACGCTGAATACAAGTGCTACAGCCATTCTTTAGACTCAGCTCTTCGGAGCAGGGACTGTCTACTCTGTGCCCAATTGTGAGGTCCTGTTCTTGGATGGTCCCTAGCCATCGCTGTAACACACATTACTACAATCCCAAGAAAGCTCCGGGAACTCACCCCGAACGCGATCAGAGTAGTTGATCCAGCCATCCACTCATATTCGCTAAACACAGAGCTCCATCGCAACAGAAGCTTCCACCAATATCAAGAATGAATTTAACTCAAAGAAATTAAATCGGAAAAGCCCTCCTCTGAAGCAAGGGGGCTCCTACAGATCAGGGGTTCTCAAACCCTTCCCCCCCCCCCCCCCATGCTATAAAAACCTCCCTGGCCCAGCTGTGCCACCACATCTGTTTTTCTGCATATAAAAACAAGGAGGACAATTGTCTGGAGCCCCACACCAGAAGACACGGCAGAGCTATGTTGCTCAGGCTTCACCCAGGACTGGGGCTGAAGCTGGTGTGGTTCGGGACCCCAGGGTGCAGTCCCACGTGGCAGGACTTTGGCTTTCCGGCCTGGGCCCTAGTGAGTCTAATGCCAGTCATGCTTGGCAGACCCCCTGAAACCTGGTCACACACCCCCAGGGGGCCCCAGACCCCTGGCTGAGAACCACTGCTATAGATTATATAGATACTTTTTTTTAAAAGGCTACTGTCCAAATTTGGCTCTCTTTCATTGACTACCTGAAATAACTAGAATGAGGTATCCGACCCCTAGCAGGTCAAAGCCCTCAGTCCATTAGCTCTTCAGATCTTTCAGTAAATCCGTGTAACCTGCTGTAGCATCCTCTGGACACTTTCAGAGTAATTTTATATCTGTGTTAATATTAAACATCTGTTGGAACCACAATTACCATCCAGAAAGTTTTTTAACCAACCAAAGCAAAACATTTCCAGAAAGCACCCAACAGCTAGACCAGAAATTGAGGACCCCCTTGGAGCCCCATTTTACTCTGCGTCAGTGACATACACATCACAACCCTTAGCTTGCACAAGTTACAATAAAGGTGTTTTAACAGGCAGCTGACAAGCTTCAGCCTGGCAGCCGACAAGTCACGCTGTGCTCAGACATCTCCATTGCCAACATTAGAGATTCAGGAGTCAGTTTGGCTGACCATTTCATTACCCTGAGAAGCAGAGCAGGGCTCAACAGCTGGCTCTGATGCACTGAGCAAGTTCAGGGTGAAAGAACTGGGAAAGAGATCCGCACAGCCCATTCCTTACTGATTCCCTGCCCCCTACTACCGGCACTGAAAGGACGAATACGTGGTGTAGGGAGCTAGCTAGATATCCACCCTTGGATCAGATCATCCCCAGTTTCACTGCACTGACTTCAGTGGGGTTGCGGCAGGGATGAATGCGATCCATTGCAATTCAGTCATTAAGAGTGTTAATAGCAGAACTTTGTTTCAGGGAAGGGCCTGTTCAGGAGATACCCCCAGGAGTTGGAGTTGCAACAGCCTGTCTGGGTTAACTGCTTTCCTGTTGCCAATGTTACTTTTCCTATGTCTTAATCACATACAACATAAGCCACTGCCATCAAAACCACACGCATGGGTTAAATCTGCCATCAGCCCTCTCTCCCCACCCCGCTTTATTACCTAGCCAGACAGCGAAGAGGATGCAACGAACTGGATCCTACCCTGACCACCCCGTATTTGAAAGCCTGAAATGCAGGAGTTACAGATCCAACCCCGGTGCACACGCAAGTAGTGTGGAACCCCATTCCCTTCAGTGGGCATTCTGCCGGGGCAAGGGCTGCAGGATCGGGTTCCTCACAGGAATGAGAAGATGAGAGCATATTACAAGGGAGCCACTGCTCTGGACTCTCTGAGATGTTTTGAGACTCTTTGAGCACTGGACTGGGTTCCCTAGGGAGGTGGTAGAATCTCCTTTCTTAGAGGTTTTTAAGGCCCGGCTTGACAAAGCCCTGGCTGGGATGATTTAATTGCTTTGAGCAGGGGGTTGGACTAGATGACCTGCTCAGGTCCCTTCCAACCCTGATATTCTATGTTCCTGAAGAGCCCTGGTGATGCACTGTCAGATACAGGATAACAGGACCACAGCCTGATACAGCTCCCAGTGAGCTTGTTCCATTTATTAATAAGGTTGCAATGGATCCACCATTTTCCCCATCCAGGTATGAGACCTCTCAACAGGGGCCCAGGCATACCCACTGTTCAGACAAGAGACATTTACCTACACAGCCTTTCTAGTCTTCAAAGTGCTTTACACACTAGTTTATCCTCAGCATCCACAGGAAAAAGAGACAAGTATCCTCCCCTCCAGTTTACTGTTGAGAACTAAGCCCAAGAGCCACTTGCAACAGGTGATGGAGGGTCTTGTCTACATGGGGGTTTGAAACTAAGAGTCCTGTGTCATAGCCGCCATTAAAATGCGGACATTCCTGCCTCTGGTTCTTTCCTCAATACGTATCCTGGATCCTGAACTACGCTGCAGTCCGGCCACCTCTACCCAGCTCGGTTCCAATTACAGTCACCAAACAAAGCTTTAAGAGTCACCCACTGGGATAATTAGCACCTCTGTCTCCAGGGTATTTACGTGTAAAGTCACTCCACACCACTGACCATTAAAGAGGTAATGCTCATTGACTCACAATATTGATATCCGGTGGATCAAGGGCCACCAGTCTTCTTTCTACTAGACAGATTAGGAATATCCTGTACAACAACTGCAGTCACCCAGGAATGCCCTGTTGTCCCCAAATTAATGCGACACTCACACAGAACTTGAGGAGCCGCAGAGACAGGACCCAGCCTCTCCTGCTCCAAAACATACGTCCATTTCAGTTGAGGGGGGAAAAAGTAGAATCTCCCTTAGCAATACAAGGCCTATCTAACACAGGTGAGCAGTTTTGATTCCATCCAGTGGAAGGAAGCGATACATGGATGGAATTAACCAGCACAATATAGCAACTCTGTTAAATTAAAGCTTGTTTTCAGCAGGCATTGGGCGATGTAGTGATCTGGGGAAGGATCAACTAGAATTTTGGAAGACTTAATAAAACTTTGCACCCAGGGCAAGCATTAGCTCTCCAGACACCAGTCGAGCATTTGCCTGGTAAGCTTTCATGGCATTGCTGGAAGACTAAGGGACACCGGGTTTATTAAGCACTCCACAACAAAGCTGTCACTTGTCTCTATGACCCTGCCAGAGTCTGATTATCCTTCGATCGCAACCACTTGTTGTGAGTGTAAAATAAAACAGGGATTTACTGTCAGACACAGGCAGGCAGAAAGAGGGGTGAGCATGTTGCCCGCAGCATGGAAAGCTCTTGTGCTGAGCTTATAGTAAACTTTGGAAATTAGACACACAAGAAGCACCTGGAAGGCAGGGCTCTCCCCCAAGATAGGCCAGGATATTCCCTGCCATGCTCCCCCATGCATCCGAACAGAGGCAATAACCGTCCCACAAGTTGTCTCTAGCAAGAGCATGTATTGATTTAAATACAAGGAGGGACTTGAGAGTTAGCTCTCCTTGCCACACTGGCCTGGCCACTAACATTGCTAAAGGGCTAATAACTACACAGCCATGTTCTAGGCAAGCATGGGGAAGTGATCAGCAGTCACTTGGCAATGTTTAATAGATCCTGACACCCAAAGGAGGTTAAAATTCCCTTCCCCTCTATGTACCCTCCATTTCCCCACTCACACAGTGAAGCTGTGGCAAAACTGGCAGGGGCACCCAGGAGTCCAAGCTCCCAGTCCCTTGCTCTAGCTATTAACAATGCAGCGTCTCTTCCTTTCCCTCCATAAGAAGTTAGGAAAGTTCATATGGGTGCTAGGCCAGTCATCAAACATTAATAAGCAGGGAGGAAAGCGTTGCATATGTGAAGCCACTTAAAGAACACAGAAAATATTTCTGAGATTGAGTTGAAGACTAGGGGAAAATTCAGGGTAGGGTTCGAGAGAGTACAACACAGCTGCGACCCTTAAGGATTTCAGCACTGGGAGGAGTGAACCCGCTTAACCATTGTGAGAGCAAGAGATCTGCTTCCTCCCCTCCATCACGCTTAGGGGAAGTTGTTCACATCACTGCTTTATTACTCTGTAAGCAAGGAGAATGAAAATGGTTGGGCCAATGGCAAGGAATAATGGGACAAGATTAAGGGGAGGCAAGCTCAGCCGGAATGTCAGGAAAAGCTTCTCAAGAGCAGAGATCTGCTAAAGGATGAAATAGTTCTCAGGGTAAGCCCACACTGCAATTTAAGACCAGGGTTTGAACTCAGGCTCAAGGCTAACCCCCCTTCTGTCTACACACAAATGGTGCTAACCCGGGGTCCCAGGATCCCACAGGGGCAGAGGGTCCAAGGCTGAGTCAAGCCCAGACCCAGGGTTCAAGCCCTATTGCTTTGCAGTGTAGATGCAGCCCCGCCCCACTGGACTTGTGCTCTGAGGGTATGTCTACACTGATACTAAAACCCACAGCACTGAGCCTCAAAGCCCAGGTCAGCTGACTCAGTCTCCAGGGCTAAAAACTGCAGTATAGACATTCAGGCTGGAGCTGAGACCATCCTCTCATGCCATGGATATTTTATCAAAATGTAGATGTACCATGGGAGGGCACCAGAAGTATTCCACAATCCCATGGGCTGACTTTCTTTGTCCTCTGGACAGTCAAGTTTTCCCACACTGCACCACAAACAAAGGGCTAGAGCAGCCACACTTTGGGAGGGTGCTAGGAAGTCTGAGATACAGGTGGTTGAACATGGGCCTGCAAGATGAAATGTAGACACTGGAGTCCCAGCATTCTACAGTTCCTAACCTGGAGTTAAAAATGCATGTAGACACTCAAACCTTAGGTTAACAATCCCAGGGTCTGCTAATTCGAGTTCTACTAGCCCTGGACTGACATTGCAGTGTAGACATATCCCCAGAGAGAACTGGTGAAAGCACCATTATTGCAGGAGATTTAAAACTAGACCGGATACAGGAGACAAGACTGTAGGTAGCAATTACACACTAATATAGCGGGGACTGGATGATCTACAAGGCCTCCCCAATCTCTGAACTTCCATGATTCACTTCCTCCTTTCCTTAATTGACATGCAAATAATAAAGTATCCGATTCAACATAGAAAATTTAACACGAGCTGACAGCACTGCGGCCATCCCAGAAGGGAAAAGAACTAACCTAAATACCAAGAGCCCTTGAGGCACTAGTGCCCTGAAAATAAACATTCCAGCACATATTGCATTCTAACGTGCCCATCACTGTAGCCTCTACTTATGTTTGGAGACAGCCATAGGATTCCAGCTGAGAGACTAACCCATATTCCCAGGTAGAGTCTGGCAATCAGCCCCTGGTAGGAACGACCCGTGAGACAAACCTGATAATTGATGGTACACCAGGTTATCCCATCTTCCCAGCTGCCCCTATTTAGAAGGCAGAGTCCCTTTTTGCTCTCTCCAATAAAAGAAATATTTATCACTTTTCCACTTTGTCCCTCTGGGAAGATCTCCTGTTCCAATGCATTTTTAATGGAGTTAAATTGGAAGACAAAGATTAGAAGCACCTCAGGGCTGTGGGAGTCTATCCATGAATTTCTAATATGCCCGCCTTCATACTATCCAGGAGCTAACAACAAGGATTAGTGGAACCACCAGCAATGCCCAGCCAGGAACACGTTGGAGGCTGAGTCGACAGACCAGCCCTAGATGTTAATTATACACTATGTGGTTCCACTTGCACAGGTCTGCTCACAAGAACAGAAACGCAATGAGGTGGCGTTTTCCATCCCCAGGTGTCCCTACTGTTAAGAGGTACAAGCTGCTGGTGTGTTTGGTGGGCTGACCAGGAGGAGAAAGAGGGGCGAGCATCTGTGCTGTATTGTCCCACATTATGGAAAAAACACATTAGTAACATGGGCAGGTGTGAGGACCAAGAATGAACTCAGGCCCCAGCACTGGGGACAGGTGCATTCAGGCCTCGAGCGAAGCGGTGTACAAAGGGGGACGGGGAAACAGAAAGGAGTCTCTGTACCCTCACCTAGGCAGACAGAGCACAGCTGGGGGGGGGAGGGGGAGGGCAGAGCAGGCCCAAAGAGCTTGCTGGGACCTCAAGAACCCCAAATTCTGGGGCAGGGGCGCGGGGTGGCGGGGAGATACACAGCCCCTTTGCCATCCTACAGGAAGACACACCCTGATCTCCCCTCCCCGCAATGGGGCAGTCCTACCAGCTGCCAAGCCCCATCCATCCCACTACCCTGGGCCCCCCGAGTCCTTCGCTACCCCCAGAGAGACCCAAGTCTCCCCCTTCCTTCCAGCCTGCCCAGCCCCTCCCCCCAGGGCAGCCACCCCCAGCCCAGCCCCGGGCTCCGCCCCCTGCCCCCCAGGCTCCGCCCCCTGCCCCCCCCAGGGCTCAGGGTCCCAGACACCAGCCCAGCCCAGCCCAGCCCCCCCCCACGGGCCGGGCCCCCCCGCGCCCAGCCCCCAACCACCCGAGGGCCCCCCCCCCGGGGTCCAGCCCCTCCCAACTCTTCCCCCCGCCCCCTAGGCCCCCGCCCGGGGCCCCGGCCGCTCCCCGGTACCTGAGGCGGCTCCGGCTCCCCCCGTCTCGGCCCCTAAAGTGTCGAACACACAAACAGCTGCTCTCAACCAAACTTGCCGCTGGTGGGCGGGGTTAAGAGGCGGTCGCGCCAATCCGTGCCGGGCACCTGGCGAGCGGACCCGCCCCTGCCAGCCGTCTCGCCCAATTGCCGCTCCGGAAAACGCATCGCCGGGCCCCCCAATTCGATTCACCAATAAGAGCTCAGAAGTGGCCGGACGGGCGCAAAATTTGGCCAATGACAACTGGGACAGCATGGGAGTAACAGACCAATAAAATGGAAAAACGTCATGATAGGGTGGATCTTATGTTAACTGACGGACTCTGAAGCCAATGAAACAGCAGTTGTTCCGGGGGCTGCAGCAACAACAAATAAGGTGACCTAAAAGGGCGGGACCCTCGAGCTCCGCTGTCCAATCAGAATCAGGAATTCTGTCCCCTCTTTCCAATCACAGGGCAGACAGCCTCCAGCTTTACCAATCTGAGACCAGAACGCGATGATTGACAAGCGGCCGAAGGCGTCTCACCCTCCCTATTCTGTCCAAGCAAAGGACGTCCCGCCTCCCCGCTGGCCAATCAGAGACGGGCCGGGGAATAATTGGCAGGGTGGGGCTGAGAAGGGAGGTGTGAGCACGGAGGCCTCTGGGAATCTGACCTTTGACCTTGTCATGAACCTCTGCCCAATTAGCTTAATTGAGCTAAAAATAGACGATGGTTCAGGGCCCAGAGAGCAGGGGGCGGGGCCAGGTACCAGGAGCCCGAGGGGGCCAGGGAGGATGGAGCCCAGGGGGTTGGGCCCAGGGACAGGGGAGGGGCCTGAGGTGTGGGGCCCAGATAAGGGAGGGGCCTAAGATTAGGGGAGGGGCCTGAGGCCATGGTAGCCCAGGCAGGTAGCCCGGGGTGAGGGACTGCGGGGTCTAGGCACCAGGAGCCCAGGGGTCCGACGACCCAGGGCAGGGCCTAGGTTCAGGCACCAAGGGCTGGGATAGGGCAGGGGCCAAGTGGCCAGCAGCCAGCCAGGCCCGAGGGGGCACGTTGCCCCTGTGGGGCACCGGGCCCTGTCCAGACACGAGGCTAACAGGGTGTTGCTGTGACCCAGGAAAGGGCCTGAGCCTGTCTTGCCAGCCCCCTGCTTATGGATATTACCAGAGTTGCAGGCCCGGGTCAGCAGCTGCATAAACACCAAAAAGCTAGCCCCTGCCTCCAAGAGCTCACAACCCTTCAGCAAAAATGGCAGCTGCTATTCCAGAAAGGTTGCAAAAGGAAGGAGGGTCGTAGGTGGGGACTGAGGGGCATCCATAGGGGTGGGTAGGGAGCCCAGGGCTGGCATAGCAGGGGGCCTGCCCCTTGTAACATTGCCAGAGCTAATGGGAGCTTCGTCCAACATCCGTACACCTACTGTAAGGCAGAGTTGTTAGACTATTGCCCTCAGCACTAAAATCACTCCGCTTTTTAAAAAGGAAAAACAATTGACAAGGCTGCAGGGAAGAACTTTCACTTTCACAGATAAACTTAATGGACCCTAGTTCAGCTGTGCATGTCACTGGTACTATTCTGCTTATGCTCTGTCAGCTGTTATCTCTCATCTTGCATTGTAAACTCTTTGGGGCAGGGGCTGTCTGCAGCACCGAGCACAATGGGGGCCTGGCCCATGACGAGGAGCTCTTAAGCGCAGAGCCTCTAAGGTATTGGAATGGCTAACTCCCATTGAAATCGGTGCCTATTGCCCACTTAAATACCTTTGTGGACGTGGGCCTGGGTGACTGGCCCAAGGTCTGTAGCAGAGCTGAGAATAGAACCTGTTTCTAAGTGACCTACCCACTGGACAGGACTTCCTCTCTCATCTAATAGAAGATATTTTCCTCTGTAGCTATCCCCTTTGGAGAAAAAAAACAAAAACACATTCATGACTCAAGTTAAAACTAAGAATATTTTTAATGATTTATAAACCAACCCCATAATATTTTTAACATTTGGTAAGAAACAACAGTCTACAAAGAATCAAGGACGACAAATATATTCTAGGGTTTGATTTTTAAAAATATTCACTTACAAAAACTCCACGGTGCTTGTCTAACAAACTTTATACAAATCCAGAGCTCTGCTTTAAAACTAACATGGCCTTATAAATATTTCCCTATTTGGTCCAGTCCAAAAAAATATATATTCATGCTCACAGATATTGTGTCACTATAGCTATTAACCCCATCTGCATCTCTCCTTCCCTCTGTTTTCATCACAAATTGGCAGCAGCATTGTTTTGGGGGAATGTCTGAGGCTCAGCTTCCCCTCCCTCCTCAAACTGGTTTCCATCAGGCACTTTATGTTGCTGTCCTAACCTTACATTTTTCTTTAGGCAACTGAGTTGAGAAAAAAAGCTAGTCCGCTGTGGAAGGACATGAGACCCAACCCTTCTGCTCTAAAGAAACTCAAGATACAAGAGATCAAAATAGCTGTGATAAGAACAGAACCATTCCGACTTTTAACCCTCACCTGGAAAAGGCCCATGTGGCTTATGAGCTAAATTCACAGCTTCCCTTAATGATCATTCCTCTCCTTGAATATTAATTTGTACCTCAAATACTTTTGTAAACAACCCTTAAATATAAAATGCTTTACTATAAAATACACTAAGTCTGTGTTTAAATATTCTATTCATCTATTGTCAACTGTTCAATTTTGGTTTAGATGTGGATTTCCCCCCTCCCATCCCTTCTTTAAGCAGGCCCCAAGAGTCTGGAGGTGGGCAGGTGACAGCAGCCCACCGTCCACACCATGGGATGTTCCAGACTTTTACAAATGGGGCTGTTTGTAGGGAAACAGTACCAGCTCATCTGAAACTGATCATGTTATTCTGGTGGAGAGCTGCCCCTAGCAGTAGCTGCTACCTCAGTGATCTCAATCGTAGCCTTCCAATCTATCCAAACACCCCATCTGCACTGCACTTAAAAGGAAGCAGCTGCTGAGGGCTAGGTGATGGGGGATACTTTCGAACAGGGTGTCACCCTTCCCCACCCTCCAGGACAATCTAAGTGGACAACTACTCCAACAGAGACTCAGTAGCACCCCCTAACGCCTTGAGCTGCCCCCGCTCCCCTAGAGAACGCGGCTGGGGAAGCCCACAGGAAAGGAGGGAGAATTAAAACAGGTGCACATGCCCGTTTCACAGGCCAGACTCTCAGCTAGTGTAAATAAGCAGCGCTCTGCTGAAGGCAGTGGAGATATGCTGTCCACACCCGCTGGGGATCTGGCCCCAGGTGCCAGAGCCAACCTTTCCACGAGCTGAAGCGCGTCTGGCATGGGAAGACCTAAGCCAAACGAAAAGTGACAAGGAGTCCCACCCCCGCTGGGAGACAGCCCTCCAGAGCGTGTGGGGAACAGCCCGGCTGGAGGAGGGCACCAGCTCTAGTGAGGTGTATGTCAGATTCTGGGATCAGATCTGTACCTGGCATAAACTGCCATAGCACCATTGACAAATCAGTGGAACCACCCTGATCGAGGCCCACCGAGGATCTGTCCCCTTGCATCGCACTTGGCCATAGGCAGCACCACAGAACGAGCGGCCAACGATGCGGCGGGGGCAGAATCTGTCGGAGGAGACTGCAACACTGTCAGGCCAGGGGCTCCTTTCGGGGACAAAGCCCTTTGCTTTCAAAGCCCTTTGCTTTCAAAGCCCTTCAGGGAGCAGAGAATAGGGGGGCGTCTTGCAGGGGGGCCACGAGAAGAGCCGGCTGCAACAATCACTTTCAGCTGCTGGGTTCCCGTTCCACCATGCTGTGCAGGGTGAAGCCTTTAGAGCAAACCCCCTCCTGTGGGTGCAGATTCTCCCTGGAGCGGATGAGGAACCTGCTTCCCTGCAGAAGCTACGTGCATCAGGTCGCACCTGGTGAGATGTTCCCGCAGGGGGGCAGAATGCCAGCGTAGGACATGCGAGGGTCTTGGGCCCTGTCGGTCAAAACGCTTCTGCCCATGGGACACTAAGGTGGGGGGGATGCTAAGTGAGCAGAGTCCCTGATTAGGGTCAGATCCTACCAGGGGAGCTGAGTGGGCCCAACACGCTGCAGGATCAGCCCTTACAACACATGTTGCCTGAGCGGTTGGGGACGTGTGCCACTCCTGTGGGCCCCCCCCCCAATGCAAAGAGCCGCTGGGGATTCGGGCAGCCAATCTGCAGGGTGCAATTTGCAGCAGGAACAGGAGTGGCCAGGAACACCAGCTGCAGTTCAAGTCTCTAGTGCAGCAGACTCCAGGGTGCTGGACGAGAAGCAGGCGGCAGGTGGGTGAGCGAGTTCACCGGGGCCAGCTGAGCGTATCCAGTTTGAACCAATCTCGATGGTAGGAGGGGATGGTTCCCCAGCCAGAACCTCCCTGCCTTCCACCCATCAAGGAGGCATGGGGGCTCCAGGAGGGCTCATCCTGTGTTGGAGCAGGAATTCGGGGGGCTCCGGAGGATGTGAGACCTCACTGAAGAGTCTCAGATGGGGGCATGCCGAGGGAGGTGAAAGGAGAAGGGGCTCAACCAGGGCGGCTGGTGAGGGATGCTCCCAGCTGCAGCGAGCAAGGTCCCATTGCTGGTGCTGGAATCCAAGCCCTCCAGGGAGGGTCAAAGCCACAGACTAGGAGCTCCAGCCAGGGCAATGGGGGCTGGGCTGCCACCCTCTCCGTTCGGGAGGCTAAGTGCAAGTCCGCTGGGGCGGGATGAGTCACAGGACCCCCAGGGCAGGTCCAGCCCCAGGAGACAGATCCAGATACAGGCATAGGCCAGACAGAGCCAGAGTGGGGGCAGCAGAGTCCTGGCTGGGCTGGCCCCCTCCCCGAAACCACTTCACAAGCGCAGGTGAGGGACGGCCTTGGTGACGTCCCGGAAGAAGGGGTGGTTCAGTGCTGACTTGGCTGAAATCCGCTTGTTGGGGTCGTAGTGCAGCATTTGCTGGGTAGGAGAGGGGTGGGTGGTTATTGTGGGTGGGGGGAACTGAGTGGGGGATGGGTCTGGCGGTAACCCAGTCATTCCCATGGCAACTTTCATCATGAAGCACCAAGGTGGGTCACACCCAAGGCCGTAGCGCAGCTGTCTCTGGGGTGGAACGTGGTCGTTGTTCCACCACCACGGACAGGGAATGAGATGGAATCTCAAACCCCGGCAACATCTCCAGGGGGAATTTAGGG
Source organism: Natator depressus (assembly GCF_965152275.1). Taxonomy (NCBI): domain Eukaryota; kingdom Metazoa; phylum Chordata; order Testudines; family Cheloniidae; genus Natator; species Natator depressus. The sequence goes on along the minus strand of NC_134253.1, from coordinate 2,149,220 downwards.
AGACGACGTGATGGACTCTGGTCCGGATGCCAGGGCTAACACCTCTCGCAGCAGGAGGGCTTAGCGGTTACAGCAGAGGACTCCTGGGTTCTAGTTCCAGCTCTGGGACAGGAGCAGCTACAGCATGGGGACCTGGGGTCTATTCCTGGTTCTGCCACTGATTGCATGGCCAGGACAAGTCACTTCCCCCCTGTGTCTCAGGCTGCCCCATTGTGTGGGGGGGGGGGCGGGGGGGGAACGGGACAGACACACGACACAGTGGGGGAGGCTGCTTGCTGTCCATGTAGCACCAGTGGAGGGCTAAGAAGCTTGGCTACGGCTGCATGGCAAGCGGCTTCCAGTCCCCAGATCCAGCCCTGCACTCTCCCAAGAAACCTTGTTCCTCTCCCCCCGCTGCCCCCAAGGTACTGGGTCAATCCTGGAGCCACCCCAGCTACTCACAGCCAAGAGCTTCCTCCCCTCCTCGTCCAGAGGGGGCACCACCTTGCTGAAGTCCTGTCTGGCCCATTTGGGGAAGCTGGGCTTGTAATCGGGCATGGAAGTGACCCCTGGCCACACAGCCTCGTCCGGGGTGCCCAGCGTCCGGAAGATGCGGAAGAGCTGGTCAATTTCCGAGTCTCCAGGGAACAGGGCTCGCCTGGTGATCTGGACAGCAGGAGAGGGGTCAAGCGAGGTCCCAGCACAGCCCCACCTCCCAGTGGCTCAAAGCTACGAGAGGGGCTTTCCCACCCTCCTCTCTCCCCAAGGGAGGGATCTGAGGGCCAGGGATGCTTTGGCCACACACCAATTACTGAGTTCAGCACAGGGGGAAGTTAATGGCCTGCGTGGACCATTTCACGCTCCCCTCTGGCCTTAAACCCTACGAATCGTCCCCTCGCTCTACAGCCTCGTGACTGACCCCCCCACTGCAGCAAAGCCTCTACCCAGCGGGGGTGGGGGTGACCTGGGCACGAAGGTTTATGGCCAGCTGGCTCCCATGGGAAACAGCCCGCTCTGTGGTCGGCTCCCCACTAGCCCACCCCATGATGCAGACGCCGGCCCACGTGTTCCACATGACACACCTCTTTGTACCCCCGCTGCCAGCACAACCCCTTCCCCCAGGGTGGGGGAAATGCCGGGCAGGGCACCCCCCGAGAACGCAACAGAGCCCTTTTATTTCCCGCTTCCCGTTCGGCAGGTCAGCACCCCTCTCCGGGGACGGGGCGACGTCACTGAGCGCATCCGAGCGCTGCCCCCGGGCAGAGGAAGAGAGGCAGAGGCTGCTCATCTGACACCATCAGCAGCTCTGGCAGCGTGCGTGGGGTGGGGGGGCCTTGATCAGAGCCGGCCAGGCTGGGATCTGCCCCATAGCACTCTCAATGCAGCCTCTCACGCCTGGGGGGAAACTAACATCAGGCCAGACAGCGAAACCTGCTGCCCCCGCTGGGCCCGCTGGCGGCTGGGTGCAAGCGGCAGGACAGTGCAACTAACTCATGCTCCTTCCCCCAGCATGTGACAGGACGAGCTAGGAACAGAGAGGAGCAGGGTGAAGCCCCCCCCATCTCACAGACACACACGACTTTCAGCAGGGGCAGGATCAGGCCCCCAGCATGGGGGTTGTGCTCGTTTCGCTCCCCCCACTGCACGGGGCACACGTGGCCCTTCCCTGACTCCAGGACGAGAAAAACCACGTGCCAGGGGGCGGGGGGGCACGTACCATCTCAGCAAAGATGCAGCCCAGGCTCCAGATATCCACAGCCGTCGAGTAGTACTTGCAGCCAAGCAAGATTTCGGGGGCCCGGTACCAGAGAGTCACCACCTGGCGAAGTGGGGTGTGTGGGGGGAATCCTTGTTAATCATGACAGGGACGTCTCTCACCCTTTCCGCTCCAAGGACCCCAGAGAGCTTTACACACCATAGGCCCCCTGGGAAACGTCGTAATCCCCATTTTGAAGAAGGGGAAACTGAGGCACAAAAAGGGAAACTCACCCAAGGGGAGACAGCAAATTTTGGGGGGAGCTGAGAATAGAACCCAGGAGTCCGAGCTCCCGGCCTTGTGGGGGTGACCGTTACACACTCCTCTCCCTAGTAGGACTCTGGCCCAGGAATCGAGCAGTAGGGCGGTGTGACGCCCTGGATCCGGTAGCCTGGAGTAGGCACAGGGGACGCAGCCGGATCTCTCCCACCCGCTAGGGGCTGGTGGTGGCATGACAGCCTTGGAGGAGTCCGCAGGAGGATGGGTGCCAGGTTCAGCCCTTACAAGGAGGTTAAGCAATGGAGTAGCCTACATGGGCCAGTCCTGTCACTTCCGCACTGCAGGGGGCGGGATCAGCTGGCCATGCTCAGCTGGAGCCGGGGGTCCTGGTGCAGGGAGGACAGGGATACTCAGCCCGTCAGCGGGCACCTACCCGGGTGAGGTGGCCCCATCTCACTGCCTAGCCCCTGGATCCCACCTCCCAGCAGAGTCCCAGCAGGAGCCAGACAGCTGGAGGAGGGGGGAGCCCGGCCCGGACGCACCTCGTGGGTGTAGGTTCGCACCGGCACACCGAATGCCCGTGCCAGCCCAAAGTCCGCCAGCTTGATGGCTCCCTCGGCATTGATGAGCAGGTTCTGGGGCTTGAGGTCGCGGTGCAGCACCCGGTGGGAATGGCAGAAGGCCAGGCCCTGCAGCAGCTGGAACAGGTAACTCTGCAGCGGGGGCAGACAGGCCTGGGGTCAGAGGGGACCTCAGCTCGCAGGTCAGGTCAGGGGAGGAGAGGACGCCAGGGAAGGGGCTGAGCAGCACACTGGCCGGCCCGTTACCTTGATGAGGGGCAGAGGGATGCCGCTGATGGAGGACGAGTCCATGAACTTCTTCAGGTCCTGGTGCAGGAACTCGAAGACCAGGTAGAGCTTGTTCTCCGTGTGGATCACGTCCAGCAGCCTGAGAGCGCAGGGAGAGGAACGAGGAGACGTCACCGCTCCTGCCCCGGAGAGGCCCTTGCAGGAGGGGTGGGGGCGTTCGCTCACCGTGTCCCAGGCCCGGCTTGGCCTCTACCGAGGCTGCCAGCGATGGCAGCGGGCAGCACCCTGCGTGACAAGCTTGTGGGGGACACATCCCGCTGGGGAGCCGGGCCCAGACCAACCACGATGGGGGCCACAGCTCTGGGTCCCCACCGGCCCCAGGGGATCAGGGGCTCTGGATCCCAGTAGCTCGGCGACCGTGCGGTGCCACCCAGCAGGGACTTCATTAACTCACTCCGCCCCCCCCCCCCCACTTACTTGACGATGTTGGAGTGGTTCAGCTCCTTGAGCAGGGAGATCTCCCGGATGGCGGTGCTGGGGACGCCCTCCGTCTCTCTGCAGGGGGAGGGACGTCATGGGGAGCCTGGAGACACGCAGGAGGTCTGGGGCTCCATTCAACCCCAGCCCAACAATAGTGCTTTGGTGTCACCAATATCACTTCTGCCAGGCGGCCTAAGAACTCCAGCCCCCCCAGCCCAGCGCCCCCCAGCCCAGCCCACACAGGCTCCAGCCTAGTGCAGCAGCAGCAAGCCTAAAACCCTTTGCATGGATGCACCACCATGGAAATGCAGCCCCCTCCCCGCACCCCTAACCCAAGGGCTCTCCTGGCTTCTCCACCAGCTGAACGGTCCAGGACGGACCCAGCCCACCTAGGATGCACCTCGCCCCCGGCATTCATGCCAAGTGCCAGCCCCCCCCCCGGGCACCCCAGCCCCAGAGGGAGGAACCTGGCGCAGCCCCCCGGAAGCCAGCCCAGCCTCGGACCCCTTCTCTGCCGGAGCTGCGGCCCCAAGGTGCAACACGCCGCGCCCCCGGGGGTGGGCTCCTGCAGAAGCCCCCCCCTCGAGGCGAGGAGTCTGCCCGGCCCAGTCTCCTCGTGCCCCCCAACAAAGAGACACAGCCCCCGCTGCCCCCCCAAACCTCGAGCTACAGGAGGGGCCCCACAGCCGGAGACGGGGGGGCCCCGGGGGGGGGACTCACGTATCCAGGCGGATTTTCTTCAGCGCCACCACCTCGCCGGTGACTTTGTTCTTGGCCTTGTAGACCACCCCGTAGGTGCCCTCGCCGATCTTCTCCACCTTCTGGAAGTTCTCCATGGGGCCCGGCGGCCGGGGCCGGGCCCGGCGGCCGCCCGCCCCGGGGAGGGCTCCAGGGGTGGGAGCCGGGGCTCGGGCCCGGGGATCGCGGCCCCTGGGGCGGCGGCGGCGGCGGCGGCCCGGACAGAACGTTCCGCACCCCCCGGCGGTTACAAACGCCCCCAACTGGCAACAATGTAGCGCCGCCCCCCGCCCGGCTGCTTCCCGCGTTCCACTCGCCCCGCCCACCCCGCCGCGCCATTGGCTGGCGCCTGGGAGGGGGACGTGGGGAGCGACGCGGGAGGCTCCTTAAAGGGGCAGGCGCCGAGGAAGCGGCTGCGCTCTCCCGCCCGGTCTAGGGTGGCGGGGTGGGCCAGACCCGGAGCTGCGCCTAAATCCTAGGTGACCCCCCCGCTGGATGACCCCACGCCAGTCCAATGGCTGCTCCCCAGCTATGTTTATTCGTGGGGTGATTTCCCCAGACCCCCCCAGGATTCCTTGAGCCCCCTCCTGAGCTGTGACTGATGGGGGGCGGCCCAGGGTCCCCCTCCCTAAGGAGACCCCCCTCTCCCGTGGTTTAACTCCAAGTGCTCCCCCATCCCAGGGGGCTGCTCCCCTCTCTTCCCCCCCCCCCGCCTAGGTTCCACCTGGCAGAAGATGAAGGGGGATTCCCAGTGTTAAGACTGTGATCAGTTCCGTTCTTATTTCTCATGACATGTGCCCCGCCGCTCGGGACCCTGTTTGTACCCAGCCTCGGAGGCCCTGAGGACCTCGCTCACAACCAGGACTCAAACTGGGCTTCTGGCTTCCATTCCAAAAATTAAACCACGCCCGAGGCCCAGCTCCAGAAAAGTACCGAGGCTCCAAACTTCCCTCGAGGATCTGGGCCTAAGGCCTCCTCCACTCGGGGGATGTCAGACCTAGCAGCCGAAAGCAGCCAGCCAAACGCGCGCCCCCCTCGCGCCCAGGGGATTCGTGCACCCTGAGCTGCGCCCAGCTCTGGCCATTCCGAGCAGGGGCGGCACATCCAAACTGTGCAGCTGATCAACGAGAAGGTCCGGCCGGCGACTTGAGCACGGCCTAGAAGCACCTGCTCGGAGCTCTTTAATCCGGCAGACAAAAGAGCTGGCAGTGGAAGGCAGCCGAGTTCCTGCTGAACTGGTTTTGTTCTGCGCGTCGCCATTTCGGGTGGCGAGCTCGTGTGTGGCGTGGCTGGGAGGGAGTGCGGCCATGCGCTTTGCTTGCTGCCCATCGGGGCTCAGCTCGGGAACGCGGAGCCAGGGGGGCTGCTTTTGTGCTGCAGGTTTATTGTTTGAATCGGCTCCTTCCTTTCCGCTCTCTCGCATTTCCCGGAGCCGGGGGTCTCCTCCCCAAAGGGATCCAGCTCTAACAGTTGTACGTGTGTCTCGGATAGCGGTGGCTGGTCTGTTCTGAAAGCCCAGGTCCATACAGAGTCTGACATCCCCTGGGGACGTGCTTTGGGGCATCCTTCCACCGCCAGGGGACAAAGTCTCCACAGCGCTTGTGTGTCAGAGTCACGTCACAGATGGCCATTGGTAACGATTTCATTGCTAGCCAAAGCCTGTCGGAAGGGAGCGGGAGGATCACAGTAGGGGGATCTGTACCATCGACTGTCAGCAATGTCTCATTTTGGAGCTGCAAATCGGTAGCAGGTGGGAGAGGACCGCTCCTCTGGGTGACGTGGGCCAGGCCCTTCCTTGCCGTGCGCCTCACTTTCACCATCAGATGTGCGCAGATTAAAAGGCTAGAACTGCACAAGATAAAAACTCACTCTGCTTTGGGCTTCCCTGAGGCTTGTCTCTGAAGATCTCAAAACACTTCACCCAATATTAGTGACTTGAGCTTCACAATCCTCCTAAGAGGTAGATGTAAGCTCTCCAGGGACAGGCTGGTATTTTGCAGTGGGTACGTACCGCACCTAGCGCAACAGTTCATGACTGCACCCCAGGCATTACTGCAATGCACATAATAAAAAGACCCATTTTAAGGTGGAAAGACTGAGATGCAGAAGCGTTAAGTGATTTGTCTCCTGTCTCACAGTGGTAAAACTGGGCTTAGGCTGACCTCACTTTCAGAGGTGGGAATAGAACCCAGGAGTCCTGATGCACAAGCCTGTGCTCTAACCACTAGACCATACTCCACCCACAATCTGGCTGATGCTTAGAATAAATAAAATCCATTCACTTTGAATCTGGTCAAACCAAATCTCTGCTACAAGAATAAGTGACCAATGAGCTAATGGAATGTGACCTGAGTTCTTCCAAATATTAAACTTTATGTAGTTCTGTGAAGGGGGCTGTGACATTCCCCACGGTACAATCTGGACTGATGGACAGCTGTGTCCCCTCAACTTTTGAATCTGGAGTGCCTTTTACACTGTGTCGCAGTGAGAACAACCACTCCTGGTCTGTTCACAAAGCCCCTAGCGTGCCAAATCACTGCCAGCTGAATATATCAATGCTTACATTGCAGCGTGACGCCAGCAAATTGCCAGTCCCAGACTTGTCCCCAGAAATGTGCATCTTGTTCTGCCCAGCTCTCTCCTTGTGTGCAGCGCAAGCTCATAGAAAGTCCATCATTACATTAATAGCAAATGCTACGCACACCCCCTGTTAGCTTAAAGGGAGGTTCCGAAACACTTCAGTCCAAACACACTGACTTAGATAAACAAGAAAGCACATCTATTAACCACAGAGAGAGAGATTTTAAGTGATTACAAGGAATGAGTCATAAAAGCCAGAATTGGTTACAAAGAAATAAAAGGTAAAACGCAAACTAATACCCAACTTAACGAGCGACGTGAACTTAAAGTAAATGGATTTCTCTCACCACATGCTCACAGCAGTCTGGCTGGATTCCTTTGGCCAGGACCCCTCCCCAGTCCACCGATGCTTCCTTTGTCTTTCAAACGTTGTTGAAGCCGTGAGTAGAGATGAGGGGAGAGACGTGCTTTGGGGGCTCTGTTCCTCATTTTTATATCTTTTCCTCTTCTTTGAGAATCATCTCCAACTGGGGTTCAGGCAACAGCAAGTCTGGTCTTTGCCAAGATGTAAATTTCTCACTGACATCCTTCTTCCTGCCAAAGAACGGCTGCTTAATCAGGTGATAGTCCAGTTGATTTTGTTGACACCTGGCTGAGGCATCAATTTGCCTTTTTGTCTCTAAGGAACTTGTTTGGGCTACTTCCCCAGATTTGAAATATGCTTTAGTAACATCATACAGTGGAAGCGTATAACTTTACACACAATGTTGTCACACCTATTTTACCAGGACAATAATGATCAGTGAATTATGAGTTTTCAAATGCTACCTCACAAGGCATACTTTGTACAAAATTTATCACAGTCTTGTAAAAGTGGTGAACACAGGAACACAGTCTGTCACAGGGGAAACTTGGGCCATGGGTTTATTAAACAGGATTTTGCTGCTATGTCTGGTGTTTGGGGGAGGAGTTACACATTTTCTTAGCAGGATAATATCCTGAACACAGAGGCTCAGATCTGCAAAGGTATTTAGGCACATAATTCCCATTAAAATCAATGGGAGCTCGGCTTCTAAGTACCTCTGATGATCTAGATCATATTCAATAACCATTGTGAATTATCTCTCCCAATTTGTTCCTTTTATTAAAGGGACACACATGTTACTCATACCTTTTGCACAGCACACAATTAACGTGTGGAACTCACTGCTACAAGGTCTTGCCAAGGCCGAGAGCTTACCAGGGTTCAGAACAGGATTTGACATGTATTCTGCTGCCCTTTTTGCTGAGCAGTAGCAGATTTTGGGGCCTGCCAGGTCAGTTTCCTGTCTAGAGCAGAAATGGGTGATACCATCAGGTATTTCCTTAGTGTGACTTGTTTGCTTACAACAGGTACAAAGTTCCTGTTCCCTTGAATGGAGGTTGGAGCAGACCAAGGCTTCCTATCCAGATATCTGGGCTACAGCACCACTGCCCAGTTCCCCAGATGCAGCTCTCTCCTGTGCCTCACTTCAGGGACCTGCCGAAAATCCCACAGCAGCTTGATTCCACTCCCTAGTCCCAAACTCCTCCTGTGGGTCCATTCGCCACCCCCAGCTCCCTGCAGGGCTGGCAGCTCTGATGCTGATGCTGTGTATGGGAGGAACACAGGCTAGTCAGTTTCATGTTGGTCAGTTTCCGGCTCTCCCCAGGCTGTGGTGGTTGGGTGCGAACAGGGCCAGGGGAAGGTTTATGGCCAGGCAAAGTGCCATCATAACTGCAATGTAACGAGTCCCAGCAATAGTTCTATTCAGGGTCGGTTCTCAACCAAATTAGTAAATTGGGGTCCCTCAAATTACCTGCCCTTGTTCTACTAACTGGCAGTTCCGGTTTCCCTTGCTTGGCCTAGAGCTCACCCCACGGACCGGGGTGATCAGACGTGTCTTTCCTTTATGTTCACAAGCTGAGCACTCTGGAGTCGCGCTGGTTTAATGGCAATTGATTTGAGAATGGATTAGTGACACCAAACACCCCCCATCCCCGTATGCACCCTCGTCTAGCAATTTACAACTGGATCTATCAGTTTAGCTTGCGTCTACAAGCACAGACACACTAAACCACTATAAGCTGGGTTTAAAGCCATTTTTAAGTGTCCACAGATAAAATTGCATCGCTTTAATTAGAGTGGCTTTAAATCACACCTTAAATTAAACAGGTGACGCGCTGTATGTTGGCCAGATCTAAGTCACTAGTGTTATAGGACTTACCACTGGAACGCAAGTGCCTGGCTTCAGTATCCTGTAGCAAGTATCAGCGGGGTAGCCGCATTAGTCTGTATCCACAAAAACAACGAGGAATCCGGTGGCACCTTAAAGACTAACAGATTTATTTGGTCATAAACTTTCATGGGTAAAACCCCACTTCTTCAGATGCACGGAGTGGAAATTACAGCTGCAGACATAAATATACTGGCACATGAAGAGACGGGAGTGACCTCCCAAGCGGAGAACCAGTGTTGACAGGGCCAATTCGATCAGGTCTACTCCCAATAATAGATGTCAATTCCAGGAGAGGCAAAGCTGCTTTTGTAATGAGCCAGCCTCTCCCAGTCCCTATTCAAGCCCAAATTAATGGTGTTAAATTTGCAAATGTATTTTAGTTCTGCAGTTTCTCTTTGCAGTCTGTTTCTGAAGGTTTTTTGTTCAAGTTTAGCTACTTTCAAATCTGTTATCGAATGGCCAGGGAGATTGGCTGGCTCCCACTGGCTTTTGTAAGTTACTATTCCTGATGTCCGATTTGTGTCCATTTATTCTTTTACGTAGGGACTGTCCAGTCTGGCCAATGTCCATGGCAGAGGGGCATTGCTGGCACAGGATGGCATATATCACATTAGTAGATGTGCAGGTGAACGAGCCCCTGAGGGTGTGGCTGATGTGGCTGGGTTCTCTGATGGTGTCACTAGAGTAGATATGGGGACAGAGTTGGCAACGGGGTTTGTTACAGGGACTGGTTCCTGGGTTAGTGTTTCTGTGGTGTGGTGAGTATTCGCTTCAGGTTGGGGGCTGTCTGTAAGCGAGGACTGGCCTGTCTCCCAAGGTCTGGGAGAGTGAGGGATCGTTTTCCAGGATAGGTTGTAGATCGTTGATAATGCGCTGGAGAGGCGTTAGGTGGGGGCTGTACGTGATGGCCAGTGGTGTTCTGTTATTTTCCTCGTTGGGCCTGTCCTGTAGTAGGAGATTTCTGGGTACCCATCTCGCTCTGTCAATCTGTTTCCTCAGACAGAGCGAGACGGGTACCTGCCCCTCTGCCATGTACGTTGGCCAAACTGGGCAGTCCCTACATCAACCTGGGTTCTCCACTTGTGAGGTCACTCCCATCTCTTCATGTGCCAGTATAGTTATGTCTGCAGCTGTAATTTTCACTCCATGCATCTGAAGAAGTGGGGTTTTACCCACAAAAGCTTATGCTCAAATAAATCTGTTAGTCTTTAAGGTGCCACCGGACTCCTTGTTGTTATCCTGTAGCAGTGAGTTCCACCCGCTAATTCTCTGTGTGTGTGTGTGTGATGTTTCTGTTGATCAGTTTTCAATGCACTGCCCGTCTCCTCGCTCCTGTATCGGGGAGAGGGTGAATAGAAGCAGCTGGACGCCATGAGCTAAGTGGAATCTGCCTTGCTCAGCATTGGAGTGACTTGTAATTTCACCCCGAGACCCTGTAGTGAAGTTGCATCACGGGTTACTCGTCCCTCCTGTGATCATTAGAGACGCTTTCTTCTCGGAGCGGAAACCCGGCTCTGTTCTTCTCCCCGTGAAATTCCAGGCTCTGTCTGGAGGCAAAACTAGTGAGGCCCCATTGTGCTAGAAACACGAACTTCTGACTGGATCTCACCCACACGCCCCACTGCTGGTTGGGGGGGGGGATGAGATTTTCATGAGGTTGGGCAAGGGGCGGGGCTATGCAAATGAGGGCACCTTCTTATACAGGGCGGCTAGGGTGCTTCGCCTCTCTGCCGTCGAGGGGGTCCAGGAACGCGGGGGGCAGGTGCGAAGGACAGGCTGGGAGATGCAGACCAGCTGGTACTTGGTGGCTGCCTGGGCCCTTCTGGCTGCGACTGCAGCTCAACGCAGTGAGTAGGGGCCCGGTCCTTGGGGTTAGCAAAGGGCCTGGAGGCGGGATCTGTAGGGCCCCATCTGACCCAACCCCGGCCAAGGCAGGATCAATCCCTGTCACGCCTTGTTCCCGACTCCAAAACACTGGAGCTGGTACCCATAAAACCCCAGAATCTCCATCTGCCTCAAGGAGTGTGTGTGTGGGGGATTCTCTGATACCCTTGGGGGTCAATGTGGACATTTACCTGCCATGTCCTAGATCAGGGGGTCACACTGGGCATCCCAAACTTAGTGACACCCCCTCTCCCCTTCCCAGATTGCTGTGTGGGGAGGATGGTCCCAGCTGAATGGGAGACGGGTTGGGGGGTGGGGGGGGTGCATGTCTGGTATGCAAATGGGGCAGTGAAGAGCCCTGTTGGGTTAACGTAGCTTCATTAACTGACCCAGCCCCCCAGATCCACCCCCGCAGGGGGGAGCATGTGTCTCCGGATGGCAGGGGGTGATAGGTGCTTTTGGATGCAGTGATGCTAAAACCTGAAAGTCCTGTTCAAGGATGGGGGGGAGTCAGCCAAACGGCTATAAAGTTGCCATGGAGCATGTGTGCAGGGGAAGAACGGGAATATCCCTTATAGCCCCCCTGTAGCGATTCCAGATCTAATGTGCCCCCTTTAGGCGTCCAGAGGGTTTTTTCCCCTGCAGAGGAGACAGACAGATGGACAGACAGACTCCCATGGCTGGGTCAGCTCCCGCAGGCTGAGAGTGAACAGAGATGGTGCTGGCCCACTGGGGACCCTGAGCAAGACTATTTCGGGGCCTCCCCCTTGCCCCTCACCCATCCCCATTATTTCCACAACCCAGACGATGGCCAAACCCACTGCCCAGCCTGCCTACCCCCCGAGCCTCCCCCGCCTCAAAGCTTGTCTGCGCCAGGCCAGCCTGCAGAGCCGGGCCGGGGGCTGCCCGGGGCAGCACCAGCCTCCCACCGTCCATCGGCTGCCCCCGAGCGGCTGCGTAGGGAGATGGGCTGGGCTCCCACCGGCCCGGTTCTGAGCTGGTACTGCCAGGTGCTGCGGTGGGTTTAACCCGCCTCGTCCCAGTGTCTCCCCCAGGCCGGGCCAGAGCAGGGATGCGTCCCCGCCCCGCTGGGAATTGTCTTGCCAGATTAATGAGGGCCGGGGGGGGGAGGAGGGGCAGCGGTAAAGCCGAACCGCGTGGGGAGCTGGCTCAGAGCTCCTGCTAATCCCCCGCACTGGGCCCAGCATCTGGGAAGGATGGGAATGGGGCTGCGCCCTGCTCCATGCATGTGGGGGGCTAAATCGGGGAGGGGTACCCAGAGGGGGAGCCCACCGTGCTCACACCCATCCCCATACTGAGGAGGGAGCCTGGGGGCCTGGTCACTCTTTGCGGCTGCGGGTTGCTCTGCTGCCCCTGGGGCTGATGGGGAGGAGACGGGGCAGCAGCTGCCGGGTAATATTCATACAGCTCCTTGCGCTGTGCCAGGCACAGGGATGTCCCCTCTCCCCCAGCCCCAACCTACTGCTGCAAGGACCCTTCCCCCAACCTACCTACTGACCCCTGCAGCCAGGCATCTGCCCCCTGCTGTTTGCCCTCCTGCAGTCCCCCTTAGCTGACCCTGCTGCCTCCTCCCAGACCCCCTGCCCTGTGCTGAGAATTAACACTGCACCCGCAGCAGTGGGGGGGGGTCTCCGCTGGGCCATCGAGATCTGGACTCCTGGCCAAGGGGCTCTCAGGGGGGATCACCTAAGGGGGCAGGTTCAGGGTGCAGCTGATTCTCCGTCCCTCCGTCCTTCGCCCTTGCTGGTCTCCCCTTGGGCCTGTCTGCAGCAGGGAGCCCCCCTGAAAACCTCACTTCCCAGTGGAGCGACACTGTGGGGGGGCTGCTTGTCTGGCCCCACATCTGGTTGGGGCGCAGGGTGTGGGGGGTTGCAAGTCAGACCATTTCCCTGGGAAGTCTCCCCTCCCTGCCTGAGCATCCCAAAGCACTTCACTGCCAGGTGCTGAGCCTCACAGTAGGGTCACTGGCATTCCCTGCACCTTACAGCTGGGGAAACTGAGGCACGAAGAGAGACGGGGACATGACACAAGTCATACAATCAGTCAGCCCCAGAGCTGGGACTAGACCCCAGGAGTCCAGTCCCCCTGTTCTAACCCTCACTCCTCTCACAGAGCCAGGCAGAGAACCCAGGAGTCCTGACTCCCGGCCCTGCTCCAGCCACTGGACCCCCCTCTCTTCACCCCCAGTGGGTCACACTATCCAGGAGTGATACAGAGGGGCACGCTCCATCCCCCCTCCCACCCAGAGAGGCTGCCTGGTCCAGGGGTGATTGGGACTCTCCCCCTCCCCACTGAGTGGTGGTGCAGGGGGGGGTGCATTAACCCTGCGCTGGCTGGAGCGTCCTGCACCAGGGACTCAGCTGAGAGTCACATGCAAGGGCTCGGCGGAGGATTTAGAGGCCCATGTGAGGGGTTTTGCCTGGAGCCCCAAGTGCTGAGTGGAAGATCCGTCACATGCTCCCTGCAGCCAGCCGGGTTCCAGGCCGTGGGAGGGCTGTGGGCAGGCTGGGTGCAGGGTGGAGCCACCCCCCAGCTGGTGCGGCGATGGATCCCCATGGAGCGGGGCCTGGAGGAGCCTGGGGGCCTGCGGGGCTGAGCCTGTCTGCTGGGGCCTGGAGGTGCCTCGGCTGGAATCCCCTTGCCCGCGCTGCCGGGATGCCAGGTGGTGCCCAGGTCGCAGGGGCCAAGGGTCCTGCCACAGCGCAGCTGCCATGCCCAGTGCTTTGGGGCAGCGAATCTCCCACCATCCTCCTTATGGGGAATTATCCGCCCTGCCCTCCTGCAGCCTTCCCACCGTGGATCGCAAAGCACCTCGTTCATATTCCACACAAGAGCTGGGGCCAGAACCCAGGAGTCCTGCCCCTTCCCCTCCTCGCTCTAACCCATGAGACACCTCTCCCTTCCCAGAGCTCAGCACAGAACCCAGGAGTCCTGCTCCCTCCCCTCCCCGCTCTAACCCACGAGACACCTCTCCCTTCCCAGATCTCCACACAGAACCCAGGACTCCTGGGTTCTAGCCCCCACCCCCCAAGCCCTCCACGCCAGCCTCTGGGGAACACTCGAGCTCTGTTCTAGCCTGATCCACCCTGGCCAGGGACAGGTCTTTGCACGCCCTGGCGGGGTTCGGGCCAGGGTCTAATCCTGCCGGCTGGGCTCAGGAACTGGGTCATCCCCGCCGCGATCCCAGCTCTGGATCTCGGATCCCGTCTCTCTCCAGGGGCCGGCAGCAGCGGCCAGGGGAGTGACCGACGGAACCGACAGCCCTTGGCTGAGGGGTCGTGGAACTCCCAGCTGTACCCCCGCTGGCAGGAGGGCGACCCCCGGCAGCAGAACTGCTGGAAAGGTAGGGGCTGGCCCCTCTGAGCCCAACACTGTGCCACTGGGGGCTGCGGGTAGGGCCTGCGGGGCACCGGTAGAGCTGTGGGGGAGCCCAGGGCTGGGTGAGCAGGGGCTGCGGGTCGGGAGTGAGGGGCACCGGCAGAGCTGGGGGGAGCCCAGGGCCGGGCTAGCAGGGGCTGCGGGTCAGGAGTGAGGGGCACTGGCAGAGCTGGGGGGAGCCCAGGGCCGGGCTAGCAGGGGCTGCGGGTCAGGAGTGAGGGGCACTGGCAGAGCTGGGTTGGGGGGAGCCCAGGGCTGGGTGAGCAGAGGCTGCGGGTCGGGAGTGAGGGGCACTGGCAGAGCTGGGGGGCGCCCAGGGCTGGGCTAGCAGGGGCTGCGGGTCGGGAGTGAGGGGCACCTGCAGAGATGCGGGTTTAGGGATGAAGGATTCACCCTGTGAGAAGCTGGAAACACCGGGAGGGGGGGTTGCACCCCTCTCCCAATCTGCGCCCCAGCAGCCGGCTGCCTTCCCCTCTCCCTCCCAGGCGGCACCGTGACCTTTGACATCAGCAACGACGCCCCCACCATGACGGGTGCCAGGGCCACCTTCGCCATCACCCTGCGCTTTCCCGGCAACCAGACGGTGCTGCCCGACGGCCGGGTCGTGTGGAGCCAGGACTGCACCGTGGACGGTGAGCCCCCCCCGCGACGCGCCCCTCCCAGCACAGCACCCGGTCTGGGGGCCGTGTTCCCCGACAGCGACTCGCACCCAGAGCAATGGGCCCATCCGGAGCTGGGGAGGGGCCGTGGCTCTAACCGCCCCCCCCTGGTATTTCTGAGGGCGGGCAGGGGAGTATGGAGTATTTCAGCAGGACGTGGGGCGGAGACTATTGCTTGGGGGGATACCTCATATTTCCATGGGGGAACTGTATGCACAATATTTCTATATGGGGGTGGCAGTGGGTCTAGGATTTCTAATAGGGTGGGGGGGTGGAATCTGGTATTTCCACAGGGAGCGGCCTTGAAAGCCGCCCGCATTCGTCCCCTGGATTTGAAAGGACCCTCTTGGGGGGCTGGACACCCACCCCCAGGTGCTGCCAGTGCCGGGAGGTTCTCCGATGTGCTGATGCCCCCCATTTCCCTGCTCTATCCACCCAACGGCAGCTGCCCTCAGCCCCCCAGGATCTGCCTGCCCAGCAGTGATCTGCCCCCTTTCCAGCCTGCTCCCAGGCCGGGCAGTGTGGCAGAGTGAGGGCAGGGCAGAACCAGCTCTGGCTGCCCCTAAGGCAATCCCCTCCCCAGACAGGTCTGGAAACGGAACCCAGGAGTCCTGGCTCCCAGCCCCCCCTGCTCTAACCACTAGACTCCCCTCCCCTCCCAGAGCCGGGGAGAGAACCCAGGAGTCCTGGCTCCCAGCCCCCCTGCTCTAACCACTAGACCCCATTCCCACTCCCCTCCCAGAGCCAGGGATAAATCCCCCATTCTGCAAATCTCAAGACCCCAGAATCTGGAGGTTTGTATACAAGATTGGGGCGGGGGGGGGGGTGGTCCGTCTCTGGTTGGGCGGCCCCTGGGCCACGTCCAGCATGGGTGGGGGGCACATGGCGCTGCCAGGCGTCTGGGGGCAGGGGATTCTGGGCCCTGCTGCAGGAGTTCATGCCCCACGTCAGCCCGATCTGGCAATTAACTCTGCCCCCAATCTCCAGATCAAGCTGCACCCCATCCCACCCCTCATCCCACCCCATCCCACCCCATCCCACCCCAGACCAGCCCCCTCCCCTCCTGTGTAAAGGGCTTTGGTAGCTGAAGGGCAAGGGAAGGGCGAGAGCCCTGCAGGCTGCACCTTTGATTGGTTGTCCATCCCCAGAAAGGGGGGGGAGCGAAGCTGAGACGCCCCCTTCCAGAGTCAGGATAGAACCCAGGAGTCTGGGATCCCAGCCCCCCCCCCCGATAGAACCAGGGCTAAAACCCAGGAGTCCTGGCTCCCAGCTCCCCCCTTCTAATCACTAGACCCCTCCCCCTTTCCTTCCCCGAGCCAGGATAGCACTAACTGCCCCCTTCGCTCCTGCAGGTACCCAGGTGAGACGGGGGGACGCTGTCTTCCCAGAGGAGCCAGGCGAGGGCCCTGGCGGCGTCTTCCCCGACGGGCAGCTCTTCCCCCCCAGCGCCCGGGGCAAGCGCAGCAAGTTCGTCTATGTCTGGCGGACCTGGGGTGAGAGCCAGCCCCCCGCGCCCCCTGTGCCTGCCACCCACCCCCCCGGCCCCCCTGCACACCCCTCAGAGTGCCTGGCACAGGCAGGGCCATGGCAGACACCTCCGCCCCACATGAACAGCTGGCCCCCGGTGCCCCATGGGGAGCACTAGCCTGAGGCTTGGCCCCAGGTCCCCACAATAGCCCTCGGCATCTTCCACTCTTCAAAGCACCAAACAAACGTTATCCAATAACTTCCCGCAGCGTTTCCTCTCAGTGGGGAAACTGAGGCACAGAGCGAGACCCAGTCACACTCACTGGCAGAGCTGGGAATACAACCCAGGAGTCCTGGCTCCCAGCCCCCTGCTCTAACAACTAGCCCCCCCAACCAGGCCATGCTGCAGGACCCTCTCCAGTAAGAACTGGAGTCTCTGTGCCCCGGCCCCCACAGCTCTGCACCCCCTGCTCCCTCCCTGGGCTGCACCCTGACCTTCCCCCCTGCCCCCCACAGGGCAGTACTGGCAGGTGGTAGACGGCCCCTCCTCGCTGCTGACGGTGGAGACGGCCGGCGTGGCCCTGGGCTCCTACGCCATGGACGTGCAGGTCTATCACTACCGGGGGCACCGCAAGTTCATCCCCATGGGCAGGGCCACGTCCCAGTTCAGCATCACGGGTGAGGCCCGGGCAGGGCTGGGGGGCGACCGACCGGCCGGGGGCTGCTGGGCGGGGGGGGCCTGGACGGGTTTCACATGCGTCACCAGGCGGCTTGGGCACCGCAGGCTCCATTTGGCCCCCTTCCTCCTCCGCCTCCCTGCCCCATCCCGTGGCCACGGCCTTGCTGCGGTGGCTCTGCTCACCCCCTGCCCCAGAGCAGCTCCCCGGGCAGGTCGGGGGGGGGGGGCGTTATTGGGGCACGGAGCAGGTCCTAGGAGCCCTGTGTGCGCCTGAACCTGGGCAGGGGGCCCTGGGCTGGTGGGGGCAGCGAGGCACCAGGTCTGTGGGGGCAGTGGGCCCTGGGATCTGTGGGGCTCCAGGGGGCAGGGTCTGTGGGGGCAGGGGGACCCCAGGGTCTTTGGGGACAGGGAGGCACCAGGTCTGTGGGGCTCCAGGGAGCAGGGGGCCCCCGGGTCTGCAGGGGCGGGGGGCCCTTCCATAAAGGCCTGGAGCCTCCCTGACCCCCGCCCCCCAGACCAGGTGCCCTTCGCGGTGGACATTGCCCAGGTGCTAGACGTGGACGGGGGCGACCGGCGCTTCGTGCGGAACCGGGCCGTGGCCTTCAGCATCCGGCTGCACGACCCCAGCCGCTACCTGCAGGCCGCCGACGTCTCCTACTCCTGGGATTTCGGGGACCAGAGCGGCACCCTCCTCTCCCGCGCCGACACCGTCACCCACACCTACCTGGAGCCTGGCACCTTCCGGCCCCGCGTGGTGCTCCAGGCTGCCATCCCCGTGGGCTGCGGCAGCACCTCACCGGCACCGGTCGTGGACCCCACCACGGTCCCCCCAGGGCAGCCCACCTCCACCTCGGCTCCAGCCAGCCTGGCGCCCAGCGGGAGCCCCACGCAGACACCGGGCCAGCCGCTGAGCGTCGGTAAGTGGTGGACGTGACCCCGGGCTGGGCTGCGGGTGCCAGCCCGGAACCAGCTGCAGCTCTTGCGCTCTCTGCCCACAGTGCCCACCGCCACGGCCGAGCCAGTGATGCCCACAGCAGGCACAGCCTCCGTCCCTCCCAGCCCCGTGGTGCCCGGCACGGCCGCCACCCTGCCCGGTGCTGTGACCTCGGCTGCTGGCAGTACCACGGTTCCCACCCCCGCCTTGGAAACCAGCACCGTGCCCGCCGTGGCACCTGGGTCCGTGGTCACTGTCGTCGCCGCCAGCTCAGACCTGGCTGTGGCTTCTGCGGATCCGCCACTCCCTGCCTCCGTCTCTGCCGCTGGAGACCCGCCGGGCACCCTGCCACCTACATCTGCGTCCTCCGTGGCCAACCCGCCGGGCACCTCGCCACCTATGACTGCGTCCTCCGTGGCCAACCCGCCGGGCACCTCGCCACCAGCATCTGCGTCCTCCGTGGCCAACCCGCCGGGCACCTCGCCACCTATGACTGCGTCCTTCGTGGCCAACCCGCCGGGCACCTCGCCACCAGCATTTGCGTCCTCCGTGGCCAACCCGCCAGCCAGCGTGGCAGGAATCGGGGCCAACACTAGCTTGGAAGCAGCAGGTGGGTGCTCGCCTTGTATAGGTGGGGTCCCACGGGGCTGACCCAAAAGACCCCCCCTGCTCCCCAATGATTTCAGGGGTCCAGCTTGGCACAGACCCCGATTTCAGTTTGCGGGGGGCAGGGTCCTTGCCCGGGCTGCCTGGGGATTGACACTGGTCAGCGCCTGGCCCAGGCCAGGGAGGCTCAGCTCAGCCTGATATGGGGCCCTGGCTGTGGTTCCAAGCGCCACGGGGGCCCAGGGGGTGGAGGGCAGCGGGTCATGGCTGTGCCTGGCCGGGGGGGCAGCATGGTCCCAGGCCCAGTTGCCAACATGTCAACGTGGGCGAGAGCTGGACAACGTTGGGCGTCCCCCGGGCAGGGTGGCCGTGACCCAGGGGTCTTGCCGGGTGGGCAGGGCCTGTCCCGGGGGGGTCTCCCTTCTCTCAGCCCCTTGTCTCCCCGCAGACGTGGCTGTCGGCACCGCGGATCCTGCCACCCCTGAGGTTCTTGTGCTGGCCAAGCGGCAGGCGCCCGCCGGCTGCCTCCTGTACCGATATGGCACCTTCTCGACAGAGCTGGAGATCATCCGTGAGTTGGGGGCGCGGCGCGGCCTGCGCTCCTGGGGCTGCCCCCAGCCCGGGGTCCCAGCGAGCCCCTGGCCCCGAGCAATGGGGGGCGTCCTCCACCACAGCCGGCTCAGTCCGGCCGCAGGGCGGTGTCAAGCCGCAAAGCTCCGGGCGTGGGAGGGGCCATCCCAGCCTGGCTGGGCTCGGGGCAGGGGCCGGCTGGTGAAATCCGGGGGCTCCCTGGTCCCTGGGGGTTAGTCTGCACTAAGGCCTGGCCCGAGATTCACCCTGACTGGGGGGGCTGCCCTGCCCCCCCATGTGGTTGGGAATGGGGAACAGTGCAGGGACCCCCCCAGCCGTTCCCATTCCAGCCCCTGTATCTGGACCAGAGCGATGGGCACTAGGGTCTGGGCCAGCCCCCGGCCCCTCTGCTGGGCCATTTCCATGGGAGCAGGTTGGAGGGGGCAGGCTGGTTCCCGGGGTGGCCATGGCTGGGTGGGGGAGGGTCTCGGGGCAGGGCCCGGCTGCGCGTGCCCCCCCTAACGCCTGCCCGTTGCAGAGGGGATCGAGAGCATGGAGATTGTCCAGGTGACCCCGGCGGTGGGCGAGAGCGCCGTGGAGCTCACTGTGACCTGCCAGGGGAGGTAGGGGGCACCAGGGGGGCGGCATCAGGATGGGCATGGCTCCTGCGGGCGGGGTGACTTCATGCCCCAACCCCCACCCCGGGGCCTGCAGCAGAACCTGGAAGCCGGGCTCTGCTCCGCCACGTACTGGGGGAGATCCCCCGGGCCAAGCCACCCCCAGCATCGTCCCGTCCCCCACGCCTGCCAAGCCTGGCTCCCAGGGGCACCTGGCCCATCCCGCCTCCTGCGGGTACCCCCCACCCACCCGCCCCCGCGGCCATGCCTTACCTGCCCTCTCCGCCCACCCCCCCAGCCTGCCGGAAGAGGTCTGCACCACCGTCTTGGACCCCACGTGCCTCACGCCCCAGCAGAGTGTCTGCACCCCCGTGCCCCCGGCGCCCGCCTGCCAGCTGGTGCTGCGCCAGGCCTTCAACCAGAGCGGCCTCTACTGCCTCAACGTCTTGCTGGCCAACCCCGCCAGCCTGGCCGTCGCCAGCACCCAAGTCAGCATCCGAGGTAGGGGCTGGGTTTGCAGGGGCGGGGGGCTGTGCAGGGCAGGGCAACCCCCTCACGGCCGCACGCTGAGCTGTTCACGGGGCCTGAGCCAGCCCCCACTCCCCCCGAGCTCTGGGGAGTTTGGGGCCCAGCTGTCTCCGAGACACCCCAGCCCGGAGAGGGGTAACGGAGAGGCTGCCTGGCCCCGTCCTGCTGGGTGCAGCCCCAGCCCCACCTCACCGCGGCCCGTGTCTGTGCCCTGCAGGTGCCGAGCCTGCCGCGCCCAGGATCACACTCATCGTGGGGCTCATGCTGGTGGCCGTGGCCCTGGGCGCCGTGTCCTATGCCTACAGGTGAGACCAGCCCCCACCCGCTTCAGACGCCGGGGCTGCGCCAGGCCCCGCTGCTCCCAGAGCCGGGGCGCCAAACGGAGCCACCCCAGAGCCCAGCCCAGCTTTACAGGCCAGCAGCACCGGGCTGCCCAGCATCCCCTGGCCGAGATCAGGGCCCCACTGCACCAGGCACAGCCCCGAAGAGCTTCCCCGCTGCTCAAAGGGAGGGTTATGAGCTCCTAGTTAGGGGGGGAAACTGAGGCACGGTGCATCAGTGGCAGAATTGGGGCTAACCCAGCTCCCTGCTTTGTGGGCTGCCCTTTGGGGAGCCAGGCCCCAGGTGGTGGGGTTTTTTTGGGGGGGGGGGCAGCCCTGAGCCCCGGCTGGCCAGGTATGACACCCCCCTCTCTTTTTGCCCCTTGGCAGGCGTGTGAAGTACAGACCCCTGCCCGCAGGCCCCACCCACAGCCCTCTGCCCCGGGCCTGGCTACCTGACCGCGCCGCCCTGCGTCTCTTCCTGCGCCAGGCCTTCAGCACCGTGCCCACCGGCGAGAGCAGCCCCCTGCTCAGCGGCAACGTGGTCTAGAGCCAGTGATGCCCCCCGAAAGGACCCTGCCCCTGCTCCTGCCATTCGGGGTGGGGGCTGGGGATGCCTGACACACCCAGCCCCAGAGCCACAGTGCTCCCTGCCCCCCCAGCACGGGGGGAAGGAGGGAGCCCTCCCCCGCTCCAGCTGGCACCCTGCGGGGGGGGGGGTTTCAGGTGCCCTTGTCCTTATCAGCTATTAAACACTCAGACTCCTGCCCGCGTCTGCTTGGTTCTGTCCCTGCCAGGGAAGGTGCTAGGTGAATGCTGGGGGGCAGGGCTGGCTGTGCAGGGGGCATGGGATAGTCAGGAGTCAGCTCCCCCCCCCCCACCCTGCACTATAGGTCCGGCTCCGCACCCACCTCCAGCAGGGGGCAGGGATGTGCCTGCAATCACTGGAATGGAACCCAGGCGTCCTGCAACCTTGTGCAGACATCGCCTCCCCCCCAGAACTGGGAGTAGGAACCCAGGTGTCCTGTGACACTGTGCTCTGAGCCCTAGAGCCCAGCCCCCTCCCCTCTGTGCCCAGAACAGCAACGAGGGCGGGGGGGGGGGGGGAGAACAAAAACCTCCAACCTTTATTAGTAAGACGAGGCACTTGAAATCTCGAGGGGGGGTGGGAGTTTGGACTATGGGGGCAATAAATAGGGGGGCTGGAATGTAGGGTATGCAGGGGCCCAGCACGCTGCTTCCCACCCCACCCGCCGGGGCCAGAGATGCACAGGAGGGGCAGATACATATGCCCCCTTCCTCCCCACCATGGGGCAGAAACACCCAAGAGGGGGTGGGCAGTGGGGGCCAGCACTCTCAGCAGCAGGGGATGGGGGATTAGACCAAGGCCTCCCGCCCGCCCCCAGCTCGCTACTGTGGACAGCGAGCAGAGGGGCCTGGGCAGGGAAGGGGCCTGGGCAGGGAAGGGGCCCAGGCTGGTGGGGCCACAGGCGTGACACCCGCCCCCAAAATGACGCAATGGGTCTATACAGGACATCCAGGCTGCACCGGGCGGGACGGGGCAGGAACCAAACCCACCAGCACCCCTGTAGTTGGGCTGTTCCCCCTCAGAGCCAAGGTGGCCGGGCCAGGGGGGCATCCTTGGCCCTCAGCTATGCCCCCTACGACTCATGGGGTCCCTTCTTGATGCCGAAGAAGCTGGAGGAGCGGGGGGGCGGGCCCAAGAGCATGCGCGCCTGGTTCTTGTGCGTGATCCTGATCTGAAAGAGAGAGAGTGGGGGGAGGAAGGACACGATGGGGGGGGGGTCCTGGGGTGGGCAGGGAAGCGTCCCCTCCCCCAGCTCCAGTCACACAACACCCATCCTGCAGGTTCCCTAGTAATGCACCTACCCCTCCATGGCACCTCCTGTCTGGGGGCCGGTCGTGGCTGCCAGCACCCCAGCCCCATGGCTCCGAACCACCCCAACACCTGCTAGCCCTGGCCCCATGCGACCAGCAAGCGAGGGGCACCCGGGTGCCGCACCCACTCCAAACGGGCCCCTTTCTGCCCGGGGTAGGTAGCAGAGCCGACTGCCCTGGCCCCCAGCCCCCTCCCAACCCCAGGCGGCCCCGGCTTCCTCCGCGCCCCAAGATGGATTGGCAGGGCGGGTGGAGGGGGGGGGGTCTATTGAGGCCTCTCGCGGGGGCTGGGAAAGCTGCAGGGGGCTCGGATCTCCACTGCTGGCTCTGGGGAGCGCGGGGGGGGGGGACACCCCCATACGGCTCCTTACCGTGCAGGGCGGCTGCATCCAGGGCTCCCCATCGATCTGCATGGGCAGGCACTTCAGGGTCCTGCGGAGACCCCGGTGTGAGACAGCCCCACAGAGCCCCCCCCCCGCCCCGAAAACCCTGCCCACCTCAGGGGGCTGGGACCTTCCCCAACACGCAGCGGGTCCCAGGGCCGAGCCTGCCTCCTGTAATATCATGGGGGCCGATGGCCCCCGGGGAACCTCACCCCCCCTGCCCCCGGTGCCCCCCCCCGGCGCTCACCGCAGCGTGATCTCCGAGCACTTGGCCAGCCGCTTGCCTGCGCTCTTCAACCCGGTGTAGATCTGCCCCATCTCGATCACGCCCTCCAGCCCCACCACTTCCAGCCGCTTGTCGCTCAGGTCTGGGGGGAGGGAGGGGCCGTCAGTGCTGGCCCCCGCCGTGCTGCCGGGGGGCCAGGGCCAGGGGATGAGTGAGCCCAGCCCCCACACCCGGCTCCCCCCCTCCCAACCAGCTCCGTGGGCCAGGGGGTGGCAGGTGGGCCCCTGCTCTGGGGAGCGCCTCATGGACCCAGCCCCCCAATAGGGTGCTGTGCCTTTAAGGAGGCGGGGCTCTAATAGCTCCACTTAGTGGGAGGGGCCAAGGCAGAAAAGGCCCCACCTCTGCTCCACCTGAGGCCCCGCCCCCAATTCCACCCACCAGATGACTACCTGCCCCCATGGCACCCCCGGCCCCGCCCCCCTGCTCCGCACCTTGCACGCAGGTCTTGAGCGTCTCCGGGTCGGTGACGGCCTCGGGCTGGCTCCCCGTGGCCCTGTTCCGGGCCTCGCCCAGCGGCTTCTTGGTCTCGCCCCAGAGGTTGGAGCCGCCGTGCATGCTGGGAATGTTGAGGATGGCGACCCCCGAGAGGGCTCCACTCAGGTCCAGGGGTTGCCCGCAGCACTGGGGGGGCAGAGCCCTCGTTATCAACCGGGGACCTGCGTAAACCAGCCCCCACCCCAGAGAGGCCACCCGGCGCTCGCCCTGCAGGCCGGGCAGAGAATTCATGCTCCAGCCCTGGGCTCTGCCAGCAGGGGGCGATGGCTGGGCGCCCTGGGCATGCGTGGGGCGGGGGCCGGGGGGCAGCGCTGGGCTCTGTCCCTCACCTCAATGGTCAGATATTCCTTGAGCTTTTTGCAGGTGGCGAAGATGGTCTCGGACGTGGCGAATTCTAAATACCAGAGTTTGTTCTTCATCCTGGAGAGGAAACAGCCCCACAACCCACGGGTGGAAAACTGAACAAACCAAACCACACCACACCAGGGGGCACCGGGAGGGGGGGCGGGCAGGGCGCTGGCTGGGGGGGAGCGCCTGGTTGTTCCCATCCCAGCAGGGGGTGCCGTGGGGGCGGGCAGGGCACTGGCGGGGGGGGGCGGGGGAGTGCCCGGCTGTTGCCGTCCCAGCAGGGGGTGCCATGGGGGCAGGGTGCTGGCTTTGGCTCCCGGCCCACTCAGCGGGGCGGGGGGGCGTCTCAGGGAGTCACCAGTGCGATGGGCGAGGCCCAGGCTATGGACCCAGAGTCGCCACCTCCCACGGGCTCCCCAAGGGCTGGATCAGCCGCTCCGAGCTTCCCTGCGCCCCAGCCGGGATCCACACGGGAGGCCAGGGCCCCCGCGCCTCCGGGAACCCCCGAGGATGCAACGTGGCTGGCAGCCCAGGCCCTGCCATGCCCACATGCCCCGCCCACCCCCTACCCGCCAGCCTGCCCTCGTCGTCTCCCCCCCGGCCCTGCACACCTGCTGTTGAATTTCTCGGGGTATTTCTCCCTCATGAGGTGGAAGCGGTGAGCGATGGAGGCGTCCTGGAGACGAGACAGACGCAGTCAGAGCCCAGCGCAGATAACGGGGGGGGGGGGGGGGGGCTCAGCAGCCCCCCCCCCCGCGGTTCCTATGCTGGCCAGACGGGGGTGACACCGAGCCAGGCTCCTGCATGTGGAGCATGGGACACGGAGAACTCCCATAGCATCCTGGGGGCTCCATCCTGCCCCCCACAACCGCACCCCCCATACTGGGCTTTAGCCACCCTCCCCCCCCCGCCACACCCCCCCCCCAGTGCCAGGGCTCAGACCCCACAGCCAGCCCCGGCCGTACCACGCCGATGGAGAAGTAGTTGTTGATGATCTCGTAGGGGACGGGGTCCCCCTTCTCCGCGGGGTTCTCGGGGGTCACCTGCACCAGCCACCGGTCCATGGGCAGGATGCTGCTGCTCTCGATGTCCTTCAGGATCTTTCGCAGGTTCTCCCCGTCGTAGCCTGGGGGCAGGGACACGGCCTCAGTGGGAGGGGACAGTGCCAGGTGCCCCCCCCCCGCCTCTCCCTAAGCGGGGCTGGGGGCAGAGATGGGCGGGGGGTACCTGGCTGGATGGGGCCATAGGCTGAGCTGGGAGTGGGGGAATGTCCAGGCTCTGGGGCTTGGGGGGTAGCTAGGCAGGCCGTGCCCATTGGTCTCCTGGGGGGCAGGTGCCAGGCTAGGGAGACCCGCGGGCCCAGCTCTCCCCCCGGGCGTCACTCACCTCCTCCCCAGCGCAGGCATCGTGCCAGGTCGTTGCCGGTGCCCAGCGGGAGCACGGCCACCGCGGGGCGCCCGGGCAGGTTGGCTTTATCTGCAAGGACAGAGGGATGGTCAGCGGGGGGGTGGGCTCCTTGGCCCTCCAAGGGCAGGGTCCAAGTGGCTCCTGCCCCAGCCCGGGCCAAGAATCGAGCCCCATTTCCTGCCCCTCCCCCCTCCAGCTTCCACCTACCGATGGCATCCAGGATCCACCCCACGGTGCCGTCCCCGCCGCACACCAGGATCCGGAAATCCGGCACGTCCCGGAAAAAGTTCAGCCTGCGAACAGAGACATGGAGCTGGGTCAGCGCCGGGGCCCGGATTCCCGCACCCCATTCCCTGCCAGATCCTCCCCAAGGGTTAGTTACCCCCTGACCTGCCCTGGGCTCCCTGCCGGTGCCCCTCACTCCCGACCCGCAGCCCCCTGGTACCCCAGCCCTCGGCTCCCCGACTCCCCTCACTTGGCCGATGCCCTTTGACCCCCCTCCCATTCATGCCGAGGAGCTGCCCCGTGGTGTTGCAATGTGGGCAAGAGTCCACTAGGGGGCAGGGCCGAGACCCCCAGCGAAAGGCCCTGGGGCCCCTGAATTCTCACTCACCCGGGGGCCGGGCCTCCCTTCATCAGGTTGTAAACCTGCCGCGGGTTGAGGAGATACTGGAGCTTCCGGAGCACCCTGGTCGTGGAGACGAGGGGGGGCGTCAGGAGCGGTGCCCACAAGCTCGAGAACCCACACCAGGCATCGCCATGGACACCCCCCCCCCCCGATACAGTCTAGATCATGGGGGGGGGGGGGCTGTCCAGGGGCACATCCCTTAGACCAGGGTGTAGCAATGACATCATGATAATGAGACTGTTGCCCGGCAACCTCGGAACAACCCTCCCAAACCCCTCCACCCGTCATATTAGGTGGGGAAACTGAGGCAGGCAGGCAGGCAGGCAGACAGACAGACAGACTTGCCCAAGGTCACACAAAGAGCTGGGAAGAGCACTCAGGAGTCCTGGCTCCCTGTTCTCTACACAGACCCAGTAGACCCTACTCCCCTTCCAGAGTCAGGAACAGAACCCAGGAGCCCTGCCTCCCCCCGCCCCGCCCCATGTCTAACCATTAGACCCCACACATCTCGCCCTGCCAGAAATGGGAGCCAGAACTCCTCGGTTCTAAGAGCCCCCTCTGCTCGACCCCCCCTCTCTTACCTCTCCCCCTGTTTCCCGCCGCTCTTGGGGTTGACGAAGACCAGCAGGGGGTGGGTGTCGGGGACGGGGATGATCTACAGAGCATGGGAAAGGGGAAACGAGAGGGTGAGACACGAGAGAGTCACGGGCGCCGGGCGGAGCAAACCGCAGACGGGTTCCAGGAAATGACCGCCCACCCGCGGCGGCCGCTGCAGGGCCGGAGCGCGGCTCCGCGGCTCGTGCCGAGGGGCTGGGCAAGGCAAAGCCTGGGCATGCTGGGGCCACAGCGGGCGCAGGAAGATGTGCGCATCTTGGTGTCTGCGCCTGCGGACGGTTCACCAAACCCTCTGTCCAGCAGCACCTGCTCAGGGGAGGCGGCTGCTGTGGCCAAGTTGCATGGTCACCGTCTGCCACCAGAGGGAGCCACTGGGCCCTGTATGAGCCAATAGCGAGAGTCCTCTGTGTGTATGGACCAGGGTGAATGGGGGTGGGAGAGGGAGCCCTGGGGAGCGGGGGTGGGGGGGGGTTGTTACCTCATTCTGGGCAGGGATAAACTCCCTCAGTTTTCAAAATCCCGGCCCCACCCCCGCCCAGGGCCCTGCTGTGGGGCCTCGCCCCGTTAGGTGGGATCTATTCCGGGCTGGGGCACGGTCTCCCCCCGCAGCGTCCCAAGGGCCCCCAGCCAGCTCCCACCCTCCCAGCCCCCCGACATGCTGCTGCCCTCTACTGGGCCAAGCGACCTGGCTGCTCGGGGCACTGGGCTCTCGTTGCCCCCCAGTGGCCGCGTCCCGCAGGTGCCAGTCGAAGAGCAGCGCCGTTGGGGGGTCACCCCCCACTCACCCGCAGCGCCTGGCCCTCGGGCGTGGTGCAGGGCTGCGGCGTCTCCTCCACCGGGGTCCCGCCGTCGCTCTTCTGGCTGTTCTGCCTCTCCTGGAACCCAGAGCCAGGGCGTCACCTGGGGGCAGGGGCCCAGAGCCCTGGGAGAGGAACCAACAGCCCCCAGGCTCCATGGGGCTCAAGGGGCGGAGCTGCTCCTTTGGGTTCAAAGCCCAATGGGGCACAGAGCCCCTTGCTGGTGGCCTCTGGTCTCTCCCCAGTGTGGGGACAGGGAACTCCCCAGCCTGGCAGGCCTCCCAAAGGCACCTGGACTGGTCCATAAAGCCCTAGCCAGGGGCTCCGGGCTGGTCCATACGCCCGGCGGGGGCTCACTCACCAGCACGACGGGGTAGATGGCCGAAGGGGGCAGGATGTGGTCCCGCAGGGCCCCACAGTCGCAGGTCGGGGGCACGCTGGGCTGGCACTCCTCGTGGATCTGGGGGAGACGGGGGGTTAGCCCAGCGCACGCTCCTGGCCCCAGCTCCCCTGAAGCTGCCCCCCAGCCTCCAGTGCCCGGGAGGGGCACCGGGGGGGGGGGGCCCGCACCCACCTTGAGGTGGCACCAGACACAATGCAGCCCCGTCAGGCTCTGGAAACTCTTGATCTTCTTCTGACACTTGTCGCACTTGCTGGCCTCGCAGCCGCCCTTCACCCACACGTGGCTCTGCGCCTGGGGGGGCAGCGGGGGGCGGCAGTGAGCGCTCCCATCGCCCAGCAGGGGCTGGCAGCCAGGACGCCTGGGTTCTCTCCTGGCTCTGGGAGGGGAGTGGGGTTGAGTGGGTTAGAGCCAGGGGCTATGGGGGGCTGGGTTCTCTCCTCAGCGCTGGGAGGGTGGTGAGGGGTGGGCTGTGAGTCAGGACTCCTGGGTTCTAGTCCCAGAGTCTGTCAGCCCATCAGCGGCAAATCCCTGCCTCACTCTGTGCCTCAGTTTCCCCGTCTGTACAATGGGGCTAGCGAGCGCATGGGAGGTACTTGGGGGGGAGGATGGTTCTGGGGACCAGGGACCGTCGCGCTGGGATGTGGCCAGACAGACACGGGGGGTCCCCTGCCCCCCACTCACGCTGGTATCCTTGCGGGACTTGGCGTAGGTGCTGATGCAGCTGAGGGGCGCCCGGCAGGCGCAGCGCTCGTGGGCCGTGAACTTGCAGACTGGAGGGAGAAAAGACAGGTGAGCAGGTTAGTGACCAGGGAGGAGGGGCATAAGCTGGGCAGGGGCGGGGCTTAGCTCCTCCTCTAGCCCCACCCCCTTCCCCCCAGTCCCCCCCCCAATGATTGGCGGGGCTTTGAGCGGGCCAGCCAATCACATCTGACTGGAGGGAGGTGGGCGGGGGGTTAGGCCAGCCAATGGCAGTTTGAGCTGATGACACAATGCTGATTTGCTGGCGTTTCATTGGCTGAATGAGAGGTGGGTGGGGTCACCCCAGGCTGGGCCCCACCAGCCCCACACAACTCACAGCGCCCCCTGGATGCCGTTCCCTGGCTGGTGCCCATTTCTCCAGGGGGGCGGAGGTGGGGGGGGGATCCCCCTCCCCTAGCCATGCCCGTGTCGGGGGAGGGGCACAGAGGTGGGGCCATGCCCATGTTGGGGGGCAGAGAGGGGCATGGGGGGGCCATGGCCAGGGGCAAGGGCAGAGGGGGGCCGTGCCTGCGTCAGGGGCAGAAGGGGGCAGCAGGGGGCCGTGCCCGCGTCGGGGGGCCGAGGGAGGGGTCCGGCGGGGGGGGGGGGCCAGGCCGGGGGCACTCACAGGTGCAGGCCAGGCCCTGCTTGCGCAGGCCGAGCAGCAGGGTCTCGCAGACGTTGCAGTAGACGGGCCGGTTAAAGTGCTTGAGACGCCACATGTGCTGCCCGTCGTCCTTCATGTTCTGCGGGGAGAGACGAGAGAGAGTCCGGGGGGGTCCCTGGGGGGCTGGGGCGGGAGTCGGCGGGGCGGGGGGGGCTGGGGTACACAGAGCTCACTCGCTTCTCCCCGAGGGGCGTGGGGCTCACCTGTGGGCCGTTACCCACGCGCGGTTACCACTGGTTGGGTCGGGGGGGGGAAGGGGGAAATCAGGGCTCGTGGGGGGTCCCAGGCCCACAGGAAGGATCGGGGTGGGGGTAGGGAGCTTCCCGCCCCGGCCCCGCCTGTCATGCCCCCGGCTGCTTTCCACCTTGCCCAATGGGGATCCCCATTGTGGGAGGGGGTCGAATTCCCACACGGCTCAGAGCATTTCTGCCACCCCCGGGGATTGCCCTCCTCACCCCCCTGACCCCCCCAGGGGTCGCCCCTCTCTGTGTCCCCCCCCCGGAACTCACCACTTCCAGGCCCAGCAGCACCAGCAGGGGGATGGTGGTGACCCCCCCGCGCAGCCACTCGGCCAGCGACACCGTCCCGCTGTCATCGTAGTCGATCTCCCTCATCATCTCCTGCAGGATCTGGGGGGGGGGGGGGGGCAGGGACATGGCTCAGGGGCTCCAGAGGGGCTGGGTGAGTCCCCACCCAGCAGCACCCCCTCCAAGGACCCCATCTTCCTCCCACTCCCCACAGCAGCCCCCACTTTCCACGGCAGGGGCACGGGACTCCCCGTCTGCAGCCGCTTCACCCCCAGCCCTGCACCCCCTCCCTCCCCACGGGCTCAGGGCAGCCCCCCCAGCACGCACTGTCCCCTGCAGTGCCCATGGGCTGGTGCCCCTCCAGGCAAGAGGGGGCAGGGCCAGGGCAGGCCCACGCACCCCACGGCCCCAGCCCAGTACTCACGGGTTTGAGCTCCGTGACGTCCCAGTCCAGGTACTCGGCCACTCGCATCATCTGGGTGATGATCCGATCCACCTCCTGGGGAGCCCGGAGTGGGGAGAAGAGAGTGGGTCAGTACCGGCCCGTGGGGGGGGGGCAGGGCTGGCAGAATGGGTCAGTACCGGTCCATGGGGGGGGCAGAGCGGGTCAGTAACCGGCCCGTGGGGGGGGGCAGGGCTGGCAGAACGGGTCAGTAACCGGCCTGGGGGGGGGGCAGAGTGGGTCAGTACTGGCCCATGGGGGGGGGGGGGGGGGAGAGACAGCCCCCCAGGGATGGGGCACTGGGGATGGACCCCTCGCTCAGCCCTGAGGCTGGAAGCACCTGTGGATTCCTGGGGGGGGGGTTGCAGAGGCCTCCCTTTGCTGCAGGGCCGGACCCAGCGGGGGCATAGAGATGGGGGGGGCTGCTCCCGGCCTCTGCCAGGCACAGTGTGGCGGGTTCTGCAGGACCCAGGTGCTCAGAGCGGGCAGTGGGGGGCACTGGGGTGAAGGGGACAGTGATGGGGGGCTGTGGTCCCCCCACAGCACTCACCGAGCTGTCCAGCAGGCCATTCCCATCCTTATCGTAGAGCTTAAAGGTGACTGGGGGGGGGGGGAAAGAAAGCGGAGTCAGTGAGGGGACCCCAGCCAGGCCCAGACCTCCATGGCCACTCCATCCCCACCCTATGCCAGCCCCTATCCAACCCACATCCTAGCACAGCCTGTCAGCCCCCACCCCTCTGGGGAAAGACCTCTAGCCCCAAAGGTCTCCCACGAGCCCCCTGTGACGAAGCGGGACTGTTCTTAATGTTTCCTCTGAATATTGTGGGGGTGCCTCAGTTTCCCCTAGGCAGTTCTTAAGTATCTAGGTGGTGGGGTAAGGGTGTATGATCATTGCAGAGCCCTAGAGGGCAGGTGTGTGCAGGGGTCTGGACACAGAGAAGGGCCGACACCCTGTTTCCTGGCACCTGATGGCCTGGCCCTTCCCCCCTGCAAGGTGAGAGCTAAAGGGTTGGAGAACAAAGGAACCAGGTGACCTCCTGGCCGGGGAAAGGGACAAAGCCCAGAGGAGGAGGGGCTGGAGGGAGTTTCAGTTTGGGGCTGGCTGGGGACGAGGAGTGAAGGGCAGATGTGGTTGTCTGGCTCACTGCCCCCCAAAATGGACCCGGCTGAGGGGTCCTGTTCTCTGCACCTACAAGCTCTGTGTTAGACCATGTTCCTGTCGTCTAATAAACCTTCTGTTTTACTGGCTGGCTGAGAGTCACGTCTGACTGCGGAGTTGGGGGGCAGGACCCTCTGGCCCCCCCAGGACCCCGCCTGGGCGGACTGGCTGTGGGAAGTGCAGGGAGGGGCAGAGGAGGCTGAATGCTCCGAGGTCAGACCCAGGAAGGTGGAGCCGGGTGAGCTGTGTGTCCTGCAGACAGGCTGCTCCCAGAGAGGAGACTTCCCCAGAGTCCTGCCTGGCTTCATGGGGAGCAGTTCCAGAGCATCGCCCGGGGACCCCGTGACACCCCCCCGCTGTGCCCCCCCCCAGCCCTGCCCTCCAGTGCCACCCCTTGCCCCATTAGGAACCCAACTCAGGTCTGAGCCTGAGAGCTGCCCGGACCTTGTCACCTCTCCATGGGGCTGGGGCGGGTGGGACAGCCCCCCCTCCCACCGTTCCCGCCCCCAGACTCACACTCCAGCTTGTCCTCGGGGCGCCCCCCCTCCAGCAGCGAGAAGTAGCAGGAGACGTCGTTGACACAGACCAGGCCGCTGGCTGCAAAGAGACAGAGCCCGCACTGGATCCTGCAGCCTCCCTGCCCCACACAGCAGGGACCCAGGAGATCGGGCCCCAAGGCCCATTCACTCCTCGGCTTCAGCTGCCAGCAGGGGCGGGAGGGGGCGGGAAGTAGTAAGCAGCAACGGGAAACGGGGGACCCTCTGCAGCCCCCCACCCAGTATGAGCTGCAGTCCCCTAGCCCCAGGCAGCCTGTGCCCCATGTCACCCCCCAATCATCAGTCCAGCTCTGGCCACTGCAGCAAGCTGGCTAGCGACTGCCCCCCACTGCTTGGGATCAGAACTGCTCCGCTGTGTGTCATATACCCCGTACAGTCAGCATCTGATGGGGAACTGTCCTCCAGCTCTGCCAGGCTGACGGAGCAGGCGGGGCCGGTGCGTGCCCTTACCTGGCTGCTCCCCGAGGCCCGGCTGCTCCCCCGGGGCCCTCCCAGGCGAGGTCTGGAAGGACAGGAAGAGGTGTTGGCAGAGCGCGTCCGAGATCTCCTCGGCCTCCAGGTAGCTCCTCATGAACAGCTTGAAACCTTCAAAGTCGATGGACTGGGGGGAGTCAGCAGAGGGGGGGGCAGTTAGGGGGCATCCCGGGCCTGGGGGGGGGGGGCCTCTGCTCGGCGCTTCCAAGCTGGAGGGAGGGGGCCGGCCCGGCTCAGAGCAGAGGGGCTCCAGGGACAGACTGGGCCCCCCCGGGGGGGCACGGGGGGGCATCAGGGCAGACTCACGTCTCCCTGCAGGTGCTGCACCAAGGTGCCATCTCCGTAGAACTCCTGGAGAACGTCCTGGACCTTCTTGCTGCTGTCTGGGGGGGGAGAGAGGGGGAGGGTCACTATCCCAGGGTACCCCCCGGCCGGGAGTGGGGAGCAGCCCTGGCCTGGAGCAGACACTGCCCAGACCCGGGGCCAAGCCCTCCCCCTCCCCTGCTGGGGGGGGCGGGGGGGAGAGCTGCAGTTCTGCCACCGTGGCCCCCGCCCTGCTCTGGGGGCATATCCAGCTGCTCTACCGCCCTCCCCCCCACCCCAAGCTTCCTAGCCTTATGGGGCACGACCTGTGAGTCTGTGACGGGGGGCCAGGTCAGCCCTCCCCCCCCGGCAGAAAATGGGCCCCACCTGCAGGCCTGGAGCGTTGGTATCAGGGCAAATCCCCAACAGAGGGGACCCCACCCCCACTGCGGAACCTGATGGGGGGGTCCCAGTGGGGCCAACCCCCCAGCGCGCAGCGGGGTGTGGGTGGGGTTAACACTGACATGGCTGGGTGAAGGGAGCTGCCCAGCTCAGCTGCATCCCCCCCGCCTGGGGCCCGATCCTGCTCCTGCCAGAGCCGTGGCAGCTCTCCCCACCGGCCCCGTGCCCTAGGCGGAGCCCGGACTAGCGGGTCTGTGGGGGTGGCGCTCACTGGTTACGGGGCAGGGGGGCCCTTTTCCTTGGTGCCCCGATGCCCTGGGGGCCACAGGCTGTTCCCACAGGGATTCCCTACCGCAGCCCCCCACCCCCGGGGCAGTGGGACCATTCTGAGGGCAGGGCTGTCCCCACGGGGCTCTGGGGCCGGGCACCTGCCCCAGTGGGGCCGTGGGGGGGGGGGCAGGGCTGGCGGGGGGAGCTGGTTACTCACAGTCAATGTACTTCTGCAGGTGGGCGAACTCCTCGGGGCTCAGGGTGGCCCAATCCTTGCTCTCCGACATGATGTTCTGGGGCCTCTGGGCCGCGGCTGCTGGGGGGGGGGGGCAGTTAGAAACAGACTCCCAGGGCGGTGACTGGGGGGGGGGGGGAGAGACAAAAGGAGCCAACAGGGGAGTGAGGATGCAGAGCGCGACGGACCCGGGCGAGGTGCCGGCGAGAGCGACCGAGGGGGGGTGTCCCCGGGCAGTGCCCCTCCCGGATTAGCTGAGCCAGCACATTCCCCGACGGAGCCAGTCTGTTTCCAGAGCAGCAAGCACCAACCGCAGCCCCCGGGCAATGCCAGCCAAGCCCCCAGTGCCCCCCAAACCTCCCCTGGTATCCCAACCCAGGGGGGCCTGCCCTGGGGCTGCTGGAGCCCTGCAGAGGAGTCCGGGCTGGCACCCACAGCAGGCGGGGGGTGGGAGTGGGGCCACCACAACTGGATGTCCTTATCTGCCTCTTCTGGACCCACCGCTGAGACCCCCAGCACCAGGGGCTCTTAAAGGGATATTACCCAATTACCGACTGGGGTGGGCTGGCCGCCGGCCGACAGACGGGGGCACCATTTGCCCCAGAACAGCCCCATCGCCAGCGCAGACACCCCTGCCAGCGCCAGCGCTGCAGGGGTCCGGAGCAGGACACTTGGGGGGTGCAAGGGCTGGCCCGTGCCCCAGCAGCCTGGCACGGAGCTGGTAGCGATGGGCAGCTGGTACCAGTGCTTTATACCTCTCCGCAGACGGCCACTTTGCCGGCACTGCTAAATATTTAATGGTGCCAAGTCATGGCTGGGGGGCGGGGAGGGGGAGGTTCCTGTTTCTCCAATTGCGGCTGGGAATTGGGGATGGGGGGGAGATCGTCTGATTCAGAGACATGAACTGGGGGGGGAAAAGAGGTGGGTCTTGGCAACAGGCCAAGCTCCCCTCAGCATAGGCTGGGGCTTGGGGCGCTAGGCAGAGCGGGCTGCAAAGTGCGTATGGACCGGCTGGGGTCCAAGAGCAACAGCAGTGCCGGGGGGGGGGGGGGGTGAGCAGCATGGGGGAGGGGCCGCTGCGCCAGCCCCGCCCCCCAGATCTTGACTGGCATTGTGCCCCCACTGCATCCAGCTCTGGGATGTGCGGTCTAATGGTTAGTGCAGGATGCCTGGGTCCCATTCCTAGCCGTGTCGCAGACTCTCCACTGACTTCCCACTCTGTGCCTCAGTTTCCCCACCAGGGGATAATAAAGCACTGAGTGCTTTGAGATCCGCCCGCCCAGTGGGAGCGAGGGGTTGTTCACGCCAGGGGCCCCCTGCTCCCGGGCTGGAATCGCGTGTCTGCCCCCCCATTTCCTTCCCCGGTGGCAGTATTTTCCCAGTATCCGCTGCCCGCCAAAGCCCTCGGCTCACTCCATTACTACCATGATTTATTCATGTTAATCCAGATCTCGGCGCACGCCTGGGAGCTGCCGGGCTGCGCGAAGTGCTCCAAGGTCTCTGTGGGGCAGGGAGAGGACAGGACGTGCCGCTCCCATTAACACTAATGGGGCTAATACCAAGCACGGCCCCCCTGGACGCCAGCCCCCTCGCAGCCCGGACAGCAAGTCTGAGACCCAAGAGCGGCTTGGATGGTGCCCCTCAATCCCAACCCGCAGCCCCTGCTCTCCCAGCCCTGGGTCCCCCCAAGCTCTGTCGGTGCCCCTCAATCCTGACCCACAGCCCCTGCTCTCCCAGCCCTGGCCTGCCCCAAAGTGGCCCTTCAGGACGACAGGGGCTATAAAACGAGAGTAAATCAGTCACAAATGGTTGTATTGAGGGAAGACATCACAAGGAGAAGCTGGGGCAGTAACTCACCCGCTTAGCCAGGTTGGGCTGGGGGCTACTAGCGCGGCTGGAGGGGGAGCCCAGGGCCGGGCTAGCAAGGGGCTGTGGGTCGGGAGTGAGGGGCACCGGCCGAGCTGCTGGAGAAAGGTGCAAAACTGGGGGCACTGGCTAGGGAGAGGGGGACCCCAGGCTGAGCTAATATGAGCAGAGGGGCTAACACGCAGAACAATGAAAATGAAGGAGGCCAGGAGCAGGACTCCTGGGTTCTATCCCCAGCTCTGGGAGGGGATTGGGGGCCAGTGGTTAGCTCTGCCAACCTTCTTGTACCCCGACTGGCACCACCCTCTGTTCTGTTAGCACCAAGGCCCTGAATCGGGGGGGGGGGGGGGGGGCGCTCTGATTTTGCCTAATTCCCAGCCGCCCCCTTTCATCCCAAACATGTGACTAACCAACCCCCAATTCAGGCCCTGCCTACCAGCCCCTCCCGAGGCAGCTGCTCTGGGGGCAGCAGGGCCAGGAGTCCCCCTCCTCCCACCCTGCTGTGCTGGCTCCGGGTGGGGCCAGTGCGGGAGGAGATGACAAAGCCAGTCCAAGCCCCTTAACCAACGACTTCTGCTTTCGGTGGATCCATTTTTAGAGCATTGCGGGCGGGGGGGTGCCCACAGGGATCCCCCATCAAGAAATGACTCCCTCTCAGGGTAAACATGGGGCTGTCCCGGGGCGAGGAACAAACTGCTGGGACAGGGTGAGCCGGGGCTGCAGGGGTGGGGGCAGGGCACCGGTGCCACCTTCCCCAACATACCCCCCCCCCCCGACACCCATGCACACCACCCTCACCCTACACAAACCTCACCCCCCCTGTGGTCTGCCCAGCCATGCACATGCCCTGCACACAGCCCCCCACCGCCTAGGTACATGCCCAGCCATGGGGAGCAGGCAGCTGCTCAGCACCCCCCCACTTTCATGCAGGGGGTTGGGATTCGAACACAGCTTTGCTCAGCGCCCGCCCCCAGGGACCCCCCCCGGCGAGGGGGGGCAGGAAGGAAAGGGGGAGACAAGAAACAGAGTGCTGGCATGAAATGTGGCCCAGGCAAACGGCTCCTGGCACCCACGCCATGGCTGCAGAGATCCCAGGGGCCTGGCTAGCTACCCGCCCACCCCCTGCTGAATGGGAGTCTTGCTGGGAGCCCGCTCCCCACAACCCCCGGGGGAGTCAATTTAACGGCCCCCTGCATCCCTGCCAGCCCCCTGCATCCCTGCTCTGGCTTGGGGGCCGTTCCATCCCACCCCACAGGACCGACCCCCTGGCAGCTCCCGGCCCTGCGGGGAAGTGGGGCACTGAGTTAGCCCCACTGCACACCGAGGGGTGGGGGCTATGGGATATGATGGGGCTTCCCGATACCACCCCCAGGGCATGAGTTTAGCGGGTCCTCAGCTTCACCCTCACCTCTGATTGGCAGCAGCTGACAACCCCAGCCCGATCAGGCCTCAAAGACGGAGCCCAGTCAAGGGATGGTGCAGCTGAGCTGTGTAAGGCAGCCACTTGTGACCAGAGGGAAATTCCTGCCTGACCCCAGCTGGGGACCAGGCTGGGCCCTGGAGCATGAGGATTGCTAGCCCCCTGGGAGAATTCCAGCCTCGCTCCTACAGCAGGCCTGGCCTTTCTGTCAACTCACTTCCCCCTTTGCTCCCAGAAGATCCTGCAGCAGCGACTTCCACAGGGTAATCACACGGGGGTGGGGAGGAAACCATGAGCTTTGAGCCCAGCATCAATCAGAGCAGGGAAGGCAGATGCAGCCACAGCCAGGGTGAGGGGTGCACCCAATGCCGGGGAGGGGCCGGGCGCTGCATCTGATTGAACAAACTTAGCGGCAAAGCTAATAAAACCCTGTTGTTAACGGCGCCATGAACCTTCTCTAGCACCTGTCGGATGTGCTTACAGCCCCTGCCCGCATCCTGCTCCCCTGCCCTTTATAGAAGGGAAACTGAGGCACATAGTGGTGACAACACACTGTGAGCCAGCAGCACTACTGAGAAAAGAACCCAGGAGTCCTGGCTCCCAGCTCCCCTGCTCTAACCACTAGACCCCACTCCCATCCCAGAACTAGGAACAGGACCTGGGAGTCTTGGCTCCCATCCCCGCTGCTCTCCCTGAGCCGTTCGGAGGAGGGCTGGCACCCCAGGCCAGGGGGAAGGGCACCGACTCCGCCCTGGACACATCCCAGTGATCCTGAGGTTACCGAGTCCTGCTAACTCCATCAGCAGCGCTAAATTTAGCTCAGCCCGGCCTGCCCCTGGCTCCAGCAGCCGAGCGCGGCAAATGGAAACCAGATGCCGGGAGACGCCGTTCGGGGTTGGAGGCCAAAGCTTAACACTGTGACCCCCAGGAGACGGCCGAGCAGGGGCCCCGGCCTAGCTGCCCCCGTCGTCTGACCGTGCCCAGCACACGACGCGGAGAATCCTCGGCTCTGACCCAGCCTGGCTCTGCCTGGCCCCCGGCAGGACTGGCTCCGCTCCTGGGACGGCAATTGGCCACACGCGCGGGCTCAGGCCAGGGAGAAGAGAAAGGACACCAGGGACCCACGCTGCTACGCCGGCAGCCCCCCAACCAATTTTCCAGCCAGTCCCCCTCAGCCCCCGGCTCCCAGCGACCCCGGGTGGCAGACACCCCTCGGCACCCTAGCCACAAGCCGGGGACCAGGCGATCCCGGGAAAAGCCCCTCCCCACGATCCTTTGTCATGGGTGGGGCAGCGGCTGGGGAGGAGGGGCTCAAACAGCTGCTCCCTTCCCTGTGACACCAGGGGGCCCTCCCTCGCCAGCCCATGCCAGGCCCAGCCCCATCGCTCCTCATGACGGGGGACACAGTTTATCCCAATGGGATGGAGGAGATTTCACACTCGTGTTGCCGACAGACACCAACCAGCCGATTTTTGGCAAGGTGGCTGGCGTGCCAACAGCCCCGCCCCGCCCCCCCTTCGCATGGGGCTGCAGCTCCCCAACCTGGGAGGGGGCAGCTCCCCCCGCTACCACGCCTCACCCTTGCCACGTGCTTTTAGCCGCCCACCCCCAGCAAGCGCCACGGTACCTGGGAGCTGTACAAGGCAAGCAAGTGCACGGCCGAGGGTGTGGGGGGGAGAAATGACCTTTCTCAGCAACCCTGACCGGCAGCCCCCTGCTAGGCCAGCCCTGGGCTTCCCCCGTCAGCTCTGCTGGTGCCCCCCAGGCCTGGTCCCAAAGTGCTTTGTAAACATGAGTCGTTAGTTTAGCCTCACAGCCTCCCCAGAATCGTCCCTGCTTTCCAGATGGGGAAACTGAGGCAGAGAGGGGCAGGGACTTGCCTATAAGCACCTGGAACAGAACCCAGGTGTCTTGACTCTGGGCCTGCCCCTCTTCATAGCATCACATCCTGCCCCCCAACCCCCACCCCTGGCCCAGCTGAGCCCACGCTCCCTGGTTCGGTGCCAACGCACGGAGCAGCCCGCGCTCCCTGCCAGCCAGTGCTGGCCAGAGGCAGGCGGTGGGAATGCTGGGGCGCTGGCCCAGGCTGGCGGGCTCCCCGCCCACCCCCTCTGGGATTCCTGGCTAATCCCCTAATGGGATCCAACCTCCCTGACTTACTGACTATTGGTGCGCTGGGGAAGCCGAGCTGGGGGGGGGAATGGTGGGGGGGGTGAAGCCTGCATGGGGCTAGGGGATGGTCCAGGACTTGGCAGGGGGCCGACCAGCCCTGCAGGAGGGGTGGGAATTTCAAGGGAATGGCTCAGTGTCCTGCTCTGGGACTAGCCCCAGGCCCACAGAACAACCCCCCTCACATCCAGCTGTCTCCCCCACTCTGCTTAGCCCTACCTGTCCCAGACGGGCGTGGGACTTCCCAGGCAGGCAGGGGCAGCCTGGCCCCACTGCCAGGAGCCTGAGGGTTGGCTGGTCCCACCCATGCTCCAGCTGAGCTGCCAGCCCCCACCTGACTGATGGGAGGGGTGGGGGTCAGGTCAGGTTGTCCCCCCTCAGGCTAGTCTTAAAGGAACAGCACAAGGAGAAGCTTCAGAGAAGGTGGTTGAGCTCAAGGGCAGCTGGGAGCCAGGGCTCCTGGGTTCTATCCCCAGCTCTGGGAGGTGAGTGGGGGCTAATTCATGGGAAGGGGGCTGGGTGCCAGGACTCCAGGGCAGGGACTCTCCATTTTAACTCACTCTCACTGGACACAAGGCAGCTGCCCCAACCCTTCCTGGAACAGCTGAGCCAAGCGAAAGAGGGTCTGAACTCCTCCACTTGGCAGCTGGCTCCCCGCACAGCTCTTATCTCCCCGGCTCCTCCACCAGCCCAGTCATCGGCTCGGACGCAGCCCCCAGCCAGATCCAAACGCCGCAGAGCAAAGGAACCAGGAGCCGGTTACTCCCTGCCCTTGTCAGGCCAACACCCTGCGTTCCCATTGAGTTCAGGCCTGTAGAACCAGCAGGCTTGAATTAAGGAGAGACTCCTGCCCTGGCACCTGCAGGGCCAGCACCCGGGGCCAGTGCCTTTGGAGCTTCTGCTGGTGCCGGGCCCATCACCCTGGTGTCTGACTCTGGGGGACCTTGTTCCTAGGCGGGGGCAGGGCAAAGCCCTCACTCACTGCACTCCCCAAAGCCTAGGGCCTGGCCTGCCTCCCGCAGGGGTTACAGCAGCCCCAAGGCAGCTCTAAGTGACACGCAGAGTTTCCAGGGCCCCCAGGAAATGGGGACCAGTCACCGCACAGGGTGTGCTGGCCAGGCCCTGAGAGCGGGGTCAAGAGCCCTGATCCCAGCTCCATGCTGGCTGGGGAAGGGTGTGGGGAGGCCCTTTCACGCGGCCACAAGCTGAGCGTCACTGAGACTCCCCCACCGCCAGCGGTGAATATGGCTCTCCCCTGCCCCGGGACCAGCCTCACAGGGAGGCTAGTCCAGGGTCTCCGCGGCCCGCTCAGCCCTCGGCCTCTCTCCTCAGGCTGCCAGTGCAGGGGACGTGGCTCTCTGGCCCGAGCCCCCACCAAACTCATGACACCCGGCAGGGCGCACCCAAGGCCCCTTGACTAAGGTAGGCTCTTGTTTCATCCTGGTCTTTCTGCAAACGCCCCTCCCGCTTCACTTCACAGCGAAGCCTGATCGGCCTCCCCCGCCCCCAGAGCAATGGGTCACTCTAGGCTGCAATCCCCATGAAGGGGTTAAGTCAGCTGGACCCTGCACCCCCTCCCACCTGCCTCGGCACAGTCAGAGGGATCCAACGAGCCTGCCCCCCTGCTGCCCCATCCCCCCACATGACCCATAGAAGGGATGAGCATGGGGGGGGGTTTCCACCCAGCCTTGGGTCCCCCCCTCGCTTGGCCTCCTGAGCTGGATCAGCGCTTGGACGAGGGAGGGCCAAGAAACAGCCAGGAGCTGCTGGAAGTGGGGCTGGCGGCCCAATGGGGGCACTCTTCCCTCTGCGTGGTGCTGGCGCTGCCCTCAGACCTCAACCACCTCTCTGCTGGGCCCTGTCTAAACAGCTGCTGCGCCCCACCCCAGAGGTGGCTGCATCTCCATGGCAGAAGACAACCCGTCTCTAGCCAGTGCTGTGGGAGGAAAGGCGCTAGGAAATCGCACGTTATTGTTTGGCCACAGCTCAGATCTTGGCAGGAAGTTAGTTTGTTCTCCTTAATTAACAATCACTCTGGCGGCAGATTGTAACCCCCCCGCCGCGCGTTATTTACCCAGGAGTGCCCGCTCGAGCTCTTGGGTAAACGTGTACTTTGGCACATGGCTGGAGCTGGGTGAACACAGCTGCACGTTGCCTCTCCCGTCTAAGGAGAATTGCTGGGGGCAGGACAAACCCGGCCCAGCCAGGCCGCGCGCCCACAGTGCTGGTTTCTCCCAATGGCTTGTTCCAGGCTCCAGGAAAGACAGCGTCAAATCCAAACAGAACATGAAACTCGCCCCGAGGTCAGCCAACCGAGGGGCGGGTAGGACTGGGCGCCAGGACTCCTGGGTTCCATTTCCCATGGACTGACTCAGCCTTCCCAGCACCGAAGGAAGGTGCCCACGCTGGCGGTCCAGTCGCGATGCACGCGGGGTGATTTCTGCCCTGGCGGTGAGGGAGCCAGGCCGGCCGAAGCCCCAGCCTGGCCCAGGAAGGGTTGTTTTTTTTACATATATAAAAGTTAAACAAGCTGGCATTGCCTTTGTTACTTGAGACCTGGGGGGTGGTTTTTGCCTGGGCCAGTGCATCACACACAGAAACCTGCCCCCTTAATCCCATGGGAGGCTGAACCCCTAAAAAAATCCAGGCCACAGGGAGCCGATCCATCAGTGTTCCCCCACCTTCAGCGCTCCCCCGTGCCACCGAGCACCAGGCCCAGTCCCGCTGGCTCCCCCGCAAGGGCCATTCGGCTGGCTTCTTGATTTAGCAGAGCCAGAGGTCCCGGCATGGAGGTTTGATCCCCGCTGGATTAGCCCTTGGGGGTCAGATTCCCCAGCTGCGCCTGGAGCCAGAGCGGAGCACCCAGTAGGCACCGGATTTGGGTTGGGGGTGTTCCACCGGGTGCTTTGCTGGCTGGAAAGTCTGGCCCCACGCAGGCCCATCACCTCAGGCAGGGGTCTCCCCCTCTGCCCTGCCTCGCTGTTCCCCCTGGTCAAACCTCTGCCCCTCGCTACACTGCCCCCTGCCTGGCCCTCTGTGCCACCCTCAGCCAAACACCCCAGAGCCTCCTCCTGTGCGGCCCCTTCCCGTCCCTGCAGCCCCCCCTGCATGGCGATGGCTCCTTCGTGGCGGCTTGGGGGGGTGGGTGGGGAAAGCTGGCATGGCCCCAGCCCCTTTCTATCGGGCGGGAGAAGCCATGGCAGATGTGGCGAGCACTCTGCAAACCTGGGCACGGCGCTGCCCGCCAGGCGGGGGCTTGGGATTGCAGATTCCTTGGGGCAGGGGCTGTCCTGCGGGTTATAAACCTACAGTCCAGGGGGAATGGGGGAACCCTCTGACCCTGGCCAGGCCGGAGTGCGAGTGCAGGATCTGGGGGTCCCTACTGGCCACACACTCTCTGAATGGGTGCAAAAGCCCAGACACGCGACCCTCCCCATCCCGGCAGCCCCACCGGGGCCAGGATGGCTTGAAGCAGCTCAGCCCAGAGGGTCACACTGGGGACAACCAGGGGCCCGGAGAAGCCCCTTCCCCTGCCCAGCGCCTGGCCCCCGGGGGCAGCTCCTGTTCCTGTGCCCAGCGCCTGGCACTGCAGGGAGCGGGGTCACTCCCCAGAGACCCCCCGGGCACTTGGGTCAATCGCCCGGGCGGGGAGCGGCCGGACCCGGGGCAAAGCGGCCCGGGACGCGGCCAGACCCCGGCTCCTCCTCCCCCGGCGCTGCGGGACGAGGAAGCCGCGGAAGCGCCGGGCTCCCCCGGGACGCCGCAGTTTCTTTGCCCCTCCCCAGCGCCAGGGGCCGCGGAGCCCGGCGGGGGTCGCGGGGGTCCCGGGCGCCCGGCAGCTCCTTCCCCCCGGGC
This sequence comes from Natator depressus, assembly GCF_965152275.1. NCBI lineage: Eukaryota > Metazoa > Chordata > Testudines > Cheloniidae > Natator > Natator depressus. Next base: position 2,106,393 of record NC_134253.1, on the reverse strand, counting down.
GCGCCCTACCTTGTCCGGAGCTCGGCAGCGCGGGGCGAGCCTGGGGCGCCGCCCGCCCGAGCCCAGCCCCGCTGACATCACAGCCCGCCCCGGCGCCTCCCCTCCCGGGCCCCCGCACCTTCCTCCTGCGGCCGCTCCCCTCCCGGCGCCGGCAGCGAAGCGGGGCGCCCCGGCGGGCTCCGGGGCGCGCAGACCCCGCAGCGTGCGGTGCGGTGCGGTGCGGTGCTCCCGGGCCCCGCGCTGCAGCCGGTTTGCGACGCCCCTTCCCGGAGCCTCCGCAGAACCCAGTTGCCCCCTGCCCGCAGCCTCCTGCCCCCGCCAATTTGAGCGAGCCCCGCGGCGCCCCGAGGGGGGGGGGGACACACTTAAAGGGACAGCGGCGCGCTGCACCAATCTGCAGTGAGAACAAACCCCGGAGAGTCACCTGGGCCCCCAGAACGCCCCCCCCATTTCCTGCCAGGGGTTAATTAAAGCAAGAATCCGGCCCCTGCGCTGGGGGGCTGGGGCTGGCCAGCTGCCATCAGGGCTTTTCTGGGAGCCACCCTCTGGGAAGGGATCGCCTTGGCCTCGAACTGCAGGGGGGGGCTTAGGGGCCAAATTCAGGGGTGGTGCAAGCAGCTCTGACTTCAGCGCTGCCCCCCGGCCACCTTTGGGTGGGCGCGAGGTCACATCAGAGTCCCCAGGTCGCGGGACTGGACGGGCCCCGAGGGGCCGAGTCCAGCCCCGGTGCTCATGGATGAAGGATTATCCAGACCGTCCCTGGGAGGTGTTTGTCCAACCTGCCCTTGAAAACCTCCAGGGACGGAGATTCCACCCCCGCCCTGGGCAGGTTATTCAGGGGTGTGAGCCCGGCTGCCGACTTGGCCAGGCCTGCCTGTGCCCCTGAGTGTGTGTGCGGGGGGGGTGTGTCTCGGTTTGTGCACACAAGTCACGCCGGGCGTGCTCGTGCTCACACGCCCACAGGCTGCCTGGCAGCACGCGGTGGTCTCTGGCTGTGGGCAGGCCTGACTCGATGGGGCCGTGGGGGCAGCTGAGTTCTGGACCCGGCCCCGTCTGTGCGCTGGTGGGGGGGTTCCTGGGCGAGCCCGTGTGCGAGGAATCCGTCTCGGTGCGTGTCAAAGGGGTACCAAGGTGAACATCTGGGCATCAGCGGAGGGGGACGCAGCGTGGATCTCTGCGGGTGGGTGCCTGCGGGTGCCCCCGTGTGTGCGCGTTGCTTGCTCATCCCTCAGCGCCGATCTGTGGATGCGCCGGAGCCTGCCCGGGCAGCTCTGCGCACATGGGCCTGCCCAGGCCCGCGCTCTCCAGGCGCCTGGCTGAGCCCCACTCCGGGCGTGTGGGTGCCGGGTGCTCTCTGGGACTGAGGCCAGGCTGCCAGGTGCGAGGGGGCAGCACTGGTCTGGAGACGTTTGCTAGAAACGGTGGGCAGCAGGAGGGGAACTCCTCCCCCCAGTCACCTCTGAGCCGTTCGTCCCTTTCTACGCCCTCGTCCTTCTCCCCCAGGCGTGATTTGTGTGCACACACGTGCTGCGAAGGTACCCCCCCAATTCAGTCTGGCCCCAGCCAGCCCTTGGCCTTGGTGCCGGGGGCTTAAGGGTCCCACCTGAGAACTGGACTGAGACCCAGCAAACTCACTACACCAGAAAGCCCTTGCAGTCTGGTCAGCTGAGCGGTGGTGCCCGGAGCAGTTGGCTCAGGTGCCCAGAGCCTTGCCCCCTGGGCTACCAGTTCAGTGGCCAAAAGATGCGGCCATGTGACGGCACCGACGGGTCCCCTCCCAGCCAGGCTCGGAGGAGAGGCCAAGGACTGAACGGGCCTGGGACACTCGACTCCTGGCACCCCTGCTGGGGCTGTCTGCAGACAGAGGAGCCCAGTGTGGAGGGCGGAAGGCCCCAGAACCCCACGGCGAGGCACAAACCCGGCAGCTGGAATTTCCCCTTCGCGGGCTGCCGAGCATTTCTCTGCCGGCTGAGCGGGTGTGTGGGCGGGAGGTGCGAGTGCTGTGGGGAGTTGATGCCGCCTCTGCACCTGTTTCCATCTCACGTTCCCCTGCTACCCTCCTTCGCGAATCCGCCCGGGGCCTGCTCCGCGGCCTGGCTTTGCAGCTGGGGACAGCGGGGCCGAGAGAGGAGAAGGGACTTGCTCAAGGCCCCGCAGTGAGTTAGTGGCAGAGTTGCTTGGCAGTTCCTGGCCCACTGCATGGAGACCCAGGCGGTGCTTCCCTTCATGGATTGCACACTCCCCTCAATGCAGCACACCAGCCTGGAGCCGGGGGGGCCGGACTCTGGAGCTGTGTGCTCTGCCCCCCTCTCTAGTCATACATCCCCCCCCCGTTTACTACAGAGCCTGGGAGAGCCTCCAGCAGCCGCACCCAACCAGCTGCTCACGCCGGGAGCAGCTCAAGCAGCCTGCAGCGCTCCGGCTCGCCCCTAGGACCATGCAGACCGGTGCTGCAGCCAGACCTGCCGAAATTCTGGCCTGTCGCTCAGCCGCAGCGGAGCCGGAACTAGGAGCTGAGCAACAAAAGAGCCTGAAAAGCGGCGCTTTTATCTCCCCTGGGGAACTCCGGCCATTGCCGCAGCGTGTGCCCTCCGTGCGAGGGCAGGATGTGCCCACCCCGTGCCCTGCCTCGCCCCTGGAATCCTCCCCCCCACAGGGTGGCGACCGCGGGGCGCAGCGGCAGATAGCGCCACACATCCCGGGCCTTGGAGGGAACGAAGTCAATGGCTGTGCGTGTGAGCACGTGTGTCCATGCGTGTACACACGGGTCACGTCGGGAGGATGGAGGGAAGGCCCCACGACCGAGCATGTGGCGAGGGGGGATTTCGTTCCTGGGACACCCAGTGCAGAAGCCACCTGGGAAAGCCGTTCCCACCTGGCAGCCTGCGTGGGCTGCCCTGTGCCTGGAGACCGTGTCCCCCTGGCTGACCCAGCTGGCCAAACGGGCCCCTCGGTCAGTGGGAAGGCCCAGGATCCAAGGAGCCACGTTGATGGAGCTCGTGGGGCAGGAGGGGTCCCTCCAGGCTGGGGCTTAGGCCCCCATGGTGGCGGGCGGGGGAAAGGCACTGTGCTGTGGCCCTGGCTCTCAGAATGAAGCGGGCACCGTCCCCAGCCTGGTGTTCACTCAGAGGACTGTGCTGCCAATAGGGCTGTCGAGTCTAAATCCCAGCTCGGATGAATCACACAGCTGCGGCGGGGACAAGGGCTGCCATGGGCCGACCCTGCTCCCGCTGATGAATTCTTCGAAGGCAGCCGGTTCGTCAGGCTTTCAAACGACAGCCAGGGTGGGGGAGGAGCATATTTACCATCCTGTGGACCCCAACGGGAATGGGGGAGGGGAATGATTCAGATTGGGGGGATCTGAAAAATAGGGGTGTCCAGGGGGTTCCTAGCCACGCTGTGTAGTGCATGACAGCCTCAGTTTGGAGAAGAGGTGAGGGTTGGGCTATACCGTGAACGGGGTGTATGTGTGTATACACACACCATGACTCACACTCACGACTTCACCGCGACGGCAAGGCTAGAGCCCAGGTCTGCTTGCTCCTACCCCTTAAAGGAGAATCCCCAATAGCTGAAAGCAGTCGGGTGCTATGGTACACAGTTGCCATCCTCATCCCATCCCGTAGAGGGCAGTGTTGAGCATAGACATGAACCAGGCCACTAGAACCTACGTATTGCTAAAAGCTCCCCCATTTGTCAAACATAAGAACAGCCAGCCTGGGTCAGCCCAACGGTCCCTCTAGCCCAGTTTCCTCTCTTTGACTGCAGCCGGTGCCAAGTGCTTCAGAGGGAATGAACAGAACGGGGCAATTATCCAGTGATCCATCCCCTGGCATCCAGTCCCAGCTTCTGGCAATCAGAGGCTTAGGGACACCCACGGTTGCATCCCTGACCATCTTGGCTAATAGCCAGTGATGGACCCATCCTCCGTGAACTGATCTCAATCTTTTTTGAACCCCATTATAGTTTTGGCCTTTACAACATCCCCCGGCAAGGAGTTCCACCGGTTAACTGTGTGTTGTGTGAAGAAATACTTCCTTTTGTTTGTTTTAAACCTGCTGCCTATTAATTTCATTGGGTGACCTTGGTTCTTGTGATATGCGAAGGGGTAAATAACACGTCCTTATTTCCTTTCTCCACACCAGTCACGCCTTTATAGCCCTCTGTCATATCCCTCCACGGTCATTGCTTTTCTAAGATGAACAGTCCCCGTCCTATTAATCTCACCTCAGACAGAAGCTGTTCCAGACCCCTCATCATTTTCGTTGCCCTTCTCTGTACTTTTTCCAATTCTTCTAAAATATCTTCTTTGAGATGGGGCGACCAAAACTGCATGTAATATTAAAGTGTACTTTGGATTTATATAGCAACATTATGATGTTTCCTGTCTTATTATCTATCCCTGTCCTAATGGTTCCTAACATTCTGTTCGCTTTTTTGACGGCCGCTGCCCATTGAGTGGATGTTTTCAGAGAACGATCCACGATGACTCCAAGATCTCTTTCTTCTGAGTGGTAACAGCTAATTTAGACCCCATGAGCGTATATGTAGAGTGGGAATTCTGTTTTCCAAGGGGTATTACTTTGCACTGATCAATGTTGAATTTCATCTGTCATTGTGTTGCCCAGTTACCCGGTTCTGTGAGATCCCTTCGTAACTCTTCACAGTCTGCTTTGGACCTAACTATCTTGTATCCTTTGCTAACTTTGGCACCTCACTCTTTATTTCTTTTTCCAGATCATACATGAATGTGTCTAACAGCACTGGCCCTGGAACTGATCCTTGGGGGACCCCGCTATCTACTCTTCACTGTGAAAACTGATCATTTATTCCTACCCTTTTGTTTCCTATCTTTTACCCTGTTATTGACCTGTGAGAAGACCTTCCCTCTTATCTCACGACTGCTCACTTTGCTTGAGAGTCTCTGGTGAGGGACCTTGGTAAAGGCCTTCTGAAAGCCCAAGTTCACTAGATCCACTGGATCACTTTTGTCCACGTTTGTTGGCCCCCTGGAAGAATTCTAATAGATTAGTGAGGCATGATTTCCCTTCACAAAAGCCACGTTGACTCTTCCCCAGCAAATGGTGTTCATCTGTGTGTCTGATCATTGTCCACAAACAATGCATGCCCCAACCATGCACCCCAACTCAGGCCAAGTCGGGGAGAGCCTTTCCAGCACAGGCCAAGAGCCTTCCCATGCACAGACAGGCAGCCTGCTAAGGCTGACTCTGTTGAGCAATGACAACAGCTGGCAGGAGCCAGCTTTGCGCCCTAGAGACTGCAAACAGAGCGGCGCCGGTCGCCGTTTGGAAGGCTCACCCCCATTGGGACCAAGATGGTGGAGGGAAGGGGGTGGACGTGGGGAAGTGCAGAGAAGCCAGGTACAGAGGAGCAAGTATGTTCCTGCCCTGGGATGAGTCACAGGGTGGGGCCCTGCCCACTTGTGGCACCCACTTCCCTGTCAGCCCCAGTGCCGCTGCCCACGTCTGAGTGAGAGCGAGAAACCGCCAGAGAACAAAGAGAAAGGAAAGGAGGAGCGAGGCTGCTTGAAAACAACTGAGTCGCACTCTGCAGAGCGGGGCCCCGGCGCTGACGCCACCACAGATAAGCTCTACTTCCTTCAAGCAGGGCTAGAACCCAGGAGCCCTGACTTTCCGCCCCACTGTGTTCCAGCCACGAGCCCATGCTCCCTCCCAGAGCTGGGGACAGAACCCAGGAGTCCTGACTCCCAGTTCGCTGCACTGGCCATGAGACAACACTCTCTCCTAAGCTAGGATGAGAACCCAGGAGTCCTGACTCACAGCCCTCCCTTCTAACCACTGAAATTACTGAACAAGACTAGAACAGAAGCCACGATGCAGCAGTCCCACTGTGGATTTCTGCCTGGCCGAGAGCGCCGGAGCAGAGAGCTGCGAGGTTTCCGTCTCGCTTTGCTAATGATTGAAAAACACACAAAAAAGAAGGAGCAGAATCGTTGTTCTGGGCAGCCCACCGACATCTCCGCATAGCCCCAAAAGCGCCGGGCTCGGAGCTAACTGATGCAGCCTGACGGCATGTGGGAATTCACAGGCAGCATCTGCTCTACGAAATGCACATGGCCTGGATGTTAGCTTCATCACGGTCTGTCTCCCCTGCACCTGTGAGCTGGAGAAGGGGGAAAGTGGCAGACTGGAGGAATGGAGTGAGAGGCAGGGAGGTGTGTGTGTGTTAGAACGCGTGACCCCGGGGAGCAGCACTCCAGAACTACCTGGACAGACAGACAGACCAGACAGACACAGAGACGCCCTGAGGCTGGTCTAATTTACACTCAAATTCCCTTGGCTCCCTCTGGCCCTTGGGGAGCAGGGAACAGCCACAGTGCAGCATGCTCTGGCCACTCCCCCACGCTGCCCCTCTCAGGCCCCAGCCTGCTGCCAGAGCCTGAGTGTAAGTGGGAATCAGACTTGATCCCCTGTGTCACGCTGCTTTTCTACTGGCTCAAGCCCAGCCCACCCTGCAAGTGCCCGGACGGACCATGTGTTTGAGCCCTCATGCCGTTGTTTACACTAGAGCCAAGCGAGCGTGCAAACCCCTTGCCCCCGTGCAAAGTTTACCGGTGGGTTTCACACCGGTTTGCACTGATGTTAGCGACGAGGGAGTTGGAGCCCGGTCTGGCTCTGCGGGGCCAAGTGCAGCTGTGTCCAAGCCATGGTTTGGGACTGATGAGGGGGGGCGTCCAGCCTGTCCCCACCCCCTTTCCTAGGCCCACTAGAGCCAAAGCATTGGGCCCCTCGCCCAGGTGGAAATGATCAAGCCAAAGCCGTGCTGTCTTGCCCTGTCTCCCCAGCGCTCAGCACAACGTCTGCTGGGCACTCGCCGCAGGACGGTGAGGCGGGAGCAGCATAAGGCAGGCGGAGGGACCTTCTCTGGGACCTTGGTTTCTCCTGAGCTCAAGCCGGGTCTGTGCAGGCAGCCGCTCGAGGAGGCGTGAAGCAGACACAGATCAGCAGCTCTGCTTCCTGAACAGGCATGTGTGTATCTCTCGCTGACATCAGAGCTCAGCCCTGCCAGCACGGCTTCCCTACCTGCTGGCCACTTGACTGATAAACCTCAAATCTCTGCCGATAGGGATCACCCACAGAGGCTCCTCAGGGCGTGCCCCGATGATTGGAGCACGCTGATTGAGTGCCAGGGCTGGCAGCAGCGCCCTAGGGCCACGAGCCCTGCGGCGGGAGGGCTGCTTGGCTGGGACGCTGCTGGCGTTGCCCACTTGGCGGGGATACCGAGGGAGTTCAGCCTGGGAACTGGGAGGGCTCAGGAGTGAGGGGCACCGGCACAGCTGTGCGCTGGCAGTTGAGGGGAAGGAAGGGACGTACCCAGGCCTGTTATCCCTCACTCAGCAGGCCTTTTATCCCTCACCCTTTATCCCTGCCCAACAGCTGCTGTCTGTCTCCATAGCAATACAGAATACAGAGATTTGTAAAGTCCTGGCACTGTGCTGCCCCCATGTAGGAACAGCAGCAAGGCAGAGACGTCCCGCAGCTAGAGCAGGGCCTGGGGCGTGGGGCGCCTGGCTTCTGTCCCCTGGGGGACAAACCTCCACTCCCTCGGCCTCAGTTTCTCCAGCAGTAAAATGAGGGTGACAAAGCGCACACCTTGACCAGGGCCCCAGGGAGCAGCCATTCACGGATGGGCCAGCTCCTTGGATCGCAGGTGCCTTGCGGTTCTCTGGCCAACACATGCTCACCCTCCCTTGCCCCTGCTGCCAGAAATTCCCCTGGTGCTGGATTGCCTCCCTTTTGCTCCCCTTGAGAAACTTCCATACAGCCCAGTCCTCAGGGAAAACGGTGTTAAGTCCCCCCCAGGTAGCAGTAGCGGTGTTAAGGCCCCCCTGCCCCATTAGAGTCTTACTAAGTTTCGCAGCATACAAAGAAAAAGTGGAAGGGTGGAGCCTAGCCCACAGCCCCACCCACAAAGCCTCTATAAAGTCCAATCAGCTGCTCATCTTTCTCCCCAATATGGCTGCTGCTGGAGACCCTAATGCAACAGGTGAGGGTAGTGAGATCCCTATATCGTGAGAATCCTATTTCCCTGAGAGGTGCTTCTCTGTTTAGTTGGCAGCTGCTGGGGTGCAGAGGGGGGCTCCATAGGGTGTCTGCAGGCTGGCCCCATGCCTGTGGGAAGGCTGGCCTCATGGCATTGCTGTTTACAGAGTCTATTTTTAAGCTGCTGTCATTCTGTTCCAAAAGCAGGGTGCACTTTATGGCTTTAAACGCATAGGGAGCGCCTGGGTTTTGCCTAAATAAATTATGGGTGTTCCCTGCCTGAGGAATGGATCTAATCCCTGTGTAACTAAATTACCCCATGCTCTACTAATTGGATTGATCATTGTAAGTAGTTAATGAACTCCAGCCAATCTTTTCAAACCAAATTCTTTGCTGATATGGAAATAATTATCTACTGACCTGGAGGTTGTGAATCAAATCAGAGGCTTTATTGCAACTCCAGGGGAAATTGTCTTTTCCCTGCCATCTGGCCTGGCTCTCCAGCTGTCCTGATGCCTTGTTAAGGGTGGCAGGGAGGAAATGCTATATAGCTGGGCAGGGCAAGTGGCTCTTCTGTCACTAACTAAAGAAACAAAACGAAACACACATCTCTTGGGTTGCAAACTTCATCCCCAGTGTTAATCAGAAGGTGGAATATGCCGCAAGAGGTCTGCTTGGCCCGTCTGCTTGCTTCCCTGGGGAGGCAGGATGGCCCAATGGTTATGGTGCTGTCTAGGATGGGGGAAACCCAGGTTATGTCCTTTCTTTGCCCCGTGAGTACGACCAGAGCCTCTCTGTGCCTGTTCTCCTCCTGTAGAACGGGGATCGTTGCATTTCCCAGCCTCACTGGGTGTGTGGGGTAAGAACGTGAGAGGCTCCGATACTAACTGTTGGGGGCTGAATACGTGCCTATGACAAACAGCTCAGCAAGGGTGGAAATACCGTCTGTCACTGCCAAAAGTGGTCAGGCAGCTGCTGTGCTGTGATCAGCCACTGTAACAGCTTCCCTAGCGTGCTGTTCCCTTGGCCTCCCTCCCCGCCCCGCTGCCACTTGTCAGATCTTGGGTTGACAGCGCCTTGAGGTGGGGGCTGGCTTTTCGCGGTGGGGGAGGTGTGTGGACACAGGGTTTCCAACCCCAAGTGTCCAACAATCCATTCTAGAGCCTGGAGGCCAGTGTGGCCCATTCGATCACCTGCTCTGACCTGCTGCCTAGCACAGAACAGAGGCTTTCGCCCAGTGCCCCCTGTGTGGAGCCGGAGAGCTAGTGTGTGGCTAAGGCAGCCAGGAGACCCCAAGCGATGATCACCCACCGCTGTGGGGAGCTGGGTCCAGGGGTTTAGCCCCAGAACGTTAGCAGGGAGGGGGTTATGTCCCATTGGAATCAGCCTGGCTTTGGCTTCCAGGCGGGTTCTTGTGCCTGGCTTGGCTGGTGACCCAAAATCACCTTCCCGGTCTCTTGGAGGCACTAAGTAGGCTGAGCTCTGGGTATCTCCCCGGGAGCCTCTTCTCCAGCACTCGTGATGGTTGGGCGGCGCCATCTCCGCTTCCTCGGCATCCTTTTAAAAACGCCCCACCCTAGGCTGGGCCCTGTCCAGGGGGAGAATTGCCCCCCCAGCTCCTTGCTGCTACTGCGTGTGAGTGTGGACGGACATAGATGGGGGGCCGGGGGCTGTTTGCGGCTCCTGGCGGTGGGGGGGGGGATGTGGCTGTCATGAGGCGCAAAGGGCCTCAGGTGCTGACCCCCAGCCCAGCTGCAACCCCATCGCCCAGGCCAATGCGGGGCTGGGTTTCAACCTCCGACCCTGCACCCCACCCTTGGGAGACGCCCCGTTCCCTCCCCCTCCTCTCCCAGCCTGCGGCTAGTCACTCCCCGGGCAGCACCGTCTTCCCCCCAGCCTCGGGCAGGATTCGAACCCCTGACTGCCCCATGAGCTGCCCCATTTCTGCCCATCCCCCCGGGGCAGGGTTTGAACCCGGAACCCCTCCCGCCCCCCAGATGTCCCTCTGGAGGCCTGTGTCCCACGTGACTCTGTGTGTGTGTGGGGGGGGGGTCGCTTAGCCTGAGCCCCAAAGGATTCTGGGAAATGTCTCCCCACCCCTTCGAGCCCTCTGGCGGTCGGTGTCTCTTTAAAAACAAGATGGCCCCCGGCCCGGCTGCCCCCGCCCGCCACGCCCCTTCCGGGGGGCGGGGCAGAGTGGCCGGAAGTGGGTCGCGTTTCCAAGATGGCGACTCCCTATGTGACTGACGAGACCGGTGAGTGCGGAAACCGCTTCCGGGAGGGGGGAGCCCCCCCCCGCTCCGGCCTCACCTCCCCCCCCGGGCCCCTCCCCCCAGCTCCGGCCTCATCCCTCCCCAGCTCCTCCCCCCACGCCATGGCCCCTCCCCCCCTCCCCCGCCTGGGCCGCATCCCCCCGCCCTCCTGCCCCCAGCTCCCCCTCCCCCCCGCCCGCATCCCCCCCATCCTGCCCCTTGTCCCCCCCCGTGCCTTGGTGTCGTGCAGCCCCCCACCTTGTCCCCTGCCCCCCTTAACCAGTCACGTGTCTGTGCGCCCCCCCCTTCAGCCTCACTCAGGATCGCGCTGGGCTGTTTCCTCCCTGTGGCCCCCCCGCCCCGAGAAGCCCCATCCCGGTCCGTGGCCTGGGGGGCTGCGCTGGTGGAGGGGCCGCGGGGCAGGCCCTGGGGGTAGGAAGCCCCCTTCCCCTGCGGTAGGACGCGGCTCCCGGACGGCCCCATCGACCCGGCCGCACTGGCGCAGCCTTAGACTGACCCTTCGGAGACCTGACTCCTTGGGTGACCTAATTCCCTCCCCTGCCCTGTGCCTCGGTTTCCCCATCCGAGGCGCAGCCTTAGACTGACCCTTCGGAGACCTGACTCCTTGGGTGACCTAATTCCCTCCCCTGCCCTGTGCCTCGGTTTCCCCATCCGAGGGTCCAGTGCTGACCAGGGCGCGTGGCGGGGAGGAGCTGGTTTTCAGGTTGTCTGTAAACTGTCTGAACATTGCCAGAGAGACAAGGTGGGGGAGGTGACCTCTTTTATTGGACGGGGGCTCTTGGTTGGCCGTGTCTTACTGAGCAGCCTTTAGGTGAATATTGAAATCACTTTTTCCCTTCCCCCTCTTTAAAATATCCCATCACAGACAAAGATGCTTGTAACGTTTCAGGGAAGTACATTGCCTCCACACAGCGCCCTGATGGGACCTGGAGGAAGCAGAGGAGGGCCTCTGGGATCTCTTGTATGGCCCATAGTGGGTGGGCTGTTACACAGTCCAACTCCTCACGTCTGGAAACCTCGACAGCTCCTAATGCTGTGAGATTATCTGCTTCTACAGCACCAAATGTGTGGCTGGAGCTTCAGCCCATTCGGCGGACAGGTAGCCTGCTTCCTCAGCTGGGCTACCCAAGAAAGTGGCACTGGTTTCACTTAAGGTGTGATGTTAAGCTGGTGCGAACTGTTGTGCGTGCACTCTTTTGGATTCGGAGCGGTTTCTTTTGGTTTAGCTTAACCCTGTTCTTAAAGGCCATAAACTAACCTGAAGAAAGCCAGTCTCTCTGCAATAACTGTCCCCATGGGTTTGCACTGGTATAGGTTAAACTGCTACAGTTTTTGCATGTAGGCCTGAGACCCCTCCTTCCTTCAGCTGGCTTCCCTTTAGGGTAACGGCACATCTTACCATTGTCAGTCCTCTCCCAGTCCACCTCTTAGCTGGGTGCAGCGTGACGAGCCAGGCAGTTGTACATTTGGGGCCTGCTCACTGCTTGGGGTTGCTTTCCCCCAAGGATCCATGGGAGGCTTTGTGGCCGAGTTTGAAACACGTCCTTTAAAAAGAGAGGAGAGCTCAGTGCTCCACAGGCCAGACTAGGTGATCCCAAGGGTGTCTCTGGCTTTAAATCTATGAATTCTCTTCATTCCCTAATGCAAGCCAGGCATTCCTGTCAGCCCCTGGAGTGCTGATCCCAGCTCTTCTCACGTGGCAGAGCATGTTCAGTGAGCTCCCAGGGCATCTGGCTTGGCTTCAGAATTCCCATGTCCCCAGACAGGTAATTAGTGAGCTCGAATGGGGGTTGGGCTTAGCATGGTGCTGTGGATCTACGTCGGCCCCCATGGGGGCTCATCGACTCTCAAACATGGGACGTGGCTCCCACTCCTCGCTATAACCCAAGGCCAATTGGCTGTCAACTTTCTAGGCTTCCAGATTGGGCCACAAAGTTTTGGGAATGTGGCCATTCGTTGGAGTTGAACCTGCCATCTCCAAACCCTTTGGGGAATACTAAAGATGGCCTCCCTGACCCCGTCTCTCGAGGCCTTGCCCTGCCTCAGAGGGAGTCTCTGCATTAGGAATCTTGTGAGGTGTTTTCAGCATGCTAGTGCTGTACTTACACACCAAACATCCTCGCACTGGCCCAGCGTGAGTTGATCTGAGAGGGGCCACAGGGCAGCAAACCTCCTGTCTCCCATTGGGCCACATCTATTAGGAACGGTGAAACAGAGAGGCTGTCCCATGTTTCCAAATCAAGCCCCTTGAAAATCCCCCCCCCCCCCCCCAGCCCAGCGCCCCCTCGGCTGTAATGATTTATAACCATGTGTATGTACTGTTGGGTTACATCGTGAGATCTGAGTCTTTTTTCAGGTGCCTGACCAACTTTGACCCCTTCTTATACCATAAGATGTAACCTGGCGGTATGTATTAACTCCCCTTATAAATCATTCTGGTGGGTGGCTTCGGCAGGGCTCCGGATGGGTCCTGCCTGCGAGGATAACCTCAGCTGGCATTGCTAGTCTCAGGCATAGAGCTCAGGTACTCACAAACAGTGCTCAAATCCTGTAATGTTCGAAGTGTGTCTGTTCCATGGAGGCTCACTCCTCAGGTCCTGGGCGTCTCCTCCCGCCCTGAGGGTGGTGGCCAAGTGCTGTGATTCCTTTGCCCTTTAGAGTTCTCACTCAGTGATGCTGCTGTCCTGTGGGGCCTGAAGAGTGGGGCTGAGCGCTCATGACTCATTGGGTGGTGATTGGACCAGTGGGTTCTCAGCACCTCTTGCGGTGGGCTGGATCTGCAGGGGCATGGCCTTGCGGCTCTGGGTGTGTCCAAAGCGCCGCTGCAATGGGATTAGAGAGCGTTGGAGCTGATGGCCGCCACATGTACCAGCTGGCTGGCTCCTGTTCTTTGTGTGTGGGAGAGGAAAGTCCTGATGGATTTTGTTCTGTGCAGGTATGAGAATAAGTATGTGAAGTTTTTCAAAAGCAAACCAGACCTGCCCCCTGGTCTGAGCCCCGAGGCCAACGTGCAGCCAGGCAAGCAGGCTGCCAAGGCAGAGAGCGGTGAGACAGGACTGTCCAAGACAGCCAAGAGGAACTTGAAACGTAAGGAGAAGAGGAAGCAGCAGCAGGAGAAAGGGGAGAGGGAGACAGACGAACTGATCCAGTCGCTGGAGAAGGCCACCCTCTCGGGGGGCAGCAGCAGGGACAGGCCCCCCCCAGGGGATGGTAAGTCGGCCCCACGGCAGCAGCAGGCCTGCGGCGGAAAGGCCCTGGGGGACGGGGACTCCTCAGCCTCTGAGAAAACAAAGAAGATGAAAAACCTGCAAAAGAAGCTGCGGCAGGTGGAGGAGCTGCAGCGGCGGCTGGACTCCGGGGAAATAAAGCAGCTGACGGCAGAGCAGCTGGAGAAGCTGGCGCGGCGGAAGGCCTTGGAGGAGGAGCTGGAGGACCTGGAGCTGGGTTTGTAGGGGGTGGGGGGCGGGCCGGGGGGGAGACTCTGACCCAGACTCGGTGCACGCAGGGTGAATGAGTTCTGCCAGCTGTGCTGACCAGAGCCCCAGCTGCCCCGCTGGTCTCTGCTGGGTTTTTGGTTGGGTGCTGCCCGGTTTTTAAGAACAATTTTCCCAGCTATCGATGTTAGAAACTCGAGAACTCTTCACGCACCTCTCTCCTTTTCCATTGTTTTATTTGGGGGGTGGGGGGAGGGAAGGCTGGGGATGTTGTTGGGATGGGGTGGGCGGGGCTAGCACCCCATGGCTGTTTCCCCAGCCCCGTAGGATTCCCAGGTCCTCAGTGTTCTGTGTTCCAGCCACTCACTCCTCCTTTGATTTTTAAAAATGACGCAATAATAAAATTGCAGCAGTGACCTCGGCGTCTGGGATTTTGTTTTGCCTTCAAGCCAAGCTGCCTTCGGGCCCTTGCAGAGTCTCACCGGCTTCTCTGGAGAGTCTGTGCTCTGCGTGCTGGAGGGAAAGCTGAGGCGCGCGCCCCTCCCTCAGGAGAACACACCCATCCTCCCCACTTCAGCCCCACAGTGTGGTAAAGGCCTACCCAGAATGCATGGCTACCCAGAGTAGATTGTGTAGGTTTCTGGAATATATGCTTGCTCTGCGTCTTCCATGATCTGATGAGCAGAGAACTAGTAAACAGTTGCTGGCCTTTAACGTATCTTCACCAGCATCTGAGACAGCACCCACTGGAGTGACCCACAGTGGTTGTTTTAGGCTCTCTGCAAACTCGGGAAGGTGCTGCTCCAATTTCTAGATCCAATTTTCCAAGTTTTTTCTGTGCAAGTCTCGCTGCTAGAGCCTCCTATAACTGAAAGAACAGTCGGGGGCTGAGGCTGAAGAACCATCGGGAGCGGGGGCTGACTGCCCCGGCTAGTCCTTAGCGCACCCCTAGGAAGGTGAGCACAGCCCCTCGTGTGTTGGGAGTATATTGGTGTAAGAGTAACTGGCTTGAGAACAGGGACCTGTTCTGCCTGGCACTGGCCACCAGGGGCTCTGTAGGGCCGTCTAGTCCCTCGAGTGTGGTGGGCAGCCCTAGTGCTGCCTGTCCCCCTGCGGCGCGGGCAGGGGGCCTGCGAGAGCGAAATCTGAGCCGCCTCGTCTGGTCGTGCAGTGCGGGCCCGTGGACAGGTTCTGCCAGCCCAGCGTCAGCGGGAGCCAGGAACGCTTGGCCTTAGAGTGCAGGAGGGGGTGGGTGTTGCGTTTTGGGGGGTGCGGGAGGCCAAGCCGCAGTGTAGCGCTGCTGGAGAGGTGCGGGAGTCGGGGGCCTGGGTGGGTGGGTGTGTCCTACTCCTGCCAACACCGAATGAAGCTTTGGATCCCGTTGATTTGTGTCTCTCTTGGGGAGGGAGTTGCGAAGGGCTTTAAACAAAACCCTTCTGGGATTGTTGGTGGCTTCAGCGGGAGCTGAGGGAGCGAGGCCTTGATCCCCTTTGACTGGGCTCTCCAGAACACGGCCCATGGCTCCTGCTCCCCTTCGCCTTGCTCTCAGAAACAGCTGGAGAGTTTTGGCTGAAATTCCCCCAGAGAATTCAGCAGGAGGCAGATGCCGGGCGTGGGAAATTTCAGCTCTAGCTGAAATTTAAAGCTTAGCCAAGTTCTAAGCCATGAAAACAGGGTCTTGTAATGGGAAAGGTTGGAAGACCTTGAGAGGTGGTGCTAATGGACAATGGTGACTGGCCTGGACATGACCCCAGTGCTTAGATCCCCCTGGCATGTTTGTCTCCTCCAATGCCCAGGGCCTGGCAGTGCCTGTCTGCCTTGGGTTTGTGGGGATGCTGGTGGGAGCTCCCGGGGGCAGGTATTCTGTATTGGTGCAGCATGCTGGGCCCCCGATCACCTCTGGGGTGTAAATAATACAGGCCCGAGTCTTCTGCAAGTCACAGCTCTGCCTGCGGCCACCCGCTATTGACCAGCCAACCCCTCTTCAGTTCAGTGCGCAGACTGGTTGTGAGAACAGTTCTGCCACCAGCATCCTTCCCTGCCTGCCTTGCGAACTCGCCGGGGCTGATCGCCCGTGTGCACTCCCACACCGCAGGGCCAGTTTGCTTCAAGAGCAGCTCAGCAGACCCCACGGCATCGGGTCGGCGTCTCCCCTCTGTCTGCTCCTGCCCTGGGGCTGTGATGCGCTGACGCACTCTGGGTTGTTGGTGCAGCCGGGTGTTCAAAGGGCCCAGGCGGGAAGCTCCAGCCCCATTAACAGGCTGTAAGTGGCCTGCAGAGCGTGGCTCAGAATCAGCTTGGCCTGTAGGTCCCACAGAGGCAGCGCGTTAGCACGGCCAAGGAGAGGTGGGGCAGTGGGCGTGGGGTGCCTGGGGGGGGGAGCAGGGTTCTAGTTCCGACTCGGCCTCCAGAGACCTTGGGCAGGTGATTTGGCATTGCCTCAGTTTCCCCAGCTGCACAGTAACACAACAGCTGCTAGAGCGACTCAGAGTCAGGGTCCATCTCGCCCCATATCTCCCAGCAGAAGACCCTGCAGGGGGTAGATGTAGGGACATCTGCCCCCTTGCTCCCCAGCCAGCACTGGGAGAGCAATGGATGGCAAAGGGGGTGGGAACTGTGCAGACCCCGTGGTCTCCGGTGTCCTGGTGTGGGATGAGGGTTGCCAGGGGCAGCAGCCCCCCCTGTGTCTCATGGGAATGATATGTCCCTTGTCCTCCTGACAGATGTCTGAGTCATCCCTCCCTTGCCCTTAACAAGCTGCAGCTGTGGGCCTGGGACAGCAGCCCCCTGTGCATGACCCAGGCTGGCGGGTTTTTGGGTAGTGACTGGTCTTTAGGGCACAGACAGGGTGACTGACTGAAAGCTGCACCGAACACAGCTTGTCTTGCTTGCTGCCATAGCGAGAGGAGCGTGACTAAGCTGGAGAGATGCCAGCGTGACTGGCTTGGGTCTGGTCAGTGTCACCGTGTGGGTGGGCGGGGGGGGGTGTGCAGCGGTGGGGCTGCTCTGCGGGGCCTGGTCAGCGGGAGCGTCTCCTGGGTGCGCAGAGGACACTTTGTTACCAGGGTGGCTGCCTTTTTGGGAAACTGAGGTGCAGAAGGCGGGGGCATGACTTGCCTAAACTCCTGCAGTGAGATAGCAGCAGGTCTGGGAACAGAACCCAGGTGTCCTGGCTCTCACTCTGCCTGTGGTAACCCCTAGACCGCGTGGCTGTGTGGGGCCAAAGCAAGGGGAGAGCAGGATCCTGCCAGGCTTGGCCTGCGGGAGGCTGGGGGTGGCAGAAGTGGCATGAACCCGCCATGGGCTGCGGCCTGGGGCCCACAGCTGTGTAAATACCTGCCCATGTGCCAGCTCCTGCCCCACCTCTAGGGGGCGGAGGGGGGCTCACTAGCTTATTCGGGACTCTTGCTGGCTGTGAGATCGGACTCCTCGCAGAGCCTCTGGGCCGTGAGTAGCCCCGGGCTGGCTCGGAAGCAGACGGTTCTTGGCCTTTCCCCGGGCTATACAGCGGCCGGGGCACACGGCTCCGTTCCACCGCTGAGCTTGGCGCTGGGCATGAAACCCCTCGCTGCGTCTATTCGAGCTGAGCCGGTATCGGTGCGTGGGGTGACCTGATAGCCCCCCCACCCAGTTGGGGGTGGGGAGGGCACAGGCTAGCCCGTTTCCCTGCAGCTCCTTCTGACTGTGGGAACCCGTTAGCATCGTTTTGAGAGTGGGGTCCCTGTGGGTCGGGCGCTGGGCGAACACAGAGACCAGGTCCTGTCCTGGAGAGCTAAAGGCACAGACCCAGGTGGAAATGGGGAAACTGAGGCACAGTGCTGGGAAGGTGACTTGCTAAAGAGCAAGTAGAACACAGGGTCCGGACTCCCACCCTGGCGCTCTAACCACTGGACAGTGGGAGGAAAGCAGCTGAGCGGGTTGGAGCAGGAGCTGGGGCTGGGATACAAAGGCCATGTGTCATCCCCCGGCCAGCTCCCCCTCCAAGCTGCGCTCTCCCGCTCAGTGATACGCCTCCCCCGCCCGGCCTGTTAGCTCTGCCAGACCAGTCATCGCCCGCCTGCAGTTCCTGGCAGTGCTGGCTCACTGACTGCCCCTTGCCCAGCCACTCACCCATGCCAATTGAACCAGCCCAAGGCGGGGGCGAGCCCCAGGGACCTGAATGGCCATGGGGGTATTTGTTCGGCTTTTGTGCTTGAAGGTTAAACTCTTTCCTGGGGGCTAGGCTGGGCTGGCAGATGGCCTGGGGTGGGGTGGCTGGAGGAAGTGCTGCTCAGGGGGATTGGGGGGGAGTTGGGACTCCCAGCTTCTGACCCCAGAGCTGGGGATAGTAGTGGTTAGAGCAGTGGGGGCTGGGTGCCAGAACTCCTGGGTTCTGGCCCTAGCTCTGGGAAGGGAGGGGGCTCGCCTGAGTTAGAGCAGAGCAGGGAGTGGGATTCAGGGCTCCTGCGTTCTGTTTCCTGGAGTGGGGAGGCCTAATGGTTAGAGGGGGGCAGGGCCTGGGCAGATTCAGAGTTAGGACTCTGGGTCCTCAGCATGTTTTGGGGGAGGGGTCTGAACGAGTTCTATCGGGGCGTTTATACTGTATTCTGGAGACCCACTTCAAGCTCCAGCCACTATCTTACCCAAGGTGGCACAGTGAAAGGTCCTGCTCCTCTCTGCCTCAGTTTCCCTCTGGTACGGCCCTCTTTCTCCCACTGTGCCCTGATCCCAATGCTGCGCCCCATCCCTCATTCCCGTTAGCCCCGCAGGGCTGGTGTGGTGCCAGATTCTGATCCCCCTGGCCAGGCTGCATCTCCCTGTCAGCTGGTGATGGCAGGAACCCTGGAGCCGCGCCCTGATGGTTTTCTCAGCTGGGGAGTTGGCAGGAGCCGGCAGCATGGAAAATACCCGTCGTTCAAAATAGCAAATGTGGGGCAGAAGGAGGGAGCTGGGGTGTGGGAGCCGGTGTCCTGGCCCTCCCGCACTGCTGGTCTTCCCTATCTGCCTCCCTACATCCCTCTGCAGCTTCAGCCGGGGTGGGGTTCTGCTTGTCTATGGGCTCGGGCAGCTCTGCTGTGCAGGGGTTAACAGCTGCCACGTTCCACCCCAGAGATGGCTGCATTTCAGTGGTGGAGGAACTGATTGCTATGTGGACTCATTGGCCCTTGTAACTTTTATCATGGCTAGGTCCTGTCCTTAGTCCTATACATATCTAACCCCCTTTAATCCGATGCCTCTGTGCTATCCTGTTGCAGTGAGTTCCCCAGGTTAATTGTCCCATCACACCCCAATTCTTTCCCCCTTTCTGCAGGTGAGTGGAGGGGAAGGGGGGACCCTTGAACTGCCCTGGTGCCCTCCTCAACATGCTGTGAAAGGGGGGGAGCTCTTAGACTCAGGCTGCCCAGCAGCTGGTAGCGTAACGAGCTACCCATTCCCAGGTGTGCGTGTGGGGCTCACATTGCCATGGCTGCGGCTGATTCCCTGGTGCCCGGTCCTGGGGGGAACAGGGTGTGACAAAGTGCAACTGTTCTTAATGTTCTTTCTGAATACGGTGTGGGTGCCTCAGTTTCCCCTATGCATTTCTTAAGTACCTAGGTGGTGGGATAAGGGGGTGCGATTGTTGCAGAGCCCTAGAGGGCCAGTGTGATGGTGTCTGCATAGAGAATGGCCAACATCCTGTCTCCTAGCCACTGATGGCCTGGGGCCCTCCCCTGCAAGGTGCCAACTGAAGGGGTTGGAGAACAAAGAGAGTAGGTGGCCTTCTGGCCTGGGAAAGAGACAAAGGCCGGAGGAGGGGCTGGAGAGTTCAGTTTGGAGCTGGCTGGGGAAAGCAAGCCCTGCCCCCCAAGATGGGCCTGACTGAGGGGTCCTGTTCTCTGCACCTACAAGCTCTGTGTTAGCCCGTGTTCCTGTCGTCTAATAAACCTTCTGTGTTACTGGCTGGCTGAGAGTCCCGTCTGACTGCGGAGTTGGGGGGCAGGACCCTCTGGCTTCCCCAGGACCCCGCCTGGGCGGACTCACTGTGGGAAGCGCAGGGAGGGGCAGAGGAGGCTGAATGCTCCGAGGTCAGATCCAGGAAGGTGGAAGCCGTGGAAGCTTCTTGCCCTGCAGACAGGCTGCTCCCAGAGAGGAGGGTCCCCCAGAGTCCTGCCTGGCTTCGTAGGGAGCAGTTCCAGAGCATCGCCCAGAGACCCCATGACACAGGGGCCGGAGACAGAGAGGGGAGACTGACCACGCTTGTCCCGAGGGATGGGCCCCGGGGCCTTGCTGGGAGCCCTGGTCCTTTGCTGCAGTTCTCCTGGCAGCTGTTCTGAGGGGCAGGTTTGCTGGGCAGGGAGTAAGTCTGCGAGGAGAATGGGCTGCCGCGACCTGGCCGGCGCCCCGGGGCATCAATGGGGCCAGAGCCCAGCTGGCGCAACCCGGCCGGCGCCCCACTGACTTCACCAGCTTTACACCCACTGGGGTCCTGGGGGATGGGTCCCAGCCGGTTCCTAGGGGCACGTTGCAGACCCCCAGCAGCTGACCCCAGTGTTGGGTGTCTGGCTGGGAGCCAGTGGGCTGGAGAGATCCCGGTGGGGGAGGGGCTGGGGCTGTCCCGTCCGGGGGCAGAGGGTTAATTCTACTGGCTTGTTGAACTCCACCTTGCCCCCAGGGTTAGGCCAGGGGGACAGCTGAGAGCATCCCACATGAGTGACCCTGGGCTGGGTCTGGGCAGCATCTTACAGGGAGAGTACACAAGGGGAAACTGAGGCCGGGGGGGGGGGGCATGGTTGTCCCAGGGTCACACAGCAGAGCCAGGATTAGAACCCAGGAGTCCTGTGTCCTACTCTGGTGCCCAAACTGCTCAGGGCAGAGACCGTCCCGTGCTCTGTGTCTGCAGCACCTGGCCTAACGGGCCCTCCGTCCATCCTGCAGACAGGAACCGCCAGCCCGCTGGGGAAGGGGTTAACTGTCCGTCTCCCCCCCCACACCCCAGGGGCTCTGGCCTGCGGTTGCAACATGGTTTAGTTTGGAATGAGTCATCGGGGCTGTTCAAGGTTTATAAACTTGGGAAAGGGGCGGGAGGGCTGGAGAGGAGCGAAGGGCCGCAGGAACCCGGCGTGCAGGAGGGGACGAGGGACAAGGCCCAGAAAGACGGTTTCCAAGGGCTCTGAGGAGTATCTAGTGCCCCCCCTTGGAAACCGCCGTTTGCTGCTGCGGCTGGAGGCTCAGGGGAGGATGACTGGGCTGGAGCTGCTCTGCCAGGTCTGTGCCCTCGCCCTCTTCGCCAGCGCCGCTGCCAGCGACCCCTCGGAGGAGCAGGAAGCCGTGGTGAGTCGGGGCTGGGGCTGGTCTCCTGCCCCGAAGGGAGCGCTGGGGGGACCGGGGATGGGGCGGAATGGTTTGCTGAGCAAAGTGAGAGGCAAGTGCTGAGAAACTGCCCAAGGGAAGCTTTGCCGGTGCTTCCAATCCCCACCCACAGCCCCCTGCTATCCCATTCCTGAGATCCCCCTGCTCTGCCAGTGCCCCTCACTGCCGACCTGCAGTCCCCTGCCATCCCAGCCCAGGACTCCCTGCATGCCCCCGAGCTCTGTCGGTGCCCCTTACTCCTGCCCCGCAGCCCCCTGTTATCCCAGAGCTGGGGCTTGGGATGCTCCCCCAGCTGCTGCTCACACCGACCCTGATCTGACGGTCCCCCAGGGCTCCCCAGCCCAACCCTGCCAGGGTTCCCATGCCAGCCCTGAGACCTCTTCCAATCTGTGCTGAGGTGGGGACTGAGCTGGGGACAGGGGTGACCTACCAGTGCAGGGCCCCCCCACATGCCAGGGGCCTTGCAGCATGGCTGGTCTGTGCCCCTGGGGTCAATGGGACATGGCAGCGAACCCAGGCTGGACACCATGGTTCCTCCCCAGCCGGGTGGCCCTGGGAAGGGGGCCCTGTCCCCGGCTGGGACAGAAGGCCAATCTCACCGCCTGGCCAGGCTCCCCGCTGACGCGCCAAGCAGGCCGTGGGAATTTCCTGTCGGCTTGTTCACCCAGCTGTGCGGGCCACGTAGGCCTGGTGGCCAGGATGCCTGGGTTCTAACCCTGGCTCTGGGAGTGGAGTGAGGTCTAGTGGTTAGAGCAAGGGGACCGGGAGCCAGGACTGCGGGGTTTTGTCCCCGGCTCTGGCACTGACCCAAGGCAAGTCTCTTCCCCCTGCCTCAGTTTCCCCATTTGTATAATGAAGACAATGATCCCACACACACGCTCCGGGGGGCTGTGAACCGTAATTAAGGGGACAGCATTTTGAGCTCCTCAAAGCATGATGGGAAATGCCAGCCCCTAAGTGCCCCAGCATGAGATCACGCAACTCCTCTCCTGCCAGGCCCAGAGCCTGGAGGCGGTGCCGCACCCCTCTGGTCAGGGCCCCGTTTCCCACCTGCGTAGCGATGCCCAGGTCCCTGGTGACCGACGGGGGGGGCAGGAAGTGTCCTGCTGACTCATGTCCCGTCACCCCCCAGCGTTACCTGCGGCAGTTCGGGTATTTGCAGAAGCCGCTGGAGAGGCTGACGGAGGAGTTCACCGACGCCGAGCTGACCGAGGCCATGAGGTAAGGCGGGTGCCAAGCGCCCTAGGAGGGGACAGGGCCGGGCTGGGGCACGTGGGCAGAGCGGGGCCTGGGCATAGCGTGTGCGTGACCAGTGCCACGCTGCCCCCTGCGCGTGCTGCGCCATGTCAGAGAGGGGATGCCACCGGGTGCCCTTGGCTGGGCCATACCCAGATGTTCTTGGCGCCCCCCCCAGCCTGCGCCAGGGGGAACCTGTCTCCTCGAGGCTGCATGTGGAGGTCCCCTTCCCTCGAGCGTCACTGCCCCAGCTGACCCTGCTGTCTGTGCCCCCCACGTCCAGGTCTTTCCAGCTGGTCTCCGAGCTGCCTGCCACCGGCCTCCTGGATGATGCCACCCTGGCGCAGATGAGGCAGCCGCGCTGCGGGGTCGAGGACCCCTTCAACCAGAAAACCCTCAAGTACCTGCTCCTGGGTGAGGGGCGGACGGACTGCGTGTGACCCGATGCCCCCGGTGGGGGTGGGGGGAGCTGAGTGCTGGGCCGCCTGGTGGGGTCGGGGGCACAAGGCGCTCAGCGCCCCATGGTGGGGGGAGTTCTCTGTTCTGCAGACCCTGGAGTCAAATGAGGGGCTTGGGGGTCCAGCTGGGTCTGGCCGGAGCTACTTTAAGGCGTTAGGGTCATGTGGGGTTGGGGTCCAGGTTCCGGCGCTAGGGATGGGCGGGGGTCAAGTCGGCATTACGGGGCTAGGCCCAGAGGTGGAAGTTAGGGGGATGGAGCCAGGATCAGGGTGTCCCTTCGACCCCGAATGCCAGGGCAGTGAGGGGCCGGTGCTCTCCTGCCACCGGGCACTGAGGGCTAGAGGCCGGGTCCCAGCATCCCCTGTGGCCTCGGAAGGGGGCTGGTGGCTCCCACCCCTTCCCCGCTGGCACAGCCGCTCTCCTCCCTCTGCCCCCCAGGCCGCTGGCGCAGGAAGAACCTGACCTACCGGATCTACAGCTCCACGCCGGACATGGCGGCCAGCGCTACCCGCCGGGCCATCCAGGCTGCCTTCCGGTACTGGAGCGACGTGGCCCCGCTGACCTTCCGGGAGGTGCGGCACGGCACAGCCGACATCCGCCTCTCCTTCCACGGTGCCTACTCCTGGACCTGCTCCCGCCCCTTCGACGGACCTGGTACACGGAGCCGCCCGGGGCAGGGGTCGGGGACGGGAGACCTCCCCGTGAGGTGCTGCACCGAGCGGGAGGGGCGCTCCCCCGGCAGGCCGTGCTGCCCGCAGTGTGCGGCAGGGAGCGGGGCGGGGGGCTCCGTCGGGCTGGGGGGGCCGCCCTCATGTCGCGTCTCTGGGCGCAGGGAAGGTGCTGGCTCACGCCGACGTCCCTGAGGAGGGCACGGTGCACTTCGACGAGGACGAGCTGTGGACGGAGGGGACGTACCGCGGTGTCAACTTGCGCATCATTGCGGCCCACGAGATCGGGCACGCCCTGGGCCTGGGCCACTCCCGCTACCCCGCCGCCCTCATGGCCCCCGTCTACAGCGGCTACCGGCCCCACTTCCGCCTGCACTTCGACGACATCGACGGCATCCGGGCCCTGTACGGTGAGGGATGCCGGGATCTCCCCCGCCCCGGTCCTTCCCCCTCCCACACCACTATCCCACTGGCTCTGTTCCCCTCCTCACCCCAAGTCCTGCTGGGCCTGGTATCCCCACCCCCTCTGGTGTTCCACGGGGGACCCCACTCGTCCTTGCCAGGCCCCACCTCCTGCCCCATGTCTCCCCCGGGTCTGGGTCCAGCTCCCCTTCCCCCCATGCCCTCCTGGAGCCCCTTCATCCCCCGCCCGGTCTGTAGTGGGCCAGAATAATCACTGTCTGGTGTTACTTTAAGGCAAAAAGACTCCGGCAGTGACGCTGTCTGGGACCTTGCCGAGCCTATCGCCCACCTCCCCCAGCCTGCCGCCCGCGAAGGTGCCCGACCCCTGCACCGACGGCTTGGACGCCCTGATGTTCGGTGAGCCGGAGGGGCTCTTTTGTGGGGGGATTCCCAACGGGCCATGAAAGAGAAAGAACCGAAGCCCCCTGGATTCTTCAGGGTTGGCACCTGGGGACGGAGACAGATGCCGGGTGTTCGGGGAGGGCTGCCCAGGGAGGGACTGAATTAGACGTGAACATAAAATAATTGAGCCAACGGGCATGGGAACCGGGCCACCCGTTGCCGCCAGCCTGAGCTGAAATGGAGCGTTCGGTGGGATGGGGCCCTGAGCAGGACGAGTGGGTTTATGACCCTTTGGCGAGTGGTGGGGGCCGGGCAGCACCCACCTAAAACTGAGCCTGTGCCCCCTCTGCTCACTGCTGAGGAACTAACGGTCGCCCACCCTGCGCCGTGTCCCTGGTTCCGCGTTCAGCGTGGGCTCAGCCCAGAGCCTGTGTAAACCCCACGCCAGCGGCATGAGCGTTTGCCAGCCCAGCCCCGGGAGCTAAAACGTGTGCGCGAACCAGGGCAGCCCAGCCCCCGTTTGCAGCAGGGCCTGGGGCTGGGCCCCGACTTCTGTGCCATCGTTGCGGGGGCCCCAGGCCGCACCGGCTCAGGGGATGCCGAGTGAGGAAATAGATTTTGGGGCCAATTCACATTGCGACCCATCTCTGTATAAAGACAAGGCGTCATCGCTCCAGGCCGCACAGCCCTCCCCCCAGTGCCCCACATCTGTGAGATTGGGGGCAGCCCATGGGGCATTAACCCTTTGCTCCCCTCTGCCTCCCAGGCCCTTATGAGCAGACCTACGCCTTCAAGGGGGGCTATGTCTGGACCGTGACGGATTTCAGGACTGGCCCCCTGAAGGAGATCCCGGCCCTATGGAAGGGGCTCCCCGAGCGGCTGGACGCGGCCGTGCACTCCCCCCGCACCGGCAGGAGCTACTTCTTCAAAGGTGGGACGAGCCTTGCCAGGGGGTGTCAAAAGGGAGATGGGGGTGTTAGAACCAGTGGGGGATGGGGAAGGGTAGGTTGGGGGGGCTGGCTCCTGCCCCGTGGGCTTATGGGCCCGGCTTTGGGCACCATTCTGCATCGCAGAGACGCCCCCGCTTCTGCCGCAGGTGACAAGGTCTGGCGGTACCGAGGCTTCCAGCTGGACCCCGGCTACCCCAAGGCCCTGACCCGCGTCCCGGCCAAGATCGACGCTGCCTTCTACTGGCCAGTGAACAAGAAGATTTTCCTCTTCAAGGTAGGCGCCGGTGCCCAGGTGCTGCTGGTCTCTCAAGGTCCCCAGCCCGGGTGCCCCCTCCCGCCCCGGCCTCCCCTCTGGCCCCTGAGCCAGGCCGCTCCTCCCGCGGCCCAGGCAACCTCGGCACACTCCGGCTTTAGGACCCAGCAAGCGGAGCCGGCTGGGGCAGGAATTCCCAGCCCCGCCCCTTTGCCCTGCCAGCCCCTTGGGGCAGGGAGCTCCGGGACCGCCTTTCGCCTTGTTCCCATGGTACCCAGCTGCCTCCGTCCTGAGGGCGGGTTGATCCCAGGACAGGAGGACGCTGGTTGGCTGGCAAAGATTCCGACAGGGCGGGCAAAACCAGTCGGCCAATGGCAACGCAGCCCCGCTATTTGCAGGACCACGCCCCTCCTCATGGGCTATATAATAGAGCCTGGGCCCAGAGCATCCTGGGAAGTGTAGTTCACCTCCTGCAGTGGCCATTTCCACGCTGGTCCTGAGGAACTCCCTCCACCCCGCCCCAGCATCCTGCCAGATGCATTCTGGGAGAATCCTTCTGGCACATTGTTGGCTCCAAGCCAGGCGCTGGGCGAAGGGGCCAGGCGGCATGGGGAAGGGGACCTAGCCCTGGAGACCCGAGCCGCCAGCACCCCTCTGCTTTGCCTCCCTGCGCAGGGCACCGGCTACTGGCAGTGGGATGAACTGGCCTGGAGCGACTTCAGCGGCTACCCCCAGAAGATCTCCAAGCTGTTCACCGGGGTGCCCTCCCACCTGGACGCGGCCGTGGCCTGGGAGAACGGCCGGGTCTATTTCTTCCAGGGGGACCAGTACTGGCGGGTCAACACGCAGCTGCGGGTGGAGAAGGGCTACCCGCTGAGCACGGCCGAGCGCTGGATGCACTGCGAGGCCTAGGCGCCCCCTGCGGGATGGGCCCTGGTACCTGGGATCGGGGCCAAGGGGATGGAGAAGAAAAGGGGGGGAGGGGTTTTTAATGGGCCAGAGGCGCCACCTGCAGGCAGCTGGCGGGAACGGCTCAGGGACAGGACATTGCGGGGGATGGGTGCCTTGCCTGGGCATTGTACCCCAGGGAGCCCCTGCTCCCTCCCTGCACAATAAAGCCCATCACCAGGGCACGGGCAGAGCGTCATGGGGACCCTGCGAGCTCTGCGCCAGGGCAGCATGGCAGTGGGCCTCCTAGGAGTGACTGATGATAGGGGCCCGGCTGTTTTCTGCCCCCCTGTCGCCACACCAGCCAGCCCGCCCTGGAAATCCAGCACCCCCCGCAGTGGTGAACCCCAGCCCTGAGCTGCTTGGCCCCTGGGATCCTGCTGAAGGGGGCAGAGCCGGCGCCCCCAGGGCTCGCAGCCTGGAGGACACCCTGCAGACAGACACACGGAGCCAGGCGGCCAGATCCGCTCCGTAAGGCAGTTTAATGGGCCCCCCCCCGGACAGTACACAGCGTATAAACAGGGGGACCGGCTCCCCCCTGGAGCCAGGGCTGAGATGTGGGGCCAGGGCTCCCCTCCCCCATGGCCGGTGCCAGAGCCTGCGGGTTAGAAAAGTACAAAAGCAAAGTACTGCTAGAAGAGTTAGCGGGGCTGGGCTCTAGCCAGCGTCCTCGCAGGCCGGGGCGGGGATCTGGGCCCCACCCTGCTGGGCCCAGCCCCGGCAGGGGACGCCCCCCTTGCAGGGTGTCTGCGATGGCTCCAGTGCCCCGAGCCTGGGCGCTCCCTGTGCCCCCTGGGGCCAGCTGCTGACTTCCCAGAATTCTCTGTACCAAGGCCGTGGCTTGCCCCAGAGCAAAGGGCTCCAGGCCAGCCCCTCCGCACGGCGTCTGGGCCCCTGCGGCTGCTCCACCTGCAGCCCCCACAGGCCCCTCCTGGCCTTGGGAGATATTTAACTCAGGGCCCCCAGGCAGAACCCCCCAGCAATGGGCAGGGGGCTCTGCCCCCACCCCAGTGCCGGGGGGTGGGGAACAGGGGACTCTGAAACTCTGGACGTTATAGGGGGGCCCAGAGGAGGGTCCCCAACCTGACACTGGTCGAAAGGAACCAGCTGTGGCCCCCAGAGCCCCGCCTCCCCTCTGGACAGGCCAATAGGGGCAGGGGAAGGCAGCTGCTTTGAATATTTAAAGGGGCAGGCGGGCAGGTGCCCGGGCCAGGTGGGCAGCGCAGCTGCTGGACTGGGGAGAGGGCACCACGAGGGGTGAGGGAGGGTCAAGTGTCACCAGCAAAATGGTCCCCCTGCCCTCTCCCCACTGCTGCCGCCTCCACCCCTAAGGCACAAGTGGAATGAAGTGAAGCCCCTGCCCCCGTCAGAGGCGCCCGCCAGGCGTGGGGGCTGTCAGGGGCACGGTGGAGCCGCAGTCGTAGTCCAGGTCGAGGATGGTGTGGGCGGTGCCGGTGCCCAGCTGGCGATCCCGCAGGCTCTGGATGTAGCTCTGGATGCGCGGAGGGGACAGGTCAACACAGGGTGCACCCTGAGGGGGGCCCACTGCCTCCCACCCACCGCGGACGAAGATCCCCCTTCATCCCACGGCGCCAGGACCCCAACCCCTGGCTAGGCAGGAGAGCCCAGCATTCACCCCATACACTGGACATGCGGCATCCCCTTTCCTACCCCTTATAGACAGCCTGGGCCTCTCCGCTGCCCAAACCCAGCTGGCTCTGGGGCGGAGCATGGCAGCCAAGTATAACGTGGATCCCAGCTGAGCTATTCAGCCTCTGACAAGGGAGCAGGGCTCCGTGATCGCTCCGGGGAAGGAGAGAAGGGGGCTCCCCACTTACCGGTGCCAGGACGTCGCCCGCGTAGCGCTTGACGGGGTTGGGCTTGCGCCGGTAGCTGCCCTCCTGCGGGGGGAGGCTCTGCCGCTTCTTGGCCTCCCTCTGCCGGATCCGCAGCAGCTGCAACCGCTGCTGCCGCCGGCTGATGATCACTGGGAGGGTGAGTCAGTGTGAGCCTCCGCGCCGGCCCCCCCCCCGCCGGGCCCCTCTCCCGCCGGCCCCCCTGCCAACCCCCCCCGCTCCGCGCAGGCCCCCCCCGCCGGGCCCCCTGGCTCTGCGCCAGGCCCCCCCCCGCCGGGCCCCTCCCCTGCCAGCCTCCCCCCACTCCAGGCCCCCCCCGCTCCGCCCCAGGCCCCATACGTGGGAAGCACAGGACCAGCTGGGGCTCGCTCCTTCAGTGTGGCAGGGAAACTGAGGTACGGCCAAGTGAGGGAATTACCCAAGAGAGGGTCAATGGCTGGGAATAGAACTCAGGAGTCCTGATTCCCTCCCCCGACCCCACCCTCCCTGGGCTCTAACCCACCAGACCCCACTCCCCTCCCAGAGCCAGGGAGAGAACCCAGGAGTCCTGGCTCCCAGCCCCTCCAGGAAGGGGGGTCTCAATGCAGCTTGGGGCGGCGGGAGAAAAGAGCCAGGAGTAAAGGAGGTCCCTACCCCTGTGCCCCTTACCCCACCCCCAGGCTGGCTCACTGCCTCCCAGCACCACTGCTCTGCCCCTGCCCTGCAGCCCCGGGTCCCCACCCACAGGACCCCCACTCACGCTCCATCCCTGCCCCCCACGTCCCCCCCACTGCCCCTATGTCCCCCGCTCACCGTCCGTGTGTGAGTAGCCCCCGGCCGTCAGTTTCCACTGCAGCAGGAGGCCCAAGAGGCTGAGGGCTGGCCAGAGCGCCAGCACGGCCCAGCTGTGCCAGCAGAGCGGGGAGGAGGGCGCCAGGCGCAGCCGGTCATAGACGTGGTGCAGCAGGGCCAGCAGCTCCACGAAATAGTCCACGCAGACCACGATGACGGCGGCCCCGAAGACGGCCGTGGACAGCACGGTGAGTGGCTTCTGCCAGCGCAGGGCCAGCAGGGCGCAGAGCAGCGCCAGCCCCAGCAGGCTGCCCACGGGCACCCACAGGCTCTGCGGCTGGTAGAGCGGCTCGGTGGCCACCAGGGCGGCCGTGGCCAGCAGCAGCCCCAGCAGCAGCCCCGTCATGAAGAGCCCCACGCTGTGCACCAGCATGGTGACCAGCCCGCACAGCGCCCCGATGCCCAGCGCGATGCCCGCGCTCACTTCCAGGCTCAGCTGCGTCTCCAGGACTCGCTCCTTGTAGCACAGCAGGAAGATGACCAGGGAGCCGAAGAGGAGCCCCGACAGGAACATGATGGCTTTGAAGCAGCGGTAACCTGGGAAGTGGGGCCGGGGGGGGAGGGGGAGAGGTTAGCAGGACCCAGCGCGTGGGGCAGGGGCTCCGTGTGTGTGTAGGAGATGGGGGGGCCTGCGGGTCGGGAGGGCGGGGCATGGGCAGAGCTGGGGAAGGGGGGAGCCCAGAGCTGGGGCAGCAGGGGCTGCGGGTCAGGAGTGAGGGGCACCAACAGAGCTGGGGGGAGCCCAGGGCTGGGCTAGCAGGGGGCTGCGGGTCGGGAGCGAGGGGCAGCAGTGGAAGTTGGGGGGAGCTCCACGGTCACTGCCCATAGGATCCAGCCCCACACGAGCCCCTGCCGCCCGCTCACCGAAGCAGCTGTAGATGACGCCGAAGAGGCAGCAGAGGGCACAGACGGCGGCGGGCACGGCCTGGTAGCGACGCTCCAGCTCCAGGCTGCAGGGTTCCAGGCCGGGGGTGCCCGGCCCCAGCTCCGTGGCCTGCTGGTTAAAGCCCCAGGGCTCGGCTGTCAGGACGAGGGGCAGGAGGTCGGGCTCCATGCTGGGCGGGAGCCAGGGCCCTGCAGCCATCCACACAGGGAACCTGTGGGGGGGCGCCTGGTGTTGGGGGGGGGTCACAGATCTCGAGGGCTGAGCTCCTGGCTTCCCCCGCCCCCTCGTGCAGCCAGAGCCAGTCACGTCAACCCCCCCCACCTCTCCTCCCCCGCCCCGCCCCACCCCCTCCCTCTAACCCCCACCCTCTCGGCCCAGATCTCCCCTGAGCACCCCCTTCCCGGGGTCTGATCCATTCCCCGCCCCCCATCCTCCTGCCCAGGAGAGGCTAATCTCTTCACACGACCCAAGCATGGAAAAGATGACTAATTCCCCCCCAACAGCTGGAATCAACACGCAAAACGCCAGCCCCTCCCCCCCAACATCTGGCGGCTGCTCCAGAGCCAGGACACAGGGACACATCTGGCAGCCTCTCCTCGGGGCGGGGCGAGCGTGGGGGGGAATCAGAGGAGCACAAGAGGGATCTCCCCTAGGTGCTTCATACCGCACCCATCCCCACTGCTTCCCACCTGCACCCTTGCTGGCCCCACAGCTCCCTGGAAGACACCCCCCCCTCATTCCCTACAGAGACCCTCCCCCCCAGCTTTCTCCCACCTGCCCTAAAGCCCCCCACCAAGGGTTCACCTCCCCAGCTAATGTCCATGACTCGCTGCTCTCAGACCCATCCACCCCCAAAATGAGGGAATCCTGCAAAATCCAGGGGCTGGCAGCCTCTCCCTCTCCCCCTGGGGACAGGGTCTCAGGCATCGTCCTGTCAGAACCCGATGTGGGAACTGGGCCGGCCCCCCACAGCCAGGGGAAACAGAGCCTGTGAGCAGCATGGGGCCTTTCTCAGCTCCCCATTACCCGCCTGCCCTGCTGGGGGTGCCAGGAAAGTCCCCACACACTGGGTTCTGCTTGGTCTAGCCAGGTCCAGGCAAGCTGCTTCCCTGTTCCATGCCTCAGTTTCCCCTTCTGTGGAATGGGGCTCCTCTCCCTGCAGGGGTTTAATCCCTCCATGGGGGTGTGCCCAAATGGCAGGGCTCTCAGCCAGGCGGGGTTTGGAGAGACAGAGGGGACATGGGGTGGCCGCTGTGCTGCTCGAGCAGGTCCAGGGGGCAGGTGGCCTCCCAGCTGGGAGGGGAGTGGGGGTGTGGAGGTGGGGCAGGCAGCCTCCCAGCTGGGAGGGGAGTGGGGGTGTGGAGGTGGCAGCCTCCTGCATGAAGGGGGCCCGGTTATTTGATCCCAGCCCACAGTCATTTCCCCCCACCCTCTGCATGAATCCTGATGAACCCCCTCCCAAGGGCGCCAGGAACAAAAGGGCCCCACCTTCCTTGGGGCCAGAGCTGGGGTGGGGGATGGGCTGTGCTTCTCTCGACTCAGGGACCATTCATCACCCCAGAGGGGAAAGGGTCAGTCCTTCCCAGCTGGGGGGGGGGCAGGAGGGCCCTGAGCCCCCACATCCCAGGGTTCCCCCTGATGGGGCTATAGGGGCCTGATGACACCCCAGAGCCCTGCTCTGCTGCAGCCAGATCTGCCAGTGCCCCTCACTCCTGACCCGCAGCCCCCTGCTAGCCCAGCCCTGGGCTCCTCCCAGCTTTGCCGATGCTCCTCACTCCTGACCTGCAGCCCAGCCCTGGGCTCCCCCCAAACCCGCAGCTCTGCCCATGCCCCTCACTCCTGCCCTGCAGCCCCAGCTCTCTCTGGCTACAGAGACTCCCGACAGTGAGGTAGTTTAGGAGACACAAAAACCAGTGGGGACATAGACGGGACTAAACTCATTTCACTAGTGACCTGGAGCAGGACTGGGAGGGCCAGGCCCAAGGACTCAGGTTTTGTGCACTAGCCCTGCAGAGCCCAGGTGGGTACCTGTGAGCGAGGGGGGTGGGGTCACTGCTCTTCGGAGGAAGGCCTGTAGGATTTAATGGAAAGGGGTTAAATCAAGGAGACAGAGAAATTCCACAACAGACCAACAATGCCAGCAAATGGGACCCGTTCTGTGAACCATCCTGTACCATTCTGTAGTGGGGAGCGCAGGGGCTGCAGGTCGGGAGTGAGGGGCACCGGCGGAGCTGGGAGGGGGGAGCCCAGGGCTGGGAGAGCAGGGGGCTGCGGGCTGGGACTGAAGGCACCAGCGGAGCTGGGGAAGGGGGGAGCCCAGGACTGGGAGAGCAGGGGGCTGCGGGCTGGGAGTGAGGGGCACTGGCAGAGCTGGGGGGGCAGAGCTGGGAGCGCAGGGGGCTGCGGGTCAGGAGTGAGGGGCACCGGCAGAGCTAGGTGGGGGGAGCCCAGGACTGGGAGTGCAGGGGGCTGCGGGTCAGGAGTGAGGGGCACCGGCAGAGCTGGGTAGGGAGAGCCCAGGGCTGGGAGAGCAGGGGGCTGCGGGCCGGGAGTGAAGGGCACCGGCGGAGCTGGGGAAGGGGGGAGCCCAGGGCTGGGAGAGCAGGGGGCTGCGGGCCGGGAGTGAGGGGCACTGGCAGAGCTGGGTGGGGGGAGCCCACAGCTGGGCTAGCAGGGGGCTGCGGGTCGGGAGTGAGGGGCACCAGCGGAGCTGGGTCGGGGGGAGCCCAGGGCTGGGAACACAAGGGGCTGGGGATCGGGAGTGAGGGGCACCGGCAGAGCTGGGTGGGGGGAGCCCAGGGCTGGGAGCGCAGGGGGCTGCGGGTCGGGAGTGAGGGGCACCGGCAGAGCTGGGGAAGGGGGGAGCCCAGGGCTGGGAGCGCAGGGGGCTGCGGGTCGGGAGTGAGGGGCACCGGCAGAGCTGGGTCGGGGGGAGCCCAGGGCTGGGAGCGCAGGGGGCTGCGGGTCGGGAGTGAGGGGCACCGGCAGAGCTGGGTCGGGGGGAGCCCAGGGCTGGGAGCGCAGGGGGCTGCGGGTTCGGAGTGAGAGGCACCGGCAGAGCTGGGTGGGGGGGAGCCCAGGGCTGGGAGCGCAGGGGGCTGCGGGCCGGGAGTGAGGGGCATCGGCAGACCCCCGGGGGGGGCAGGGCTGAGATTCTGGGGCACAGCTTCTGTGTCAGGACCGGCACCCTACATGCTGCCCTCAGAGGCTCAGGGACACCAGCCCAGCCCCCAGCCCCCTCTGCCCTCGCTGGGCACCGCGCACAGGGCTGGCAGGAGGGGGATGAGGCCCCTGGCCGGAGGGGCTCGGGGCATGGGGGCCACGGGACCAGGGAAATCAGCTTTATGCTGGGAGCGAGGGAGACAAGGCTGAATAGTGGGGGGCATAGATGGGGGGGTCGGTCTGGGAGCTGGGGAGGGCACAGGGGCTGGGCTCGGTTCGGGAGCCCACGGGGCAGGGGGACTTGGTCTGGGAGCCCCGGGGGGCACAGGGGTGCGGGGCTTGGTCGGGGATCGACGAGGACACAGGGGTGGGGGGAGGCTCGGTCCGGGAGCCGGGGGACGGGACACGGGGGGGGGGATTCCCGATACTCAGGGATTGTTTAAAAGTTTGAGGGGTCTCGGCCCCCCCCGCTCTGTCGATACTTTGTTTTGCTGTAAACCTCCCGCGGGGGCCCCAGAACCGGGTCTCGCCTCCCGGTGCGAGCTGGGGGCAGAGCGGGGGGAGTCACCGACCCCCCCCCGGGCACCCGACCGCTCCCCAAACTTCTCCGAAGCGCCCCGGGCAGCCCCCGGTAGCCCCCCGCCCCGGGCAGCCCCCAGCCCCCGGTAGCCCCCGCCCTGGGCAGCCCCCGGCCCCCCAGCACTCACCGCCGGCCGGGCTGCCCGGGAAGGGCCCCGCGCTCCGGGGCTAGCGGCCCATCCCAGCTCGGTCCTTTTGTTGCGGGGCGAGTCCCAGGAAGGGGCCTCAAAGCGCCGCCAGCCCGGGCCCCCCGGGCCGCCCGAGCCCGGCCCGCTCCGGATTAAACTCCGCCAACGGCTCCGTCCGGCAGCAGCTGCGGGGTGACATCAGCCGCGGGCGGCCGCAAACCGCGTGGCCGGGGCAGGGGGCGGGGTCGGGGGGACCCAGGGGGCCGAGCTCCCCCCCTCCCCCCCCAGTCCGGGGAGAGCGGCAGGGAGGGGCCACTGCTGGGGCGGCTCCGGCGTCCCCCCCCCCGGGAGCCACCCCCCCGCCGCTCGCTGGATGCGGGTCCTGGATGCTTCCAGCTGGAGGCTCTGGCCGGGAAAGGGGCGAGCGGGGGGCTGGGGGGCTCCCAGTGGCCACAGGGCTCCAGGGGCCCGTCGGACCCAAGGGCGCTGCCAGGGGCCCAGCCCCTCACTCCCAGCACCGGCTCCCCAGACTCCTGCTCCCGGACCCCAGCCCCAGGGTGGGTCTGGCTGGGCTGGAGTCGGGTCTCGGTTCCCCTTGGGCAGGACTGCAAAGGCCGCAGGGCAGGGCCCATCTTGCGTTAACTCGGGGCCCTAGGCCAGGCCTGGCAGCCCGGGCCCTAGGCAGAACCGGGAATCCGAACCTTTCAGCGGGCAGCGTTGTCTGGTGGTTGGAGCACGGTGCCCCAGGCTCTGATCCTGGCCCCGTCGCTGTCGCCCGGACAAAGGCCCCTGCGGCCTGGAGCCAGCGTCCCACGGACGGGGCTTTAGCCCAGGATGTCCAGAGCCGGGTAATTAGGCCTGTCACTTCCCCCGTGGCCAAGCCTGGATTCTGGCTCCTCAGCCCAGCTGCCTGCCCTCTGCCCCCAGGACACCGGCACCTTGGGGCCCTGGGAGTCAGGACGCCTGGGTTCTATCCTGGCTATAGGGCAGTGGGGTCTAGCGGCGAGGGCAGGGGACGCTGGAGTCAGGACGCCTGGGTTCTATCCTGGCTATAGGGCAGTGGGGTCTAGCGGCGAGGGCAGGGGACGCTGGAGTCAGGACGCCTGGGTTCTGTCCTGGCTATAGGGCAGTGGGGTCTAGTGGCGAGGGCAGGGGACGCTGGAGTCAGGACTCCTGGGTTCTGTCCTGGCTATAGGGCAGTGGGGTCTAGTGGCGAGGGCAGGGGACGCTGGAGTCAGGACTCCTGGCCATGTCTACACTACACCGAGTGGTGACTGATCTGGTTTAGCTGCAGGTGGAGTTGGCCCCTTTCAGCTTCCCTCCCTGGAATGCGGCGCTGCCCTGGCCCCGTTCCTGGGCAGCCCGGCCTCTCCCTGGGGGCTTGCGGTCGCTGGCCGCGGGCCCAAGCAGGTGCCTGAAGCCACGCCAGCGTCCCAGCAACCAGCCAGACGCCAGCTGGGCTGCAGCAGAGGGGTCCCTCTGTCCTGTGGGGAGGGGAGGGCCTCGCGGGGTCAGGCAGCCCCTTTGCTCCTTCCCAGGGCCTGGCCATAATGGGAACAAGAGCACTGTGCGATAGAACCCAGGCGTCCTGGCTCCCAGCCCCCCCTGAGCTGAGGGTAGAACCCAGGAGTCCTGACTCCCAGACACCCCTCCCCCATTGCAATCTGCTCTGACCCAGCTTCAGCTGTGGGGACAGATGGTGCCAGCAACAACCAACAGTCACCGGAACCTGCCCCCAGGCCCTGCCTCTGCCCCAGCCCCAGCAACCACTGAGCCCCGGGGAGACCAGCTCCCTCCCCGGCCGGGCCTGGAGGGGCCTTAGCGTCCCTGGGGCAGTAGGTCCAGTCACAGGGGGTGACCATGCCCCAACACCGCCCTGGGAGCTGCCCATCTCCCCCTGTGCCCCAATACCCCTGGGGACTGCCCATCCCCCAACACACCTGGGTGCCCCCCATCCCCCTGATCCTGCCCCCGGCCTCGTTTTCCCAGAGGCAGGTTACTGCCTTGGTCTGTGTTGCCCCAGCCCTTTCCCCCAGCCTGCCCATTCCCCCCTCGCCGTCCCGGTGCCCTCCCCGCCCGGGGCCGGTGCCAGGGGGAGCTGCAGAGAAGCACCCGGCCCATTCACAGGAGCCAGGAGCCTGTGGGAGCCTGAGCTGCGGCCAAAGCCTGGCTCTTGGCAGCCGGATTTTCTCACCCTCTCCCCAGCCAGCTGGGCCAGCCCTGACCCGGCCTCCCCACCAGCGCAGTGCCAGGCTCCCACAGGGCCAGCAGGGCACTAGCTGGCATCCACGGGACAGAGACACCAGGAGTCTCTTTGCCATCCAGGCCTGGGGAGCGGCTGGATCTCATCTTCCTCCTTATGGGATCCCCGGACTGCCCGGAGCTATCTCTATTAGCCACACCTGGGGGGTCAGGGTCGGAGCCTTGCCAAGCATGTGGCAGAGCCACCGCTCCTGGGCCCTCGTGGCCCTGGGGTTCCCCCAAGCAGGCTGCCACCCGCCTTGCTCCCCCCGCTTCAGAGCTGATCCCTCGCCCAGTGCACCCTGCCCTCCCCTCCAGGATTGCAGCCAGGATGTGAAGGGACTGTCTGTTTGGCTCTGAGTGGATCAGGTGCAAGGTACATTGCAGATCTCCGGGCTGGTGGGGGGAGTCCAGGGCCGGGCTAGCAGAGGGCCGTGGGTCAGGGTTGAGGGGCACCGGCAGAGCTGGGGGGGAGCCCAGGGCTGGGAGAGCAGGGGGCTGCGGATTGGGAGTGAGGGGCACCGGCAGAGCTGTTGCAGGGGTGAGGTGGGGGAGCCCAGGGCTGGATCAGGACTGAGAGAGGCATGTCAATGTCATTTTTTCTATGTTACCTGTGGGGAAACTGAGGCACAGAGTGGGGGCGCTGGGAATAGAACCCAGGAGCCTGGACTGCCAGACCTCGGTCTAACGCAGTCCTCGGTCTCGCTGTCTCTCACGCCCCAGCCCTTGTGGGAGCGGGAGGCCACGGGGGACGCCGTGTCTTGGAACAATGCAGAACGGCACCCCTCCCCCCGCCCGCCCCCTCCTTCCTCCATGGTACAGTGGAAGCTCTCAGGCCCCGACACTGGAGACAGAGGGAGCTTTGTGTCTCCCCAGCACCGAGGTCGAGGGAGCACAGCACATGATCAGCCAGCCGAGCCGCACAGCCGCTGCGTCAGCCAGAGCCAGGCCGCGGGCACCTCCTGGCAGAGGGGCTGGGGCAGCCTTAGGGGCCTCCCCAATGCCTGCTCCACCTTCACAGTGATGGGCAGCCTCCTCCCGCATTGAGCTGCCAGGGCCCGGCACCCCCAGGAGGGCTGCACATGCTAGCAACAGGAGGGCTGCACATGCTAGCAACAGGGTCAGCAATGTCCTCTGGCCACCACAGGGGGAGGTTAGTGCAGCGGGACTCGGAGCAGGACTCCTGGGTTCTCTCCCCAGCTCTGGGAGGGGAGTGGGGTCTAGTGGATTGGTCCATGGGACTGGGAGCCAGGACTCCTGGGTTCTCGCCCCAGCTCTGGGTGGGGAGTGGGGTTTAGTGGATTGGTCCATGGGACTGGGAGCCAGGACTCCTGGGTTCTCGCCCCAGCTCTGGGTGGGGAGTGGGGTCTAGTGGATTGGTCCATGGGACTGGGAGCCAGGACTCCTGGGTTTTCGCCCGAGCTCTGGGTGGGGCGTGGGGTCTAGTGGATTGGTCCATGGGACTGGGAGCCAGGACTCCTGGGTTCTCGCCCCAGCTCTGGGAGGGGAGTGGGGTCCTAGCCCCAGTTCTAGAAGTCGGATTCTTTCTCACGTGGCGAGGGCCGGGCTCTGCTACTGAGTTGCTGCCTCAGCTAGGCGCAGCCCTAGTGCCCCACTCGTCCCGGCCCGGAGACCCGGGGGCACAGTGGCCCCACCTGGCGGAGGGGGGCAGAGCCGGCGTTAACGCGGGCGAAGCCAGTCACTGCCCTTGGAAAGACGCTGCTAAGACCAGGGGGGCCAATTATCTTTTTTCAAGGTCCAGACTCCAGAGAAAAGGATGCAAAAAGAACAATCATGACAGTAAGTAAATGAGAAGAAGTTGGGGTTTGGTCACACGTGCCTGGCGCGCCGGATTTGGCCCGCAGGCTGCCTGGTGACTGCCCCTGTGCTAAGGAAACACAGAGAACCCCTGATACCATCTTCCTTTGTTTAGCCCCTCTCATGGGGGAGCCTAACATGATTTACACAGTTCACATGGCAAGCGCCTCGCCCAGGACAGCAACACTTCCCAGGGTTCAGCTGTCCAACACTGAAATGCAGCTGTCCCTGGGGTGGAGCATGGCAGCTACTTACCAGTGCACAGCGACAATGAACAGGGATCAGCTACCCAGGAGGGAATTGCAGCTGTCTCTGGGGTGGAGCACTCCGGCTGTTTAACAGCAGGCAGCAGTAGGATGCACATTATGATAGAAAGGAAGAAGACTGTATCCAATGGAAACAATGGGAACTGAGGTTGGTTAATTAAGGTCACATGGTGGGAAAGGACCCACTGGCTCCAGGATTCACATCTCTGGAGAGGGTTGACGCAGGAGGTACGACCCAGCCCAAAGCCTCGGTGCCCCTCTGCACATCCAATTGTAGGGCTAGTTCCTGGTCCTGTTTACATGGGTGTAAATCCAGATCGGCTCCAATGGAGATACTGTGGATTTACAGTGTGACAGCCGAGGTCAGGATCTGGCCTTTACCTTCTCAGGGGCTCGGAAGGAAAGTCCCAAAGGGTTGGAGGAAAGGGGCAGCTGGGAGACTGGAAGGCCCCAGTCTGAACCTGTGTGGGATCATGGGCCAAATTCATACCCAGTGCAACTCAGTTGGCCCCGGTGGAGTTACACCAGGGAGAAGTTTGGCCCCAGCTGTGTGTGGGGGCGCATGTGTGGGAATACGAACCTAAGAACGGCCAGACGGGGTCAGACCAAAGGCCAGACGGGGCCAGACCAAAGGTCCATCCAGCCTAGTGTCCTGTCTGCCGACAGTGGCCAGTGCCAGGGGCCCCAGAGGGAGTGAACCTAACAGGTAATGATCAGTGATCTGTCTCCTGCCCTCCATCTCCCCCCTCTGACAAAGAGAGGCCAGGGACACCCTTCCTTACCCATCCTGGCTCATAGCCATTAATTAAAACCCTTCACCTCCATGAATGTGTCCACCTCTCTTGTAAACCCTGTTACAGTCCTAGCAGCCTAGACGACTGCTCCTTCCCCTGCAGCAGGTTGTCTTGCCCGTGATCCAGCTGTGAAGTCTCCGGGACTCTCCCGAGGGCTGTCTCTGCCTCCCCGGGTTACAGGGGCCACCAGCAGTCACTCGGGAGTCGCACTCGGAATCAGAAAAGGAGGACTTGTGGCACCTTAGAGACTAACCAGTTTATTTGAGCATGAGCTTTCGTGAGCTACAGCTCACTTCATCGGATGCATAGCATATCGTGGAAACTGCAGAAGACATTATATACACACAGAGACCATGAAACAAAACTTCCTCCCACCCCACTGTCCTGCTGGTAACAGCTTATCTAAAGTGATCATCAGGGAGGGCCATTTCCAGCACAAATCCAGGTTTTCTCACCCCCCCCCCCCCCACCACAGACACACATACAAACTCACTCTCCTGCTGGTAATAGCCCATCCCTCTTTGAAACCTCTCTTTATAATGCGCATGATCTCGGAATCAGGGGGCTGGAATCATTCGTACCGCGGGGGTGCTGAGAACCATTGAACCAAACTGTGAATCCTGCATATGACGGAAACCTCTTCAAACCAGGGGGTGCGGTAGCTCCCCGAGTTCCAGCGCCTAGTCTTGGAATGCCGCGCCACCCGGCGCAGATCTGCTTCCCCCTTCCCTGAGCCAACTGAAATAGCCGTGGGTGCTGCCTCCCTGCCAGCAGGCTGGAGTGGGGTTCGAAGGGACACGTTGCTTTCTGCTGGAGAAAGGGCTGATGCTTCTCATCGGGGGCTCTCCAAGCAGAAACACCCATTTCTGTGTCGTGGGAGCGCCGGTCAGGCACTGGTAGCCCCCTTGTGCCAGGTGGGGCACAGACCCGGAACAAGGAGATCGCCTCTGCCCCACAGAGCGTGACAGTAACACTAGCCCCACTGAGCTCTGCTGACCAGGGGGTCTCGTGGTGTGCTACAGAGTCATGGTCCCCGTTTTACAGATGGGGAAACCGAGGCACCGAGCGGGGTCGTGACCTGCCCAAGTCACCCAGCAGGCCGGGGCAGAGCGGGAATAGATCCCAGAAGTCCCGGCTCCGTCTCTCCGGATTCTCTTTCTGCGGAGGGGGCTGGGCAGTGCCCAGGGTGATGGAGCGTTGCGGGGGGCCCGGCTGGCCTGGGGGGGGGCCCGGCTGACCCCAGGGCAAGGGACTGGCTGGCTCGGGGGTGGGGAATGGGGCCCGGGGCCAAGCTGGGGCCCGATTCAAACCCGCTGCCTCTGTCCCAGCCCCAGGCTGAGGCCCGACGCGCTCAGCACAAGGCGCAGCCCCGCAGAGGGCTCCTGGGGCGCTGGCCCTTTAAGGGGAAGCCCCGCCCTCTCCCCCGGAAGTGGAAGCTGCCGCGGTCACAGGCGGGCGGAAGGCGGAAGTGGGGAGAGAGGCGGACCCGGGGGGGCAAGAGGAGGAGGAGACCCCCCCCCGGGCACCGGGAGCAGGTGAGTTCCCCTCCCCCCCGGGTCTGCCCCCAACTCCGCACGGGGGGGGGAAAGCCCCTCCCCCTCCCCCTCCCCCTCCCCCCGGTCTGCCCCCAACTCCGCACGGGGGGGGAGCCCCTGCCCCTCCCTCCCCCCCCGTCTGCCCCCAACTCCGCACGGGGGGGGGAAAGCCCCTCCCCCTCCCCCCGGTCTGCCCCCAACTCCGCACGGGGGGGGAGCCCCTGCCCCTCCCTTCCCCCCCCCGATCTGCCCCCAACTCCGCACGGGGGGGTGCCCCTCCCTTCCCCCCCCCGGTCTGCCCCCAACTCCGCACGGGGGGGGAGCCCCTGCCCCCCCCCAGGCTGAGCCCCCTTCTCATGGCGCTACCCGTGGAGCGGGGGTCGCTGCCCCCCTGCTGCCCCCTGTGGTGGGGGGCCCAGGTGAGGGGTCTCTCAGCGGGCGCTGACGTGGGGGGAGGGTCCTGGAGGCCTTGTCCCCCCCCCCCCATCACTGCGAGTTTGGCAGCTTCCCTTCCCCGACGCCCCCCCCCAGCCAGCAGCCCGAGGGGTGCGAGTGGGGCTGTCAGACCCCCCCCCCCCACTCGCCTGTCTCCAGCCCCTGGCGTGCGGGGAGCCTGTCAGAGCTGAGGCCCCGCGATGGGGGAGAGGACCATGACCTGGCCGGGTCTGTCTGATCCCCCGGCCCCCGCTCTCTGGTGCCTGTGGCCCGGTGCGGCGGGGCAGTGCTGGTATCCCCATTGTACGGGGGGGGGGTCCGAGGCACAGGGAGGCCGAGTGACACCTGCAGTGAATGGGACCCAAGTCCGAGGCTCCTGCTCTAACCACTGCTCTGTCCTTCCGCTTCGTAAGCCCAAGGCAAATCAAAAGCCCCCCCCCCCCCCGCAAGCTTTTTGTTTCAAATCTCCTGGCTTTGAAGCCAATCTCACCACTTGTTGGGGCCTGACTGTGTGATATCTGAGTGCAGTTGGCAGAACAGGAAACTGACGCAGGATGAATGTGAAGTAGCTAGAGCCCTGATACCGTGGTGAGAGGCTCTCTAGAAATAGGAGGCTGGTACAGAGATGCCACCACCCAACTGGATTAGGTTGGTTTCGATGTCAAGGTTTGGGCAAGGATTTCAGGGCCATTGATAGGGTTAAATCCAAGCAAGAGAGCTCAAGCTTGTCCTAATAGTGAGCGTGGGTTCACCGGGACTCTGCCATTTCGTGTGGGTTGTTTGTAATCCAGAGTCAAATGACTGCACTTTACTATCTCTTCTCCTCATAGGCACTTATACGGCTGTGCTTTTGTACTGACCCCTGCTGGGTTGCAGGAACAGCCTCACAGAGGGTCACTTCTGATTCTTGGTGCCAGGGCAGGAAACCTGGTGATTTAAGCGATGGCCAGTGGATTTCTCTCCAAGTGCCGGTGAAAGCTGCGTGCAAGGAAGTTCTGTATCGCCACGGCTAGCACGTCGGCTTCCCGTGTGGGGTGAGAGGGGAATTCACTGGCACTTGTGGGGGTAGATCTTTGAGAGCTGAATACCTGGGATCCGGACTACGACCGTCTGCTGACCTCAGTGGCTCAGCCGCAAGCAGCTATTGGGTGGCTGCTGCTGAGCTACGAATGAGTTGAGGTGGGGGAAGCTCTGTCTCCCCTTCCAGGGGCCCCCAGTCTGCTCTGCTCTCAGTGTGTGTCAGAAGGTAGGTCCAGTCGCATGGACTGTGGATTTGAGAACAAGCCTTGGAGACCACTCTTGATTCATGGCCAGGGCTGCCCTTCTATCCCTCACGCTCTGTGTCTTGGCCTTGAGCCTGGTTTTGATGCCTTTGATTTTATTTTATTTTGTTTAATTTGCAGGACAAAGGCTACAAAATGACAGTTGTAACTTAACCCTTGCTGGTCCAGGACAGCTCTTGGGGCAAGGCAATAGAGAAGCAGATCTCTGGAGGAAGAGGGATGTGTGAAACCAAACCGGATAGTTCCTGCTGCTGGAGTGGCAAGCTCTCCTGGAGCAGGGGTGCACCAGGTGCCAGCCTTTGTGGGCATAACAGATCCTTGTTCTCAAGTTTTGGGGATCTGGGAAGCACTGGGCCTAACGGCTGCCAGTTCTTCCAAGAATGCTGCGGTTCTTAAGGCCCAGAACGTATGTCTCCAAGCCAAAGCTGGCCGAAAGAACTCCACAGAGCCGCCAAAGGCTTGGAACCGATGGAGGCTCGGGGGCCAGCTGCTGCTGGGACTCCTAGTGTACGTGAGACATTGCTAGCCGAACTATCAGCCGAGAGGCTAGGGAAGGTGGAGGAGGCCGGCCATTCTCCCCCTCAGGGCTTTCCAGAAGGCGGAGGGCAGAGGACTTCCTGCACCACAGGGGAGGATGTTGGTTGGAATGGAAGCTGCGACCAAGTACCGATGGGGTTGCTGGAAGGGGACGGGTTGTTGCACTTCACTGAGTACAGTGCCTCTGGCTCCTGTCTGTCCAGTTACGAACGTTCCTGTAGCTGTCAGGGGGAGAGTCTGGATCCCTCCAGGACTTACCTGGAGAAGGGGAATTGCTCGTGTAGCTTCACTTGCCAGCGCTGGGCTTCGGAGTCCCTTGCAGCTGAGGATGAAGCCTTTGGTCCTGATTCAGCACCATGGCCGCAGGGCCAGGGGGAAGACGAGGAAGATGACGGAGTGTCCAAGGCCAGTGAGGACCTGTACGGCTCTGGCAGGCTGCTCAGCGGCAGGAAGAATGGGAGACGCCAGAGGCACCGCTCTGGCACGAAGGACAAGGAGGAGGGGAAGGAGAATGCCAAGCGGGAGGGTAGGTCTGTGCCGGCTGGTGGGAAGCACAAGCAGGCCAGGAAGAGGAGCCATGTGGACCGGCGGCGCCACCTAAAAGCTGAGGTCCCCAAGCAGCTGGAAGAGCTGGCCCGGGTCTGCGTCTCCTGTTTCAAGAAGCTCATCAAGCTGGTGCTGGTCATCACCCATGAGTGCGGCGAGTATGTGGAAGCTGGTGGGAGGTTCCTCTACTCGTGCTGTCAGCTCGACGCCTGGGCCCTGGGCTCAGCCCAAGGCAGCACGAGGACGTGGATCCAGCGGGCCAAGAGCAGCTCGGGGAAGGCAGCCCGGTGGCTGGGTTCCTGGGGGAACTGGCTGTGGCGGCTGCTCAGGATGCTGGGTGCCCTGCTCTTCCTGGTGCTCGTGCTGCTCCTGGGCAGCCTGCGGCTGTGCTGGCGAGTCTCCAAGTCCCTGTTTCTTGCTGGGGTAGGTAAGCTGGGCAGAACCAGCAGCATGGCCTGGCTCCTCTCGCTCCTGGGCTCGCCCTTCCTCCGCAGAACCTGGGCTCTCTTCAAAGAAACCAGGACTTGCAAGTACATGTCACACTTGCTGCAAAAGTGGCCAGGGCTGCTTGGGGCAGCCAAAGGGCTAAGGACCGATGAGTTGGGAGCGGCT
Organism: Natator depressus; assembly: GCF_965152275.1. Classification (NCBI taxonomy): domain Eukaryota; kingdom Metazoa; phylum Chordata; order Testudines; family Cheloniidae; genus Natator; species Natator depressus. The sequence continues at coordinate 2,062,506 of NC_134253.1, read as the reverse complement.
GCGACTGGCCCGGATCTTAGCGCAGGGGGGCGCTACCAGCCCAGCCAGGAGGTGGCACGGCTGCTGGCCCTGGCCGACGTGCCCGAGGAAGAGCTGAACCCCTTTCAGGTCCTGGGGCTGGAGGTGACTGCTTCAGACTCGGAGCTGAAGAAGGCCTATCGTCAGCTGGCTGTGCTGGTGAGTGTGCCCTGGCGTGGCGGGGGATGGACATCGCACCCAGCCCCATGGCACCCGAGCACCCGGGGGGGCATGAGGCAGGAACTCCATTTGAGCTGCATTGTCCTCATACAGGGAGAGAGTGAGCCACTCTTCTCTAGCCTCTCCCCACTGAGGCTCAATACGCTTAATCCCCCGCCCCCATGTTACAGATGGGTAAACTGAGACACGCACTGTTAGGGTGACTTGTCCAAAGGCCACGTAACATGTCTGTTTCAGAGCTGGGCTGAGACCCAGATTCCTTCCTGCAAATTCCTTGCTTTGGCGGGTCCACCGCAAGGCCTCCACCGCAAGGCGGGTCCACCGCTAGGCCAGAGGCATGGGGATCGGTGTTAATAACTGGCAGCAGCTCCCGAGTTAGGCTTGTGCTGAGCCTGGCGTGGGCTGCAGGACCGAGCAGCTGACTGACTCTAGTCCCCGGAGCTGCCTGGTATCTCAGCGGGGGATGCTGGGCTTTTGCTGTCCTTTTATAAAGTGAAACTTCTGCTTGATGTTTTGCCCCATGTTCTTCTTGTTTTCCTGGGTTCCTCTAACAAGCCATGGTGCAGGGCAGCCTTCGCGTGCTTCCCGGCCCTGATGGCTAGGGGCAGTGGACTGATGCTGCTTTGTCACTTGGAGTCACCATGTGAGCACCGTAGAGTCATGGTGCGGGCCGCGCTGGGAGAGCTCGATGGCTTTGAGGCTCCCCTGGGTGCTGGCTGTCCCTTCTGCCCCAGCTCATCAGCTGGGCACCCCCTTTTTTGCCCTGGCCGGGATGGGGAGCCCTCCTGCCTTTGCTGCTCTGCTTGTGGTGCCTGAGAAGGAAGACAAGGAGCGACAGGTGGGGGCCGAGGCTCGCCAGCGCAGCAGCCTGGCCTTGGCCAGACCAGAGTGGCCCGTTTGGCCTTGTCTGAAGACATGTAGCACCCACTCCTTCTTTCTCCCCCTCCCCCGACCCATCTGGCGGTGCTGTTCTGTCCTGTCCCTGGAGGGGGCTCCGTCCCGGCCAGACCCCTCGCACCAGATGAGGTCAGCGCCAAAGGAGCCTCTTGGTGGTCTCAGGTTCCCATGTCTTGCTTCGCAGGTTCATCCCGACAAGAATGAGCATCCGCGGGCGGAGGAAGCCTTCAAGGTGCTGCGAGCTGCCTGGGATATCGTGAGCAACCCGGAGAAGAGGAAAGAGTATGAGATGTGAGTTGGGGGCCCCTTCCCACCCCCTAAGGCAGGACGGGGGCGAGGGATGGAGGGGAGCCTGCGGTTGCTGGTGGCGGATTAGAGAACATGGCCTCCTCCGTCCCATCTCTGTGTACTTGAGGGACGGGTGACGGGGAGGAAGGTGGGCTGGGATCTTGGGCTGTGCTGCTCAGCCCCACCGTGACTTGCTGATCTGATCTGCCCACCGAAGTCTGTGCTCTGGCTTCAGGCCTGCCCTGGGGCTGCTACTTCCCCTGCTGACTGGGGGAGCAAGGATGGTACCTTAGGACGGGTGTCTTGAGTGGGACCGGTCCTCTTCCGGTCCTCGCCACTGCAAGACGTTGCTTTCAGGCCCGAGGGGGCGATGCTCCTGTGCTGTGCTGGGAGGACACAGCCAGGAATTTCTGAGTGAGGCATCAAGGGCTTTTGATGAGCCGTGGGTCATGAGAGCAAAGGCAGAGCACGAGGGCTTTAGCCGAGAAACCTTCTATACTTAAATACCCTTTAAAAGTCGCTGTTAGGGGGCCAGAGTCTCTGTCAGAGAACCGGCAGGTGGGAATTTGAGGTGTCCGATTATAAGTGAAATCCCTCCGGCTGCTCTTCTCTGCTTGCCTATGATCACCGGTGGCCCAGGTCAGGGTGCGGGCGCTGTTGTGCAAGGAGCTGTACAAATGTGTCCTAGGGAGCTTACTGCCTGGGTTAATGAGGAGCTGCCACAGGTGACGGGAGCGAATGGGGTGGGTGGGTGGGGCTTTGGTGCGGCGTCAGACCTGGGCTGATGGAAGGAAGCTGAGGCTCTCCAGGCCCGGCTGCCCGGCGTGGCAGCCTCCCTAGTGCTGTGAGTGCTGATCTTCTGCCGGGCTTCTGACACCACGTCTCGGCCAGCGATGGCCTGGGGAAGTGGTAAGGATGTGTGCCCCCACGCTGGCTGCAGCAAGAACCTCATGCAAGCCAGCCCTGCTGCCAACGGGGGCTGAGCCCAGCAGGGAAGGGCGTGGCCTGACTGCTGGGTGCAGAGGCTGTCCTGTGCCAGTTCCTCCTGTGGGCTCCCCGCCTGGGGTGTGACTCACCCCCATGCCGTTGTGATTGCAGCAAGCGGATGGCAGAAAGTGAGCTGACAAAATCCATGAATGAGTTCCTCACCAAGCTGCGGGACGACCTGAAAGAGGCCATGAACACCATGATGTGTAGCAAGTGCCAGGGGAAACACAGGTAGGTGCTGGCGTTCGGTGACTGCTTTAACCTCCTGCTTGCAGCCCTGGTGCCCTGCCTCCTCCTGGGGCACCAAGCGTTACCCCTCCATGGGGCCTGGAGCTCAGGAGTGGGTCTGGCCCTGCGTGGCGGCCGGAATGGATCAGCCAGACAATCTTGTAGCTGGTGGGCTCATGTCCTGGCTTTCCCAGTTAGCTGCGCTTAAGACCATTGTGCTTCTTCCTTAAGCACAAGTGTTCTGTGGTGCGGGTTGTCCTAGAGCATCCTGGGAACTTGGGGTGCTGTGGGAGGGAGGACGCGTCCCTCTGGGACGGGACATGGCAAAGCTGGCCCTGCTCGAACAGCGTTTGACAATCTCCCTGCTGCTCTAGGAGGTTCGAGATGGACCGAGATCCGCTCAGCGCTCGCTACTGCGCGGAGTGCGGCAAGCTGCACCCTGCCAAGGAGGGAGACTTCTGGGCTGAATCAAGCATGCTGGGGCTGAAAATCACCTACTTCGCCCTGATGGATGGGAAAGTCTATGACATCACAGGTACGGGAGGCGTCCGTGGGGCCACGATGTGCGGCCTGACCAGACCGTGAAACTGATCAGTTGTTTGCCAGCCCCTTGAATTGCAGTTACACCAGGCTGATGAACCTGTTTAAACAGTCCCCTGCTCCTAATGTTTCAGGGACTAGCACTCCTCCCCCTCAGGATCCCTAGCCCAGCTGGAGAGGAGGATGCCAGCCCTTGGTGGGGGTGCAGCTCTCTCCTGCTTTTCCTGGGCTGTGTCATTGCTCCTGTGCTCCGGAGGCCGGGAGGTGTGATGGCTGCGGTTGCTTCCTCCCGCCGGCTGATGGTGTGTCCTGCCTGTCTGTCTGCAGAGTGGGCCGGCTGCCAGCGGGTTGGAATCTCTCCTGACACCCATCGCGCCCCGTATCACATATCGTTTGGATCAAGGAGCTCCGGCTTGGGTGGACGCCAGAGGTTGGTACTGGATGCTGTTCTGGTTCCTTCATGCTCTCACCTTGGTCTGAGTGGGTGGGGAAGGGTCAAATCTCCAATCTTGAGCACTTCTGGGGGAGCTGTGGCCAGCCATAAGTTCCCTCTGGCATCCCACTTTCCCCCCATCAGAGGGCCAAAGGGAGCTGAGTTACTCAGTGTTCGCTGGGAGTCTCCTTGTTGGGGTCAGCAAAGCTCCCCCGTTCCTAATCGTGCTACTGCTGGGCTCTGGAGCACTGCCCCCTTGTGGCAGAGTAGTGCACTGCTGCTTTAAACCATGTGGTCTGAAGACAGGTTATTCTGCACAGATAAAAATCCCGCCCCCCCCCACCCTTTCTGTGGGCTGTTGGAGGAACTCTTCCCCGCCTGTCCCGGGTCCTTGCAGATGTGTTTTAAACCAACGCCGGCCAGCGATCTGTCATCTGTTGCTCTGTCAACCCATCCTGCGTTTCCAGCTGCCTCCCCCGTTGGGTGGAAGGGTCACGGGAGCACACTGATCCCAGAGACCCCTGCCAAGTGCCATCCAATGCTGCTGAAATTAACAGAGGGCAGGTCACTGAGCCCCTGGCAGGATCTGGCCCCTTAGCCTCACAGCTCCCTTGCTGTGTGGTGCTCTCCCTGGCGAGGAGACCAGGAGTGGAGTGACTTGAGAGCCCATGACAGTGCTGGGAATAGAACCCAGGAGCCCCTGCAAACCCACTTAGACCCCCACTGCCTCCCTGAGTTGGGGACAGAACCCAGGAGTCCTGAGTACCGACCCCTCTGCTCTAACCCACTAGCCCATGCAAACCTCCCACAGCTGGCTATAGAACCTAGGAGTCCTGACTCCTTGCTGTAACCACTAGAGCCCACTGAGCTGCTTCTTGACACCCAACTACATGTGTAAGTGCCGTGTCTATAAACACTTCTTTTCCCCCAGAACTGCCTCTGAAGGCAGCCCCGCCTCAGCCGCAGACCTGCAGGACTTCTTCAACCGCATATTTCAGGGGACCCCGGGGCAGATGCCCAACCCCCAGGCAGCAGCTCCTTCTGCTTCAGCCCCGAAGACAGAGAGTGCAGCCCCAAAAGGGGACTCAAAGCAGAAAAGGCGGAAGAAAGTGCGCCGTCCCTTCCAGCGCTGAGGAGCGGCGTGGCCAGTGCGGGAGAGTAACCGGGTGGGGGCGGCTTTGCACTTGGCCTGGCAGGAGGCCACAAGCACTGACAGGAAACAAAGCTCCTGTGTACGTCCCAGTGGGCAGCTGGGCGCGTCCCGGGCTCTAGGTCGGGCACTAAAAGGGCTCTTTACAAGAAGAAGAATCTATTTTTTTTCTTTAGATATTTAAAAGCCAACCAGGCGTTTGGGGAATTTCTGGCTGATGCCGTTAACTTCTAGTGTAAAGAACCAGACCCAGTGATACCAAAGAACTCCAGCAGGGGGTGCCCTGCAGGATCCCTGGAGACACCAGCCCAGTGTGTGTGGAAGGAGGGTGTCCCTGCGGTTGGGGGGTGGGGAAGCTGGACAGAGCCATGGAATCTCTTCAGGGTTACTTTAAAAATCAGGGGATGTTTCATTTCCATAAAGGCCACATCTGGGATCCATTGGGAGGCAGCCATGTCCCTTCCCTCCGCTTGCCCCCCGTTTCTCATGCGCAGCTCCCCTTCACTCCCCCGCCCATTGACGTCTGCGTCTTGCAGCCCTCCGAGAGCTGCGGGGAGCCATAACGCATCACACACAGCACTGAGCAGGATCCCTTAGAACTGAATCGCAATTTGGCCTCTAAAGCTTCTGCAGCAGACCGCATTCTTGACCCCTCCCATCCGCACAGCTCATCGCCCCAGAAGAACCACGCCAAGCGTTGAACCCCGGTGCTGGAGGGCGGCTTGCTCAGCTGACTGGAGAATGCTCCTAGAGAGCAGCCCAGCCTTGGCCCTGGCAGACAAGACTGAGCCCTTTGTCTAACTCTTGCAGGGTCTTATCCATACCTACTCCTGGAGCCAGTGCATCTGTCTGCGCTCTCTGCTGAGCCCTGTTGCCCCAGAGGTGAAATGAGGCGTGGGTGGGTGCTCCTGTGCTGTGACTGGCTCCGTTCCCACTGTGCTGGGAGCACAGGCTGGCCCCTAGCTTCATGCTGACCCCCCGTCGGATTTTTGTTGCTGATTCCCCCTCAGCCCTGCTTCCCGGCCATGGACACCTTTTCTGCTAGCTGGGCTCAGCCATAGTCCTGAGACTTGGGAGAGCGGTTGCCCAGCGGGTTGCTCTGGGAGCTCAGTTGTGAGATGCTGTCTGCACAAGTCTCCTGATCTGTGCAGCCAGTATTGACTTTACTGTTCACAGTGATGCCTGCTGGGGCCAGCCGCTCGCATACGGGGACTAGGCTTTCCAAAGAAGCAAGGTCAAGTTTGTAAGCGCAGCCCCAACCCATCAAAACCCTGGTCTGCTTCTGCTGGGCAAGCTCCTGGCAGTCAGTCAGACGGGTCTGTAACTGTCCAGCCTCTTACTGAAGGGTTGGTCTTGGGTTCTAACAGCTGGTTCCTATTTGTCTGTACATATCTCTGTTTAATCCCATGTGCATACCTCTTGTGATAAATCTAGCTCAATCCCTGAGAGCAGCTGGGGGAGTGCTTCCCCCCCTTCCCTGGGCAGCACCGGTCCGTTCCATGTATTACACCTCGGCTTTCTGTAGGCACTTTCTGTAACCTCCTTAGGTTTGCTCTTCCAGTCGCTAACGTGCACCCAGCTCACAGAGCTGATGCTGAATTACTCTAACCCCAGTTGGAGTAAAGCTGATTTTTAAGTTGTGCCAGGAAATAAGACTCGTTTTCCTTGTCAGGGTGTTTATGGCATTCCACTGCTGAATTTCCAAAATGAATTGGATTTAGGGTAGGGCCTACACAAACAATGGTGTGGGTGTGAGCAGAAAGCTCTGCTTTAGGATTAAACTGGTGAGTGTATATTCTACAATTACCCATCCCCTGCAAAATAAACCCCCGCAGGATTACATAAGAGTATTCTCTTCACACCCAACTTGTGTACAGACACCACTGTGCAGCTGTGAAAAAGGGGGACATAACAAGCAGGAGGCCTGACCCCTGCTAAAACTGGATTTCAGGCTAGTGGAAGAAAACTAGGACAGTAACTCAGGCACTTGTCCTTATTTATCAAATCTGTCTCAAAGCGACACAAGCCACCAGGGGCCAAGCTGGGGTTGGACACACTAAACTGTAGTTTGTGGTGCCTGTCTGTTAAGTAATGCCTGAGCAGGCCGCACTGGACGGGGGGTGAGGGCAGATATTTCCTCATCACCTTCCTTAGAATGACAAGACTAAGCTCTTTAAAACAAGCCCTCCCAGCTCAGCCTTCCTCTAGGAGCTTTGTTATTTGAGCCCCTTTTCATTATTTGAAGGGTGTGATGGGAACCACCTGGCTGGCTTCTGTCAGCTGTTTCTCCCCCCAGCTGTCACTCACCTGCAAACCCTGATTCCTCTTCCCAAGGTGAACTCTGGGCAGCAGGACTGCAGAGCTCTTTCCCTCTGGCGAACTAGTTCTAAGGGCCACTGAGCTGGGAGCGAGTCTCAGCATCACATGGCTATTTGGGGGGTGTTATGTGAAGTGAATCAAGGGTCTTTAGCTGGTTCCTTGCGGACGTGCATCCATGTCCCTAAAAATCCCAGCTACGGTGGGTGCAAATGTGGTGTCCTCAGAGAGGGCAGCATGATCGTATGCAGGACCGCAGGGCCTGACCGGACCCCTGAGGAGGTGCAAGCTGTGCTCCCTCTGAGGCAGGGGGGCAGCTTGGACTGTTTCTGCCAGGGCTGTACCCGGGCTGTGGAGAGGTGGCCCACAGCGGGCGCCCCATCCCCTCTCCTGGGCTCAGTTACCTTGAGCTGAGCAGGCAGACATTAGCTCTAGGTTTGAAGTTGGTGGGAGGAGGAAGCCGTATTTAACACAGGGCCAATCACGGTCACTGGTGCACAAGGGCTGAATGGACAACGTAAAGCCGTGTAGTCCTGCTGCGCATCCAACTGATCATTTAGAAGGGCCAGGAAGCTGCCAGGAAGGGAGCTAATCATAAGAACGGCCAGACAGGGTCAGCCCAATGGTCCCGCTAGCCCAGCGTCCTGCCTTCAGATAGTGGCAGGTGTCAGGTGCTTCCGAGAGAGCAAACAAAACAGGGCAAACATTGAGAGATCCAGCCTGTCTTCCAGGTCCAGCATCTGGCCGTCAGAGGTTTAAGGTCACCGAGCACATGGGGCTGTGTCTCTGCCCATCTTGGCTAACAGCCATTGATGGACCTCTCCCCCGTGAACGTAACTCATTCTTTTTTTGAACCCAGTTAGGTTTGGCCTTCACCACGTCCCCTGGCAAGGAGTTCCACAAGTTGACTGTGCGTTGTGGGATCCATGGTTGGTTTTAAACCTGCTGCCCATTAATGGCATTGGGTGATGCCTGGTTGGTTTGTTATGGGAAGGGGTAAATAGCACGTCCCTACTCACTTGCTTCCCAGCAGTCATGACTGTACAGACCTCTGTCACCCCCCATCTCTTTTCCAAGCTGAGCCACCCCATTTTTAATCTCCTGACCTGGAAGCTCTCCCCAAGGGAGACCCACCCTGGCTCACACTCATGGAGAACCGGGCTGCTGGGGATTTGCTCTCTCTAGTTCTCAGCTGCAACAGACACCTTGGCTGGTAGTGCCTTGGTGACCCCAAAACGTACATTAAGGGGCCTTGGAAATATACCAGGTGGGAACCACTCCTCCAGTCATGTTCTAGCTGCAATCACATGGGGCAGGAAATGAGGCAGCTCCAGCATTGTAATGTCCTCCTGGTCTGTATGCTCAGGGCTTCTTGTTGGCTCCTCTCGGGCAGCTGCCACAGCCACCTTGCTGCTCCTTACCCCTTCATGTTTACGGGGAGTCTGTCTACTGCTGGGCTGTCAGCCTCCTTAGCTTGTCTCTTCATCATGAGCAAGTACAGTAAAGCTTGCCTTTGGCAGACGCCAGAGCCTCTCTTTCGCTGGGGACTCCCTCCCTGTACACTGAAAGCCACAGGCTCACCACTGCAGCTGTTGCTTTGAGCTGAGCAGGCACAGAGCGCTGGAGAGCAGCCACGCCCTAGGACACTTACCTGGTCTCACCTGCCAGCTTGCTCTGTTCTTTGCTCCCCTGAGCTTGTGTGGCTTCTGCGGCTCTGCTGCCAGGGCTGCCTAACTCAGTTCACCCCGGGGGAGCCAGAAACCGAGTTATAGGCACGTTCCCTCTCCCCCCCCCGCCTCCGAGCAACTGAGCTCCTGTCGATGTAGCTCGGCAGCCTCTCGGCGCTAGTGGAGGTTGGGGGAGGCGGTCTGGCCGGAAGCGCATCTGCTTGGGCTGCTGCGGGGCAGAGCTGCCTTAAGACGCTTAAATACGTTTTGCAAAAAAATAAGTCTTGGACAATCAATCACTCTTCCTGACCTGTATTGCCATGCGAGTGTTTGATGTCGGGTGTATTCACTGTTCACCTCCTTTGTCCTGAGGGCTGAGCACGGAGGTTTTTAAGATGATTGTGTATCTCTTTCTTATCACTTTTGTTAAATTAAAATACGATTTGAAGAAGCCTGTCTCCTCTGGGAGGTGGGGAAGGAACAAGCAGGGGGTTGTGGGATCCACTCCACATCCTCTCCCACCAGTGAATATCTTCTGTTCTTTACTGTCACACCTGGCTGATTCCTCTAAGCCTAGGGCCCCCTTGCAAGAACACCACTGTTGTCTGTCAAACGTCTTTATTACAGTAGAAGTTTATAAAACACAAGGATGGGGAGGATGCACAAACTGGCTATTTCCCCCCCTGCTGGGCAGCAGTTCTCCTCTCTCGCAGTTACATGAGCAGCAGACAGCTGACAGGGTAGCTCATGAGACACTTAGACCCCCTCCCTCCTCCCAGCTCAGTTGCCTCTCTCTCTCCACCCAAACAAAAGATAAAGCCCAAATACCGATGATTACTAGGGAGAGTAACTTAATCCCTGCAAGGGGCTCAAGCAGTGGCTGGTCCCTCGCTTGCGCCGCCGCCCTAGTTCACAGTCAGGACAGCACAGCTCATTCCTTCTTTGCCAGAGCAGGAGGCTGTTGGGATGGGCCCTCTCTTCCCTCGCAGCTGGCTTGGCAGTGCCGGGCTCGCTGAGTCTTAGTATTTGTTGATGCCAAAGACGCGCACGCCATGGAACTGAGGCAGCTTGGGGAGCAGGACGCTGAGGAGGGACGTTGTGTTGATTATAAAATGTGCAGGGTCGTATTTGGTATAAAAGCTGGTGAGGAGGTAACTGGAAGAGAGACAGAGGCAGGGTTAGTTCTGTGGCCATCCAGCCCCCAGCTGGGGTGAGGGCACATGAAAGCTATTTCTGAGGCTTGATTGACAGCAGAAGCGGTGATGCAAACTTCCCAGCCAACGCACCTCACGCCTGATGCAGAACCATTTCCCCAGCACGGGCAGAGTTCAGTCACCAAAGCCCATGCTGCCCTTGGTGCCTCTGTGCTGCCAGCCATGGGGCCAGCTGCTAGCAGTCGGGGTGCTCAGTGCACAAGCCTTCAAGGACTAGCCTGATGCCCACTGGTTCGTTTCAGGCCCGAGAGCTTGTGCCCTCCAGTGCAGTAGGCAGAGGGCAGTCACCTAGCTAAGGCATGCAGGGCTCTGGCCAGTTCCATTGAAAAGCAACGTACTCTATAGCCGCGGTGGCTTTCCCTGCGTACGGGAAGGCCCAGCATAGGCTAGTGCCTCAGTATGGCTTCACGCAGACTACAGCAATCCCATCTTCTCCCTGAGCCATTCACGCCTGCCCCACTACAGCTGGAGCCCTACACAGTGTGCTTCTGGTCTCCACGGGCTACGCAGGGGTATCGGAGAGGAGGGGAACTGCAGTGAGCCCCACTGAATGCCTGGGAGCTGCAGCTCTGGGCAGGTTTGGAGCACTCCTACCATAGGCCCCCTCCAGAGCAAGCAGGTCCTGGCAGGTCAACAGCTGACCTGCCGCAGCAGGAATGGACACTCACAGAACTACTGGTGAGATGCTGAGGAACTTGCGGGAGGAGGTGCACTGCGTCCCATAGTCTATCTGTTCCCAGTGCGTGAGCAGGCGATCCTTGCCCTGGTCCGGCGTCTCAAACGGGGTTCCTTTCACAGTGTGAAGAAACCAGTACATAACCTGCAATTTCCATGGTGAGAAGGGAGGATGTAAGGAGAGGGCCTCGGTCCTTTTACTGTTGTATCATCAACACAAGAGGGGGGCAGGGATTGGAGAGGAAACAAAGCTAGAGGGCCGCTGAGCTGTGGAACTCATTGTTACAGGAGGCCAGAGTCAAACACCACGTCTGGTTTTAGAAAAGGGCTGGCTGGGCAGGTAAGTTCTCCCTAGGTAAAGTGACTTGCTTAAGAGAGTGGCAGCTGGAACCAGAACTCAGGAGTTCTTGCTCCTAAAATAGGAGAAGGATAACGAAATGTCGTGCATCAGGCCATAGCTGATCATCAGTGGGAGTCAGAAAAGTACTTCCTATATCACTTTAAGTTTTCCCAAATACAGCACCCTCTAGCTACATCTCTCTGAGTGCTGACCCAGCAGGGAGGGACTGGGCCTCATCCCAGCTCCTCCAGGCCCAGTGGGCAAGGGCCCAAAGAGCCGAGTCTAACGCTGCTCTTTCTAGCAGGGCAGGAAAATGAGTCGGGAGGCTGAGATTTGACTCACCAGGTTGTGTATAACATTAGTGAGGGTCCAGACCACTGGAATGCTGAAGAATGGGATGCTGAGGAGAATGATATGGAGAACTCCCACCGAGATCACGTAGGCCAGCCAGATGCCACGGCTGTTCATCACTCGGGTGTTGGGATTCACCTCACTGTGGGCCACCCCAACATTCATCCTGAAAGAGAGATGGGTGTAGGAGAAGAGTCAAACGTTACTCATCTGAGAGGACGAGGTTTTCTGATTCCGCCATGCGCCTGGCACCATCTTTCCTCGGGATCACAGCTTTCTGCACATGCCCATTCCAGGTTTCTTTCTAATACTTTGTCCTTCTGCAACATCTTGCAGCCAGCGGTCCCCAGATGCTTTAAAAACATTAATGCATGAATCATCACAGCCCCTGGACTGGTTGGTAAGTCTCTGTATCCCCATCTTACGGGCAGAACATCAAGTCCCAGAGAGGGGAAATGACCGGCCCACGGCCACAAACTGAGGTAGCGGCAACGAGAAGTGGGACCCAGGCATAGCTGCCTCCTTTAGCCACTAGACCCCACTCCCTGCCCAGGGCTGGGGAATAGAACCCAGGCATTCTGACTCCCAGCCTCCTCCCCTCCCCTCCATTTACCCCCCCACTCTCATCCACTGTACGGCACTTGTTAGTGACTCTGGAAACCCCACAAGCAAAGCTGAAATTGCAGGGACCCTATGAGTTGTTTTTGCTCTGTAATTCAGGTCTTAGTTTCTCCCCATCTTTATGGCCATGCTGCCCTGCCCCCGCAATACCTACTGCTCATTCTGCATCCCATATGTCTTCCTCCCCCTGTTCCTCCTCTCAGCCCTTATATGGCCCCGTCACCCCTTCCAGTAGAATGCCACCACCTTGCTCCTTAAATCGCACTTTTCATCAGTGGATCTCAAAGCTCTTTACAAAGGAGGGCAGTATCATGCTCCCCATTCTACTGATGGGGAAACTGAGGCACGGAGCGAGGAAATGACTCGCTCAAGGTCACCGAGCAGGCCAATGGCAGAGCCGGGAACAGGACCCAGGTCTCCTGAGCAGAGCTTTAGCCACTATTACCTCTATAGGGGTTTGAGCACTGCCTCCCTGCCAGAGATGGGGCTCAGGACTGGCTTCTTGCAGGAACCACTAGACCCTGCTCTCAACCTTGCTGCCCCCTACAGGCACCCCTGCCCCCTACCATTGCCACACCCCCCCATCAGTGCCCCCCCACAGTCTGCCCCTACCATTGCCACACCCCCCTCAGTGCCCCCCACCGTCCGCCCCTACCATTGCCACGCCCCCATCAGTGCCCCCCACCATCCGCCCCGCCCCCCACCGTCCACCCCGCCCCCATCAGTGCCCCCCACCGTCCGCCCCTACCATTGCCACACCCCCCTCAGTGCCCCCCACCGTCCGCCCCTACCATTGCCACGCCCCCATCAGTGCCCCCCACCATCCGCCCCGCCCCCCACCGTCCACCCCGCCCCCATCAGTGCCCCCCACCGTCCGCCCCTACCATTGCCACACCCCCCTCAGTGCCCCCCACCGTCCGCCCCTACCATTGCCACGCCCCCATCAGTGCCCCCCACCGTCCACCCCGCCCCCTACCATTGCCACACTCCCCATCAGTGCCCCCCACCATTCGCCCCGCCCCCTACCATTGCCACGCCCCCATCAGTGCCCCCCACCGTTCGCCCCATCAGTGCCCCCCACCGTCCGCCCCTACCATTGCCGCGCCCCCATCAGTGCCCCCCGCCCCTCCCAGATCGCCCCGCCCCCTACCTAGCTTCCTGTCGCCCACCCCAGGTGCCCCGCCCCCTACAGGCAGGCGCTTAGAGCCGCTCTTCCCCCTTCAGAGCCCTCGGGCCCCGATAACGGCCCCCCAGCGCTCACCCACCCGGCGGCTGCTGCCGAACCTCCACACAGCTCCCCCGGCTCGTCTCCCGGAAGTGCCACGGCCTGCGCCCCACCCCGTTGCCGCCCGCTATTGGCTGCCCGCCTCCGACTTCTGCGCACCTATTGGTCACCGCTGTCGTCGCTGACCTCTGTCCCCGCCCCTCCCGCTGTGGCTACCAATAGGAAGCGGCGGGGCCGGGTGCCACAGGGCCAGTAGGAAGGCGCGATATTGAGGGGCGGGTTGGGCGCCCGGTCAGGAAGAGCGCGGGTCATTGGCGGGGCGGGCGGGGCCCGGCGGGAGCGACCCGAGGAGGCGACAAGATGGCGGCGGAGACCGTGGAGCTGCACAAGCTGAAGGTAACGGAGGGGGGGCGCGCCGAGGGGCCCGATCTCCCTCGCCGCAGGGCAGCCTGAGCCCCCCCCCCCGCGCCTGCGGGATAGGCCGGGCCCCGCCGCCCCCGCGCGCGGAGCTCCCGCCGGCAGCACGTGCGCGCCGCTTCCCTGGGGGCTGAGCCTCCCCGCGCTCCTGGGCGGGCTCCCGTCCTCGTGGCGCCTCCCAGCGGCCCCCCCCCGGGCTGCTTCTGGGGGGGCTTCGCCGATCCCCCCTCCCCCACAGCGGGTGCCCCAGCCCCGGGTCGTTCCTCCGTTCCCTGCGCCGCTCGGGACCCCGCCGGAGCCGTGGGGAGAGCGGGTGAGGCCTGGGGTTGCCGCAATGGATTGGGCCTGCCCCCAAGCGCCGTGAGCCCCGCCCCGCCCCCCAGTGCGTGCGGACTGCGGGGTTCGGCTGGGTGTCCCGCGGGAAGAAAATCGGCGGGGGGGGGCGCTCCCACACCCCGGGGCCGGAGGTCGCCTTCCAAACCCGGGGGCAGGGCGCCCCCCTCAGATGCTACCGCGGCCGAGAAACCCCGCCCTCCACCTGTTAGCGTGAGCTTGCTGGGCTTTCACGCCCTAGCGCGGGCACTGCGCTGAGGACGCCTCGCTGTGCCTTACTTTCGCGGAAGCAAAAGAATAAGGATTACAGGGCAGCTAAACGTCAATCACTGCACGCCAGGTACCTCTATTAACCTACCCAGAATAATCAGCGTTCTGGATTTTCTCCGCATGTCCTCTAGTTTTTGTCTTAGTAAGGCATATCACCAAACCTGTGTGATGCTAATAAACAGGAAGAAAAGGAGGACTTGTGGCACCTTAGAGACTAACCAATTTATTTGAGCATGAGCTTTCGTGAGCTACAGCATCCGATGAAGTGAGCTGTAGCTCACGAAAGCTCATGCTCAAATAAATTGGTTAGTCTCTAAGGTGCCACAAGTCCTCCTTTTCTTTTTGCGAATACAGACTAACACGGCTGTTACTCTGAAACCTAATAAACAGGCAATGTCAAATTTCTGCAGGGGAAGAAACTTGGCCAGCAAGATGTTTGACTGTAATATAATCTTGCGAGGATTGCGATTGAAGCCTGTATTTAGGACTCTTAAAATTAGCCTGGTCAGAACACTAGAAAGAACTCATTAGGGGATAATCTTGCATTGGGCCCAGGCAGAGGGACTGGATAATCTAACGGCTCTTTTGTTTCTAACTTCTGTGGTTTCAGTAACATGACTATGGTGTCATACAGAAGGGCCTTTCATCTTAATGTCTCTGAAACAGTTAAACAGAGAGGCAAATATTTTTATTTCTTAGATTTGGGGGGAAACTGATCAGAGGGAGAAGAACTGGCATCAATAAATCACTGGCACAGTTGAGGGTAGATTCAAGGAGTCCAGACTCCCAGTTTCCTGCTCTAACCACTAGAACACACTCCTCTCAAAACCCAGCAGTTGTGACTCCCAGTCCCTGGGCACTAGGCATCATCTCCTCTATGCTCTTATCTTCAGAATTTTCAGTTGACTATTACGATAACACTAATGGTAGCAAGTAATGATTGGAAGTTCTTCATATCTTGGGTATTTTGGGGTGAGTAGGAAGGTTTATACTTAAGGAGTATGGCTAGAGAGATGTAATTTTTCTGCTGCTTTTGTTCAATGTGGAGTATAATGTCTGCAGCTGTTTCTGTTCCAGTCCCCAGAGCAACTCAGAATCTGCAGGATGTAAAGCAGCTCTCAGGGGGAGCATAGCACAGATTCAGATCCTCATAATAATATCTTTCTCAAGCTTTTTTTGTCCAAGGATTGTGAAGTGCCTGTCTACAAATCGGAGAAATGGAGGCACAGAGAGAATTACAGAAATTGTGATGAAGACATTCTAGTAGAAAGAAAAGGAGTACTTGTGGCACCTTAGAGACTAACCAATTTAGTCTCTAAGGTGCCACAAGTACTCCTTTTCTTTTTGCGAATACAGACTAACACGGCTGTTACTCTGAAACATTCTAGTAGATTATCCGACTCCCTTCTAGTGCAGCACTGTTCCCTTCTAGTACATTTTTCTGTGGAATCCTAGATGTCAGTGGTAAAGTAAATGTCAAGGCTACACAAAGGGAACCAATGAAAAAGCTGGAAAGAACCCAGTCATTGACTCCTGGTCCCCCCCAGCTCTAACCACTAGTCTTAATGCCTTTTTTTTGTCAGTGCCAATGCCCATGGTTTATCTGGTCTGCTTATTGTTTGCTTGTTTTGATCCTTTTGCTTTGGTGGTGTTCCTCCTGTTCTTTGCAAACTTGAATGAATTAAGTATGCTAATGGGAAGTCTCTTCTGGTACGCAGCTTGCTGAACTGAAACAAGAATGTCTTGCCCGTGGCCTGGAGGTGAAAGGAAACAAACAGGATCTCATAAACAGACTCCAGGCCTACCTTGATGAACACGGTGGGTAACGTGCTGGGCTGGAGCAAGCGTTGCAGATCGAGGGTCCCTCTAGCAAGGTCGACTCAAGGCCCAGCTGTGGCCTCTTTGTTTTTACAGGAATTTTGAACTCTCCCTAATTGGTTCCTTTTTATAGGATTCTAGCTGTTGTGAACGGTCCCCATTACATGGGCTTGCTGTGATATTCTTTCGATAAGAGCTGTCCTGTGGCTGTAGCCTCTGAGAATCTCCCTGATGAGACAGTCCTCAGAATTTTCTTGGTGCTAGGCCCAATTCATCAGGTGTTCCTCATGTGGAGCTCCCATCCAAGTCTATGTATGGAGAGTGACTGTAATATTGAGTAATTCAAGGTGTATTCTTTTCTTCTTTGCTCCCAATTCCCACCCCCTAAAAATCCCCAACTTTATGAAGTGTCTGTATATATGTTTTGTATAACACAGGCTACAGAGCTTCTCCAAAATGATTCCTAGAATATATGCTTACATATTGTGGTGATGGACCTGATGTAAGAACCTGAACAGAATCTTTACAACATTAACTTACTTACTTAGTGTGGAGAACATCAGCCTTCTAGGAATTAATCTCTCACTAATCTGTGGATTTTTAAAAAAATTCTTTTAGCTGAAGAAGAAGCAAATGAAGAAGATGTTTTGGGAGAAGAAACAGAGGTAAATCCTATTACTGTGAGCAGATTATCATACTGTCAATCTATTTTAGGTATAGCTGTGTACCAGTTTGCCTGACGTCATCTGATCTTTGAGCAGTTTCCAGTCTGGTGGCAATGTACAGATTAATTACTCTATATCATGTCAACCACTGTTGCGGTGGGGAACTCTACCGTGAATTATCTGTAGTGTATTTGACATTGTTACTAATGGGGTTTCTTGGGGACTGCATAATTGTGGTATATGGCTGACATTACAGAATTGGACTCTTTTAATACTAACCCTAAGTATGAAGTAACGGAGTTAGTTTTAGGCCTCACCACTGAAGAGCTGATCTTATCAACTGGAAAATATTGTGCTTAAGAAAAGCGCCTGGTTAGTGTTAGGAAAACTAGTCTCTTTAGGTATTTTTATCTACCCCCAAATGTCATGTTCCTTGCTACTAAGTAGATATCTATCTATGTGTGAATATATATCCTTGTGGGTTTATTTTAAGTACCTAAAGCAGAAAAATATTCAGATGAAGAAGCATAATGCTAGGTTTGGATCATACATGTTGTGTATGCTCTCTTTGCCAGCTACCTCGCTGTGAGAATGTAGGATATTGTAAACTTGAGAATGTTCTCATCCGAAGCACATTTCCTATGTCCTCAGAAAATGTGGATTTTTTATTTTAAGTATTAGCCTTGTCAAAACAAATCTAACCCACAAATAGATATACATAAAATAAATCATTCATCCTAACACTTACGAAACCTCTCTAAGACTTCATAAAAAGACCTAGCATGAATAATAAGGTCCTTGCCCGCAAGCCTAGAGGAAAAGTAGAGCCAAATAAATCAATTGCCAATGACATCTAGGTTAAATTCGGATCTGACATATCCAGGTGTGTATCTGCTGAAGTCAAAAGAGTTGCATCTTTGTATGTAATCTCTAGATTTGGCCCCATGTCTTTGTTTTTAAATACATTGTGATTTAGTTGTTTGTTATTGCACTTTATGTTTTCAGTGTCAATAGAATTTTTGTTATTATTAATACTATAAATTCAGTTGGAAAAAAAGCTCTAATCCTGAAAACACGTATGAGATGTTGCTCATGTGAGTGGTTTTCAGTGTTGCAGAATCATGTCCCAAAATATTAGTGTGTGGAGAAGCCGGGGTAAATCTTAGCCCCTTATATTGTTCACTCAAAAAAATTAATTGCGATTAAAAAAAATTAATCACGATTAATCGCAGTTTTAATTGCGCTGTTAAACAATAAAATACTGATTGAAATGTATTAAATATTTTGGATGTTTGTCTACATTTTCAAATATGTTGCTTTCAATTGCAACACAGAATACAAAGTGTACAGTACTCACTTTATATTATTTTTATTACAAATATTTGCACTGTAAAAATGATAAACAAAATAGTATTTTTCAATTCACCTCATACATGTACCGTATTGCAATCTCTTTATCATGAAAGGGGAACTTAAAAATGTAGATTTTTTTTGTTATATAACTGCACTTAAAATCAAAAAATGTAAAACTTTACTGCCTACAAATCCACTCAGTCCTACTTCTTGTTCAGCCAATCGATAAGAGAAACGAGTTTGTTTACATTTATGGGAGATAATGCTGCCCACTTCTAATTTACAATGTCACCCGAAAGTGAGAACAGACGTTCGCATGCACTTTTGTAGCCGGCATTGCAAGGTACGGTATTTAAGTGCCAGATATGCTAAACATTTCCATGCTGATGACGCTTGTTAAATAATGCATTAATTAAATTTGTGACTGAACTCCTTGGGGGAGAATTGTATGTCTCCTG
Organism: Natator depressus; assembly: GCF_965152275.1. NCBI lineage: Eukaryota > Metazoa > Chordata > Testudines > Cheloniidae > Natator > Natator depressus. Next base: position 2,044,062 of record NC_134253.1, on the reverse strand, counting down.
CTCTGTGTTTTACCTGCATTCTGCCATATATTTCATGTTATAGCAGTCTCGGATGATGACTCAGCACGTTCTTCATTTTTAAGAACACTTTCACTGCAGATTTGACAAAACGCAAAGAAGGTACCAACGTGAGATTTCTAAAGAAAACTACAGCGCTTGACGCAAGATTTAAGAATCTGAAGTGCCTTCCAAAATCTGATCGGGATGGGGTGTGGAGCATGCTTTCAGAAGTCTTAAAAGAGCAACACTCTGATGCGGAAACTACAGAACCTGAATCACCGAAAAAGAAAATCAACCTTCTGCTGATGGCATCTGACTCTCCTGATGAAATTGAGTATGCATTGGTCTGCACTGTTTTGGATTGTTATCGAGCAGAATCCATCATCAGCATGGACGCATGTCCTCTGGAATGGTGGTTGAAGCATGAAGAGGCATATGAATTTTTAGTGCATCTGGCAATGCAGGCTACAATAGTGCCATATGAATACCTGTTCTCACTTTCAGGTGATGCTGTAAACAAGAAGTGGGCAGCATTATCTTCTGCAAATGTAAACAAACTTGTTTATCTGAGCGATTGGTTGAACAAGAAGTAGGAGTGAGTGGACTTGTAGGCTCTAAAGTTTTCCATTGTTTTATTATTGAATGCAGTTATTTTTTGTACATAATTCTACATTTGTAAGTTCAACTTTCTTATAAAGAGATTGCACTACAGTACTTGTATTAAGTGAATTGAAAAATACTGTTTTATTTTTACAGTGCAAATATTTACAATACAAGATAAATACAAAGTGAGCACTGTACACTTTGTATTTTGTGTTGTAATTAAAATCAATATATTAGAACATGTGGAAAACATCCAAAAATATTTATATAAATAGTATTCAATTGTTTAACAGCACAATTAATTGCAATTAATATTTTCAATTGCTTGACAGCCCTATAATTTTCAAAATAAATGCCCAGAATTTAAAATTCAGGCATTTAAATTAACACTATCTGATCACTACAGATAGGTATAGTGACTACATTATGGGGTAAGCACTAGTATAGTCTTTTATGTAAAGCTTTCAGCTGTTTCCCAATGTATCTATCCTCACAGCACCCTCCATACAGTAGGGGTGTCTGTAGCGTTATCATTGTTTTTACAGATGAGGAAGGTGAGGTAGAGGTAAAGTGACTTGCCTCGATCACCAAGGAACACTGTTTCAGAACCAAAACTAGAGACAGGCTTTGCAATAGCTACTGAAGGTCAGCAGTCTGGCTCTGGGCTCTGATGACTAGACCTCAGCCCCCTCTAATAAATACTAACAAGGCTTTTGCAACAGACGTTATCCCACAGCGAGGTGCTCATTGACCAGGCTACACAGACTTGTGGGGAAGCAGAGTTTGTGCTGCCCTCTGAGTACTCTAAGGGGAGAGGCCAGCAGTGAGAATGCAGAAAGCCCAGCAATTTTAGCCCTTTTTTTTTTTGGGGGGGATCAGGAGGAATCTTAAAGTACATTAAAATGGGTAAATAGGTTCATTCTTGGGCCTCTTAACCTTTAGAGAGACTTTCCTCAGGTGTTACTAGGGCAGCTGATGAAATGTAGCTGACAGCCCTCTGGTTTAAAATGAGATAGGTCTGGTGACATGGGGCTCCCAGTAATTTTCTCCTTGGTTTGCCAGAGTCCGAGATTGTTAACCTTCAGCAGATGTTGCAAAGCCTGTCTCTGTTCCCAGGGACTGGGTGGAAAGGGAAAGCCAGATCTGATGTGCAGAGATTCAGGGGGAGAAGGATGCACTGATTGGGGACATTGTCTCCATTTGAATTCTGTATGTAGTGTGGAAAAAACTTGTTTCCAAGCACCTAGAGCTCTGAGTAGATGGTTTTTAAACCATCAAAATCCATTAATGTTGACAGTGTCCCCCTCCAATGCCTCTTCCTTCCATTCACTTGACGGGAGTATTAACCTGACCCCCTTTCTCAACTAATTGAATTACAGGAAGAAGAACAGAAACCGGCAGAGCCTCCTGCTAAAGAGGAAGAACCTCCTGAAAAATCAGCTGATGTGTATGTTTCTGGGGAATGCATGGCTGTAACTGAGGGGTATGTCTGGGTGTGGAGACCGGAGCACTCTAGGAACACTCACTAGTTCCATGGAACCTGCTTCAAAGGAGTTGAACTCTACAAAGACAAGTATCATAGTTGTGTATGTGGAGGGGGCATAGTGGAATAAACATCAGGTGTGCAGTACCTTGGACTCCCTGGAATCACAGGTTCACATCCCAGCAGGGTAGGCTCTGCCCCTCATTCTCCCCTGGCAGATAAACTGACTTCCAAGCAGTTTAGATCTTTTGGAGGAGACTTTGAAAAGCAAGGTCCTGTCTGCCCTGTTTGATCACCAAACATCCTTGACACCTGTGAGAGCAGAATTCTAGCCTGGTGTCCTTGGCCTCACCTTGTTGTTGGACTGGCTACTGCTGTCCACCTCAGGGGCAGCTGCATTTCACGGGAACTGTATATAGTTTGTGAAGGATTTGGGGATGAAAGATACTATAGAAATGTGGAAATATTCATCTGATTCCCAGTCAGTTGGCCTAGTTGTCCTCTTCCTTCTCTTGTGACAGTATCTATGCTGTATATTTCTCATTTGCTCAGGCGACATGCGGTGACGTGGAGTCGGATGGAAGAGGATCAGACTAGTAAATTAGTCTCCTCGCTTTTGCATCATGCCAACAAGTCACAGCACAGGATGTCTCTTTCCAGGCTTTTTTCCTTTCATTGTGGTTCCTAAGCATTTGCTTCCATAGCTCTGAGTTGAGTTTCCTTATTAATCCACAGACAGTTGTTTGCTTGACGCAGGGAGTGTGATTTAGTAGTTACTGCAGATGTAGAATGCACAGGGTTTAGTGGCAGAAGGGAAATAGGAAATTAGCCTGCAATTTTTGTTTTTGCTTGGATCTGAGAAGATGCATCATGTCTGTATAAAGAGAGGCCCTCTTTCAGTTTAACTGAATGGTGGAGGTTAAACCCCAGTGCATTACTGCTAGCAAATCCCTGCAACACTGAACTGACCTTCATGTGGTGCTTTTCCTCTGCAAAGCCCTTTGCTGCTAACCCTCACCACTCCTTGGCAGGCAAGGAAGTATTTATCCCCCTTATTTTCATCAGATGGCAAAACTAGGGTGCAGAGAGGTGAAGTGACTTGTCCAAGACCACAAAAGGAGTTATTGTCCCTGCTGCGATTGGCATTCAGGACTTCTTTCCTCCCGGTCCTCTGCTTAGCCCCCACCTCTTGCTACGGGAGGGTGTTTCCAGCCTGTGTTTTGCTGTCTTCCATTGCCAGTTACTGTGTGCAAGTAGTCAACATGAGCTTGTTAATGTTGCCCTCTTGACATTCACTCCTGTGCTGTGGGTCAGAACAAAGCCTCACTTAAGCCATCAGGATAGCACAAAAGTGGTGCATAGGTCTAGTGCCGGCCCTCTGCATAAGGGTAAATTTCACCTTAATTGCTTACATTCATGCTCACTCCTGGGCAGTTGGGGATACCTGAGGGAAGCTGCAGCAATGAGAATGAAGAGTTCTTTAGAGCTCTGTTCTCTGTTTCTGCATCGAAATGAGACTGTAGCTCAGCACATTGGCTTGTGGGTGCATGTGAGTGGTGTAGTTCAGATGAAACCATGTTCTGGGGCCCTTCATCTCAGCTGTAGGCACTGGTCCAGCTGTAAGTTAAAGGTTTTGTAAGGAAAAAGGGATAATTCCTTGTGTCCCAACCAACATCCCCCATAACTATAAATCAGGTTCTGATGTCCTTGGCTGCCTGGGAGCTCTGGCTGAGTGTGTCATGGCTGACTGTTTGCCTGCATGATTGCTGCCTTACCGGTACTTAAATGGTTACTATGAAAGACATGAGAGAGAACAAACTCTGATGTACAACTGTCTGCTAAGGTGGTAGAACTGCTTCAAGCTAACTTGAGTTCAGTACTTAATTTTGGACAGCAGGGGGCATCCTTTATCTGCGTCCCGAACAAGTAGCTCCTGTGGAGGCTGGAGAGTAACAAGTCCTGGTTCCTGTTCCGAATTGCTTCCTGTGAAAGTGTAATTAAACCATTACTACCTTTCAGGGCATAAAATAGGAAAACTGTCCAGGAATCTGGAACAAAGGCAGCACATTTCTCTAAATGGGAGACCTTAATGAGGCTGGTTATGACCCACTGGTTTATGGGAGTTGTTTGGGGGAGGAGGATGCTGTTTCTTTTACCCTGGGAACTTCCGAACTTTGTCTTTTCCTCCTTTGTTTTCTACCTCAAACCTCAGCCCTATTTTCAGAGCATAAACTTTGGAGCACGCCCACTCCATTATATTTGTGTTTAATCTCTTTACTGGGTCTTCACTGTAGCCAACTGTTTATTGTTAAAGAAGCGTGCATTTGAAATATCGCCAGAGCTGAGGAAGCTGGTGCTGACTTAGTGAAAGTAACCTGTGGCTGTGCCGTGAACTAGAACAGAGCAATCCTTTGTAAATGAATAGCTGTAAAGGAATAAAGCTCACACGGTGCAGGCTTTGGGCTTCTGATGGGGGAGCTGAATATTACTATTGAGAGCCTCTGGGAAATAATTGATAGGTCATTCTTGGGTGTGTGGAAGACTTGTGGTACATTGCATTTCCATATTACCTTTCAAGCAAGCTTCTCCGAGTGGTGTGTGCGTGCTGGTTAATCCTCACTTGGGAAGTATCAACACTTTCCTCAGCACTGAAGAGACTTCTTCCCTCTTGAGGCTGCGTTGGTGACAGAGCAGGAAGAAGAACCCCAGAGTTCTTGTCCCCATGGATCTTCTGTGGCAACTAGGCCACACTTCCTATCAGAGCCCCTAATGGAATCTAGGAGTCCTGACTGCCAGAGCCCTAACCCACCCCACTAGTCACACTATAGGTAGGACCCATGGGGCCTGATTGTCAAGGCTGTGGCCTCACCAAGAGAGTGCTTCCCTTTCTGTCTTATCCCTAACCTTGGGTAAGGATTGTACTTCCATACCTCATGTTCTCTTTGGTGCCTAGGTGCCACGCTGTGCTTGCAAGGGGCTGGAGAGGCATTGGTGTCCTAGGAGTGATGGCTGAGGGTGCTTTTGTTCTGTAGACCATGAACCCAATGATGGTTGAGATCCGTTGGTTATACTTACGGAGGTGGAGGGAGGCAACCCACTATCTCTGCTACTGGGACATATTATCTTAAACTAATAGGAATTCGCTGGTTGGAAATTAGATTGGTGATTGTAGGTTCCTGGCTCTGATCCATCTCTCTTCCCTCCCCCCCTGCCCCCCAATCTTCTAGGACTGCAGAAAAGAAAGTGGTGAAAATAACATCAGAAATACCACAGATGGAGGTAAGAATCCTGTCACCACCCCATCCCTTCCCTCCTTTTAGGGGTATCTGTTTTAACCTGTGTGTGTGTGTGTTTTTTACATTTGGGGATCCCTCCCTTAAGTTCCTTATCAGTGTTTTCGTTGTAAACCCTGTGAGGTTTTTCAGAGCTTTATATTGTGATTCTGAATTGCTTTAGGCTGTAGATTGTCTTTAAGAGATGTCGAGCTCTTGGTGCATTTGATTGGGACACCAGATTTTAAGGTCTGTTCCTGTCCATCGTCTGTCAGTGTATGTCACTTTCCTTTCTTCCTGTCTCATTTCTGCCACTTTATTCCTTCTTGCCAACAATCATCACAGGCCACACATCAGTGCCACCTGTCTGGCAACAGCAAGCAGGACATGGAGCTAAATTCATCCCTAGCTTGTAACTGTATTGCAGTCAGTGGATGAACTTAGTCCATGGCATTCTCTGATGTGAGTTGGCTGAAGGGGTTGCTAGAGAGGGACTCGAAGACAGACCTGCCTCCATTATCACATGGGCTATGTAAGATGCATCTTGGTTTCTGATGTCTCTAAAGCCCTATCACTGGACTGCTGTTGCCAGCTATGGTAGGCTGATATCCTGGATTCCTTGAGACATGTCAAACTGGAGAGGATAGAGCCCTGCAGAGAATATGCTGTAGGGAATAATCCTGTTTGGGATTAACTGATGAGTTAACAGATTCTCATCTTTACCTTTCGTGATTCTCTCTCTTCTTTTATGCTTACTGGTCTAATTTAAAATACACACACCAGAAGCAGCTGATGCAGTCCCCCTGTGGAAACTTTCTGCAAAATTTTTCATTCTCCAAAACACATTCTGCTTCCTCTAATGCTTTTTTCTGTCTTGATTTTTTTTTTCTCTTGTTCGCTGTAACTCGGGAGTTAGTATGAAAACACGATTTGTGTCTCCTTGCTGGTCAGCCACCACCTTGAAGTTCTAATCTTCCGTTTGTGACGTGAACAGCTCCACAGCAACCAGGGGGTGATGTCGCAAATGGAGGATTTTGACTTCAGCTGGGGGAGTAATGAGGAGAAATACATAGAAATTGATCTGATGTGGAGCCAGAACAAATCACGAAGGAGTGTCGTCTTCCACGCTTTGTGGGATGCCTTTGTCATTAGCTGTTTAAACAGCTCATTAAATGCATTTGCTGACATCATATCTACAGCCTTGTTTTCAGTTCCAAACTCTGCCAAGACCTATTCACAAAGAAAGCATGTTTTTGTCATGTAAATTACCTTTTTAATCAAGGTCTGTAGACACCTACTGGAGTAGATTTGTGTAGATGGCATCCCACTGATGTTTCTAGGACTCCTGGGTTCTAGTCCCAGCTCAGCCACTGACTTGCCATGTGACCTAGGGCAAGTCATTTCACCTTCCTGGGCCTCATTGGTCCAAGTGGAATGAAATGCAAGTGTAAAGTAAGAGCATAAGTAAATCACATTTTTTAAAATTCTGTTTTAATACCATAAGGAGCTTAGTGTAACAAAGGGTTAGTAAGTCTTTAAGAACTTAAGAATTACCTGGATCAGACCAGTATTCCATCTAGTCCAATATCCTACCCCCAACAGTGTCTAATACTAGCCCTTTCAGTGATAGGTGCAAAAATCTGCACATAAACTGCCCCCTCGTAGCCCGTAATACTCAGGCTGGCATGTGCCCAGAAGCAGGAGTGTGCCTTCCAAAGCCCTTGTCTGTGGTTATATTGTTTGCTATAACAACTCTGGATATTCTTGTTGTTCATATAAATGTCCAATCCTTTTTTTTTGAATCTCGCTAAGCTTTTGGCCTGAATTCTACCTTGGGGGCCATGAGTTCAGCAGGCTAATGCATGAACAAATATTTCTTATAGATTTTAAACATATTCCCTTTGTTTCATTAAACATACTCTTGTGCTATGGCAGAGGGTGAGTTGCAGAGCTTGGTCTAACTTCTCTAGACCATGATTTTGTATACCTCTTACTGCATCCCCCATATTGCTCTCCCCTCGAAGGTAAACAGTCCCAGTGTTTTCAGTCTCTTTTCACATAGAAGTTTGTTCCATGCTTGACAATAGTCAAGGGAATGGTTACTGCAGCTACTTTTAGTCAGAGGCACTAAAAAATTCCCAGTTGCTCTTAGCTGTAAAGCACCAAATTAACTTGTATGGTCTTGTATAAATAATAATAAGGCACTAAATAGCTAATCAAATTTCTTTCCTCTTAAGTATAAAAATACTTAAAGGGTTATAAATAAGTATGTATGTGTGTGAACACACATGCACCCCTGTGCTTTCAACACTTTCGTCCTTCGTTCCTTTCCAAGCAAGGCAGACTGCATCTTGGTCTGTGGGAGCTTTGTCTGTGGGAAAGGATGGCAGGCTGGGTCCTTCCCGTGATGGTGAATTTCAGCATTAATCGTATTTTCACTGCTAAGTGATAAACTCCACTTGAAAGGCTGAGCCAGCTGTGTGAATTGTGCCTGTCACCCTCAGAAAGACTTGTTCTAAGATTTAAGAAACAAATTCCATTTTTTGAAATAACCCTTCTTTTCGAACATTTCTTCTTCTTGTTTCACTTTTAAAAAAAAATTCTTGTTTGCATTTTTTTGGAAATCAGCTGAGGCCCGTTAAGCTTGCTGCTTTCTTCCTGCCGCTGGAGGGAAAGTCACAGTTGCTCAGTGCCAGGGCTTCTGCTTCTTTGCCTTTTGGCACAAGGTTCTCCCCGGATGAGATGTGCACGGTTCTGTCTCACCGGCTTGGCATGCCAGTCTTCGCCCAGCAGCAGATCTGTATTTTTCTAATTTAAAAAGGAAAAAAGTCCATCCTTTTGCCTCTGGGTCAGTGTGCTAATCTGTGCCTCCTTTGGCAATTCCCTTTCCATACAGATGTTTAATAAGTCATGACCTGCTGTGGTCAGGTGAGCTGCTGATACCCTCTGCTCAGATTTAAAGTTGGGGAGCTGCAGGTGCCCCGGACTTCACCGGAGAAAAGCTTTCTCTAGGATTAGATAGATTTTTATTACTATGTTGTTCATCACTGCCATAGAAATAAAGGAGAGCGACATTGCTAGGCCTGTATCCCAAAGTTTAAGGGATGGCCATGATACAGACCATGCAAATAGCAACTCTCTCCCGCTGTTTGTGGGATGAGGGCAAAGCTGATCAGCTGCAGGTCTCTGCTCTAATGATCTGTTAAGGCAGATCTCAGATGATTTTGTGACAATTTTACACACCTTTTGTTTGGTTTTCCCTTCTGTAGTGCTTTCTCTCCAAGGATCTGTAGTCCTCACAATGAGGATGGGGAATAGCTGTTTTAAGCGGGGAGGGGGAACTGAGGCATAAAGAGGTGAAGAAACTTGCTCAGTCCTGGTGAGTTTCTGGCAGAACTGGGGATGGAGCCCAGGAACTCTGATCCCTGTGTTTACATACTAGGCCGCAAATTAAGAGTGGGCTCTTGGCCTCCTAGCTTGATGGTAATGCTTTCTTGGGAATTGAATGCGGGCATCCCCAGTTTAAGATGTGCCCCTGAACTGGCTGCCAGTATGGCTGGATTAAGTCTTGCTCTTTTTCGTCTCCCTGTTTCAGAGAATGCAGAAACGGGCTGAGAGATTCAATGTCCCTGTGAGCTTGGAGAGTAAGAAGGCGGCACGAGCAGCTCGGTAAGTCTCTGCTTGGAGCGCTGTCACAATTTTTTTATTTGGTGGAAAAATGCTAGACTCTTGTCTTGTTGACAGGTCATACTGACATGGATCCTCGCCACAGCTCTGTGTGTGGGGATCTGGGGCAGCATTGGGGATTGAAAGTCTCTGGATTTTTGAGGCATGTAAGGAGGAGGTGAAAGCTGCTTCCTAACTGGATTGCCTTTCGGGAAGCTGCTTACCTGAGTTTCTGGAAGGCTTTGCCCACTTTGTAGTCCTTGTTGCTTGCCTAAGCATCTCTCGTCCTAGTACATCAAAGCACTTGTCAAATATTAACGATTGAAGCCTCACAACCCCTATACTTGTGCCTTCCCCAACAGGAGAGGGAAGTGGTTTTTATCCCCATTTACAGATGGGGAAACTGAGTCTTGGGAAGGGGCTTGGCCAGGATTATTATTGACAGAGCTCAGAATGCAAGATGGGAGTCTTAGAGCAGAAGCCTGCGAGTTAACTGCTAGGTAACATTGTCTGGCTGCCCTCCTGAGTGTCACAGGTGGCTAAGGCAGGGGAAGATTGTGCTCAAAATATGAGGCAAGTGTTTGGTATTCAGCACTTGGACGATACTTTTAAACCTGATTTGCTAGCACTAGCACAGCATGCTTTGTGTATGTAATCCGTGTCACTTACCTTGATCCTAAAATACCAGGAAATTTATGCTGCCTACTCCCTGTGATGTAGAATAACAAAGGGAAAGGTGGTTATTGAGGGGCTTTGAGGCTGCTTGTATGGAACAATGGTGCTGATGCTAGCTCTGCAGAGTTTTCCATTTTGCAAAGTAAATACAGCAGTAATCACTACAGTCGTAGCATTAACTGGAAGCTAATCCCACCCAAAGATCAATTTGTCTCAAGTGCCCTCATGAAGAATTTTTGAAGGAAACGCTCCCCCTACATCTTATGCTTGGCGACTCAGACGCTTTCCTACCCTATAGTGCAGCTCTGAGTCTCTGACAAAACTCTATTTACTTTCTACAGGTTTGGTATGTCCACAGCTTCCACTAAAGGTAAGCAAATCAAGTAGAGTTAATCTATAGAATTAACCCTTCAGCAGATATTTAACGCTTCCTATACAGAAAAAGCCAAATGGGACTTCGTGGTCTTCCAACTGCTTGTGTCCCTTTCCCTAGTGATCACCAGAATCAGTGAGCTGGAAGAAACCAGGATAGGAAATGGAAATGCATCGTCCTTGTCCTTTTTCAGAGTGGCTCTGAGCTACCTAGTTCAGTGTGTCTTTCTTGTGTCTAAACGTGGCTAGACGCTAACAGCCAGATTTTTGTACAGCGCCCAGCTGCCATGAGCAATCATTGGGAGCTGGGCTACCTTTAAAAATACCACTCCTAATTGTCAAAGCCCTCTGCTACCTCACAAGAGGGCTATCTGTATTTTTACATATGGGGAGACGGAATCAGGGATGAAGTGACTATCTCCAAGGTCACACAGCGAGACAGTGTCAGCCAGGATTAAAATGGACTTCAATTCCTGGCACTCTCACTTGTGTTCAGCTCACTAGAACATGAGGGATACCCAGCTAGTTCTGTTCAATCACGATCCAGTGGAGATTGCTTAAACTACATCTTTGCCAAGGGGGTCAGAGAACTCTGTTTAAAACTGTTCTTGCCATTTCTGATCACTGTGTCTTCCCCTTCCCCAATCTCAGGTCTGTCTGCAGACAGCAAGCCTACGGTAAGGAATGCTTATTGCTTATAATTATAGCCGATCATGCCCTTTAATCACAATACCAAAAGTGTTTAGCTTGTTCAGACAAGTCTCCATCCCCAGGAGTAAATAGTAAACCCCCAAAACAAACCAGGTAGGATATGCATGAGGTTGCTTAAGGTTATACAGGCATTAAGTTTGCTAGGACCCCCTCCTCTGTGCAATATTTGGCTGCCTCTCTCAGCTGACCGCACTCCTGGATAAGCTGGCTTTAGAACTAAATGCCTGAAGGAATAAAGGCAAATATTTTATTAATATTGCATGTGAGCTTCCCGCTTGTGTGCCTGGTGTTCTGTCTTTGGCCTTTTCGCTTGAACTGTTATATGCATTGCTCCAAGAACCTAGATTCTGTACAGCCTCCTGTTTTCCTACAGTAAATGACCCTTTCTTTCTAATGTCCAAATGGTGCACTATTCTACCTCAGATTTCAACTGGAAATGTAAGTTCTGAGCTGCGTGGGTAGCCTGTGTCACGGAGTTACCGGGCGATGCTCTGGAACTACTCCATACGAAGCCAATCAGGACTCTGGGGAAGTCTCCTGTCTCTGTGAAGACTGTTTCCAGGGCAAGAAGCTTACGCAGCTTTGACCTTCCTGGGGCTGACCTCGGAGCATTCAGCATCCCCTTCTTACACCGTGGGCTTCCCGCAGCAAGTCCGCACAGGCAGGGCTCCTGGGGAAGCCAGTGGGCCCGCACCCCAATTCCGCAGTCAGACATGACTCTCAGCCAGCCAGTAAAACAGAAGGTTTTTTAGATGACAGGAACGTGGTCTAAAACCGAACTTGTAGGTACAGAGAACAGGACCCCTTAGTCAGGTCCGTCTTGGGGGGCAGGGAGGCCAGAGCCTCATCTGGGTCTCCCTCCATTTCCCCAGCCAGCTCCAAAGTGTAACTCTCCAGCCCCTCCTCTGGCCTTTGTCCCTTTCCTGGGCCAGGAGGCCACCTGATCTTTGTTCTCCAACACCTTCAGTTGGCACCTTTGCAGAGGAGGGGCCCAGGGCATCAGTTGCCAGGAGACAGGGTGTTGGCCATTCTCTATGCAGACACCATCACACTAGCCCTCTAGGGCTCTGTAACAATCACATACCCTTATCTCACCACCTAGATACTTAAGAAATGTCTAGGGGAAACTGAGGCACCCACACAGTAGTCAGAGAAAACATTAAGAACATTCCCACTTCTTCACAGTCTGCTTAGTACCTTGCTGCTTGATCATGGTAAATTATTGGTGCAAGATGCAACAGAAAGCTAATTTAAGCAAGTTTGGGGTCTAATCCAGGATTCTCTTGTACTGAGTGTTTTTGGAAGATGTTTTGCAAATACTGCTCAGAAGTAGGTTAGCGTCAGGGACCCCATTTTCTTCCATGGCACCACATACTGTAGAAGACTTGTCAATGAAATCCAAAACTGGGATTCATTAGACTGTGGGATACTTCCCCAAAGGGAAACCCTATTGCTTATGACCTGGGCAAAGCAAGGGAAAATAACTTGACATGGGGCTTGACTAGATGTGTCCTAGTAGTTCCTGAAGAGTAAGAATGAAACACAGTGGTTACTGAAAATGACAGGAGTTGGAGAGAGATGGCTGGTGTGTTTGTCTGAGAGGCAGGAAGTTTCCTTCCATCGTGTTAATTGTATCTGGCTGCTGAAGGAAGAGTACTAAGTTCATTTGATTTACAGTGTAAAAAAAAAAAAAAAAAAAAAAGGAATCTGTTGAACGAGCTGGTCCTTCAATGGGAGAATTCACCATCTGTAGCATTGTCCTTTGGGCCAATACTGGAGCTTTAAGAGATGCCTGTTAATGAAGCTTGGGAGCAGAATACAGCTCTCTGGAAGTTCTTGGCTGCTTCATTTGGGGCACAGTTTTCTGCCTTGTGGCTCTTCTTCCCCTCTGTAGCTGACAGGTGTCGCTGCTGAGTCTGCCGACCTAGCACAGAGAGGGAGTGCTCACAGGAGTGTCTCTCGCTTGACCACATTTTCCACAGACCCATCAGAATGGGCTGTTCTGTCCTGGGACCCTTCTCACAGGCTGCCCTCTCCCAACCACAGTTGGTCTTTTAGTTTTCCTAATCTTACAGTTCAAGTGACAATGACTTAAACGTTAAACTGTTTCCTGTGTCTTTGTAGGTAAACATGGATAAATTAAAGGAAAGGGCTCAAAGATTTGGTTTGAATGTCTCTTCAGCCTCCAAGAAGGTAAGGTGCATTGGCCTCTAGGACATTGTCTGCACCTACAGATTAGCACAGTGCTCAGAATAGTGAAAGTTCTAAGTTGTCTTGCTTCCTGAGATTTTTACCTCTTGTTGCTGATACAGGGCTCCATGCATCACGCCACATGAGGACTCTTGTCAGCATCGTTTTCCTTACCCCCAGTCCTTTCCTCTCTTTGTTTGGCTGTAATTTTGTTGGTTTTGAGGAAGCCTGACTGCCAAGGCCAGGCTGGTGGATAGAGGGCTTCCTTCCAGGGGCTGTCAAGATAGTCTTCATAAAATGTAACAAGTGGGAAGGAGAGACAGTTGAGGAGTCTTTATAATTGGATTGTTTTCAGGCATTTGACTTGTATTCTATAGGTGGTAGACCTGATCGGTCTTCACAACTGATCTTTTTCCGCAAGGTAATGACTTCCCTTGGGATGAGAGGCTCCAGAGCTCAGTTTGAAAAGTGACTCAAAACTGTAATGCATCAAATGATTGAAAATGCCGGACAGAGCTCTAGGTCCCCTTAGCCATTAGGTTCAAAGACTCGTGTGCGTGTATGCGTGTGCGCCCGCACACAGGATTTGACTGAGCGCGTCTGATTGGAACTACAGCGAACGAAGCACAATTCCACCTTGCCTGGAGAGACTGGATCTTTTTGGTGACAAGATGTTGAGTGAGCTGGGAAGGGCAGTATACATGTCAGGAGGAAGAGGAAGAGTGTGGGAGCACAGGCATCATCACCAGTACAACAATCCCCTGCATAGAAATGTTCTGCAGTAGGAGAGATTAAAATGGACAGGGGAAAAGAGCTGCATCTAGTCCTGTTTGGGGGAGACTGATAGAAAAGAGGGGGATCAGTAATACCCTCTTACATTGATACAGCAGTTTGAATCACTAAACATCAGACAGGAATAACCTTCTCCTCCTCTGGGGTGAAGTGCAACCTTGATTTACCAGTGCACAACGACACTGCGCAGCACTCTAGGACAGGAAGTGAAGAAAAATCTTGTCCATTTGCAGTGGCTGTGCCAGTGGGGTTTGGAAACCCTTCTTCTCTCTTTGAAAGAGTGTAAGGGGATGGATTTGTCCTCTTCCCTCCACCACTGATATATAACCCCCTCTTTCTCACGGGGTTTGTACCGTGGACATTTTACTGCATCTGTTTCTTCAGCAAGTCAGAGTGAAATGCCAGACTCTGCAAATGTGGAGCCAGGAAGTTCAGTGATGTAGAAAATAATTGGTGTTGGAGGCCACTGTTCCTCCCCCACACATCCCTTTGGGGGTGGGGGAATCGGGCAAGTGCATTAAAGCTGGAATATGTGGAAGGGCAGGTCAGGGTGAGAGGCTGCTCAAACATCATTAACCCTGTCACTAGGAACTGTTGTTTTTCAGGAAGGATATATGCCTTGTCAGCGTTCATGGCTGCAGCTTGTAGATCTGGGGCTTTGTAATAACGCTCAGCATTTCTGAGAGGGCCTTCAATGGTCTCTTTGCTCCAGAATCTTGAAGAGATTGAAAGCAGTCACGTGCTGCACCTGATCTGAATGAGTGCTTTACAAACATAAATGACAGGCTAAGTTCATTAATGAACTGATCTCCTTCTACAGATGGTGGCATAGCAGGATGGGAAAACTACTTGCCCAAGGTCACAAATCCATGACAGAGTTAGGTCTAGCATCCAGTTTGCCCGACTTCTAGGCTTGTGATTTAACTCCAGATGCCGCCCTTGTGCCTTTTACAAAGCAAGGTGTCCAGCAGTGATGGCAGCCTTTGCAGTGCTATGTCTTTTTTTTTTTTGTTTCTGTTCCATCAGGAAGCTGAGTTCATAGGCTTAGCAGTGGCTTCTCCCACTGAGCGGAACACACTCTCACATTCCTGTGAGGAATATTATTGGTTACTTTAATTAGCCTGTAGTATTGTGCTTCCCACCTGGGTGTTCTTTATAGCTTTTCATTACAGCGGAGCCTGGCAGTTGCTAATGTTTACATGTGCCGTGGCAGGTTTTTATACCCTGCGTAGCAGCAAGAACTTTACAATAAGCCATTGTCTCCACAGAGCCACACTTCATTTCCTATTCAAATTGGTTTGGAAGAAGGGAAGGGGGGTGGGGTGAGAGAATCATTGCTTAAGGGGGATTTCAGACCTGCTGAGAGAAGGGAGCAAATGCAGAGCTGCATTAGTGGCTGAGAACTCATCTGTAGCTTTGAACCCCCTGACTAGCCCTCCAGGGTGAAATCTTTCAAGTTTAAAATCCTCTTTCTCTCCACCTAAAAGGGAGGAAAGGCCCCAATATTTCAGAAGGGACCTAGCAGGAAAAGGCTGATTTTGGCAGAACAGAGGGCAGGTGCTTGCTTGGGTCTTGGCGGTACAGGTCCATCAAATTAACATTCAAAATAAAACCAAGCAAGCATTTATCTCGCCCTAGTACTAACCCACCCTCCCCATCCTCTCTTGTGAAGCCTCCTGTTAAAACACAATTCCTCTGACCTGAAGCTGCCATCCCTTGATTCCTACTTAGCCCATACACACACTTGTAAATTTCCCTCTCCCTGTAACACTGGGAGCTCTTGGCTCCCCACGGGCTGGAGTTATAGCTGCATGTTTTATGGGTAGGCTTCGTGGTAGCTGGTGATGCAGAAGCATTTCTCCAAGGGGTTGGTTTGCTTTTTTTCTATAAAATAGCCTTGTAAGTCTCCTGCTGAGAGTGTTGCCACCAATGTAAAAGTCAAAGCTCTAGGGATAACATAAAAGCACAAAGCTCCCCCATGCCCTGCATTGCATTATCAAATACCTTTCCCTATCTGAGCAGATGACCAAAGTAATTGGCTTTTATGCCTCTCCTTTAATGTGGAGGTCTCAAACTGCCTTACAGACAGTTGGCTGATTAACCCTCAGCCCCATGGACGTTGAGATCAGATAGATGAAGTGACTGTTTCGAGGTCATGCACTGAGTCGGGGCAGTATTGCAAATCGAATCCAGGAGTCCTGAATCCTTGTTCCCTACTCTAAGCACTAGAAACACTCCCTCCCAGAGCTGTGAATGGAAAAAGAGAATCTTGACTCCAAAGTCTCTTTAACCGCAACGGGGTGTGTATACACACATAGGTTTCTACCCATTACTCAGTGATGCCACGTGTGGGAATGGTTGTTCATGGTACAGAGGGTACTGTGATGTCCAAAACACCAGGTTGTGATGACATCGAGTTAGGGTGGAAGAGGGCAGTTGCAATGAAGAGCGCTTCTATGTATTCTACATCTCTTTTTAGAGATGATATGGTCAGCTGGGGTTAGAGTGGGGAAAACTGGAATGCAGGACTTCTGGGGTCCATTCTCTGCACTGACACTGATTCAGGTAAATCGCTTCACCTTTCTGTGTCTGTTTCACTATCTGTAAAATGGAATGAGAACTTGGTCATCTCCTATGGCTACTGTGACGCTTGTGTAATGCCTTTGCAGTGCTTTGAGAGCTCCTTAGACATGCCAGCTTGGTTATTAGTCAGCAGTGATGGAAGGCTGCACTTTTTGGTGGAAAAAGTCGTCTTTGTGGTTCGGAAGAGTTAAATAAGAATTAACATAGCTACCAGTCACTGCTCCGGTTTAATTCTCTTTAATGAGGGTTTATTTTACAGGTGGCAGATGAGAATTATTGCACTCATCGTTTGAGATTAGGTGGACAAAGCTGGCAGGCTGATTATTTCATGACGTTGGTGTGATATTGAGGGAGAGCAGGGGTCAGGAGCCCAGCAGAAAGTTTGTGTGTGTACAAAATATCTAAATGAGAGAGAGAAAACAGTTGGCTTAATTGTTTGGCTTCCAGCAAGCTTATAATAACGTGCTGAGGAGGAATCCTTTTCCTGGAGAATTTTTCTGCCTGCAGGCCAGTACCCCCTGCCAGCGCTGGATGTGAAAATATTAACCACCAAAGAAGCAAAGGAGGGGGAAAATGCTGATGGCAGATCAGGAAGGAGAAAACTACCTGAAAAAGAAGCCCCTTCTAGCTTACCCAATAGGCATTTATATTTAATAAGACCAGCTTGGTGCTCTGTGACATTGCTGGTAATTGCAAATGGCTTATGCTGAGCTAGGATGCTGTCAGGGCGTGAGCTTCACGTCAGTATTCAATCTGAGACTTCCTAAACCCTCCATCAGTTTAGGTATCATGTGAAGAATGAAGCTTCCTCGTGACCTCTCATATGGAGACAGCTATAAATCCACAAAGCTCAGTCTTCAGGAGCTCTGTAGTTGGTACAGGAGATATTAGGACTGGTTCCTGGCTCGTTTTAGCAGCAAGCTCCATTCCTGGTTGGGTCTTGTTTTTTAAACTTTCTGTGGACTCTCCAGCTGATTCCTAGACCTTGTTTACCTCTGCTCGTGTTGTAGGTCTTCCTTGCCATCCCTGCGCACAATCACAGCCCTGTTGGCCCAGTAGCCTTCTCCTCTGCAGCATCTGGAGTAGTCTTAAAGGACTCTCTCAGATGATACCTGAAAACATCCCTTCTATCTTCTTCACACCTCTTAATTTCTCTCCTTCACTATTGTTTTTGCCCTCTGTAGTGCCTTGTGGTACAGTTTGTATAAAAGGTGCTACAGGAGAGTATATTCACTATCTGTGCGCGCGCACAGAACGAACGTACATACATATATAAGCACATCCCTACACCATTGTGGTGCTTAGATCCATATAATAGCTTGTGTATATCCTGCACCTTTGAGCACCTCCCCAGTGTTCTGCCTGCTATCTCTTCCCCACCAGGACTGCTCTGAATATTCCAAACATCTGAGCAGCTTCTTACAGCTGGGAGTTCTTAAAAACCAGCCTGCCACAGAAACGTTTTTCTTCTCGGAGGAATGGTCACTATTCAGTCCGAGAGCACTACAAGGCATCTGGTACTTTTTGACACGGTGGGGCTACAGACGGGAGCTCTGCCTTTGAAAAGGAAAGATTTTCAGGGGGATGCACAGTACTTCTTCCTAGACCTGAAACTCTCGTGATACTGGCTGTTTCAATCTTCTTATTTTTAGGTATTTAAAAAAAGTTGCTCTGGGTAATTTGTAGAGGATTTTCTGTTTCCCTCTGAGTTGTGTATAGTTGGGCTAAGAGTAACTAAGGCATTGAGATTTACAGGTGGGGGGGTTAAAAAAAGTTCCATTTTAAAAAACAAAACAAAATGCTAAATCATTTGAAAAATCTTTTGCTATAACACACAGTAGGAAGCGAAAGGGGCGTGGCGTAGAAATCTTGTGAGCCCTCATTTGGGTTGCCCTGCACAACTTGTCTTCATTGTTTGTGCGTGATCTGGAAGAGTCCCAAATTCACGCTGCTAAACCCCTTTATATTACATCACTACGTATATTAAAAAAGGAACCTCTGCTGTCTACAGTGTATGGGCATGAGGGAATATCTCTTTACATAGCCCGAGAGCCCAGTAATGGCCCTCAGCGTCTTCAGAAGCCACTGAGCCCTGCCAGAGCAGCAGTGCTTGATGTAGTTAGCTCTTGCATGTTGTGTACATTTAGTAAACGTTGTCATTTGGACCCAGTTGTTCCCCCGTGATTCCTTCAACTTAAGATGTGTCACTCTATAAGGCAAAATATGAATGTGGGGATACCACTTGTGGCTACACTTAACAGTTGCAGATTGTCTCTGAATTTTTTTAGCATATATATACTATGTACTAATATTTGGAAGCCTTAATTTCCATAAAGAAAAGGAGGACTTGTGGCACCTTAAAGACTAACCAATTTATTTGAGCATAAGCTTTCGTGAGCTACAGCTCACTTCATCGGATGTTTTCCATGTTTGTTTCAGAAAAAGCTTGGATAGAATACCTGTATGACTTAGTGTTCAACTGTGTGTGTGTGTGTGTCTGTCTGAGAGAGACACACACACTTACACAACACCGTAACTAGCAGTCTGGTATGTTTGCACCCCTTGCTGCTCCTCCTTCCCCCCATCCCCTTAAAAACCAACCTCACCATTTTCTAACTTGAGTAGCTGTGAATGCAGGCCTGTTGATTTAGGATAATGGGAAGTGACAAGGTGAAGAATAGTGCTGGCAGTCATGGAGATTTTAACACAAGGGTGTAGTAAGCTAGGCTGCCTCCTCCCCCACCCACTGGATTGCTGGGAGAAGGAGTTTCTCTACCTAATGGCCTGCACATGGCTGCGTTGATGGCACAGGCTGCATGACTAAAGGAGGGCTGTGAGTGTGAAACATGGATTTGTTTTCCCTCCTGTAATAAGAATGCTTTCTAGTCTTTTACTTAACACTCATGTCTCCTCTCTTGCATGCCCCACCCCCACCCCGCCAGCAACTTGGTCTCCATACGTATGATGATTGTATTTCCTAATTGCAGCTGCTGTCTGTGTGATCATTAGCTTTCTGTGACAAAGACCTGATTAGAAACTGGACTCAGGAATGGCGGGGAGGGGGCAAAAATATGTTTTCACATATTGGTTTGCTGCTAAGTTCAGCACCAGACCACCTCTTGACAAAGGCCAGTAAGAAAGCTGTCAAATGCAGGCTAATACGGTGTGCTTAAAAAGAAAGGCGCTCACTGATCTGGGCTGCTTAAGAATAGGGCAGGGCAGGACTCCTCAGGATGTAGGCATGAGAAGGAATAACTCCGGAGAGCTAGCATACACGTGGGTAATGTACTGGTTTGCCTGAGAAAGAAACCCAAATCCTAGTGGGGCTGTACCCTTAGTGAAACCAGTAAGTGCCTAGGTGCAAGGTGAATGTAAAGACTAAAACGATATTTATAGCTGATTTTTCTCATAAAAATAGCCTCACAAAAGGGAGTGTGTGGTGAGGCTTTGGAGAGGGAGTGAAGCAGTATATTAAACTGGCAATGAGTATGGGGAGAACTACAACTTGCAGGGGGAAATAGAGGTAGATCAGTGGTACCCATGGTAAATTTCACACCAGTCCTGAGCCCATGTACCCTGGCTGGCACATAGTGGAACCGTAGAGGGAGATTTATGGTAAGTGATGAGTCCTCATGTGTCTCCCACTGAAAGCAAATAGGCAAATTTGTGAAATCCAGCAGCTTATCCCCTGGAGGATTTTCAAGAACTCCAAACTGGAGGGAATAGAATCCATGGATAGGGGTTTGTAAGAAGGGACCTCATTGAAAGCTCAATGGGGGGGGGGGGGGCGGGCGGGCTGTGTGTGCTCCATTGATTATATGAGCTACTGTCCAATCGGTACAGGAACCAAAGGTAAGAAAAGGTAAAATTTCTTTACCCAGAGTAGTTGATACATGGACTAAACTACTAAGAGCTCCCACCAGAGACCTTAAAAACCCACATTGGTAGGTGTGCTTTGGGTGACAACTGCTTTAACAAGAGGCCCAGACTGGCTTCCTGGTTCATTTACCCTAAGGTGCTGAGCACCTGCAACCTCCCAACTTACTCAGTAGAAGTAGAAGGCACTCAGCACTCTTCTGGATCAGCATCTAAAGTGTCACTTCCCATAACATGGGTTATGTAAGGATGATCTTATCAAAGCAGATTTCTCAGTTCCATATTTCTTTTAGCCTTCTCCACCATATTGTTTGAACTATCCAACACGTTTAAAAATGGCTACCCAGCCCAAACTGAGCCTGACCACTGTTTTCCAGCATGGCTATTCCTAATGTCCTGGTTTTGAGATGTTTGTTTTTTCAAGTCCACAGTCTTAGCCTCTAGTTTATGGCAAGGTTATAGTATAACTTATTACTGTTAGATGTGGACACAAAAGCATCTTAAAGCTGTGCTAGACTAATGTGGGTTTGATGCTGTTATGAGCCTGCAAGCATGCAGTTTAATTCCTTTGTAGAGAGCAGAATAAAAGGGGTCTTTATGAAATAATAGGAAATGTGAACAGACTGCAACTGTCTGAAGGTGGGCAGGTTTGTCTATCGGGCAGAATTCCTTTACTGGATTGTAAACTTTTTGTGACAGACTGTCCTATCATTGTTGCTCTGTAATCCACCTAGCAGGTTTTTTGGGGTGCTAAGTAAACACCATTGCAAGAATTCTTGACTAGTAATGGTTGTGTCCAAGTTCTCCCACTCCCGGGACCTAGATATCTCCCTGTGCTGACCTAGCTTATCTGTATGGTCTACTTAGCCAACGCTGCGTACCGCAATCGACATCTGAACTTAAGGTACAGGAAGTGTGGATAAAGAGCCATTGCTGTCTCTGTTTTGTGAGAACAGTGTTCTTCCACTGAAGGAAAAATAATCCTTTCCCTCCTGTCTGTAGCATTCCTGTTGCAGGGTTTTTGAAGGACACCAAAGTGCCCAGTTCCCACTGACTTTCACTCTTGGACACCTTTGAAAATCCTATGCACAATTGCTGCTTGAGGTGTGGATGAAGATCTGTTATAATTTAGATAAGCTTATCCTTTTAAGGAGTTATAGGTAGGTTTGAAAATTGCTGATTCGCCACCCCACCCCACCCCACTCCATCTAAAACCAGATTTTAAAACGTGCCCATGGTTAATCAAAATGTAACGGGAGAAGTTTGACAAAGGACTGAATATCCCCTGAAGATTAAGTGCATGGGTTTGAGCTCCAGCATGGAATTCATTATTCCCTGACGATTAAAAGTGAGACACTAATATAAAACATTAGGATGAAGTTACTTTTCTGTTTCATTCTGGACTTCTATAATTCCCCCATTTACATTTTGAATAAATAACAATTTATCCTAAAACGCATTTTGATTTTTAATTTCCTGTGAGTACAAAAATGTAAGTAGTTCTGTTTTTTTGTTTTTTTTTTTTTTAAAGAAGGGAAATCTGTGTATTTGTTGGAAATCTTTGTAAACCTACTTAGAAAAGTAGCATTTCCTTGAGGGATGCTGAATGCTTTGCAGAAGCTGCAATGACACCAACCTGCCTTTCTGTCTCTGTGTGAAAATTAAATAGTTTTCACCTCCTTTGAAGAGGTTCTTCTATAGCCAGGACATTTTAAAGAAGTAGGAATCAGTAAAAAGTTGCTCCCTGAAAGGGACATCATCAATTTGAAATCTAATTAAACAGTTTAAAGCAGCTCCAGGTACAACACCTTCCCCCCGAGTCTTTGTCAGATTTTGTGGCTTTACAATCACATTTTCCTGTTTTTAAATGTTTTTCCTCGCCCCTGTTGCTTTGTTGAATGAACCACATAAATGGGAAACAGTGAAGCTGATGAGATGCAAGTGCAGTTAAATGCACAAAGTAGTAGGGTCCTTAGGTGTTACTTGTAACAAATTGTTCAGGGTGGTGTGATTTTTTTTGAACTGTGCTCCTTCAAGCACAGAATCCCAATCTCATCCCCATGTGGTTATAACTCTTCTGGGAACTCTCTCTCCTGCTGGCTTGGTAGTGGTGAGGGCGCTTCCCTGGCATTCCCCTAAAAAGTCATTGTGCCAATGGAGATGGCACAGTGGAAACTCAGCCCAGTGTTGTGTAAGTCACTCTGTCTCTATGGCTTTTGTTCAGTTTGCTCTTCTCTTGTAACGTGGTTGCCGAAGGAAGAGGCAGCTATTATTCAGACCCTCACCAGCACCTACATTGGAAGGGTGGTTGGAAGTGGTCTTTGGATGACAGAGCAAATCCCTCCAGATTCTCAAGCCCCTTCCTTTGCAGTCCTGGTGTTCTCTTTGGCTGGCCCCTTCGTGTTCCTTTTGCAGTAATCTTGGAGCTGCTGCCATCTCCTCATCTGAATTTCCTTCTCCATTAGATCCAAAATTCTGCAGCTAACATAATTTTCCGCCTTGCCCATACCACATCACACATCTCTCCAGCCCTGTCGCTGGCTTTCCTTCCATATCAGCTTCATGCTCTCGTTCCTTGACTTGGATTTTAAGCTGCTCATAGGTCTGTAAATTACCCAAGGTGCTGAATTAACAATGGCAAGGCTCTGCGTAGCTCTGTTCTCAGGCCATCCTGGGCCCTGCACTTTCCAATCTCCGTGATGCCCATAAGCTCTGACCAATTTTCCCTATCTTCTTCAATCCTCCCTCCAAATCCAGTTCTTCCAAGCAGGCTTCCTCTGTTTCTGTCCCACCAACCATCTCTTTCAGTGTACATTTTGATTTTTCCGAAGTGTCTAGCACTGTTGTATCTAAGCAAAGTCTTCAAGGCATTCTTCTTCATCTAGCGAACTCTTCACCTCTCCAAGGTTCTAGGTCCTCCCTCCTCTACTTACTAATGTTTTGCTGTCTCTGTGGCAATAAGCTTTAGTAAATGGGCCTTTAGTTTACTCCTATCTCTTCTGGGAGCTCATTCTACCCCTTCTTATGTATTCATGTTAGGCTGCGTTGGATTGTGCCCTTTCGAGGCAGGGATGGTGTCAAATTCAACCCATACTTGTAGGAGCTATTTAAAAAATTCCAAGACCTAGGGGGCCAGAACCCTAAAGGGACCTCACTTTCCAAAAGTGCTGAGGAACTTCTGTCTGGAAATCAGCCCCTTTAAGGTGGCTTCAGTTGGGGGTATCCAGACATTGAGGCCCAAGTATCTGTCTAGGCTAGGACTTTCCAGTGGTACTAGGATTTTTACCCCTTGTGTCTGTTTAGTATGTTAGCCCTTTTCTGAGTTGCTGGCAGTTTGTGTGCCGTGCCATACCACTCTTGTTGGTTTTCCTTTTCTCCTGGTTCTCAAACGCTTCCGTAAGGTGAACCTTTGAGGGAGGGGTCTCCTGGACTTCTTCTTTTCTATTCATGTTACATCCCTGTGGCAACTCCAGAACTGAGCAGCTTATATGGAACAATAACAGGAAAGGCCTGAGGGCATTTGTGGCTGTTGGATACAATTTAGAAGCTGAAAACAAGGAGGAGGCAGAGCCAGGACCATGTGACCAGTGAGTGCGATATGGGGGGGGGGGGGGAGAACCACTGTCCTGCTTGAGTTTGTGAGCATTTTTCTTCCTCCCTCTTTAATGGAAAGTCTTTTAGTCCCTCCTGATAATATTAGTGTCTTTCTTACGCTTCCTCAGACTTTAGACACTGGACTGTAGAATCCCTCTGTCTTGTTTCTCTTGTCACACTGGTGACACCATCTGTTTTTGTCTCCCCATTTTGGTTACCGGCTTGTGAGTGGTTCTCTTTTTGGGGAGGGTTGCATATCTCCCCCAACCCCGAACAGTGCACTCTAAATAATTTCACTTGGTGTGTTTCTGCTAGGCATAGGCCAAACCAAAACCCTGCATTGAAACCGTCCAGAACCTTTGCTGTGTTCTCAGTCTGAATGTGAACTATGCAAATGCCTTCTCTCAAATGGACTGAACCAACTCCTGTCCTCCAGACTTCAGGGTGTTTTGCATATTTCAGTTTGGCCATCATTTAATGAACACAATACCCAAAGTATGCCCCCAATTTCAGATTCGTGGCAGGTTGCTTCCCCAAACGAGCTGCCAGTCTAGGGGAGAGGAAGAAATGGTGAAATCTAAAAACACGGTAATTGAGTGGTTCTGGCGGGGGCGTTCCATTATTTTGTTGTCCTTTTGCTTTGCCTTTCCCCTTTGTAACGGCTTTAATGTTAATAGTAATGTAGTGTTTACAGTTACTCCTTTCTTCGTGTTTGTCTCTTCCCCTCCTGTTACCTCTTTGCACACGCTGACACACACACGATGTCATTTTAAAAATAAATGACGAGGAGCTGCGAGGGGTCAGCAGGACTCCTGATCTTTTCTTTATCCACGGTGCCATTTGAAAAGGATTTGCGTCCCTAACAAACCTTTAGGGAGTGGGGAAGGGGTTGCTTAAAGGGAAGACAATGCTGGGGGGGACTCTGTGACCTCACTCTGTCCAGTCATCTGGTTCTTCGTTTGTCCCTGCTGTGAAACAGAACTTATCTTTTGTCTGTAACACAAATACATCTTTTCCCCACTCCCCCTTTCCCTTCTATTATGGTTCAATCAATGATGTCATTATGTATGCCATTCAGGGGCTGTTGAACCACTTGGCTGCAGGAATTTGGAGGAGCGACTGGGGGAGAATGGCAAACGGCAAACGGTGCTCTTGCTCTTAGCCTTCAAGGATCTATTCTAATTTGAAGGAGAGAAACGAAGTCAGGTTTCTCTTTAACCCCTGTTCACCAGGAAAGACAAAAGTTTAAACCAAAAAACCCAACCCACATAAAATGAAGGAGTGAGTGTGTGTGAGAGGTGGTAGCATGAACTGCTAGGGCTTTTTTCAGTAAAGGTCTTAAGCCTATAAAAGTTCTGTTTGCGGTACCACCCTCTGAATTTTTTAATAAAGATATTTAAGAAGCTTTCTCCATTGCTCTTAAGAAAACTGTCAAACATCTCTGTGAGTGCTGCTTACTGTGATTTTACTCCCTTCCCTCATTCGTTGGATTACTTTTCTTCTCCAACATTTTTCTGAAAGTACCAACTACGGAGGGAGTCCTGTGAGCTCCAAAACCTACCATGCAGTCAAATCAATACACTTTCAGTGAGTTGCTATGGCATTTGATTTGGAATTGGAGTACCGCTTTTGCTTCGATGGGTTTACTTTTTAACACAGTCTTGCAGGACATTGTGGAGCCTCACTAAATGTAACTGATCCAAAATGCATTAAATCAATGGAAGACTCCCATGGGGCTTTCGATCAGGCTGTTAAGAGTATTATCATCCCAACTAATTCAGCTTATGGAAAATGCTTCATCTCACTTTATTGGACGCCTGCTTTGATTTAGTTAATTAAAGAAAAGTCTTTCCTAGCTCTCATCCCAGTTCAAGGAGATAGCATAAGAATGCATTAAAAAAGTTCTGAGACTACTTTGCAGCTCAGAGCTGCAAAATGGATTGATCCAGATCAGAACGCCATCAAACGGATCTGGGTTTAGGTTCAGGCCCATCTGAGTAATACCTTTGTGTGTCAGCTTTCCTACAAAAGTCCCACAGGAAATGGCTGTGTAAAACCCTACTGCCCTAGGCATAAAATGGTTTTAAATATAATATTAGTTTAGCTTTAAAGGGATTCTGATGGACCTGTCTTTTGCGAAAACATAATAGATTTATATTGCTGAGTATTTTAACTCTATTTAAAACAAAAAGCAGTAAGTCTTTTGGACTAATGTATGAGTGGTTAGGCTCAGACGCCTAAGCTTGATGGTGTTGTTGGAAAAGTGATTTGCATTAAGGTCTGGGATTTAACCTCACTCCTTTTTTTTTTTTTTTTTTTTTAAAGGAGTGCTTGTGGCACTTTAGACTAACCAATTTATTTGAGCATAAGCTTTCCTGAGCTACAGCTCACTTCATCAGATGCATGCTGTAGCTCACGAAAGCTTATGCTCAAATAAATTGGTTAGTCTCTAAGGTGCCACAAGTCCTCCTTTTCTTTTTGCGGATACAGACTAACATGGCTGCTACTCTGAAACCTGACTTCTGTTACTAATAATCTGGAAATTCCTAACACATCTATTCCTTGCTCTGGTTATTCCCTCTAATAAGATGTGTCTTCTGGTAAAAGGAACACTTACTATTTCTTCATTTCTCTTTGGATCTTGTTTAGAGGTTAAACTGTCTTAAATGTGTTTGGCCAGCAAATTTTTCTCTGCATGTGATCTGAAATCCTTGAAAAATGTATATGGAGATTTAAAAACTAGCAACATTTTGATCTTGACAAAATATTTGCAAAAAATCTGCTCCTTCATTGACCTTCCCATCTCCCTGAATTTGTGGCTGCTTTTGTTGGCACCACAGAAACCTTAAGCCATGAAGCAAATAGAAAAGGACAAATATGTATTACTTTTCTACTGGGTTTACTTCTACTGCCTTATTCCAAACCAGAGAGACGCTCCTGAGTATTTTGTAAGGCATTTGAAGTGGCTAACATCCAGAGTAGCTGGACTAATTCGATGGATGATGTCAGGTATGCTTGATGATAGACAAGATTTTCAGTAATTGCATGCCTTTTAAATATGGCAACAGATAAATTTTGCTTAATAAAATTCTTGCTTTCCGAATTCAGAGCGACAATCTTGTGGCTGTGGCTATGGCTCTGGACCAAGACTCAGGAGATCTGGGTTCAGTTCCCAGTTCTCCCACACACTTTCTGTGCTACCTTGAGCCTGTCGATTAATCTCTGCCTCTTCCTGAGCTGCAAAGTGTAATCCACCTAATGTACGTCTATGGCCATCGTTGCCCTAGCATCTGAGCACCTTATCATGTTTGCTGTATTTACCCTTACAGCACCCCTGTGAGGTAGGGAAGTGCTGTTAGCACCCTTGTACAGGTGAAATTGAGGCCCAGAGAAATGGGTCATTGGTGGCGGAGCAGGGAGTTGAGCACCTGAGTCTCCGGCTTGTCGCAGGCTGGTATCCTGGACACTGGAACGCCTTTCTCCCACCCTCTGTAATGTCTATGAAGATTGTTAGCTCTTTGATGCAAGGCCAGTCTCTTGCTCCATGTTTGGGCAGTGCCCGGCACAATGCCCTGATCTTGGTTGGGACCTCTAAGGAGTACTGTCATACAAATGACATATTTTGATTCTCCGTTCACCTTAAATAATTAAACGCCAGTAATGCCTCTGCTCACCAGACTACAGGGGAATTCAGCCAAGCAAAGTTGGTCATGGAAGGGAGTTAATCAACCCGTTCTTTGTCTCTGCCACTCTGCAAAAAGAGAAACCAAGTATAAAATGGTGAACGAAGGACTCAGAGCTATTGCTAACTCTCTCACTTGTGTGTGTTGGGAATCTTGCATTTAATCTGGTTTATAGATTAGTTCAAAGCCTGTCCTAATGAATCTCTGTCGTGAAGTAACGCTCTGAAGTACTATAGTGTATTGCCATTTGTTCTTTATCCCATAGCCTTTTTAGTTTTTGACCACATATAGACTTTAAGTCTAATGGCCACTAATTACTCCCAGTCTCTACTCCCTGTGTACTGAGTTGGATCAAATCGCTTTGATGTTAATAAATTTTCATTTATTGTCTATTCTATAGAATGGACATACTAAGTCACTAGGATACCTAGGAGTGCTTAGCCCTGCATGAGCTCCCAGTGCTGCTATGGGAGAGTGTGGGGGATTCTCTTTGGCCTCTGTCCAAATCTGTAACTCAGTACTGATTGCAGAATCACTTACCATTGGGGGTCACAGATGGAAAGAGCCCAGCTGCTTTTCCAGGTCCCAGGGGAAGTGCGTGAGGCCTGCAGATAGAAGAACCTTCATTTGACTTGTAAACTGAGCCAGTTTGATCTGAAATCCTGGAGGGGGGATAAATCTGGGGACCCTACACGGACACTTTTACACACTCATTTTCAGCACGCTAGGACTGTGCTGTCCATTTCAATGAGCAAGGATTCACCCTGAAGGTTTTTCCTTGCACCCCAAATTCACTGGCGTTCCAGTGCCTTGTGATATGGTTTGATTCTACATTTATCTCCACCATTGCTGGTTGGTAGAATGGCTAGTCATATTGGCCTCAGATGATAAAATACAGTTGAAATATGATCCACTTCCCTGGATAAAAAGTTCTCCCTTCCATAAATAGTGTGTGGATGTAAACTGTCTCAATGCACAGGAAGGGTTAACATTGCTGTGGTGTGTTGCCGTTTTTGCGCTTGTTGGTTTTGAATAGGATGGATTTTTTTTAAATCTGTGGCTAATGTGCAATTCAAATAGTGTTTAGTAATCGCCCGATTGCTCCTTTTTAATAACAGCTGGACGCTTCAAGGGAAAACTTTCCCTGCGCCAAGTAGCTTTAACTTGAGGTGGCCTCTTGTTTACCATAAATACCGTAACTCCTAAATACGTTTTTGTCAAGCAAAGCCTCTGGTGTCTACACATCGGTGGAGATTCTGTACGTTGTGGGCTTGTCAAAATCTTTCTGTGCTGGTAAAAAACAACTTAGCTGAAATGCTTTGATGATGTTTAGGACGCTGTTCTTAAGGGACTGTGAAGATGCTTCCTAACCCCTTTGCCTTGCCCTGCACCTGAGATGTCTCTCTTTCACTCTGCCATGTGGCATTCCTTACGTGTGTCTGTCTTCCTCTGACGTCTAGGTCAAAGAATGCTTTTCAACTTCAGTATTCCACTTCTGGGAGAGTTGCAGGTGTACTCTTAACACATGGCTGTGACTTTTTTGTCTTCCTCCCCTGCTGATTCCATTTGGAGAGAGCATAAACTTTTAACTGTTAAGGCCTCAGCATCTTGACACACAAACCTCAGAACTGCCAGCTGTTGTAACTTTTGGCCTCAATCAAAACCAGCGTCGAAAAAATACATTAGCTAGATTCCTTCATCCTTCCCTTACCTGATCTGTGTTTCCTGGATTTTTACTGGAAGGGAGGTGGGGAAGGGGAGAGGAGCTAAAGGTAGCACCACGGTCACTTTTTTTCCCCAACTAATGTATTATAGCAGAAATTTGCTTACTGTGAACTACAAAGTTGCTGTCTCAGCTTAGCGGCCTGCTACTGATCTTGCCTGTACTGCATTTACATTTCACTGATTTGAATGGCGATGCTCTTAGTTCGCACCACTGTCAGATCAGAATCCGGCTCAATAAGTTTAACAAGTTGGCCTCTTTGTTGTATTGGCACTCACAAAATATGTACTCGGAGTTGCTGCCCTTAAAAGCGACTGGCTTAGATACATTTTGATTTGTCCCTAGTGATATTATAAAAGTTTTAATAGACCATGTTAGCTGGCAAATGAAGCATCACTCCAGACTTACATGATATAGAGGCTGATTCTGTGAAAGTCCTAGTCCTTAAAGACCGCAAAATGTGTGAGAACCTTCCAAGAGGGGAGATTGGTCAGTAAACTTCCCACACCTAGAGAGGCCAGCTAAAGTTGCATCAGTGAAACACAGATGGTCAGTTCTTAGGGCTGGAACTTCTGTGTTCTGTCACTGATGTGCTGGGGGAACCTTGAGTGAGCCATTAACAAAATGAGGATGATGCCCACTTCCCATGGGGATGTGACTGAATAATGCTTGTGAAGTTCTGAGAGATCCTTCAGCGTACATCTCTTATACTACTGTATATAAATAAAATAATCGCCCGCCCGCCCAGCCTGGGAGGAAAGGTGATACAAAAGAGCAGTGTCTTTTTATAAGTAGGCCGTGATACAAGCCTTTCATGAATAACCCTTTCGTAGGCATCTAATATTAATGGAGTTGAAAAGGTGAATGTATTCCACACTAGGTTGAGGGAATGTTCTCAAGGGTAGCATTATTTTTTTAACAAGACTTTGAGCTGCTGGAAAGAGAGTTTTTCAATCTCACCATATGTCTCCCTGTAACTAGCTCCAAATGTTGAATGACGACATGAAGTGAGGTGAACCTTACAATATTTTATTTACCTTCGTTTCATGAGGTTGGAGATTAAAGAGCCGTGTTGACTTGGGTTGAAAGGGACAGCTTGAAAACAACCAGGCATTTGGAGGCCTTTTGGGGGCAGCAGAATGGGGGTGGGGAAGTGGAGTCTATAAAACCAACAGCTCCTTGGTTGTTCCTATAAGATAGTTTACAGTGTATGCATAGTATGAAACTGAGGTCTCTCACTGTGATATCTGTGTGAAAAGCAATTCTGGGGATGCAAATTGAAAGGTAAGCCACATGAGGAATGCTTACATAAAACCCCTGGGATTTCCAATTGTTTCACAGCCCCTACTAAATATTTGCTGATGTACATTAGTTTATCAACTCCAAATGGACTTAGAAGCTCTTGAATGGAGTCTGCAAGGCAAAAGAGCCAGGAGGTATAAATACGTTGAGATGAATTTCAAAAAGGTGGTGGGTGACAGCTGTGCGTCCCAGGATTGGAGTGTTTCTGAGAATAAAACCATCAGTTGCTGTCATTCACCCTCTGGGTATGAAATTGGAAGCCCAGTTACCCTTGAGTGTTTCATAACCTTTACCTTTTGGAGGTCAAGGCCATGTCATCATTAATCTACCATCGCCTGAAAGCCTCAGGGCTCTGCTTTTCATCCTGCCATCCGTCATGCTGCAGCAAGATACAGGAGAGTAGATGACCAGAAGGGTCCATTTTTATACATACATGCGCGTGCACACCCTTCCATTCTCTCAGAATGAAAGCTCCAAGGATGAGATTATGGAGGTTTGTGTATGTATCTCTACATTCGTGATTAGAATTCCTCTCCAGTGTTGTTCTGGAAATCCAGACTTCTTTTCTCTAGGGGACTCTTAATCTATGGAGAAGGCATCTTGCCCATACAATACTGTGAGGCTTGGCTTTCAGCAGTGTGAGGTATTGTACCATGGTTTCTTGTCTGTAAGGTCTAGGATTAGTGGTGAATCTAGCATGAACCCAAGATTACCCACAGCTTTGATCATCTGTGATCTGATGCCCCCGTCAGAGATGAGGTTAGAATATTGGCAGGTTCTTCAGAGTGTAGCCCCTTCCCTGCCACTTCTGTTTCCTGTATTGAGCCTGAGCCCAATGCTCATCACCTGTCTGCTGCTACTAAAGAGAGGTTGGTCCTCCATTTATTTTTGCCTATCTTAGTTATTGGTAATGAGCCCTGTGCTGTATCCTCGAGGTGTCATTCCATAGCACCTACAGCCAGGCCACTGCTATGAAATCTAAACAGCTGAGGATTAGGAGCTGCTGCTGTGTCACTTGCTTGTGCTTCCTTGGTGTCTAGGGCTAACCATAGGGAGAAATGTGTGTTAATATGTATTCTCATCTCTTACTGTCCCTTCAGAAGCACCCCTTCTTTGTTTGCAGTGATTGACGCAGTGCAGAGTCCTCCCATCACTTCAGATGAGCTGTTCGTTAGAGCAGTGTTTCTCAACCCTTTTGGTACCAGGGACCAGCTTGCTGCCTTCCTAAACTGTGTCATGGAGGTCTCGGGAACCGGTGCCAGTCCATGGACCGGTTGTTGAGAAACACTGTTTTAGAGCACTAAAGCTTGGGCCTGGTCAACACCTAAAATTTAAGTCAGCCTAGCTGCATTGCTCAGGGGTGTGGAAAATTCCCCCCTGAGAGATGTCGTTAAACTGACCTAAGCCCGACAAAACTAGTGTGACAGGAGAATTCTTCCATTGATCTAGCTGCCATCTCTTGAGGGGGTGGATTTACCACAGGGACAGAAGCCCCCCAACCGTTGTTGTAGCAAGTGTCTCTACGACAGTGGGGTAGTTGCAGCATTGGTGGTGTAGCCATATCCTTAGTAATTGCCAGGGCCGCTGCAGCTGATCTGGCCCCCGGCCCCTAACATAGAGGACACCAAGAGGTTTCACTTGTACGGGGATCAGCTGGGAGCTGCCTCGCTTCAGAAGGGAGAAAGAACAGGGCTTCTCCTGTCGGAGCAGAGCCGAGAGCCGCCATTGTTGCAGGGAGCTCTTGCGTGTCCTTTAAAAAGGTAACCAGCTGCGCCCTCCCCTCCCAAGTTAAAATCCAATTCTGCTTGTGGGGATGAGGTTAGAACCAGAGCTGCTCCGTGCACCATGGAAACCAAGACTTAATGCATTTTGGCATTCACCCTTCCAGCACTGAAACTGGCAACTTGCCCGCCCTGTGGGGTGAGGGGAATGATCTGATTTTTTTAAAGGGTCCTTTTATCTTTTGGGAATAATCTGGGTACGAAATAAAGGCCAGATAAATTTGGGATTGATTAATTCTCTCAGGCATTTTTAAAATCTGGAGCTGTGCTGGCCGCACCTCACTGTTGGACCTCTTCAGTGGATGTACATGTTGGGTTTGCCCACCTGCCCCCACTGTGTGTCAGTGTTGCTTCACGAAAAGGCTGCTTCTGGCCTGTTTGTCTGGCTGCAGTAAAGAGGGTGTTTTAATGCTGGTTTGGGAGTGTGGCCGTTTGAGAGTCTTCTGGCTCAACTGTCGAGTACCCCTTTTCAGGTGTTTCCCAGAGAGACTGAAGAGCTCAGTCCAGTTAATGTCGTCGTTCTTTCAGTTTGATCAAAACCCTTCACTGGACGCTGCCCGCATGCTCAGTGGGTACGTTCCATAAGAGACATTTTGGTCCCTGTCCCAAGCTGCTTACAGTCTATAGAAGTAATCCTGCCTTCAGAATGAATTACCTGATTGTGCCTGGAGCTCAGCTGAGCTCCAGCCGCTCCCATTGAAGTCGTTTGGCATAGAGGATGTTCAACAACTTACAGGCCTACGGGCTGATTTGAAGGATCATTGACAGTTCAGTTGCTGGCTGTAGAAAGCTGCCACTTATAAAGAAAGAGCCAGAATCTTGAAGGGGTTAGAAAAGAGCCTGAGGAAGATCCATGTGGTGTGTATTATTGACGACAGCACTGAGGTGAGCTGTGTGATTGTGGCCCTGTGGATGATGTTAGCTGCTTATTTCATTCAAAATGACAGGACAGCGCTAGATTGAAACGAAAGTGCTGCAGCTAGATAAGCGCAGTAGAAATGCCTGGTTTCAGAGTAGCAGCCGTGTTAGTCTGTATTCGCAAAAAGAAAAGGAGTACTTGTGGCACCTTAGAGACTAACCAATTTATCTGAGCAAATTTGCTTCTTTTTGTAGAAATGTGTAGTTACACATGTCTAAAATCCCGCACATTGCCCCATGCCCATTACGCTTTAAAAGTTTTTAACTCTCAGGCTTGGATCCTTCACGGAAAGCCCTCCACCACCTCCGTCCCTCCCCCCTTTTTTTAATATAAAAAAATCTCTCCCAGTGTGAGTGCAAAGGGAGCAAACCTAGTAACAGAGAGGTTAGAAAATTGGTCTGATGCTGCTGGAAAGGTCAGCTTTCGCTGCAGATGCACATGTGCCCATTTGCACACTCAAGCATGGCCCCAGGGCTTGATAAATGCAGAGATAGCAGTGTTTTGATAGAGGTAATTTTCCTCAGATGGGTTTCAGCACCCCATGAATCAAAACCTGTCAGCGAGGAGCCAAAGATGGAGTGAAGTTTATTGTAAGCGTGTTTGCATCTGACACTGTCATGCTAGGGGGTCAAGTGAGCAAGATCATTAGAACAGTGTTGATTTACTGAGACTGTTATACTCTTTCTCTGCAGGGCCACAATCGGGGGTGGAGGGGTTACCGAAAAAATAAATAACCTGCAGCTCAGAGCAGTTCCCCCAAGAGACACTCCCATGTGTCCTTTTAAAGAGACAGTGCTCCTGTTTCTCCAGAAGTTTGTATTTGGGCCATTCTCCCACCAGCAGGGTTTGAACAACACTTTGGTCACCCATAGCAATCGAAGAGCCTGGTTGTAGATAGTTAAATGAGCAGATTGGAGTGGATTTTCTCTACCAGCATCAGTGCTTGCAAAGATATATTGAACTTGGGAAAGGTTCAGAAAAGGGCAATAAAAATGATTAGGGGTAGGGATCGACCTCCATATGAGGAGAGATTAATAAGACTGGGACTTTTCAGCTTGGAAAAGATGGCTAAGGGGAGATATGATTGAGGTCTATAAAATCATGACTGGTATAGAAAGTAGATAAGGAAGTATTGTTTACTATTTCTCATAACAAGAACTAGGGGTCACCAAATGAAATTAATAGGCAGCAGGTTTAAAACCAACCAAAGGAAGTATTTCTTCACACAACACACAGTCAACCTGTGGAACTCCTTGCCAGAGGATGTTGTGAAGGCCAAGACCATAACAGGGTTCAAAAAAGAACTAGATAAATTCATGGAGGATAGGTCCATCAATGGTTATTAGCCAGGATGGGCAGGAATGGTGTCCCTAGCCTCTGTTTGCCAGAAGCTGGAAATAAGCGACGGAATGAACAGAACAGGTAATCATCAAGTGTTCATTCCCTCTGGGGCGCTTGGCACTGGCCACTGTCGAAAAACAGGATACTGGGCTAGATGGACCTTTGGTCTGACGCAGTAGGGCCATTCTTAGGTTCTTATAGATTACACTTCTCCAAACAGTGATTTTTTTTTTTGCAGCCCCTATGATTCCAAATGATACATAATTCTTCCCACCATTGGTGGTTCCATAGACTCTAAGCTTCACAACCACCTTTCTAGGGATGGTGGAGGTCATATGACCACACTTAGAGAGGATGGCCTCCTGGATTGAGACACAGGAAAACTGGGTTCAGTTCCCTGCTCTACAACAGACTTCCTGTGTGTCTTGGGAAGGCCACTTCACTTGTCTACCCCTCTGTTCCCCAGCTGTAAAATGGGAATAACACCATTTCTTTTCTCCAGTCCTTTTTGTGCCTTGTCTAAAAGTTCTTTGGGTGCAGGGTGTGTGTGTGCGTGCACGCGAGCTCAGCTAGGGTCTCTAGATGTTATGATAATACAAATGGGGAACCAAAACTCAGAGTGCTAAACAGCCATGCCCGGAGAGGCGCTGTGATGCTCCTGCGCTGGAGATTAGGTAAGGCGCTAGGTAGTGGTAATGTTGAGAATAGAGTCCCAGTCCCTAGCAGGCAGATGGATGCCAGAGCTGCTACGTTGCACTGCTTCCTTTAAATGACTGTTTATAGTCAGGGTCTCGAGAGCCCTTCTGGGAAGGGAAGTTAGAAACTAAAAACATGGCAGATCTGTGGGTGTTCAAGGGCTAAGTGGGACCCTAGAACAAAAGGAAAAGTTAGCAGTTGTATTTAGCAATAATTACTCCAGTGAAGTGTCGTAAGTGCACAGAAAGAAATGAATGCGCTGTTTGGGCCATAACTGCCTATGGAGCCAAAACTCATGAGAAATTGCTGAGTTTTCAATTAAAACTTTTCAGTCGCCCCTGTTGCCACAACACATGGAGATGTCATAATTAATAATACTGAGCCGGTTGCTATGGTGTCATTTATGTAAGGTATTGACATAACGAAGGCTGTCCAGCTGCTCGCTGAGGGGGTGTCAAGTGTCACTTTTGTCATGAAAATTGGCCACCGCACCGGTGATGTCATTAGGTCTGTTTTGCGAGTTTGCATTTAAATGGATCTTTTTTCTAAGTGTCCGGTTTGTTTCCTCTGCTTGCCTGGCTAACGTCAGTTTATTAAAATGGAGCAATTGGGGTTAGAAGTTACTTGTTACTAATATATAATTTCTGTTAGCTGTAGACAGTGGGCCTCTTGAGTTCTTGCTCTGATGGGGGGGGTGCCTTTTTAGTAAAGCAAAACGACGACCAATTTCATACCCATTTACTTAAGATGCCTAACGGACGTGGGAAGTTGTGCATCCAGTGAGGAGTTCCAGGCAACTGCCTTATTGGTGATGGTTTCGATTTGTTACATCTCTTATTTGTCATCACAAGGATGGCTCTGCTTGCTTCACCTGATTGCAAATGAATGCCTTTTTAATGTCTCTGTCGGACCATGCTCTCACGAGTCATGAAATGTAACGAATGGTGTTGGAGGGGAAGACATGAAATACACTTAGTGACAGGGGACAGAGGAGAAATTATAGGAGTGTAGCAAGGTAATTGGACAGCGTGAGTTGACAAAACTGGCTAAATGAGGGCTGAAATAGCCAAAGCTAGAAATAAATCCATTGAAAATGGATGCATTGAGGCTTTTAAAGGGTAATGATGGCCTTGGTTATTACTGATAGTCAAGGCATCCGTGTGGGTAGTGGTAGTGGAAATAAAAGCCTCTGGTTTTGTGGAGAATCTCAAGAAATGTAGGGACGTGACGGTTCTGCGAAATGTCAGTAAAACTGTCCATTCAGACCGCAAATCACTGAAACGGAATTTGTGAAGGTAGGTTGAGTGAGTGCTGAGATGGTCATGTCAAAATGGAAATGCGTTTAAGAGGAATGGTGGTCAGTGCAGTAAATAGAAAAGGGGGGCAAGAGACCTATGACGCGTATAGGAGTAGTTGTCTGGCTTATCAGACTGTCTCCACTGCCTCTTGCTAAACTGAAAACCATTAGTAGATCAGATCTCTCATCCTGCCAGCGGCAGCCAAATGTATTGTGTCCATAGCAAGAGAAGGACTCCTCTGAGCACGCATGCCCGCCCCTCTGCTCTTGCTGAAGGAGCAAGGAGTGAATAAGTAAAATATCCTAATCAGAAGCATCCCCCATGAAAACAGTTTGGAGTGCAAAGTGAATGTCAGCAAAAGAATTGAGTCAAGCTCCGTGAGACAGACATCCTTTGTGATGCTTGCAGAAATGAGACCCTAGCACTGGATAGCAAGCCAGATTCTACCCGTGGGGTTTATTGAACCACAGCTAACAAATCCAAGGGCACTGCAGCAAATAATTCAAAGGAAAGGTGCCTTCATATTTAATGGTGTAGAAAAATACCATTTGACAGGGTTGTGAGATACCTCGCTTGTGCAGATCCTGGAGGAGGAGCAGCTGTAGAATTTTACAGCGAATTACAGGCCTGGTCTTTTTCATCCAAGGCTGCCATCAACTTATTGGGGGTTCTGCTTACTAACAATCCACAGGAAAGAGCCCTAAGCTTGTAAGTGTTAAAGGTGTAGAAACCCTTAACTGAGAATTAACCACAGTATAGTTAGGACATTCCCAGTTTTAAGGGATGTATGTTTTTTGTGAAGGCTTCAAACAGAAGGTACCTTTCAAAAATCCCGAGTGACCTCATGTACATAGTTTACATTAACATCATTAACAATAGAACCACAGAGCCGAGCCTCATGGTCTGTTGAAAGTGTAAGAGTTTAGGGTTTTTTGTGGGATGGATTATTTGTCACATCAGTCTGTAGGAGTCGAAATGTGAAAAACCAATATCTATGCTGTCTAATCTGCCTGCTCTACTGTGCAAATGTACATAGGATATATGCTGAAATGTCCTCTTGAGGCTGAACCAAAGATCTTTGGGGCCCATGCTAAGACTTTGTGTCTAGATTGAGCTTCGGTGGGATTTTTAGGGTTCTTCCATTGCACTGGAATGCTGCCTTGCAGAAAATGCTCTCCCTTGGCTTAGAAAGGATACGCTGACAGATGGCATCCTCCTGGTCAGTGGGCACCTCTCTAAATAGGGGATTAGAAAATGCAAGAAATGGAGTGTTGGAAATAATAATAATAAAATAAATCCATATAGCCATAAAAATCCTCCTTGGAAGCAACAAAGAGAGCTCATTCGTTAACTCGAGAGACTTTTCAGTAACATCAGCGCTCCCTTATGAACGGGCCAGAGGGCTCTCTGGATAAAAGTTGAGACCATTGTTATGATCCATGAAGTCTTCAAGGGCAGATGGGAAACTAGTGCAGCTAGTGCTTAAAGCTTAGGGTCTATCGCATCGGGGCAGGCATAGGAAACCATACAACATAAGCACTGGGGAGTACAGTGTTCCCTGGGCTTATGTTGGATGATTCACATAGTCCTATGGCTGACCGTCTGCTCCGAGAGAGAGGTGATGTTGCAAACGTGGCATTATGGTGTCACTGCAGGATCAAGTGTAAGATTAAAAAACTGGGCCAGGTCAGCTTGGCAAAGAGATGACTGTGGCGGGGGGAGATGACAGAGGTCTGCAGAATCATGAATGGTGTGGAGAAAGTGAATAAAGAAGTGTTCTTTAGTCCTTCACATAACACACAAACCAGGAGTCACCCAGTGAAATTAATAGGCAGCAGCTGTAAAACAAACACGTTGAACTACTACTTCGTACAACGCACAGGCAGCTTGTGGAACTCGTTGCCAGAGGATGTTGTGAATACCAACAGTATATTAGGTTAAAAAAAGAATTAGAGAGGATTATGGAGGATAGATTCATCAATGGCTATTAGCCAAGATGGTCTGGGATGCAACCCTATGCCCTGGGTGTCCCTAAACCTCCAACTGCCAGAAGCTGGACTAGGTGACGGGATAGATCACTCAATTGCCATGTTTTGTTGATTCCCTTTGTAGCATCTGGCACTGGCCACTGTCAGAAGACAGGATACTGAGCTAGATGGACCACTGGTCTGACCCAATCTGTGCATTCTTCTGAGGGTGCATCCTCTTTATCATGTTGATTTATCACATTCCTTAATTTCCCAATGAGGAAAAACATGCAGCAGGTGGATTGGTGTTAGTCAGTGGTGATGCTCCAGACAGTCCCTCATCAAAGTGAATTGGGTTCTTCCCTTTTGCTACTAGTTTCACTAGAGCTGCTGAAGAGTGTTTATGCTATTCTGTATTTTACATTCATTCTGCAGGGTGTAGCCAGCTTCACTTTCTGCTTCTAGTGCAAATTCTCTTCATGTTGCAAACTTTACGGGGCAGTTTTTAAAACCATTTCCATTGGAGCAACATTTTTTATTTTAATGTGAGATCTTGTAAATCCTCAATGTTTGGCCTACACTTGGGTTGGTAATAGGGATACAGAGGCTTTCACCTCTAGGTTCCTAACTGAAATTCAACCCTGGTCTGCTGCTCAGTGGCCTATGTGAAATGAGTTTGGGTTACAATACTGAGGCCAAAGATTTAATGGGGTCATTAAGGGAGAACTTAGTAAGGGGCCCTCCCTGTCAGGACTGGGACACATTGACTGGAAGCTTACACTGCCACTGCCAGGTAATTGTACTGCTTTGGTTAAACAGAGACTCGCTCCCTAAGGCTGCCAATCCAGTGCCTTTCATTTACTCCATTGGAAATATAAAAGCTTTTCCTTTTTCCTCCCTACCTCAATGCACCATGCCTTACTAGCTATCGTGGTCGGCTCTGCTTTGACTTGACCTGTTAAGGTGTGGACAGTTACAGGATAAAGACATTTAAAGTGGAGGGGACAGAGCAGTTGCAAAGTTAGGCAGGTGCAAAATCACAGGTTACTTAACTTTAGCCATTAATCCTATAAACTCCATGAAGTTCACCACTGTACTCCCAGAGAAATAGGTTTCACTTTTTATTGATTACCATGGAGGGAGAGCAGGTTTAGCAAGGGAACTTACTTATCATAAATACTCATTGGGAGGTTCTTTTGAGCATCTGTTCAATAAATCCCCTCTGGATGGGGCACCTAACCATGCCAGCATGATGATGCCTGCTAAAGTGTATGTTCAGCTCTGTGCAGATTCATGTGCACCTCAAAATCATCTTGCAACTACTCTTTTCTAGCAGCTGGTCTTGTAGCTAAAAGCAGGAAGATTTGGGGGGCAAGGAAAGGAACCTTATCAACTGTTAAAATGATTCTTTCGGGCCTGTCTGGCAAACTAAATCTTCTACCTTCTTTCCACTCAGAGCGAAGATGATGAGAAGCTGAAGAAGAGGAAGGAGCGGTTTGGCATTGTAACAAGTTCGGCTGGGGCTGGAGCCACAGAGGACACAGAGGTAAAATGCCAAACCTGCAAGCAGAGGGACACGTGATAAGAAGTTTGGGGGCGGAAGGGCAGCTGAGAACACTTTCCATGCTGAATTATTAGGAGAGTTGAATATGGTACTGTAACTATTGCACACATGACATCTCGCTCCTCAAGTGGATCTCATCCTACTGGTCCGCAAGCAAGTACTTATATTCAGTTCCTTCAGGTACCCTAATGATGATACTGCAAAGATAATTTATCATCTTTACCTTGATGATGAGCATCTGCCTCTTTTGGGTTGCATGCATTCTAACCCCCCTGTGGAGCTTGTCAGACTGGTTTGGAGCAGCCCAAGCTACAAGATCTGGCTGGCGCTGGCCAGTGCGGCTGAGCTCTTAGTCTTGCAAACTAATACAGATGCCTGCAGAAAATTGGGAGCAACCGTTCTCCTCCAGTTTCCTCCACACTGCTCCCTTTATGCCTGGAGTGGCCTACTATACCACCTCCCTTTCACCTCCCTCCGTACAACTTCCTTTATCCAGGAAGCCCTTGAGCTTTAAACTTGCTTCACT
Organism: Natator depressus; assembly: GCF_965152275.1. Taxonomy (NCBI): domain Eukaryota; kingdom Metazoa; phylum Chordata; order Testudines; family Cheloniidae; genus Natator; species Natator depressus. The sequence continues at coordinate 2,003,445 of NC_134253.1, read as the reverse complement.
CCTTTCATCATAAAATGCATGTAAATTTCACAACATAAAAAAGGAAGGAACAAGTAAGGATCAAGAAATTGACTACACCCCTTGCTTTTCTCTCCTCCATCTTTTGTTTTGACACCTCTGTCCTGCTGTTGTGTCTTTTGGTCTGATTTTTAATTTGTAAGCTCTGCAAGACAGTGCCTCACCATTTTATTTGTGGGGTTATATGCCTTGCTGTGCGGCACCTGGTACCAGAGACCAGGCTAGATGGTCCTGTGGCAGTTCCTACGTTCCAGTTTGTCGAGTACCAGGCACACCAGTGGTGCTGCATAAATCATACTCTAGCATAAATCAGTGAGAGCTGAGCCCCCATCACTGTCCACAGAGGAGCTGCTGGAGGTGGATTTTAATTTTAACAATCATTTGGCAAAGGTTGCGGGAGGGTGAGCTGTTGGGGTCTCAGAAGCTACTTAACCAGATGGCTTCTGGATTTGACATACAAGAAGTGGTTTTTTGTTTGGCTCCGAAGAGTGATCTCAGCAATTCAGGTGGGGTTTGGGGGCTTTTTTTGTTTTGTTTTTGTAGCATTTTGATAAACGCTTCCCTTGAATGAAATGGTGCACGGCATTCCCAGCCTTCTGCAAGCAGCACTGGAGAACAAGCCCCTGTTCAGCCTGAGCAGAGGGGGTGGCTGGGGGTGAAGGATTCCATGTTTTCCCACTAGGTCACTTACAGGTTGTGCCTGGAACAAAAAGGTCTTTTTACTAGTATTGTGTGCGCTCAAATGCACCTTTCCCCTGGAGATTCTTGGTTCGGGCTTTTGTTGCCCCCAGGCTATTTATCCTGCTAAAAATTAAGATTTATACACCCCTCGTGTATCAAGTTAAAGGCATATCTGAGAGACGCAATAGAATATTTAATGCAGTTTAGTGTGTCCCTCTCACCTTTTCCATGAATAGAAGAGTGTTAACCCTTTGCCCTTTTAAATTTCCCACCTCCCCATTGCCTGGAAGGGTTTCCAGGCCTCTCAAGTAGGCATTGTTCCCTTTTGTAGCACTGTTGCCAGCGAGATGAAGTGACTTCAGCAGCACTGTATCTTGGGCACTGTATGCTTTGCAACTTGATTTCAAGCTCTGTTTGTTCAAATGCTGGACTAAAATCTTGTAGCTCCTTGCCAAACATTGATACCGAATACCCTCTTGAACTAACCCTGTGATCCCGTATTTAGACAGGGGCTGGGTCAGTCATGCACTAGGGTCATGTTCTACCATCAAGTGTGGTGGTTTTTTTTTTTGGTTTTTTTTTTAGTTTTCATCCAAATGTGTGTGAGGTTTGAATTGTGAATGTTTTTCTTTTTGGTTTTGATTTTTCTTTCAATCCCTTTTGCAGGCAAAGAAGAGGAAAAGAGCAGAACGCTTTGGGATTGTCTGATATCTGTCCATGTTAGGCTTTACCTGTTGTGGGGGAGCACGCTCATGTGTGTGCTCTCGCTCTCTCTCCCCCCCCTTCCCCCACCACACACACAGTAGCACTAGTAAGGAGTGTAGGCTCTCTTCCCCGTGCAGGACCTAATAGAGAATCCCTGATAGCTGTACAGTTGTGCTGCTTATTTTTTCAACTGTGAAGTTTAAAAAAATATATATATATATATACAGCGCAAAGAGCAAAAATGTTCTTAGTGTATCTGTGGTGGGTAGAAATCCCAGTGCCCAGTTCTCCATTCCCCTGCCACTTGTGCAGTTATTTACAGCAGTGCAAAGCAGGTGTGTAATGCCACCACATCAAAATTGGAAGTTTTTTACACCCATCGTGCACTGGTGTAAATGCCCACACAAGGTTCAGGGATGAACCTAGGTAGTGGGGAAGGAGAACTGGAGTGGCCAAGCATCTGTCAGATGGAGGATGAGGAAAGGATAATGCCATTCAGGGATGAAGATGAAGGGTTTGATCTCCCTACTATGTCTTGGGGAATTGCACCCTTGGGTTGAGAATCAGGTTATGCCACTTAAAGCAGGAACTACCTGGAGCCTCCCTTTTATTTTAACGTTGCTGTTTTTTATTTTCTCCGTTTCTCTGGGCTGTCCTGGGCAAAGAAACCCTCCTCTCCCTCCTTCAGCCTGAGGAAATCACTCTTTAAGTTCAGCAGAATCAGGGCATGCACACCAATAGCCTGGCTAAAAACACTCTTCAGCTCAAGTGCACCATGCATTCCTACTTAGGTTCTGCTGTGGATCATCAATTTCTACTTGAGTTGCCCCTCTTAGCTTGTGACATCGTGTTTGCTGCCTAGCTGGCCAGGGAAGGGCCTTTCTAATATATTGCATGATATTGCCTGAAAACATAATAGTAATTCTTGTATGAGATAGGCTTTAAACTTCACAAACCACCCTGTATGTTAAAGGGTCTTTCTCAGTTACCTCTGCTCCCAGGGGTGGCCTAGTGGGGAATGGGTTGGAGCAGCAGCTGGTGATTGGCAGAAGATCAAGGCCAAAGGCTTGGAATAAGGAGAGGGGAATACTAGGACACTTACAGATTAAACCACTCAGGCTGCTGCACTTCACCTGCCTCTAGGGGCTGTTCTGGGGCTTGTGGCATTTAGTATAAATGTTCAGATCTCCTGGAATTTTTTTGAAAGGCAAGAGAAATATCTCACTAACCTTCCTTTGCTCAGTTTTTATTCCCAGGTTGAATTTTGTGTTGTCCTCATCTAACATCCAGACTAGCTCAGTCAGGCTTGTTAACACCTCACACACTCTTATACCAGCCTTCCCAGCCTCACCTCTTGCAAAGGGGGACAGCAGCAACCTTGTCCTGGGAGTACGTGGTTTGAAAAAGTGTTGCAGTGAACCTGTTCTGCATCTGAACTGAATTTCCCTCCTGTCACGTTAACGTCTCCATTTTCCCTGCAACGTTGCTTTCACAGCTTAACATCACGCTTGGTACAGGAGTGAAACACAGCATGGCTGCAACTTGTTATGCACCTTTTGTCTGGTTAGCCTATCAAATCGTACCTTCTGTTTTTAGGGAGCCGTAGGAATGCGTTCTCCATGTTAAGTTGTATAGATGGAGCAAGAGTGTTCGCTAATACCAGAGAGCTGTTGTCCCATGCTTTGCTCTAGGCCTCTGAGGCAAATAGCTATGTTATTAGCAGTGATTCAGCAGAGAGGGAAGACGTATGGTGCCTTTCTTCGTCTGCTTAATAGGTTTTTACACACAGGTATTCCTTGTGCATCTAACATCTTATGTAACTTTTTTACCCTTAAACTTAGATCAAGGTCCCCAGAAAAATAAAACAGCTGGGCAGATTTCCCCTTGATTGATCTTTGCTTTTAAATGTCCATTTTGATTGGAATGTGCCTGTGCTTCAGAGCTTTGCATCCAGGGATTGTTGCTTCTGGCCATACCCTCTATTGGAAAGATGTTTGCCTGGTCGCACACTGTTCCTTCAGATGCTAGAGAGCAGCACCTCTGTGTGTACAGACTCTTGAAAAGCAGTATATTTTTCTTTAAATGTAGAGGTCTTCAAATTGCTTGTGCTCTGCACCACTGATGCACCAGGCTGATGTCTCCGCTGTATGCCCCAGGTGATTCTAAGCAATATCTGAGGTTGGTTTGCTTGCCCAGCAGCTATAGGATCCAGGTTGCATTGTGTGTGTCTTGGGGTGTCTATGGTAGAATGAACCGAAGCCCCCTGTCTCTATCCAGACTTAGTGGAATAACCTTATTCTGGTGGTGGTTTTTTTCTGTATGTAGGATTTTGTAATATGTATTTTCTATTCCGCTCATGACTTTTTGCTGGTTATTTGCTTGAAATGTTTTGAAGTGTGCCAGGACAAACACTGCATTTCACTCTTGGTTTCATAATAAAACTGCTTCTTCAAGGCAACACCTGTATCTGCCTGTCTGGTGTGTGATGTAACAGTGCTTTTCCCGTGGTGTCAGGGCTGGGCAGTACTAGCAAGGAGCCAGACATCACTGGGGTCTGATTCTCTCTGGCTCTGCATCTTGTGGTGTTCTTTACACCCATGCACAGTGCACGTCAATCCCATGGCCAAATGAAAATGCAATTTACATCCATTCTGCCCTGGTTTAAATGACTTCCCACGGTATACAGTGCCCCTTGCCTTTGAATGAACACAGAGATCCTGAGCACTTGTAGTCATGAAAGATCCCATGATACTTTTTGTTAACCCCTGGCATCCCGGACAAACCCTAGTTCCCAGTTCTGCCTCCCTAAATTCTTCCCTATAGTTCCCTATGTATAGTTGGATACAGAATTCCTCTTCACTTCCTGTTGACCTCATTGAACTTTGCAAGCCCTTTCGAGTAGGGACTCCACTTTTAATTGTCCTGTAAAGCATCTTACACATGCAGGGTGCTGTGTATATAGTGTCCAGGTCTCCTTTGTTTGTTTGTTTTGGTGCTAAGAAGTCAGATGCTCCCAGTTCTAGGATTGCCCTTGGTCTGCTTGGCAAATGCAAATATCCTTTTGTGTCCTTGGCTGCTTTATTTTTGATCACTTCCTGTACTTCTCCGTATACTACCCACGTGGTATAAATGATCGGCTGTTTGACAGTACTGCAGGGAGGGGTGCTGGTGGTACTCAAATCCCCCCTGGGTGGTAGGTAAGTGGGGTCTCCTTTGTACAGGTTGACATACGGTAAAGGGACTCAAGACTGTACAGCAGAGTTGGGCGTAGAACCCAGGAGTTCCAGTTTCCATACTTGTGCTCTGACCACTGGAGTACACTCTCCTTCCTGAGGCAGGAACAGAACCCAAGAGTCCTGACTTCAGTCTCCTGTTCTAACTAATCAACATTTTCTCTTCCCAGAGCTGGGAATAGGAGCCAAATATCCTGTCTTGCCGTCCTGTTGTCTGACCACTGGAACCCAGCCCCTATTGCCTCTAGAAACCACACAAGCACAGCTTGTTCAGTTTCCCTTGGGCATATGGGATCACTACAGCCATGGACAGTGCCTCCATGGCACGTTCTCTCGGCCGTTCCAAATCATTCCTGACGTTCCAGAGCCGCTAATGCATATTCTGCCCCCTCCTCTCCCCAGGCATTCTCTCCCCTCCACCCATCCTCAAACTGATCGCTTCCCTCCGCTCTGGTAAAACTACCTGAGTGTCTCTTGCTCCCCCATTTCACCTCCCTCCCCTTGTTCTGGATGCATTTCCTTTGGCCATGGGAGCAATATAATGATGAACCCAGGTCTACTCCCTCCCTTCTCCTTTATCAACCTCTCTCTCCTTTTGCCTGGATATAGGCACTTTCTGTATTCCCAGCCCTGGTCCAGCAGCTGCCTCCAGCAGCCAGTGCTACAGGGGGCATCGCTGCCTGTAGAGATCTCCCCTCCCCTCTCTCTCCCCCCTGCTTCTTTTTCCCTCTTGGTGGGAGTTTATTTTGTAGAGGACACTGCTTCTTTTAAATGCTGGGCTTTCCCCTCTGTGGGGTGGGGGGGAAATCATTCTAATCACACTGTGTTTAAAACACCACCTAATTTATTTTTCCTCTCCAAGCTGGGAGCCGCTCGTGACTAATTTGGGCTGAATAGGTGGAGAAAAAAAGCAGCGGGCACACAATGAGCGGGGGAAAGTGTGGGAAAGCGAGCGAAAGAAAAGGAGGGCCAGGGCTTGCAGCGTGAGAGCTGGTAACGCCGCACAGTGCCCAAATTCAGCATGAAGTCACTTTTCACAGCAGACGCTTGGGCTGAAAATGAAAGTGGGACTATAGGTCAGGCTGGCGGGAGGAGTGGGGGTGGGGGGCGGGAGAGTGAGAAATGGGTGGGCTTGCACAATGTGAAGGGAAGGAGGAGGTGGGGTGAGAAGAGAGATGGGCACTGTGCGTGTGTGCGCGTGTGCGTGCGTGCCCCTTCACAAAGAAACACAAACACATCATCTTCCCGCTCGCGCTGTCCCCTTCACCCCACTGGCCTCCTGCCCCTGAGTCGTCTGTGGCTGGGTTGGAAACTTCTTGTGTTTTAAATTCAGAAAAATAAGGAAACCGAAGCAGAGCATGAGAGAGGGGGGGGGAGGGGGTTAATACAGAGCAATATACTTAGATTTCTTCTGTCCCTTTCTTCCCCTCCCCACAGTTTAAAATACCTTATAGGCTTATATTAAAATCTCTTCTGGAGTCGCCTTGAAGCTGACTGTAGGTAAACCCCCTTTCTTGAAATTGTGTTATGTTCAAACTGATTAGGTTACAGGTTATCCTCTTCCGCTGCCCCCCATTGTCACAAGGGCTGGTTAGTTTCACAGCAAGGGCACCTCCTGTTCTGTACTGCTGGGTCTTGAGGTGCTGCCCTTTCTGTGCACCTGAACAGCTGTAGTTCTGACCCCTCTCTTCCCCTCCTCCCTGCGTTTGGAGTTGAATGGACTGTTTAAAAAATAAATACGTCTATATCCCCCTGGCAGCACCTGGGACCTGGTGAGCTGGTGCTGCGATTGGCTCGATACCTGAAGTCTCTGGCTGGCCCAAGAGGTTCAGGACTAGTTAAAGTGTGATTTACGCCGCTTGCTTGGGCCGAGAGTCAACTGTGCTTTTCCCCTAGAAATCGGAGCTCAGGAAGGCATGTTAGGTGATCTAGCCCACATTGCCTCCATAATCCAAGGCCAGGGATGGATTTTCTATATAATGAATATAATTTCACTACCCCAAATATTTTTCAGGACAGAAGGAACATTGCTGAGTAGTTAAAGCAGGAATCCTGGCATCTCTACACCAAGGCTTAGAGCAGGGGCTTTGGTGTCAGAACTCCTGGGTTCTACTCCTATCTTCAGAAGCGGTAATGTCTAGTGGGTGGGGGCGGGGGCTGGGAGTCTGGAGTCCTGGCTTCTGGATTGGCTGAGTGGCCGTTAAGACATTTCAGGGAGCCTCTGGCTCCCTCTCTGTGGGGAAGCTTGGGCTGTATGATGGCTTTCTGAAACCCTTTGAAAGCAGAAGTGGCTTGACCCAGAGGGAGCTGGCAGTAGAACCCAGGCATCCTGGCTCCCCTCCCTTGCAAGAACGGGTCTGGACATTAACCAACTCCATGGTTGCTCCCTCAGCCCTGCCCCTTTCTGAAGTACATGTCTGTGTGTTACCTGCTCCCCACAGCACCTCTGTTTGCTAGGTGCACTGAAGCTGGAGGGAGAGGCGTGTGCCATGGTTGGCCATGTGATGACCCTTCAGGACATGCTTCGGGAGGCACATGCTCTGGCAAAGGCCTGAAGAGAAGGGAGTGAGCTGGGCTGTCCTCTCTTCCCCAGATCGCTCCTGCAGTCAAATCTTCCTCCCCAGCACCTCGCCCCTTGGCTGTCAGATCACACTTCTCATTGCTGTCCTACTGTATCTGCTCTTGGCACTACTACACTGGAAGCATGGTGCCCAGAGCTCAGCCAGGCCAGATCCCCATTGTGCTGGATGCTGTATGGATGTGTCATAAATTCAGAGATTACAAGGCCAGAAAGCACCACTATGGTCCTCTAGTCTGACCTCCTTCATACCCCAGGGTGGAGAATCCCCCAGTCCCTGTGCTCAGGTGGAGTGAGGGGACTGAGCCAGGAGCTCCCAGAGATGAGGGTCAGATGTTAGATGTTCCCTGTTGCTCCTATGTGGTGTAATTGACATGTCAGGGGGTCTCAGGAGGGAAGATGTTTTCAATAACTGGGGGATTTCTCTCCCCCCTCATCTCATCCCAGGTGCCTTGGAAGAAAAGAGACTCGGGGGGAATGGGGAATAGAGTGAGGATCTTTATTTTCTCTCCACAGTTGTGTGCATGCCATTCTGCTCCCGCCACGCTCACGGCAGCCCCAGGGTGACCTGCCCCTCTGCTTTGCTGCTCCCCAGCCTGCTTGGCCTTTCTCCATCAAGGACACCTTATCCCAGGTGTGAAGCAAGATTCAGAAGCACATACAGTGGCAGGTGGAAGTGTCCATATGCATGGATCCTTAGCTGCTCTCCAGAGCTTTGGTCCCAGCACCCTGTGTAAAGCTGCCACTTAGCCCTACTGGCTGGTAGGCTGAGGTTGACAGGGGACGGACCTTTAGAAGACAGGGATGTCCCTGAGGAGGAGGTGGTGTAGGGCTCTAACCATCGGCTTGGAACTGCTCCGCGGCAGGGTCAGCTCAGCCTTTTGTCCTTCCACGGTGATACGGTGTGTTCCGTGGGGTCTACGGGCTGTGCCCATGAGACCTTGGACAATCAAAGGACGTCCCACAGCTGAGTTTGGGCTGGGCCCATTGGATGAAAATTGCCCTAAACCATCTGTTGTGTCATGGACTGGCTGCTGCCCTGTACAGCGCTGTGGGACCCATGCATGCTTTATCAGGGGCAGGGTGCATTAGCTTGTGTCCACCTCTCCAGGGTGATTGCCCGGCACTGGCATTACAGTCCTTGCTTTACAGGCAGCACTGGTGTCTCCTGCTGCAGAGTCAGCAGGATCGGTGGATCCCAGCCAAGCTCCCTGCCTGCTGGTATAATTACTGTGAACGTTGCATGCGGACAGTCTTATTAGGCAATGGAGGGGGAAGGTTGGAGAGCCAGTTTATGGCATAGCTGGCATGGGGTTGCACCCCCTCCCTCTGACATGGCTGTGGGTGGTCACCAGGATGGAGGTAACTGGCTCTGTCCCTGTCCTAATTTGTCTGCCCTCCATGCCCCTGCGTGCCTGCACCCTCTGTCTCTGAATTAGGTCAGCCGAGGGCTGGGGGAAGCAGGTGATGCAGGGCGCAGCTCCCAGCAGCCTCGAGGGAGACGCGACCAGAACAAAAGCGAGTGCTCATTAAACTTTTGACATTGTCCTTCGAAGCAAACCAACCAACCCAACCAGGAATGTTACAAGTGGGCTGACCTACCCCAACCCCCATGCACCCCTCTGACGGAACCACTGTCCCTCTGGAGTGGAGTTCCACGAGGAGTGGAACCAAAAGGTCTAGATTCCATCTAGAGCTCTAGATGCTCTGCCAGCTGCTACTATCTGTTTCTGCCTCCGGGTGTGTAGTAGGTGGCAGCTTGGAGATGGGGGTTCGGTAATATTATAGACCCTTTAAGAATAACACAGTGGTGGGAGTTACCAGCCAGTCTGCAACAGAACCTGCAGCTGGAGGCCTCGTGTTTGAGCAGTCCAGGCTTATCTAGCTCAGGTACTGATCTGAAGCATACAATAATAGGGGACCAGTAGGGCAGGGCCTGGCTGTTTTTCCAGGTGTCTGTACAGTGCCTTGTCCCATGGTGTTATGGTCCATTACTGGGGCTCTCAGGTGCTACCACAGCTCAGCTAAAGAGTATCTCAGAGGTTATCTACCTCCCATCACAGTGTATCTGAGTACCTCACAACTGTTATCCCCATTGTACAGGTGGGGAAACCGAGGCACAGAAACTAAGTGATTTGTCCTACGTCACTCAGGAAGTCTGTGACAGAGTCAGGAACTGAACCCAGGGCTCTCAAGACCCCTGTACCCTCCCATAGCTGGGCCAGCTCCTGGCTGGGGGGGAGGGGGAGCAGATCTGGGGTGTGGGAAGTCACTTTCCTGACTCCATGCTTTAGGCACAACCCTATTTCCCTTTTCTGTTTTCCTCTGACAGCGACTGGCCTGAGAATGTATGTCAGTGGGGTGAGTCTGTTGGGGACCTGGGCCCCCTCCTGCCCTCTGGCTTCCCCGAGACCTTGTCCGGGCTCAGCACCTCGGAAAAGTAGCTGCACGCACTTCAAAACCCAAAGCACAGCTGTGACGGTAGCAGTGCTGGAGTGACAGCCCTAGGGCGGCGTTTCGTGTTTCTCCCCGATTTGGCAGCTGTCAGACAAGGCTGGGAGAGTCTGGTCTCTGCTTCCTATTCAATCTTTTATCTTCAGAGGCTGGACAGGAGGGGCAGCTAGTGCCAACTGCAGTGCGCTAGGGGATGGTTTGTGACATGGATGCACCTGTCTAGAAAGAACTCAACTGCGCCCCTCAATGTGTTTCACACCAGGCACCCGCAGGCTCTTGGATGGTCACAGCTCAAAGAAACACCCTAGAGCGAGAATCGAATCCTATCCAGGCAGAATGAGAATAGCGGCCAGGAAAGAAATGTCCAAAGACAGCCAGAGCAAGGTACCCCGTAGCCCAGGGCTGTTAGCGATACATGCACTCCCTGCAGATCCAGCTCGGCCCTGGGCCTTGTCTTGAAGAAGTGGCTGGTTACAGCAAGGTGGCTCCGTGGGGGGAGGTTTTGGATTAAATGGACCCAGAATTATCCCAGAGGGGCGCGTGTGACTGAAACGCAGGAACTGGGCCAAGGGAGAGTAGGGATGGAGAATGGAGAGTAACATCACAGGAGCAGAAGGGAGCAGTGGTAAAATGGCGCTTACGCCATGCAGGGTGAAGGTACAGAGAGAACCCCAGTGCTAGGTGTGCGAGGGCTGGGGCAACACCAAATCTGAACCAGCCAATTAGCTAATGGGGCCGGTACCCGTGCCAGCCTATTCATGGAGCTCATGGGTTGGCATCAGGAAGTCCACGACTAGTCTTTCCCATTTTGTTTGCTCTGAGGTCCCTATGGGCTGGACCATGCTTGAGCCAAACTGCTCACAGCCCCACAAATGTTCCCCTTTGGAGTCCTTCCCCCTTGTCTCACCAGCGTTGCTAGCAAATCCCTCTGCTGCTCCATTCCTTCCCCCATCCTTGTATTCCCCCAGCCTGCTGGCACACGTGCTCTCTGATCTATAGGACCCAGCCAGCCTCGGGTTGGTTTAATGTTGGTGTGTGTGCCCCCTTTGTCCCCCACTCCTTCTGATCACAGATGTAATTAGCTGTGACATTCTCGGCATACCTGCCAGCTCCTAATGAGGGCTCCATAAAAGCTGCCGTGATCTGGTTTCCTCTGGCACTTCGAACCAGTTGTAAATCTCAGCTTTACAATTTTGAGCTGCGTGAGGAGGAAGCAGCAGTCCGTGTGAAGCCGGGGGGTGGGGACGTGAACATCACTGTGTATGCAGGAGGATGTCTCTGTCATCCACCAGGGCGTTTGGAGTCTCAGCAGATGTATCGAACCCACACTGCTCTGTATGCTGCATGTGTGCGGGTGGCCCGTTGTACTGTGTGGACCCTTCCTAGACCCATGCCTAGGTGGGTCTCGGAGTTCAACAGCTAGAACGCTGCTCAGACCCTGACTCGGACCGTTACAGTGACTACAGCCCGTCGACCTACGGGCATCCACCTTGGCAACACCAACCGCACCACTGCCCCTCTTGTCGACAGCTTTGCTTTGGCTCTTTTGCCCTTGGCTAGTGCCTATTCAGCTGGAGATCCCAAAGCACTTGGCCAGCAGTTATTAAAGTTCCCAGCACCACCCCATGTTAGTGTATGAGACGGCTGTGTGTTAGCCCCACTCTATGTGTCAGAGGACTGAGACCTGGAGAGATCGGCTTGCCCAGAGTCACATGGCAGAGCCGGGACCTGATGCAGGGTCTCCTGATTTCTAGCCTGCTGTTCTGTCTGCTGAACCATGCTGCCTTCTGCAGGGAGAGCCACAGTGTCCTACGTTTTCACAAGTGATTCTGGAGGCCCAACCTGCGGCCTCTTTGAAGAGCCCAGTTTTCACAGTGTGGGCGACAGGCACCGTCTGGCAGTCGGGTCCTGTTAAGCTTTCCTCAAATGGGATACCTAGAATCACTGTTGACTTTGGAAAAGTTAGGCCCATTGCATTACCCAACCTGGGACTGCCCAGAACCAAGTTAGACAAGCTGCTCTTCCTCCTAGCCCCAGATGGAAGGCCAGAGTCCTACCCCCCTAATTAGCATAACCCAGAGCCCTGCCTGTCTAAATTAGCATAACCCCGCCCCTTGGGAGGGGTTTTCTATTTGTGGCCTGTCCTCCCCTTTGTTTTTCCTTCCAGCCCTAAGGAGAGCATGAGTGAGCAGCTGGCAGCCCGTGAGTTTTAGCCAAAAGACAGGGGACAGGGAACCACCAAACAGGTGCGGCCAAGACAAGGTGCCTGCTGGATAGCTGTGGGCCTGGATGCCCTTTGGTTGCCGTAGCCTGGGGCCAGGGCGAGCGTCACGCACTCTCTTGCCAGCCTGCCTCCTTCTTTGGGGTTGGGTCAGGAGAGGGGCGTTCAGGCTTCATGACTCATTCAGCACATAGCCCCTCTGCTGAGGCAGCCCGGGAGGGAATGGTGGTTTTCAGGAAGCGGACGCCTGGAGCTGGGCTGAGATCCACCAAACTCGTTTCAGCCAGAGGGCCACCTGCTGCCCTTTGGCTGGGAGCAGCAGATGGTCCCTGCTGAGCCAGTTGGCCAAAGACTCTGCGTTGCAGTTTTGGGGTGCTGCTTTTCCCCTGGGGTTAGTAGCCAGCAGGAGCCCCCAAAACATCACAAGCCTGTTCAGAACATGTGGGATTCCTTAACTTCCCCTGGGGGGTTGCTCTATCCCTTTCTGCCCTGGCTGAGTGCTACCTCCCAGCCAGACCAAGCCATGTGAGCTTTCTCCTCTCTGTTTCTCCGCTCTTCCCCCCTCTCCCCCCCCCGGGCTTCCAAAGGAAAGGACTGGAGCTTTTTGCATGACAGACCAGGCATAGCTGGCACAGGCTGGAGCCTGTGGGCTGAGGGGGGCTGTGCAGGTTCCGCTCCTCGCACAAGGTTTCCCAAAGTGTGGGATGTATCAGCAAGGGGGGCATGGAAGTTGTACAAGGGAAGGCCCTTAACAACCCACACCGTGCGCAGGGGGCATGGTTGGCTTCATGCCACCCCCTGCCCATTTGTCTGCATTGGAGAGCCGGCGTTAGATGGAAGCCGAGCTAGCAAATCTACCCCAGGGGCCAACGTAGAGAGCAGTTTAACCAACGTGCCAAGCCCACTCCTGGCGCCATTTACACCCTGCAGAATCAGTGCAGCCAGATCCCGCGTGGCCCTGCTTTTCCACCCCAGCCTGGTGTCCATCCCCTGGACTTGCTCTGCTCTGCGGGCAACCCGAGGGGCTGTGGCACCTGAACAGGGCTGGATTGCTGCTGGACGGGTCTGAGAGTAATCCTGGGCAAAGCCAACTGAGTCCAGGATTACTGGTGTCATCTGGCTGCGGCACTTATCTGGCCCCCATAAGCATGGTGCCTGGGCACGTCCCAGCCCCCGGTGAGGGGAGGCAGTGCTCTCATCTCCATTGCACAGGTGGGGTACTGAGGCACAGCAACTAACGGCTTGTCTGCATGGGAAAATCGCGCTGGTTTAACTCCTGGCCTGTCAGTCGGAGGGCGATTTGTTGCCCACACACCAATACCAGGATGGATGCTGCTAGAGGGGGTTCTTAGGCGGGTGTAGCTAGCAGCCCTCCTGCTCTGAAGTACCTTTATAACTGCAGCCACGCTAGGGACATTGTTGCCTCTGTAACAAGAACAGCAGAGTCAAAGCTGTACAATTTTGTGTGTGTAGAAAAGGCCTTAAACGGGTGCGGAGCCCTGCAAGGATGCTCCTAGATCACTGTAAGAGCTTCTGATTTTGGTCTAGTTTAACCCTGCTCCTAATGAATTTAAGCTAAATTGAAATCAGCAAGTCCACCCAGGAGGGTTGCTGCAGTTTATATTCACACCTCAGAGTAAATTGGTCCCACTTGCTTCTCGTGGCTGCCCAAGGTCACAGGAAGGCTGTGGAGGAGCAAGAACCTGAGCCCCTGTCTCTTGAGTGCCAGGTGAGCCCTCCAACACCTGCCCTGCCTTGCTGAGACGGAGGCACCTTTCTTCTGCAACTGAAGGAGTGGCTTTGCTGACAGGCTGCCTTTCTGCAGAGCTGGGTGCGTTTGTCTTTGCATCATTGTTAAAATTACAAAGAGAAACCACTACAGAGGGTTTAAAAAAGGAGAGAGAGAGAGAGAGAGCGCGACTGTGTTTGGTCTGACTGGCATATGAAAGTAAGAATGTCCTGCAGCTACGGAAAATCATTCTGGGAATTGGGTTTAGGCTGGATTTTCTTATGCCAGGAGCTCCTCCACCTGCATGGTGGACTGGTTTTATGGTTAGCATCAGGGAGTGTGGGGAAAAAGGAGAAACATTAGGAAACATATTTTCGGAGCCAGTCAAAACTCGGGTCATTGAATCCAGCCAAAAGCTCTCAAGGGAGGAGATGGCCAGGGAAGAGCTGAAGGGATTGGATGCGCCAACACATGTGGGTTTGGAAGGCTCTGAGGATGTGTAGACTCAGCTGCAAACCTCAGAAGCTTTCCAGAGCCCACCATGGAGGGAGGTGCAGGCCAAGGGCCCGATCCTGTAGGCTGCTCCCCACAGAGCCCTGGGGATCAGCTCACACAGACCAAGTCACTGGGCCGTGGCTGAAGTGCCTGTTTGGGCCAAGCTGATGCTGGATGCCCTTGCCTTGGCCCCAGGATATTTACGAGCTTGTTTCCTTTTTTGCTAAATCAGGAATGATTTATGATGTGCTGGCCCATATAGTCTATAAAACGTCTCGTTCCAAAGAATCCCACAGGCTTTCGCCAGCCAGGAATAACTTGCCATCAAGCATCCCAAGCAAAGATCTCAAAGCATATTGCAAACAGGAATTAAACTCCCCAACGCCCACAGAGAGTAAAGACAGATAGGGACTTAGAAAGGGGAAGTAGCTGACCCAAGGTCATACAAGGAACAGAACCCAGGAGTCCTGATCCCTAGGCCCTGCCCACCTCCTCCAATCCACTAGACCCAACTTGCCTCCCAGAGTGGGCACTAGAACCCCGGTGTTAATGGATAGGCAGAGAGAGAGATCCCATAAACCAAATGGGAAATAAATCTAGCTCTACTTGGAGAGGTTCTAAAATCAACTAGTTGCAATCTGGAGAGCAGAACTCCTGAGGTCTATTCCTTGCATTAGGCGCTGTCATAATAAAGACAATCAAAGAAAAGTCACCAAAGGAAAATGCATTTGCCAGCAGATTTTTTTTTCCTTTTTCCTTTTTTTTTTTTTTCCTTTTTTTTTTGTTTGGCTATATAATTTTTATTGTACAAAAAAAGTCTAAAAAAAAAGAAAGAAAGAAATTGGGACAGAAGCAACGGTTATAATATATACAGATGACTAAAGCTTAGTTTATACAACCTGGAAGAGAAATAACAGTCATTTAATTTTTTTCCCCTTTCCTGTAGCTTTTTCTAGAATGATTTATGAAAGAGAAGCTGTAAATAACCTCCTGTTCTGCCCCATCTCATCATAAATGTGAGCTTCCTCCGATATTTTATTTCTTACTTTTTCATGTACCAGAGTTTTTTGTTGTTGTTCTTTAGTTGATTGCGTCCGTGTGAAATTTGCCCCCATTGGTGAGAATTTTAAACAGGAATGTTTGCTAGGAACTTTGTGAGCTGTGATGCGGGGGCGAGGAATTTGTTTCCTAGAGGGACATTTTAACATGGACCACATGATATATAAGAAACCATATTGGGATTTCCTAGAGGCTGTTAAATCCACTTCCAGCATTGGATTCATCTTGGAGAGTAGTTCCAGTGTTGCCTTCAGCTAAGGGACACTCAGCGGGGTAGTTTTTCTGTCTGTCTGGTGGAGAAGTGAAACACACTAAAGCTTTTTAAACTTCAAAGCCACCTGAACAGCCACTGAGGCGGTGGCTGTTTGGAGCAGGGGGGTCTCTGGTTTAAGACTAATTTCTCTTGGGCATCCGGGAGGTGAGGGGAGTGGTGGCATTTCCTTTTAAATGTGTTTTACAAAAAAACCCGTCACCCCACATGCATGTTCTCAGCGCTGTATGCGGCTGTAGCATGCCTGCTGCCTGTGGATTTCAAAATGCCGCACGCAGTAATGAAGCCTCACAAGACCCTTATGAGGTAGGTATTATCTTTGTTCTACCGAGGAGGAACACAAACCTTTGCTCGAGGTCAGAAATCCTGATTCCCAACTCTAACCACTAGACCCAACTCCCTTCCATGCTGACATCGTAAAAGTATTTCAAAAATCAAGGTTGCTCCTTAACACACGGCAACTACTTCCCTGCCCTTTCTGGAAGGGCTGTGGAGTTCTTCATAAGCAGTGGACAGCTGGGACCCTCTCTTATGGGCTGGAACACAGGTTATTCTCCAGCGAGACACCAGTGCACGGCCCAGTTTCTTCTCGTGCTCCTGAGCCACTTATCACATGGGCAGAGTCCTCTAATTGGCCCCAAGTGATACCTGGGGATTGCAGGGAATGCAGGGCTGGACTGTATGCTGGGTAACCCAGAATTGTCCCAGTTTGTCAGAGAGGATCTGTAGAAGATGCGAGAGCGGGGGAATTTCACACGTTGCAAGTCGAGCTCAGCGATGCTAGCGGTGCAGTGGTTACACGCCGCCATCTGGATTCATTTGAGTATCCTGGCACGTGTGCCTAGCCTCTGACCACTGGGATTGCACAGACACAGAGCAGGGCAGAGGGAACCATCTCCTCTGGCAGCAAGGAAAAAACATCAAGACGCAAACGCACTAATCCTCACGCACAGCAATTACAAGAAGAGAAAGCACAGACATAAAAGCATCTCCTGTCGAGCCCTTGGTGTGTCACAAAGGGAAACCCCATACTAGTCTCTTAAATTTTCTTTAACCTTCCATAGTGCAAATGGTACCTTAGCCCAAGTCTTTCAATACAGAAATTTTTACAGTGAACATTCAGCGTTCTTGAGTCAGACGCTTTGCCTCGCTCCTGCAATTTGGGAAGAATCAAGTCTCCTGGTGCCACCACCTCTGAGCCTCCAGAGCATCCCCACAGCTCGTGCTGCTTGTCACCTCCTGGATGGATTGAGTTTTTGCTTCGGTGAGAGGGAGCAGTGCAGCTGGATGAGACTATCCAGTGGCGGGGGGGGGGGGGTGGATACATCAACCAAGTCAATAAACGTTCCATGGATTCTTGCAGGAAGCCTGTTGATGGGCACCTGCTGTGGTGGCCTCTGGACCTGGAAATCAGCTGATGAAACAAATCTAGCCCCTTACTGGGAATGAAAGTTACTGCAGGGTGCAGCGGCCAGTGCCTGAAAACCCAATGCCGATCCCTGCCAGAAGAGTCCCTCTTGATGGGAGCACATGTGCCTCTAGCCGCACCATCTGTCATGGTGGAGCCCCATCGGAATCGCAGGCTCAGGCCCAGGGCGAGTGAGTCGCAGGTGCAGGCCTGGAGCGGAAAGCTCTGAACTCTTTGATTTTTTTTTATTATTATTATTACTTTTTAAAATATTTTTATTTATTTATTTATTTTTGATGTTCAAGTGCTGTGTTTGGTCATGTGATTAAAACAACAACAACAACAATGAAAAAACAACCCAACCAATGAATGGCCTTTTGGTCATGTGATTAAAATAAAATAAAAAAACCCACCCCAACCAATGGCTTCTTTCCTGAGCCGCCATCCTCGTAAACTCTTCATCTTCAGATACCCAATGAAAAAAACAAACCCAAGCTAAGACATTACGCCCAGTAACACACACAAAGTAAATAATAATAAAATACTTGTAGGGCTGATCTGTACAAACACACATGAAACAACCCCTGCCTGCCCTCGGCCAGTCAGATTCCCCCGGACAATGCACAGAACAGCCATGGGCGACGTCCCCCATTGCCAGAGTTAGGTCTTTTCATCTCCGGTGTCATCTGGCTGGAAAAATTTCCCCAAATTTCTCCATGCCCCAGCCAACAGCCAGTGAGAGCTTCCATGTTTAAGAGGGAGAGAAGGGGCCTGCCTGGCAGATGTGTGTATCCAGGAAGGGGTTGTGTATTTGCAGTGAGATGGACTGCAGGGTCTACTACACCATTCTCATTTCTAACTTCCCTAATTCAAACACCACCATCTCACTGGTGGGTCTCCCATTGACTGGGAGAACTTAAACCAGCCTGGTGAAAGCACTAGGAAATATGCTGTAAGGAATGAAGGAGGCAGAATAGATGGGACCTAAGGGTTGTTTTTCATCTCTGATGTGTAGGATTCTTTAGGCTTCATCTCTCATGGGGACGATCTAGGCAGCTTGTCAGCTACTGTAGCCACAAATAAGCTCCTGGTCATATTCTCTCTCTCCCAGCCCACCTCCCGAGCCTGTAGTTAGCATGAAGGACTGATCACAGCTGTAGTTAGAAGCTTGCTTGAGAGCTCCCTTGGCTGCTGTGAGCAAGACACAACTGAGCTATGCTGGGATAGCCCATTGCTCAGAGCCTTTCAAAACAGCCTTGGTGAAGCATTAGAAATGTCCTGAGGGGAACAATCCTTCCCCCAGGGATCTAACTGGTCTTTTCCATCTCTGATCTCTGGGATAACATTTTTCCCCTCCGTGTCTGAGTGAGGCCACCAACAGGAAACAGTACTTAGTCAGAAATAGCCTCACCATTCACGCTACCTCCTTCTGCTCCCCTGTGGCAAGCGGGCACATGATGGCAAGGATGTGGCCCGGTTCCATAGCTCAGGTCACCTAAGAACGTCCCCATCTTAAAACTGGAGGGGATTCAAGTATGTAACGATCGTCCAATCCCAGGCTGATCTGCGCAGCTTTCGAGAGGGGTTCTGGGCAAAGGTATTGAACGGATCAGCTGGGCTTGGGAAGCAGTGCTCCCCAGGCATGTTGGCAAGGAGCAGTTTGCCTCCTAGAATGCTGAATGTTGTCCCTAGGCGAGCCAGCCCAGCTCCAGGAGAGTGAGGGGAGCCGCAGCAGTGAGATAACCCACCAAGTCCAGATCGCCGCTGGAAGCAGCCGGAGCCCTGCTATGTTCAGAGCCTGGGTGGTGGCGGCTAGAAAAGGAACCTTCCCCGTATGAGACAAGCAAACAGGAGCCCAGATTGTTGCGAGGGAATAAAACTGGGGACCTGCCAGGTTACTGTTAGAGCTGGTTCCTTGACCATGACCACTCCTGAAATGCCGCCTTCATGGCCCTTGGGTGTTCCTAGAACAGGGTCTTGTGGGAGAAGCACAGAGCCGGCGATTCCTGGCTCTGTCACTGACTCCCTGTGTGACAGTGGGCCAGCCACTTCCCCTTTCTACACCTCCATTTCCCCGCAGGCTGCGAGGCAGGATTGAGCCCCATTCACAGGGGGAAACTGAGGCACAGCTGGGGAAGCAGCTCCCCAAAAGGACAACAGGAGGAAGGAATTCCAGGTGCCTTGACTCCCAGTCACCTGGTCTAACTGCTAGACCCATGCAGTCCAGACCTTTCTATTCTGAATACCTTACTATGTGCTCACTGGTGGAGTAATATCTCTTGAGTCCTTCCAACTGAGGCAGCACTGGGAGGGTTAGGTACAAAGCTGCTCCAGTTCCTTTTTGCTCAAGCCCTGCTGTTCCGGAGTGGCACCAGCCAGAGGGGAACAGTGTAGCTCTGTGTTAGGAAGAGGAAGAGGTGTGTTCTTAGACCTCCAAACTGGGGCTGCCCTCCATGCCTGGACTGGGAAGCATCATGCTGAGGCTGTGAAGAGAATAGAAGGTCCCCAGCAGCAGATTTGACAGTGGAGCAGGGGCTGTTTCCTTGTCCCTGCTTCAGATGCCAGATGGGGAAATGATTCCTAGGCAGATTAAAGC
Organism: Natator depressus; assembly: GCF_965152275.1. Classification (NCBI taxonomy): domain Eukaryota; kingdom Metazoa; phylum Chordata; order Testudines; family Cheloniidae; genus Natator; species Natator depressus. Next base: position 1,983,997 of record NC_134253.1, on the reverse strand, counting down.
AGCGGTGGGCTGCAGGGAGCATGAGAACTGGCCAGTCGGCTCCTGGTTCGGTTGGCTGCTGTCTCCGGGGCTCAGAACGTTCTTTGCAGGTGTAGATTCCACTGCTGCCTCTTTATGAGAACCAGCAATGCAGCCACCCAAGTGCCGCTGCGGGGCTCCCCGACCGCTCGCTGACCCTATGATCTTGTCGCCCCACTCAGTCCTTCCTGGCTCTCTGCTCCACGGTCGGAAGCTGGCGGTTGTGGCTGCAGTGATGTGCAAGACAGGCTGTGAATCCTTCTCACTCCTTCGTGTCTGGGCTGGGCCTGTGTGGTAGTCACAGTAAAGAAAGGGGGCAGGGATGCCAAGGCAGATGGTGCCACTTTGGATCACTGCCACATTGGAGGGAGAGGTTCTTCTTCTAACGAGCCTCAGATCCAGGGCTCTCTGTCGCTCGGGGCTTCAGCATGAAAACAGGATCTCTGGGTCCTCAGAGTTCATGGCATCCTGTTGCTTTAGTGACCCCTCCTTGAAACCAGACAATATGCTGGTCTCCTTTCCGACCCTGCCCTGCCCAGGCCTCCCTTGGCAGTGAAGGGAAAACACTTTCTTGTCCTGCCAAGAGCGCAGACTGCAGACCTGAGTTGGCTGGCGTGCACTAGAAAAGCCCAGCCGGCTCCGGCAGTGGGGGGCTAATGGGCAAGGAGGACGAGAGTCAGGCGGATGGAAGGCAGGAGGTACCTCAAAGTGGCAAAGGGTCAGTGTTCCCTTCCTTCCTCTAGCAGGAGCTCAGCCTGTTCCCTTTCATTGCCCATCTTTAGCCTAGGTTAGCAGCCTGGCTAGAACCGGAGCAGGGGCTGAGTAAGTTAGTTGGTCTATGAACAGTGCTTTGGAAACGTAAAGCGCTACAGTCTGTAAGTGCTAAGGAGCGAGGCAGCAGGCCAGGGGCTACGGCCCTGGCCTGGGAGCCGTGAGATCTGTGGTCTGTGCCTGGCTCTGCCATTGGCTCTTTGTGCGACGCTGGGACGGGGACGTCCTCTCTCTGCGCCTCAGTTCTCCCTCTGTCGAGCGGGGGCCATCCCCTTTGTAAAGCGCTTTGAGATCCACGGACAGAAAGCTTGAGACAAGTGCTAAATATTGTGGGCCCCTCCTGCTTCCCCAGCGTCAGGAGCGCAGCCGGAGCAGAACGGATCTCTCTAGCAGTGGCAGATAGCAGGATCAGAGGGATCTATTCCCAGAGCCTCTTTGATCCCGACCCACCCCTAAGTGCTTTGTAGGGTGTATACATAGAACCAGGGAGGCCCCAGCCACAGGGGAAAGGTGGGTATACCTGGCAGCCTTTCTGCCCTAGTAACTGCACACGGTATCTCGGGAGAGGAAAGCAAGGAGGCATTGGCTCCAGCTGACCCCTGAGGGGAGCTTAGAGAGGCCCCCGTTGGAATTTGGCCAGGACGCCAGATTTAACAGCCCGACTCTTAAGATAAGTGCTAGGGGCGGGGACTCTCCAGCCTTTTCCTTCCAGTGGGCCCCACTCGCACAGGGAGCGTCTCACCGACAGCTCCCTCCCCAGTCGCAGGCCCGGCCTCGCCCTGCGTCCACTACAGCTGATGCTTCCATGGCAAAGGAACGGGGCGAAAGGGCTGAGGTATTTTTAGCTTCACACAGTTTCGTAGCCGGCAGCAGGCTGAGGAGCCAGGTCTCTGCTGACCCAGCGTGGGAAGGGTTATGCTACAGGGGTTTTAATGACCACGAGGCATCAGGGACTTGGTTTGACGTCATCATCCAACTCCCCCGCGGTCCGCCGGCTTGGCGCCGGGGACACTGCCCCATGACAGCTCGGAGATGGCGACCCACAGATTCTGTTTGCATCTTCCTGATGGCACGGGCGGGGGTGGGGGGCAGCCCCAAGCAGCAGGAGCCAATGAACTCTTGAGAAACAAGGATCCTGTTTTTGTGCAAATGTTCTTAGTAATAATCCAAACAGCGAGGGCAGAGTGGGAAGCAAATGTGCTGCATCAGCAAAATTCTCCACAGCCAGGGTTTCTGGCCAAGTTTTCCTCCTTTAGAGATAAACTTGACCCATATGCGTCCATCCTGCCGCATACCAGTAACAAACCCCAGGCCTCTGCTCAGGTCAGCGGGAGGAAGCTTCCTGTTTTCCTGAACAGTGATCCACTTTTCGACCAAGAAGGTAATGCCCATGGAAGCGCCAGGCTGGCTGAACCCACAGACCGGGGAGCAGAGATGGTCCGTCTCCATGATCTCTCTGGTGAGGCTGCCAACACATAGGCTGGTGAATCCCGATTGCAATGATGGTTTTTCCACTAGGACTCCCTCACTTCACACAGGGGCCTCCAGTCAGGGGGGAACCATGTCTGGTCCGTGGGCTGAATGCAAAGCAGCAGCCAAGAGGCAAATCATTGGTAGCCTGATTGCCTGAGCCAGCTAGCACAGAGAATCTCTCCATAACCGCCCCTGTGCCAGGAGCCAGGTGGGGATCCACAGAGCGATGGGACAACCGGGCTCATTTCCTCCTAGCACACCCTCGGTCCAGAGCACTGAGCCGCCTACGCTGAGCACTGCTGCCTGCCTGGCTCCTGTGGCTTCTTGGGACTGAGACCACGACAAAGACTGGGGCCTGGGCTGAACCCGGCAAATGGCAGGAATTGCAGTCCAGCTGCAGCAGCCCGGTGACCTCTCTTGCCAGAGCGCTGGGACAGCAGGGATAAGAGCTTATGCGCCACAACCCCTTGGGCTTCATCATGGAAGCACATGGAGCCATGTTCATCCCTGTGACTCTCTTCACAGAGCTCAGTGATGGAAAAGCCCTGAGAGATCCTGCCTAGTCCATCCAACCAGCTCAATTGGATCCCACCTGGTCCACAGCCCATACGGCTAGGGCCGGATTGTTCCCTCCAGTCCGTTCCTAATGCTTTGTCTACACAGCCTAGGGAACGGTGTTTCCACAACTGCCCCTTGAGAGACTCTTCCACAGTCAGAGAGACTGCTCCTGGTCTGGCCTCCACCCGGCTGGGAATGCAAATGGAGCCTCCAGGAGCCAGGATTCCCATCCCTCACGCACCTGCTTGGGACAGATCGTCTGGCTTTCCTCTGCCTATGTTAGTGGGGTCTCAGTCTGTAGCTAATCCAGGCAGTCTGGGAAGCCCCATTACAGGTGGGCTGAGGGGTCTAGGCCGGAATCTCAGACCTAGCATGGGGCAGGGGGTTATTTGGTGATTCCGAAGACAGCAAGAAAAGGGTTTATGTAAGTGCATTAAAAACCACAGCCATTCACACGGCTCTGTCTAGGTGAGGTGGGAGGCCACACGTTTTTCTAGTGCAGTAGCCAGGCAAATTGTGAGTTCTCACAAGGAGAATAATTAATAAATAAATAAGTTACCGTGGGAAGCCGTCTCCTCCCAGGCTGGGCCTCTGTGCGGCCAGCATTCTAGCGCAAGCACCCTGCGGGAGTGGGGCTGCAGGGGACTTGCTGGACTGTGTCACCTGCTCCTGCAGTCCTCTCGCAGGCAAAAACTCCCAGGGACACTGCCCCCCCCCCGTGCCCTCCATATTAGGATCAAAGCTGGGCCCAGACAGGAGCTGGAGCCTGTCGTGCCTACCAGCTCATCTCTAGCAGTACAATGGGATCAGGGAGTTGGGGTGTGCAGGGGATGGTGGGATGGGTGTGCTGGGGTGCCAGGATGGAAAGATTTGGCTGAGGTGGGGTGGTGGGGAGTTCAAGGTGTGCTGGGATGCCAGGATGGGCACATTCAGGGTGCACAAGGGGTGCTGGGATGCGGGGGTTGGGGTGCATTATGGATGATGGGATGGGGGGCTTGGGGTATGCAGGAGTAATGGGGGGTTGGGATGCACAGTGGGTGTCGGGGGTTGGGGTGTTGAGGGGTGATGGGATTGGGGTGAGTTTGCTCTGGAGCAGATTGACAAGGAACAATGAGATCAGAGAGCCTGACCATAATCTGGGCTCACGGCACCTGCTCTGGGCCAGGGCGGTGGGGTCAGATCAGGGAGTTTAACCTGTGCTGGGCCAGCAGGATCAGACTTTCCAACATCAGCAATGCAGCCCCCAGCCCGGCCCCTCCTAGCTCTCCGCAGCACACGCTGGCTGGGTCCGGGGAGCCAAGCGATCCTTTCTTTGGAGACCTGCCAGGGGAATTCTCTCTCTCAAAGGGCAGGCAGCTGAAATTCCCCCTCCCGTTTCCCCCCCCCCCCCCGAAACAAAACTGCTGGAAAGAAAAGGCCAGTGATCCAGGGTATCTTTCCTTTTTACCAGGCCGCTTTGTTCTTCAGTTTGTCTCTCGCGCCGTACAAAATATCCTGTGTGTTTCTGTGAGCTCCAGCTCCAGGCAAGTGTTTTGATTTTCTGTTTTTAACTTAAACACATAGAAAGCTTCCACGGCTTGTAAACGGTTGAAGAGTCGCTGTCTTGCCGTCTCGGCGTTAACCATTTCGCTCCCAGGCCGCCCAGGGATCGGCTAGTCCTCCAAGAACCAAACCCCGGTAAGAGACACCTCTCTGACTGAGCCACAGCTGGTTGCTGATGCCGATGACAGGGTGGGGTTGAGGGGGCGGGGGATAATGCCTTTGCAGACTTGCCTTGGGAGAAAAGCGGTACCCAGCTGGCCCTCCCCAGGTAGGGACGTTTGCTTATTGCACAGTGCATGGCGAAGCGCGGGAGAGTTTGGGTTCTGTTCGTTTTTCTTGGGGGTGTTCGGTCTCTCCCCCCCTCCCCCGACATTCACAAAAGAATTTTAATGTTTGTTCTTTTTATATCTATAAAAAAAAGGGGGGAAGCAACGATGACTCTTGCTGGTTGGCCGGGAGCACGGGAGCGGGGCTGGGGGAGTACCAGCTGGGTTTTAAGAGCAGCCGCATCTGTCGACCACCATGCCCGGGATCTTGCCGTAGATAATCTGCTGTTTGTCATTGAAGTAAAGCATGTTGATGGGGGACATCTTGGTAGGGGTGCAGCAGGGCCCGGCCGAGCCCCGGGGGTTGGCCTGTTGCACCAGGTGGGTGTGCGGGTACTTCTGCATGAACATGTACTCGCACTGGCCCGAGCAGTAGTTGGCTTTGTACCGCTTGGGGGCAATAATCCAGTCCCAGCCGAAGGCCTCGAAGTCGACAGTCAGCGGGTACCGGCAGCACCGGGACTCGGCGGAGTGCTCGTCGCAGTCCAGCCCCAGGTTGCGCCGCGAGCGCTTGTTGTTCTCCAGGACGCGGAGCTCCATGAAGGGGTGCTGGGGGGAGAGCAGACAGCTGAGCCTCGTCCCCAGGGCAGCTAGGGCCAGCCTTTGGGGAGGGGGGCATGCTGCAGGGAGCCATCTGACCAGCTCCCCTAACCAACCAGCCATAAGCTCCCATCCCTCTGCCTACCCATCCTTCCCCAGCTACCTGTCCACCCAGCCATCCCTGTCCACCCCAGCCCGAGCCTCCTTCCACCTGGCCACCCTTCTGTATCCATCATCCTTCCCTAGCTACCTGTCCACCCAGCCATCCCTGTCCACCCCAGCCCGAGCCTCCTTCCACCTGGCCACCCTTCTGTATCCATCATCCTTCCCTAGCTACCTGTCCACCCAGCCATCCCTGTCCACCCCAGCCCGAGCCTCCTTCCACCTGGCCACCCTTCTGTATCCATCATCCTTCCCTAGCTACCTGTCCACCCAGCCATCCCTGTCCACCCCAGCCCGAGCCTCCGTCCACCTGGCCACCCTTCTGTATCCATCATCGTTCCCTAGCTACCTGTCCACCCAGCCATCCCTGTCCACCCCAGCCCGAGCCTCCTTCCACCTGGCCACCCTTCTGTATCCATCATCCTTCCCTAGCTACCTGTCCACCCCAGCCCGAGCCTCCGTCCACCTAGCCACCCTTCTGTATCCATCATCCTTCCCTAGCTACCTGTCCACCCAGCCATCCCTGTCCACCCCAGCCCTAGCCTCCATCCACCTAGCCACTCTTCTGTATCCATCATCCTTCCCTAGCTACCTGTCCACCCAGCCATCCCTGTCCACCCCAGCCTTAGCCTCCATCCACCTAGCCACTCTTCTGTATCCATCATCCTTCCCTAGCTACCTGTCCACCCAGCCATCCATCTCTAGCCAATCCCTTGATTTCGTCTACTAATCCAGCCTCATCTGCCCTCTGCCGGCCCCGATGAAGTGTGGGGAGAGGTCCACCCTGTAGTTGGGTGCCAGGCAATGCAGGCCATGGTCTGGGCTGAGCTCTGTGTCACTAGGCTGAGTGGGTCCCTCCCTCCTCCCCAGTGTTCAGCCTGGCCCTGCACTGGGCTCCAGCATGATTTGAACCCGGGGAGCCATAAATCCTGTCAGGAGGACAGCTAGAAGACTAGGAATCAGCTACTGCTGGCCCAGGGACTCAGAGACAGGACGGGCTCGGGCAGGAGCCAGCCATCTCCTCACTGGGTGCACAGACAGATCGTCTGAGAGGTGACACGATGCAGCTCCCGCGGGAAGGCAGCCGTGGGCCTGGGCAGAAGGAGACAACCCTTCTCCCTTCTGCCCAGGAACAGGCAGAGGCTGAGGCTGGCAGGTGAAACTGACGGGAAGAAGCGTCCCCATCAGCAGCCACCCATGGGCCTGCAGCACAGTGGCCTCCATTCCAGGCCTGCTGCTGGGGAGCTTGATGGCGAGGAAAGAGGCTCTGGGGTGGCTGGGAATCAGAAGGGGCTAGGCCACACCCTCCGCATCAGCCTGGCTTCCCGGGGCTCCGGCAGAAATCCCCCTTCATGGGGAGAGCATGATGAACCCAGAGGGTAACGGGTCTGTGCCTTCCTTGAGCCATTGGGCTTCAGCCATTCTGGGGTACACAGTACTAAACCGGACCCAGAGCCCCTGCTATCCCAGCCCTGGGCCCCCCAGCTCTGCCAGTGCCCCTCACTCCCGACCCGCAGCCCCCTGCTATCCCATCCCTGGGCTCCCCCCACCCAGCTCTACCAGTGCCCCTCACTCCCAACCTGCAGTCCCCATTGCCATCCTGGTGCCAGTATTCTGGGTCTCTCCTAAGCAGAGTTCACCCATTATATGAAAATGGAGCAGAATTTTGTGCTGTGTTACGATCTGTGCTGAGGAGAGCCCAAGGGTGGGGTGCACTGTGGTCAGCACTGACTTTGAAAGGAGAGCGCCCCCTTCAGACCCCCCCGCCCCGCTCCCTCCGGCGCGGCGCCCCCTTCAGAGCCCCCCGCCCCGCTCCCTGCGGAGCGGCGCCCCCTTCTGAGCCCCCCGCCTTGCACTGGGACATTGGGCTCAGCACTGACTCAGTGGAGAGCTCCCAGTCACCCCTGCCAAGGCCAGCAGAGCCCTGTAAGGGGCCGGGCTGGTCCCCACCCCTGCGTGTTCACCTACCAGCCCTTCTGCTCCGGGGCCGAGGGAGGTGACGGCCAGGTCATTGCCGTTGGGGTCGAAGGCGTTGATCTCGATGCCCCAGTTGTTCTGCGGCTGCTTGAACCAGTTCTGCAGCACGTGCTTGAAGTCGATACTCTGCCAGTGGCCGAGGCGGGAGTGGAGGTCGATCTTGAGGGAGCGGATGCGGATGTGGCGGCTGCCCTGCTCGGTGACGGGCTTGAGGCGCAGGATCTGCAAGTAGGCGGTGGAGGTGTGCTGCACGGGCCGCAGGTGCACCCACAGCTGGGCCTTCACCACCTTGGTGAACATGATCTTGGGGCTGAAGCTGAAGTAGCAGCAGTGGGGGTTCCCCTCTATCTGCACCACCGGGTCCGCTGCGGGGGGGAGCACACATGAGTGGAGCTGCCTCCCGGCTCTGGACACCCACTACCCGGCCCCCAGGAGCCACAGCCAGGGCCTCACCAGCGAAGGGCTGACTGGGAACTCCTCCTAGAGCGCTGGGAGGTGAAGGCCGGGTAATAGGTCATTAGGTCATTTTCCCTGTATCTGCACTAAGGGCTTGCATCTGGCCTCTGAGCCCAATGCCGTGAGGTGTTAGTGACCCCCCTGCGGATATTACATGGGCAGGGATCAACGTGGTGCTGCAGGTCGGGACTGAGGGGCAGTGGCTGAGCCGGGGGGCTCCAATGCTGGAATAGTGTGCGGCGGGGGGAGTTGCCAAGGCACTGAAGAGCTGTGGGTAGCGGGGGATGGATCCCCAGACTGACATAGCAGGGCGGAGCTCTGGGTCAGGATTGAGGCACACGTGCCGAGCCGGGAGGGTGGAACCTTGCCAGGACCAGCCCATGGTGCATTGCTTCCAAGCTGCCTGTCACTGATCCGCTTTCCACCTAAGTCAGAAAAGCAGCCCCTGAGCAAACCCTGCTCGGGGGGAGCAGGAATCCTGAGCCCCCCTCAACCCTCACAATGCACAGCCAGGGAACTGACGGCCTCTCTGTCAGGAGCAACCGGAGCCAGCATTTCCTGCGTGTCTGATCTCGGGGAGTTCAGCTGCACCCCAAAGGGAGCAAGTCCCCCACAGAACTGGACAAACCCCCAAACCAAGGACTCACTGGGTCATCCCTGGATTCCAGTTTCTAACACTAAGCACTGAGTCCTCAGGGGTGTGGAACCCAGGAGCCCGGCACTATGGGGCTGAGGCCTCAAACGTGGGCAAAGTTTAGGGTGAATCCAGGCCTGGGTGAAGCTGGGCACTGATCAATAGCATGGGGGGCAGAATGTGGCTTGTTCAAAGCAGACGGGAAGCAGCAATCCAGGGTGAATTTGGGGGGCGATTTGGGGATCCCAGGACTCTGTGTTTCTATCCCCAGCTTTGTGTTGAGGCTCATATTTTGCAGTCCCTCCCCTTTGTTACCAGAACACCTCCACCAAAATCTAATAATCCCCTGCCCTGATCTAGCTTCCTCCACCTGAGAAGGCCTGGATCATCCCACCTGGCCCTGCAATGCTGCCACCTCTGGGGTGGAACATGCCAGCTGTGTAACAGCTCCAGCAAAGCTACACAAGGAGTTAGGATGGTGAGGGAAGAGCCTGCATCCAGCGGCAACTCCAGGAAAAATTAGAGGGGCAGCAGGATGAAAGTGCCAGGGCCAAGATTAACACCCTGAGCCCTGTGAAAACGGTTAGGGACTCTGTAAAGACCATGGCCTCTCCCTGGAGCCTCACTTGCCAGATATCACCACCAGCGGCACAGTGCCCCCTAGTGCTGTGCTGGGGCATCAGGGTCAGCCCTGCCTGCCAGGGGAGAGCGCCCCCTGCTGACCCCCCCTTGCTGCCTGCAGAACAGTGCCCCCTAGCGCCACACTGGGGCATCGGGGTCAGCTCTGATTGCCAGGGGAGAGCACCCCCTGCTGAGCTCTCCTCCCCCTCTGCAGCATCTGCAGGAATGGTGGTGTGGTGGTGTGTTTCAAACCTATATTGATTTTCAGGTTTCTACTGCCTGGGTGACCCCGAAAGGGCCAGGGGGCAGGCCATGGGAGCTGGGAGCGGGAGAGGGGTATATTTGGTCCAGTCAAGTCGTCTTTGTGTAAGGACAATGGGGGTGCCAGCAGGGGAGCATGCTGCCTCCTTTGTATGGGTGCCGTTTGCCCACTTACAATGGGACTAGCAGGGTGCTGAGTCCTAAGAAACTCATACCACTGGTGACGTGAACCAGCAAGGCTCCTGGACAGGATGTCTGGCTCTGGGTGAACTCCCTGAACTCAGCCCTGCCCCAAAGCTGGGAGCCAGGGTGGCTGCACTCACCACGTCTCCCATAACTTGTTTGTGTCCAAGGGCAAGTGTGCACCTTCCCTGGAGATTGGCAGGGAAGGGGGGATGGGGAATGCTGCCAGGAACAGGCTGGCATCTGCCAAGGGAAACATTTATCCAAGCCGAACTGGCACAGCAGACAGAGTGGGGAGCAGCAAACACACGTCTGGGCCTCCGAATCCCAGGAACTCGGCAATTCTGCAGCACTTAGCTGCAAGCAGAGCAGAACAATGAGCCCGGGGGAAAAGCAGGCCCCTCCCCGTGCCATGGAGGCTTTGCGTCCCCAGGACTGTGTGGGAGCTTCTGCCCTGCCAGCTTGAGCAGTGTCGAGGCTGGGTCTGCGCTGGGATGGGAGCCCCCCAAACTAGGGACATGCTGCCCTCTGCGGCAGGAGGAATTGAGGGCCCGATGCGGTGCTGCATGAGGTGTAAAACCCAGGTCCTGCCCCTGATTGCGCACCGCTCAGGGGGACGGCCAGGTTCTCCCAAGGAGACCAGCTCTGTGCCTCCCTGCAAGAGCCCTGTGCAAAGAATCCCATCTGCTCGCTGGCTCTGTTTGTTCTCTCCTTGGCAGCCCTCAGCTGGGGCACTCAGGACATTCTTGGGGGTTAGGAGGGCACCAAAAAACTCCCGAGCCCCAGGCCTGGCTCTGCTCCAGGGTCACATGCAGGCCCAGGACTGCCAAGCCATTTCTAACAGAACCTCGTCTTTCCCCTTGGAGCTGGGAAATATAATGATGACTGTGCTCATCCAGAGCCCAGAGAAAAGGGCGATGGGTGGGGGGACCGGGAGCCCGGACTCCTGGGTTCTACTCCTAGTTCTACTCCTAGTTCTGATGCTGACTTGTCATGTGACCTTAGGGCAGTCATGCCTCGCCTCTGTGCCCCTTCTGTGACATGGGGCTGTGAGGTGACTTCTGCTGAGCAGCGCCCTGCTTTGTTGGCTCAGAGGGGGGAAGAGAGCTGCAGAGGGCAGCATGGCCCTAGCTGAATCGCCAACACCAGCCTGCTGTGGGCACTGTCAGAGGGGGGCCGGGAACCCCCTGCCGTGGATGCTGTGAGGGTGGGGCCGGGATTCCCCTGCCGTGGGCACTGTCAGAGGGGGGCCGGGAGCCCTGTGCCATGGGCGCTGTCAGAGCTGGGCCGGGAGCCCCCTGCCGTGGGCACTGTCAGAGGGGTCCGGGATTCCCCTGCTGTGGACGCTGTCAGAGGGGGGTTGGGAGCCCCCTGCCGTGGGGGCTGTCAGAGGGGGGCCAGGTGCCGTGGGCGCTGTCAGAGGGGGGTTGGGAGCCCCCTGCCATGGACGCTGTCAGAGTGGGGCCAGGTGCCGTGGACGCTGTCAGAGGGGGGTTGGGAGCCCCCTGCCATGGATGCTGTCAGAGTGGGGCCAGGTGCCGTGGGCGCTGTCAGAGGGGGGTTCGGAGCCCCCTGCCATGGACGCTGGGGCCAGGTGCCGTGGGCACTGTCAGAGGGGGGTTGGGAGCCCCCTGCCGTGGACGCTGTCAGAGCGAGGCCAGGTGCCGTGGGCGCTGTCAGAGGGGGGTTGGGAGCCCCCTGCCATGGGCGCTGTCAGAGGGGGGCCAGGTGCCGTGGGTGCTGTCAGAGGGGGGTTGGGAGCTCCCTGCCATGGGGGCTGTCAGAGCGAGGCCAGGTGCTGTGGGCGCTGTCAGAGGGGGGTTGGGAGCCCCCTGCCGTGGACGCTGTCAGAGCGAGGCCAGGTGCCGTGGGCGCTGTCAGAGGGGGGTTGGGAGCCCCCTGCCGTGGGGGCTGTCAGAGCGGGGCCAGGTGCTGTGGGCGCTGTCAGAGGGGGGTTGGGAGCCCCCTGCCGTGGACGCTGTCAGAGCAAGGCCAGGTGCCGTGGGCGCTGTCAGAGGGGGGTTGGGAGCTGGCTGCTGGGCAGGAATAGGGGGAGCTGGATGGGGGATGGGAATGGGGGGAGCTAGGTAGGATGGGGTGATGCCCCCCAACTTTTTCTCCTGGCACACATGCAACACCCTGTGCACACCCATCCCCCGAAAGCGCTGCTGGCTCTGACCCTCCCTTTTGGGGAAACATCTGGGTTGAATTTAGCGGGAATTTCTCCCCCGTCCTCGCCCGGTGCCCCCCCCACGCACGCACCGGTCAGGTTTAATAGCACCCAGCTGCAGCGCTGGGCCATTTGCTGTGAACCGAGGCCTCCGCTAACAGATAGGGGTCATGACACCAACCGGGGGCCAGGAATGTCACCCGCACCGCCCCCCGCGCCCACAAGGGGCTCCCATAAACCAAAGTGACAGGGGCCGGGGGGCCTTGCGGTGCTTTGCTAACAAACCCCTCCCAGCAATTTGCTGAGCACAAGCCCCCTATTAAACCCACTCTCCTGGGAGCAGCCCATAAAAGTACTTTCCTCTCTCTGCCCCCTTCCCCTTCCCCTCCCTGTCAGCTCTTAAAGCCACAGCACGGCTCTCTGCCTTCCAGTCCCCTGGCCTTGCTGGGGGCAGAGCCATGGCCAGTTACGCTCTGCAGCGCCTCCCTCTGGCTGATCTGAGGAAGAGTGTGGAGAGGCCACGATGGGGCTGGCACCATGCAGGGGCTGGAGGGTGGGAGGGAGACAAAGGGGATCCTCAGGGCACTGCAGCAGATGGGGGGGGGGGTCTTCCTCTTGCCCCCCCCAACCCAAGAAGGGCCCTGCTGGGTGTTGGGCTCAGGCAGGGGTGCCAGGTGTGTGGCCCTATGCCAGGTCCAGGTGCAGGTCTCCGAGCCTGAGGGGCAGTACAGTAGGAGGGGAAAGGCAGGACGGACGGGCACTGTGCTCATCCCTGGCCCGGGCAGGGGCTGAGCCCAGCCTCTGCAGCCCACTGAGCCCTAGGACTCTGCAGCGCCCCCCGGGGCCTGGCGAGCGGTGGCTGCAGTGATCATTGTGGGACACCGGTACCCAGAGCTGTGCCAGGCCCCACCAACCCACAGCTCTCAGGGGCCCTCAGGCAGTGGGCAGCCCCCAAGCCCTGCACCAGGGACCGACACAGAGCAAAGGTGGGGGTGCGGGTGGGCAGAGAGGTGACAATCTGGGAGAGGAGGGAGCCAGGCCAAGCATGGCAGATGTAGGCAAGTTTAGCTCTGCCAGTGCCCCTCCCGACCCGCAGCCCCCTGTGCTCCCAGCCCTGGGCTCCCCCCTTCCCCAGCTCTGCCAGTGCCCCTCACTCCCAACCCGCAGCCCCCTGCGCTCCCAGTCCTGGGCTCCCCCCTTCCCTAGCTCTGCCGGTGCCCCTCACTCCCAACCCGCAGCCCCCTGCGCTCCCAGCCCTGGGCTCCCCCCTTCCCCAGCTCTGCCGGTGCCCCTCACTCCCGACCCGCAGCCCCCTGCGCTCCCAGTCCTGGGCTCCCCCCTTCCCCAGCTCTGCCGGTGCCTCTCACTCCCGACCCGCAGCCCTTGGTGAGACCATGAAGCTCGTGTCACTTGTGGCCTGAGGCAGACGAGTCCTGGCCTTCAGAGGCAGGTTTGTGCCTGAGCTGCCTCCCCACTAACCCTTTTCAGGACTCCTGCATCATCAGCCCCTGGGGTGTGGGGCAGGGATCTCCCTCCAGGGCGACTCCCACCCCTGCTCCCCACCATGCTGCCCACCATGTGCAGCGGCTGCCGAGGAAGGCACCGCGCCCCCTAAGGCTGCTCTTGGCACGCTGGCCGCCCTCGGTGCCAAGATGCTATTCCTGTCACCCTGGCAACCGGGGGCAGAAAGCTTCCCGGGACACCGGCTGCAGCTGAGGACGGGTGGAGTGTGCGCGGGTGAGGGGCTATTTGTTCCCAGCTCTGACTCCTCCAGGCCAGGGCTGGCATGGGGCTCTGTGCTTCGCTCAAGGCTCACCTGTGGCTCTAGGCTGAACTGGGCCTGGGCACTGCAGCTTCATGGCCCAACGGCACCAGGTGGCTCAGGAGCCTTTGGCTGACGCTGCCTGCCCCCCAGCCTGCCTATTTGGGGGTTCCCAGCCCTGCAGCTCTGATCCGAGCCCACTAGCCCTGGCTCCCAGATGAGGAGCCAAGGCTCCCCCTTCAAGGCCCGGCGCTGCCCTGCTTGGCTCCAGCCCAGCAGCCTGTAAGGCTGAATCCTCTGGGTGCCAACCCCCCCAGCAGAGGGATCGCGTGGGCCTGCTCGCAGGGCACTGAGCCCTTGGCCACTGGCCCGGGTCGCTAGGGCCGGCAGCTGGTACTGAAGCTTCAGGCAGCCTATGTGAACTGGAGTGGGAGGGGCCCAGTCCTGGCCTGGAGGTGCCAAACCCCAGCAGGCCAGAACTCCCTCACCCCAAGAGGCGCGTCCCTGCGGGGGGGCTTGGCAGGGCTGGGGAGCTGCTGATACAGTTGACGCCCTTCATCTTTCTGGTCTAGCAGCAGCCACAGGCACTGTGTAAGCACCAGTCCCAGAGACTCACACTCCATCCATCCATCCTGCTCTTCCAGGAGATTCTGCCTCCCTCTCTTCCATTGCTAGGATCCCCCAGCTCTGCCGATGCCCCTCACTCCTGACCCACGGCCCCTGCGGTCCCAGCCCTGGGCTCCCCCAGCTCTGCCGGTGCCCCTCACTCCCGACCTGCAGCCCCTGCTGTCCCAGCCCTGGGCTCCCCCCAGCTCTGCTGGTGCCCCTCACTCCTGACCTGCAGCCTCTGCTGTCCCAGCCCTGGGCTCCCCCAGCTCTGCCAGTGCCCCTCACTCCCGACCTGCGGCCCCTGCTGTCCCAGCCCTGGGCTCCCCCCAGCTCTGCCGGTGCCCCTCACTCCCAACCTGCAGCCTCTGCTGTCCCAGCCCTGGGCTCCCCCAGCTCTGCCAGTGCCCCTCACTCCCGACCTGCGGCCCCTGCTGTCCCAGCCCTGGGCTCCCCCAGCTCTGCCGGTGCCCCTCACTCCCGACCTGCAGCCCCCTGCGCTCCCAGCCCTGGGCTCCCCCCTTCCCCAGCTCTGCCGGTGCCCCTCACTCCCAACCTGCAGCCTGCCTTCAGCTTTTTTAATTTGCTCTGGGCTCCATGGCACCCTAATGGTGGGATTTGAGAGTGAGATTTGTTGGGTTTCACACTGTGCCCCCCCTTAATCTCCCTTCATTAACTTCCCCTCCCCCCACCCCAAAGGTCAGCAGGGTCACGGGTAGCCAATAAATGGTTTTAGGACCCAATTAACCTTCCCTAGTTTCTTGTGCAGTTAAAAAAAAAGGGGGGGGGGCTGTGCTGAGGGGCGGGGTGGGGAGGGTGAGGAGAACCTGAGAGGTTTATGGGCCTTACAGCTTATAAAACCTTCCTTTCCTTCTGTTCAGGAACCATAAAAACCCACCCGCAATTGCCGAGCGAAATTCATAATAATAACGCTGGAAGACAGCGCATGGGGGGGTTGGTGCTTGAATTGGGGGGGGGTCACCTGCCCTAGGATCCCACAAGCCAGTCCTTCTCCTCCTGTGACAGCCCGCCCTAATGGGGCTTGCGGCCCCACTGAAACGGGTGAGGGGTTTGAGGGTGGACGGCGGTTAGGTTCTCTCCCCCCTTAGCAGTCAGGTGGGGTGGGACGGGTGCTCTGGTATTTATTTGGGGGGGGGGCAAGTGAAGGGACTGGGGGGACGGGTGGGGAGCAGCAAACGTTCACACGGGTGAGGCGCAAAGCCCCCGGCATGTTCTCAATTTTATGGGTAATAAAATTTCAAAGCCGCTCCAGTCTATGAATGCTCAAGAAGGAAATTTGTCCATGAGCTGCTGGAGGGAACCATTCCTCACCCCCCCTTCCGCTCGGCCTTTGCACACCCCTCCAGCCTGGCCAGACGCCCCGGCCCACCCTCACTGCCAGCCGACACTCCGGCACCAAAGCCAACCCTGAGGCTGGGTAACTGGCACTTCACCATGCGCTGCACTGGCCTATGGGCTCATCCCAGGGCTGCAGGGGGCACCTGTGTATTGCATCCTGGGCATGCTGGGCGCAGGATGGAACAAGTCAAGGACCCCAGACTCTGGATCAGCCCCGGGAGAAGGCACCAGAATCCAGTAGGACCCCTCTGGGAGAGCATAAAGACAGGCAGTGTTTCCTAGTGAGTTAGAGCGGGGGGGTGGGAGCCAGGACTCCTGGGTTCTATCCCCAGCTCTGGGAGGGGAGTGGAGTCTAGTGGGTTAGAGCAGGGGGCCTGGGAGCCAGGACTCCTGGGCTCTCTCCCTGGCTCTGGGAGGGCAGTGGTGTCTAGAGGTTAGAGCCCCACCAGTGACCACCTCCCTGCAGTTTGCAGAATCCAGGGAGCACTGGGAATAGGAGACTCACTATTAGTTAATTAGCCCAGCTGGGGCCAAGGTCAGTATAACGCCTCGACTGTAAGCTTCTTTGGGCAGCGGCTGTCTAGGCCATGCCCAGTGCAGTGGGACCTGGGCCACGGATGGGTTACAGGATACTGCAGGGATGCAAATAATGGCAAGAACTGTCGCCTTTTCCATTGCTGGGAAAACTGAGGCATGGATTGGGATGTGATTTGCCCAAGTTCCCACAGTGAGTCAGCAGCAAAGCAGAGCCCGGGTATCCTGGCTCCCACCTCCACCTCTCTCTAACCACTAGGGAATGAGGTGTGAGCAGCCACTTGAGGACCCGGAGGCATGACTGAAAAGTCCCTGCTGTGCTTTCTCCTCTTGCTGCCCCCAAGGGGCGCTGCTCCAGCCCCAGGATCCGGCCCAGTCCGGACAGGCAGGCTGCACGTTTCCACCATTCCCCTGCACACATCTTGCTGGAGAGGTGGGAGACTCATGGTTGGTTTCTGGCATGGTTGGTTTCTTTGCTTCTGGTTTGCCTGGGTTGACCTCACCCCCACCCCAGGGCTGGACCCGAGCTGGAGAGGTTCCTACCGAGAATGCTGCCCCCACCCAGAGCTCCAGTTCTCTCTGCAGTGTGACCAAGGCTTGTCAGGGAGGGACGGGACTGATTGTCTCTGCTCTGTGGCACTTGCTCCCTCAGCTGACTCCAAGCACCTCAACAACCCGCTCCCAAGGAGCCGGACTTGCAAAGGGGTTCGGGACCCCACCCAGCCCAGCAGAATGGAGACCGCTCCACACGTGGCCCCCAGGAAAGGTCAGGCCCAGGGGCTGAGAGTTCCAGGCACAGTGAGTCCCAGGACTGCTGGTAAGTGTCCCAGCTGATCACATCCAGCGAGGTACAAAAGGCCGCCCAGGTACCCAAGGGCATCACCATGCAGAGCCAGGGGCACGAGGACTGGCTGCCAGGGCCTGTCCCAGGCCAGGAGAAAGCAGGATGCAGGGACGGTATGTCTGGGAGCAACGCTGTGGCTGGGGGTGCTCGAAGGGAGCAAAACCCTGATTAGAATGGGAATAAGGTGCGGTGTGTGTGTCTTAGAGGGAGAGGAGGGGGCTGTCTGGGGATGAATGGAGAGAGGAAGTTGTGGTAGCTGCATGTATATCTGGGGGGATGGATGGATGGATGGATGGATGGAGGGGCTGTCTGGAGATAGCTAGCTGTGACAATTAGACAATTAATTGAGAGATGGCCCTCGTATTATATAACTAAGCCAGGACACGGCAGCGATCCGGAAAGCCCTAGCTGCAGCATCCGTTCAGTTTGGCGGGTTTGGCTCCCAGTGAGTCGGTGTCTGTTGCACCTGCTGTCACGCGGAGTGGGATAAAGCGGAATGTGTTTGCCATCGGTTTAGTGTCAGGGAATTCAGGGCAGTTCTCTATGAGCTTCACCTGTTTGCCGTGACAATACACACTGCAGAGATAGTCCCAGGAGTGACACAATAACTATTCTGCCTGCAATGTAGCCCCCTTTGGGGTGGGACTCACTCCCAGTAACCCAGCACAACAGATCAGTGCAAGGGGTCATTGGGGGTCTGCAGGGTGCACACAAGAGCTGATGTTGGAAGTGTCCACCATCTTGTTATTGGGACAATCGACCTAGAACTAACAAAGATGAAGCAGCGCAAGACAGAGGGTCTCTATGATACTAGGAAGTTAGTAGATCTAGCAGCGAAGGCATTTTTCAATCTGCCACTTAGCTGCTGATTTGAAGAGTTAGAGACATTGATGGAGGGAGAACAATGGTCGTTTATAAGCAGCCAGGGTTAAAGTGGAGGGGAGAGCTCGGAAACAAGAACGGCTCCATCCAGACACATGGAGTCTTGCTGGAGAGAGGGAAGAATGAAAGGAGATAATTCAACAAGAGCAGGACAGCAGTACAAGAGCTCTTCTGCAACAAGACCCTGCAGACAAAGAGAAGGAAGTGAAAAGCCAGGAGAGATACGAGAGAATGGATGGAAAATCAAGTGAGAGAAGCTGGGGAGGTGCATGAGAGAAGGGATTCTAAAACCTTTTTTCTAGTACCTAAACAGCTGGCATCACAAGTCTCGAACCTTTGTGGCATTGTGAAGGCCCGAGATGGTACAATTTTAACCCCAGAGGAAGCACAGAGATTCCGTTGGGTGGAACCTTTCCAGGCTGTGCTCGACCAGCCAGAACCGCTGTCACACACCGAGAGATGTGAAGAACTAGCAGGCTTACCTATGTCACTAGAAGCAATCACCTTTGAGGAAGTAACTAAGGCCATAAACCAATTGAAGAGCGGGAAAGCACCAGGCGATGCTGAGATCGATGCTGGACGGTAAAGAGTTGCAGAGGAGGTGGCAGGGAATGCCACATGCAGGGAGTACAGGACAGTTTGGGATAAGGAGCTCTGTCTCATGGATGGGAGAAGACGTGTCATCGGGGGACCAGCTTATTTGTGGCAGCTGGAGTGGGGGGGCCTCCTGTCTGTACCTGGAGAAGGTCATTTTGAATAGGATGAAAACTGCTCCTGGTGGAGAGCAGGCTGGATTTTGATCCGGAAAGTTGTGTTCAGAGCAGATTTTCACCTTGAGGAGATGCTGAGAGTGGCTTAGAGTCTCAGCAGAAGATGGGTTTAACTTCCATGATAAACCCCGATAAACCCTCTGGAAGATCCTGAGGGCTTGTCTACACATACAGCACTGTGGCAGCGCAGCGGTACACTTGGTGAAGACGCGGTCTGGGCTGCTAGGATAACTTCTCCTGTCAGCAGAGGTACCCCACCTCCCCGAGAGATAGTAGCTGTGCTGGGGGAAGCCCTCCTGCTGGCATAGTGCTGTCTGCCCCAGGACTGCGTCGCTCAGGGGTGTGGATTTTCAGGGGTGAGTGACTTACTTATACAGACGTAAGGCTGTAGTGTAGACCAAGCGGGAGACGCTGTGAAATCCCAGCAAAGATTGCTAATCTGCATCAGGACAGAGCGGAGACACAGAATGGTTAAAGATTGTTACCGCTGTGAGGCGAGGTGGCTTCTCTTCTGCACGGTCACAGACTGTGACGAGAAGAGTGATGGCTGCTGGCCACTGGTATCATTTGGGCCGGAGATAAGCTGCGAGTCGGATTTTGCAGATGACATAGTCATCCTGGATACCAGCTTGGATGGAAGGAAAAGATTCTTTCTGAGCAAAAAAGCAGAAGCTGCCCCAGTGGGACTTCGTATCAGCATGTGGAAAACCAAGACCGTGTAGCCAGAGAATGCTGTCCATGCTGGCTGATGTGTGATTGATGGAGAAGAGTATGGAGGAGTTGATGACTTTGTCTATCTTGGAAGTACAATATCTGCTAACAGCAGCTCACTACAGCGAAGGCAAGAATCAGCAAAGCCTGTGGATCATTCTCCCATTTGTCAAACATCTGGAAGAGGAAGAAGATCCATCTACACACTAAAATGAGATCATACAATGCTCCTGCTCTCCCAGCACTACTGTACGCCTCCAAAAGGTGGCTGAGGGTCCAAGTACACAATAGGACGCTGGGTGCACTCCACCAGTGTTGTCTAAGAAGAATCTTGGGAATGAACTGGAGAGATTGTGTAGCCAACATAGAAGACCCACGTCTCAGTACTTAGAGATGGTGACGGTGCTTTGGCCATGTCATCCGGCTACGCTGTGGCACAATCACAAGGTCCATCTTAGATTGGATCCCACCTGGAGGGAAAAGAAGGTGCGGAGGACACAGAATGGCCTATTGCAGTAAGATTGGAAAGGAGACTGCCCTCATGGAGACAGCTCACAATGGAGTCAGACATCAGTCACAGAGCCAGCCGGGGGAAACGGGTTGCCTCATGCACCTAGACACAGGAGGTGAAGTCTCAGTGGGTCTGAGTGAAGGAAACCCCAGAATATGCTCAGCTGGAGGGAGAATGTAATTTCCTGAGGTGGGATTTCGCCTTGGCACCCTCAATCTCAGAGGCAGCATGCCAGAGGAAGTTTAGAGACCACAGGTGGCCAGGAGCTTGGTGGTAAGTCTCATCTGGAAGAGAGTGGCCCGTATCCAAGCACCCCTTCCCACTATGCTGCATTATCCAGACCCCCACATAGACTGCACTGTGGGTGGCTCCCACCCCCCGGTACTCACTGGGCTCTGGAGCAGCTGCAGCGTGGAGACGAGGGGGAATGGCCGACCAAGAGATTTGCAGCCACCGCATACCAGAGCTAACAAGGAGGATCACTGTGGGCAAAGCCTGAACGCCATCCCCTGGTTCCCCGAGCACTGGGGATGGCACTTAGTGCTCTGTGAAATTCCCTGGAGAGCGGAGACCCGGGAGGTCAGCAACTCATCGGCAACTCGGGGAGTTTGGACACAGAGAGGACGGACACATGGACCTTTTGAGGGCTGAACTCCCACGGTCACTAATCCTGCAGCCCCACAGATCTTACCACCCCTGCTTCCCCCAACCCCTCAGCATGCCTAGATCCTCCAGCCCCCTTTGCTTCCCATGGCAGGTTGTTTTCTGAGAGACGTGATCCAGCATTTGTGCCATCGCAGGGCAACCCCCTCCACCAGCTCCATGTCTGAGAAGGCCCCTCCTTGCACACCCTACCCTCCTCGCCCCACTCCCTGCCCCCTGCTTGCACTCCCCTGTTCTCTCCTCTCTGCTCACTGCCCTGTCCCAGGCTTGGTGGTGACAGCACTCACAACCCATCCGTCAGCCCCCTCAGGGAAGGAGGTTCCATTTATTGCCCTGCCCTGGAGGCAGCCCAGCCCCTGGGATCAGGCCGTGGGTCTCTGCTGCTGGGGAGGGGCTGGGTGACACTGGAGCCCCTGGGCATCTCCAGGGCAAGGCCAGCCCAGCCAGCAGCAGCCTCGCCCCTGCCCTAGCGGGCCCCAGCTGCAGGCTGGGGAGCTCAATCCTGTGGCCTGTTCACACCCCGGCCTCTGCAGAGGCTGCAGCCAAGGGCCCAGGTGGTGCCAAGAGCAGTGGGAGCTCAGAAAGCGGCTGCTCTCCGGGTGATTCATCTGCGCTGGGCCCCGGCCAGCTCTGCAAAACCCACCAGCCCAGCTGAGCGTGGAGGCCAAGGAGCCAGAGCACCAGGGCAGGGCTCGCTCAGGCACACGGGCATCACCCAGCCGCTCTCCAACATCCACCTGCTCATTGGACAGAGGCCTTTGGCCTCCATGGCTCTCAGCCTGGCTCCTTTCACCCCAGCTGGACTCAGAACTATTCCACTGCAATAAACGCGCCGGTTTAGTCAAGAGCTGATGGTATTCCCCACATTCACCCCGCCTGGCTGGTGCCCCTCACTCCTGACCCGCAGCCCCCTGCTAGCCCAGCCCTGGGCTCCCCCCACTCAGTTCTGCTGCTTCCCCTCACTCCTGACCTGCAGACGGGGAAACTGAGGTGTCAGGCAGCAATGTGACTTGCACAAGCTCACCCCATAAGTCAGTGACAGAAACAGCATTAGACCCTACGAGTCCTGGCTTGCAGCCCCCTATGCTAACCCTAGACGACCCTGCTCTGAGCCGGGATTGGCACCCAGCCTGCATGTCCTGCCAGCAGTGAGCTGAGCCTTGCTTCTGCCTGGGCAGCACCTCACTGGCTGGGCCAGTGAGCCCAGGACCCTGCTAGCCCTGTTGGAGTCAGTGCCGCAGGCTACGCACAGCTGGTGTGTATCAGAGCCTCCCAAGCGAGGTTCGGGATCTGTCCAGGTCGCTTGCTTTGGGGCTGCCTGCTCCGCTGGGCCCCCCATCCAATCAGCCAGAAGTCCCCCATCGAGGAGGCTCAGTGGCAGCACCACCTGCCCCGTCTCCCCCCATGAGCCCCAGGTGGGCATCTCCTGCGTGCCAGCCAACGCTGGGCCTGGGACACCTTGGAGCGGCCTTGCCTGGGGGCCAAGTGCCTCTGATGTGGCGACCTGAGTGCCACCTTCAGAGCCTGGCTCCAGCTGCCCACTCTGGGCTCCTGCCCCCAACCCCCATCAGAAGGAGGGAGAGAGCTGGTGCCTGCAATCCTGGGGAGCAGAGACCCCAACTTCTCCTGCCAGGCGCCCTGCCCTCTGCAGGATGCTTTCAAACTAACTTTCTCCCTTGGCCAACTGGAGCAACCCCCGCCCCCAATCTGCTTCTCAGGAGCCAAAGCTGGGCTATGCCCAGGGCCCCCGCCGAGCTGCCCGCACCCCCGCCAGGGAAAACCCCCTCTGCGGAGCCCAGGCTGGGCAGAGGGGAGCCCCTGGCGAATTGCGGGGGGCAGCGCTCCCGGGGCCTGGCTCACTTTGGGCCAATGGCGGAACCGGACCAAACTTTCGCAGCTGGCCCCAGCGGCAGCCGCGTTTGCGGAGCTCGGCCGCAGACAATGACCCGCAGCCCCGCGGGACGCCCCGAGCGGCCTCTGCTCGCGGGGTGCGGGACCCTGAACTTTGCAGGCGCCAGGATCAGCACCAGGTTCCTCCGGCCTGGGGTGGGAGCCAATAGCCCCTCAGGGGAGCTGCACCCTCCCCCCGATCTGCTAGTCAAGGGGAGCAGGCAGGAGCCTGGAGCCCAGCCCGCCTGCGACGCCGCCCCCCGCGCAGGGACCCCCGGGCGCTTCCCCCTGGAACTCGCGCTGCCCGCAGCGTGGAAAGGGCGCAAAGTAGCCGGGCCCCTGGGGCGGCGAGGACCCGGCTGCGGGGAAGGGGGCTCCGGCCCAGCGGGGGCGGGGGGGTCCCCCATGAAGTTCGCCTCTCGCTCCCCCCCGCCCCGGCTGGTTAACAAAGAAGCCACCTACTCTGCTGGGCCATGCTGATGACAGTCTCGGTGGTGGCGTGGTACTCGTCCTCCTCCAGGTACTCGTCCTGCGGGAAGGCGTCCCCCTGGAAGTCGTGCAAGTCCAGGAGCTGCTGAAGCGGCGGCGCCTTGGGCAGCAGCTGGTTCACCACCTCCCGGCTGATGTTGGGCGCCTCCTTGAGCCGCAGCTTGCTCAGGATCTGCGACTTGATGCTCTCCAGCCGCATCTCCTTGCTGTGCTTCCGCCACAGGCAGACGGGACAGCCCGGCTCCTCCGCCTCGGGCCCCGGGGGGCGCTGCCCGCCGCCGGCCCCTTTCTCCACCACCTCCCCCGGGGCCAGCGCCACGGCCAGCGCCAGGGCGCACAGGAAGAGCGGGGACCTGCGCACCGACATGGCTGGACGGACGGCTCCCCTCCTGCCTCCCCCCGCCTCCGGACCTGGGACTCGGGCCGCGGCTGGCTGCCCTGGGGAGGGGGGGTTGATGGGGCAGAGGTTCTCCGGGGCCGGCTGGGTGGGAGCCGGTAACTAGTGATGCTGGCCGGGGGGGGGGGGGGAGCCAGAAAGACTCGGGGTTTTATATCCCAACTGAACTGTGTCGTAAAAAGCCTTGATTGGCTGGGGACGCAACAAAAGATCCTCTGGCCAAAGGGCTGTCACCGGAGGGGAACGAGCCGCGAGCGAGGGGGGCCCAGCTCCGCCACTTGCTCCGCGCCCGGCCCGGGGGAGGGGGCGGCC
Organism: Natator depressus; assembly: GCF_965152275.1. Lineage (NCBI taxonomy): Eukaryota > Metazoa > Chordata > Testudines > Cheloniidae > Natator > Natator depressus. The sequence continues at coordinate 1,960,575 of NC_134253.1, read as the reverse complement.
CGGCCGCCCCTTAAAGAACCAGGGACCCCCCCGCCCGCCGCGGCAGGGCTGGGTTTTGGAGGAGCTGCTGCTTGCGGCGAAATAAACGCGCCCCGGGGCAGGTCCAGAGCCCGGGGTGAAATGAGCCGGGGGGCGAACCCAAAGCAGCGTTTGTCTGCCCCGGAGTCAGAGCCAGCGGCCCCGGCTGACCCCCCCGGCCGGCCCCAGCCGGCAGCTGCGGACCCCCACCCGCCGCCGCCGCGTCCCCGTCCATCGCCAAGGGAGGGGGGGTCCGTGCCAAGCCTCCTGCCGGCTCCTGTCCCCGGCTGGCCCAGGTCTCGCCCCCGGCGCCTCCGCTGCCCGGCGCTCAGTGCGGCGCAGCCTCTCGCCTGGCACCTGGGAGCTGCTGCTTCCCTGCCCGGGTCCCACCGCTCCGGAGGGGCCGGACCCGGACGTGGCCCGGCCATTCCCTGCCTTGGCACCGGTGCCCAAAGCACGAGACGCGAGCGATCCCCCCCTCCGCCCTGCGAGACAAGTCCTGGCACCTCCCGCTCCAGCCAGGGAGCCGGCAACCGCGGCCCGCCTTGCTCCGCCGCCCGCGGGCAGAGCCGGCCAGGTGAGACGGGGCGCTGGAGCCGCTATCACGGGGGACAGGCCCGGGGCGATGCGAGGCGGAGGGGCGCCAAGTGCAGCTAGCGAATCATCCAGTGAAAATCCCCAGGTCTCCCTGTCCTGCTCTAGATGGGGGGTGGGGCATGGGGGTGGATAGATAGATAGAGGGTGTGGGGGGGATAGATAGATTAGATTAGATGGTGTGGGGGGGATAGATAGAGGGGTGTGTGGGATAGATAGAGGGGGGTGTGGGGATAGATAGATAGATGGATAGAGGGGGTGTGTGGGGATGGATAGATGGATAGAGGGGGTGTGGGGAGATGGATAGATAGATAGATAGATAGATAGATAGATAGATAGATAGAGGGGGTGTATGGAGATAGATAGATAGATTAGATAGAGGCTGTGTGTGGGGATAGATAGAGGGGATTTATGGAGGGGGGTGTATGGGGATGGATAGATAGATGATTGGTAGAGGGGGTGTGTGGGGATGGATGGATAGATAGATGATTGATAGAGGGGGTGTATGGGGATGGATAGATGGATAGAGGGGGTGTGTGGGGATGGATAGATGGATAGAGGGGGTGTGGGGAGATAGATAGATAGATAGATAGATAGATAGATAGATGGGGTGTATGGAGATAGATAGATTAGATAGAGGCTGTGTGTGGGGATAGATAGAGGGGATTTATGGAGGGAGGTGTATGGGGATGGATAGATAGATGATTGGTAGAGGGGGTGTGGGGGGATGGATAGATGGATAGATAGAGGGGGTGTATGGGGATGGATAGATAGATTGATAGAGGGGGTGTATGGGGATGGATAGATGGATAGATAGAGGGGGTGTATGGGGATGGATAGATAGATTGATAGAGGGGGTGTGGGGGATGGATAGATAGATTGAAAGAGGGGGTGTGGGGGATGGATAGAGAGATAGATCAGATCAGCTGACATGCTGAGCTGTATTCTATCTCTTGAGACATTCCCAACTAGCCTGGAAATGGGCACCCAGACCAGCACAACCAAAGATGGATTATTTGACCCCAAAAGCTCTTGCCCAGCTCTAACGTCTGGGAATCTCATCTAATGCCCCACAGCTCTCCCCCCCCCAGCCCCCATCCCCGGTGCTGCACCCACAGCCCCGCCTTGGCAAGGAACCTGCAGGCTGGGGCAGATGCAGAGACTTAGGCACGCTCAGGGCTTGAGAAATGAGGACCCCACATAAGCCAGCCCTGCCAGCCTCCTCCCTGGGGGTCTTTGGGAGCCAGGGGTGTGCCAGGCAGGGTGGGACCTTGGTGCAGCATTAGCAGACTCAGCTATAGCAAGGCAGCTGCTGGATGGCCACCAGGAGCCACGTGCGGTGGCCAGACGGACACAGGCCGCAGTGGCTGGAGGCCATGAGCGGGACTATGGTGCAGGGGAATGCAGCAGTGGAAGGGAAGGGCTGGGATCAGCGGCTGCGTGCAGGGGCCTGAGAACCGGATGTGGCAAAAGCGGGAACAGGCTCCGCATGGACCAGCCCCCCCCAGCAGCAGCTGAGTGCGGCCCAGTTCCTTTGTTCAAGGCAGGGTCCAGAGGCGGCTGGCGCCCGGTCTCCAAGTGACACCATGTGGGCTCCAAGGCAAAGTCAGGCTCGACATAAGGTGCAGTTCTTTCCAGTGCCAGGGCCAGGGCGGGTTCTCCAGCACTCGGAGACGGTCCCTTGAGACATGCCATGGCTCGGCCAGTACCATGGGGATGCAGGAATCACTGGGGGCGGGTCACTGGCCTGTGCTGTGCAGGAGGGCAACAGATGGTCCCCATGGCAGGGATTTCCCTGGACCCGCCTCCTAGGGGGGAAGTACACCCTGCTGAATTTCCTCAACACCCCCGCCCCGGTTACATGCAGTGTTGCTAATTTAGTCATGGGTTGGAAGCTTGAATTGAAATTGAAACATGAATACGCGCTTTAAAAGCATCTATAGTGTATGAGAAAATACTTGTACCCGAGAAAGCAGAATGGGTTGGAAAAGTCTGAACAAAGCCGAGCTTCCCCATACAGCTGTTATTTATGACAATGTCGGCACATTCGTCTCGGCTACATTGACCTACCTAGTCATTCCAACTGGTTATTTATAAGCAAGGTCTGACTGAGCTCTCCCCTGACAGCTAGTGATGAGCCGGGGTGGGTGGAAAGGCTTCAGGGTAGTTACACGACTCGCCTGCTCTGCGGGGGTATCCGGCAGCCAGACCTGTGCTGCCCAAGCGATCGACTTTGGCTGGTGTTGGTTACAAATCCCGGTCGTGTTAAATGTGGGGGTCGTGAAATGTTGTTCTCCTCATTGTACGAGTAAAGGGCAGCAGACCTGTGCTCGGCCTGCCTGAATGAGGGGGTCTCCCGCCGGCCTTACTTTGTGCTCGGGCTTGCCAGGGCTGAGCTCCAGGCTCAGCAGTGCGGAGCCCTGGGACCTCTGGGCTTGTCACATCAGTTAGGAAAGTAACAAACTTGCTTGAGCCCCGCGGGGCACCTCGTTCCTTACAAACTAAGCCCTGGTCACCCGCAACGGAATGGCACTCGCTAAGCAGGAAGTTTGGATGCCAGATCCCAGTGCACAGACAGAGGGTGGGGACAGGTGTTTTGCTTGGTGGGGTGGGCACAGACCCTATCTGACCTGCCCCTCTCTCCTGTTCAAAGACAGAGCTGCTTAGGCCCTGTTAAGTGACCACTGGAGCTGAACTCACTGATAAGGTGTAAGTGCTTAGACCTGCTGCAGGACAGGAGACAGCCCAGCCTGCACTAGCAGCGAGGTTCCCCCCCGAGAGCCGGTGGAACCGCGAGAGACCCACTCGCAGGGGTCACGTGGCAGGGGGCAGCAGAAAGTGACGGTGCAGGGCCATTGGGGACGGAGCGATAGGGTGAACGGTGGCACGACAAACAGCGGCCAGAGCACTGGAATATTAGTTCTGTGACTGGGAAACTTATATAAATATATGTTTCCTAGTGGGCCAAGATTTTTAAAATGCCTTATTTGCCAAGGTCCTTATCTCACATCATCGCTGTCTCAAGAGGTCATTATGTTGGGGAGTTTCTGTACTAAACTTTTTATTATTATAAATATCTTTTATGTAAGAACGGCCAGACGGGGTCAGACCAATGGTCCATCTATTCCAGTATCCTGTCGTCCCACAGTGACTATTCCAGGTGCTTCAGAGGAAATGAAGAGACAGGCAATCATCGAGTGAGCCATCCCGTTGTCCACTCCCAGCTTCTGGCAAACAGAGGCTAGGGACACTCAGAGCAGGATGTTGCATGCCAGCCTATCCTGGCTAATGGTCACTGATGGACCTAACCTCCATGAACCCTGTTATAATTTTGGCCTTCACAACATCCCTTGCAAAAAGTTCCACGAGGGACTGTGCGTTGCGTGAAGAAACACTTCCTTTGGTTTAAAGAAAAGGAGTACTTGTGGCACCTTAGAGACTAACCAATTTATTTGAGCATAAGCTTTTTTAAAAAAAATTTTTTTAAATTTGCTGCCTATTCATTTCATGTGGTGACTCCTGGTTCTTGTGTTAAGTGAAGGGGTAAATGACACTTCCCTGTTCACTTTCTCCACCATGATTTTATAGACCTCTGTCATATCCCCTCTTAGTCGTCTCTTTTCCAAGCTGAAAAGTCCCAGTCTTATTAATCTCTCCTCCTATGGAATCTGTTCCATACCCCAGTCATGTTTGTTGCCCTTTTCTGTACCTTTTCCAATTCCAATAGACCTTTTTTTGAGATGGGGTGAGCAGAACTGTATGCAGTATTCAAGATGTGGGCATATCATGGATTTATATAGTAAAGTGGAGGAGCTTGGTTTGCCAGACTGATCAGCTAAGCCAATACTGACAACCTATATATGAAAAGGCTGCAAAACACTGGGCCTCTGGACTGCATCAACATGCAGAAATCCTTATAAGCTCGTCACTGTCAAAGCCAATTTTAGAAGAACTGAATGAGGCTCTTAAGAATGCTGGAGACATAACTCAATTTATGTGAACCAACATGGCTGTTGTACCTACTTTCTATTTAAGCAAGAGATACCACATGCTACAAACGGGAGGCCAATGTCAAGTGCATTGTCATTTGTTAATCCTGAAGTTGGACACTGGTTTCGAACAAGACCAGCAAATGCTCCCTATCTTTCTGCAAGAAACTCAGCTGACTGGCTAGACACATGCGGTGCAACAGCGAAAGACTCAGCAGCTGAAAAAGTGAAGACCTCTCTCACCATATTCAGAATATGTGCACACATGGCTGATGAAGCACCAGTGCAACTAGGCATCAAGTGTTAAGTCATGGCGTATGTTATGTTGATGTCCGTGGTAGGCCAGCAGATGCATTCTAGGTGTTCAGGTAAGAGAAGACACATCAGCTGCATCTGTGGCATCTTAGAAGAGTTAAATGCTTGTCAACTGAACCCCAGACAGGTAGCTGCTTGTGCATTTGATGGAGCTACAAACTTCTCTGGAAGACATAGTGGAGCACAAGCTTTGCTCAGAGAAAAGTGTAACTCTGATCTCTCCTATACACACTGCAGAGGCCATCTACTCCAGCTAGCCCAAGTACAAGCTGCAGAATCTTCAAAAGACATTAAAAAGCCATAAATGTAACGGCTTTGTTATACTCTTTTTTTCAGCAAGAGTCCACAAGGACTGAACGGCTTGGAAACAAATAGAAGATACACTGGGACTGAAGTTCAAATTAGTCCAACCTGCGAAAACCTACTGGCTTTCTCATGAGCGATTCTTGGCTGTTGTCTTAAAATTACTGCAACCGTTATTACCGGCTTTGGAAAGTATCCACCAAGATAGGACAGATCTGGGTCGTGAGGCTGATGGACTACTTTTGTTACTAAGTTCAGAGAAGACTATCACCGTTCTCTCTCTTGTAAGTCTACTGTTGAAACCACTTGGGTCATTAAACAATGTCATCCAGGCATCTGCTACAACAGTAGTAGATCTTTGTCCAGCAATAGAAGCTACCCTTGGATCAATCAGAGAGTTATCCTTTGAAAATGTACTGGAAGAAGCAAAGACTTCAGTCCAGAAGTTGACCAATGAAGGTCCTTAAGTGAAAATGACAAGAAGTATTTGTTAAGCCAGCTAAAAAAGTACAGAGACTTGATTCTTACAAATCTACAATGCGATTTCTGGATTCTACTCAACCTCTACATGGCTTTTACAGATGCCTGTCTTATAAAACACCGACAGTTGAGCGGAGTGAGGCACGACCAGCACTGGGGCTGCCATGTGCTCAGGACAGAACAGAGTGGAACATCATCCGACAAACAAATGAAGATTTAACTTCAACTTCTTTATCGTCACTAGTGGTTCCACCCAATCTTTGTGCTCTGTTTCCTGGGATGAAAGACGTAGGAATTCATCTCTTTCTACTCCCAGTCACAACAGCGACAGCCGAGCGTTCTTCTTCCTCACGGAATAGAATTCTGTGTTCTGAAAGACGTCGCCATCTGCCTGATCATGAGCATGTCATGAAGGCCTGGAAGTACCGGACACACAAGAAGACACCAAAGAGTTGTGCAAAATTAGAACAAGAAACCAAGACGGATGTAGATGTCGTGCTTCATAGTAGGCTTGAGTAGCCAACTTTAACTTTTGTGATGATTTTAAAACATGAGTTAAATCTAAGAAAATAGTTGTGAAACATTTTTCAGTTTTTACTATGTGCCATACAGCCCACCTTTGCCCTCATGGTCTCAACCCTCATTGGCCCTCACCCCCCCCCCCGAATATTCCAACACCCCCCCAATTTAAATTCCTGGGGAAAACACTGGGCCTGACGCTCATGGGCCTGTGCATCCATTGACTGTAGGCCCCACACTGTGGGTCCTCTTGACTCCTCAAGGAGCCAGCGTGGGCCGAGCAGGCCTGGCTCTGTCCTGCAGCTTTGGGCCTATGCTGGGGCTCCAAAGGCCGGGCTCCCTTCCTCAGTGACCTTGGCCAGGTCCCTGCACCTCAGCATGCGTCAGTTTCCCACCAGAAGGACAGAAATAGAGCTACTTCCTCCCTTGCGGGGGGGTGGTGAGGCTAAAGGAAGCCCCATCTGTGAGCGGCCCCAAGCCCTGATGCAGGGGCTGGAGGTCGTGCCATGAGCCATGAAACCTCCGGATGGGGAAAGGGAAGAGGCAGATTTCGAGCTAGGTCTGGACTTGCAGGTGCCCTAAAATATTCCTGGTGGCCCCAGCCAGTCCTGGAGCAACACAGGGGCTGCTGGGGCCATTTATTAGCCAACCGCATCGACTCCTGGGCCAGATTTTCACATGCTCAGCACCCCCTTTGGTTCGGTTCTTCTCTCCAACCGGCTGGAATCTTTGCTTTATGCCTGGAGTTTTTTCCTGTTTGAAGCCACCCTTGAACACGGGGCGATAGCAGCTTGGAGGCGGGCATGCCTCCAGCACGGTCTCTGCTATCCTAACTCTCCGTGGGATTCTCCATCAGGAGAAAAGTGAACCCCATGCCATGAGTGGGGAACCTGGCTGCGGGAGAGAGAGTGGAAAAGCAGAGATGCAGGGCTGGGGCCACTGGCTTCTCTGCAGAAATGCACAGCAAGGCATGTGACTCTGTCTGCTCCTCCCCAGCCTCAGATGCAAGGAGAAAGTCATTTAAAAAATCCTTGACTGGTTCGGAACTTGTGTGCAAGTTTGTGCGTGCGCAGGAGGTGGTGGTGTGGGAATGGCTGAGCCATCAGGGGCTGGGGGTCCAGACTCCTGGGTTCGCTTCCCAGTGCTGGGGGTGTGTGAACTAATGGGAAGTTCAGGGGAGGGGGACTGGGAATTTTCTCTGTGACCAGCTCTGGGAGAGCGTGTGCTCTAGGGCTGAGAGCAGGTTCTTGGGAGCCAGGACTCCTGGGTTCTTGTCTGTGCTTTACCGCTAATATTCATGGAATTATCACACACAGAGTGGGACAGTTTGCACAGCACTTTGCAGACAAATAAGAGGAACCATCCTGCCCTAAGGCAGGTGCAGTTTCAGTGAGATGCAGCCGTGGGGACACGGGGGAGGAAGGGACAGACGCCCTTACTCAGTATTTGGCTGTGAAAGGACAGGTTTCAGTTCTGTACATGTCAGGTCAGTTTCTTTATCCATTAGCCCGATTCTTGTTGGATTGGTTGGTTTTCGTTTGGGGTTTTGGGCTGAGGTTTTGTTTTAAAAGACTTTTATTTGTGTGCTGTGTCCTGCAGGCTGCGTCTCACTGCGCCGGGGTTTCTGTGAGGACAGGAGTCGTAGCTACAGCCTGGGGCTTGTGCTTCATCGTGACCGTAAAGGGAGCAGAGATGGGGAAATAACAATGAATGGTTGGAAAGAGTTTGTTTTAATGCCTGCCTCTTTGGGGGGAGCCCGCCTGGGGAACATGGCTGCTCTAACCATTGCTCCATGCAGCCCACAGAGAGATCGCTCACCTGGGCGCCCTGCAGCCATCTCTGGGTGTACCCAGTGTCGCCAGCTTGGTCTGTATCGTTAAACCCGCTGGGCCCATGGCATGTTTCTTCAGCGTAAAGGGTTGTCCCTTGTGCCCTGGCCAAACACATTTACATTTTGCCCTTCCCCCTGCCACAGTTACAGCTGGGCTTGGAATCTCCTGGCCCAGGGTGTCTGGACTGGGAGGTGCTGTGCTTACGGCTGGTGTGCTCTGCACCAGAGGTGGCTGCATTTCAGCAGCGGGGGGAAGAGATGTTGTGGATTTAGGCCGCAATCTGGCCAGCACTGCAGAATGTGCATAAAACCACGCGTGGGCTGCAGCGTTCATAGGGCCGGGGCTGTCCATTGGTCGCGTTGTTTGCTGACGTGCTTGTCACCGAGCAGCTGAATCGGAGCTGAAAAGGCCAGAGAACCTGCCCCACTGGGCAATGAGCCCCACAGGGAGGGCGTCTTAGGAGCCTCTCACTGCCTCGCAGGGCAGGCTGGGCACTGAAAAGAGCCGGGAACTGGTGCTGCCTGCCCAGTCCGCTGCAGCCACCGATGCAAACCCTGTGCCAAGAGCGTGACACGCAGGAAGACAGGGCTGAAGGAAATCAGTCGTACCCCGAGCCCAGTCCTGCATCCAGCAGGGGGAGGCGCTGCAGGGCTCATCTCACCCCACCGAGCGCTTTGAATTGGGCAAGGGTCCCCCCACACCCAGGAAAGCCCTACAGGTCCTATTCAGGGCCAGCAGCCAGCCACATGCATCCCCCTCCCTCCCGCTTGTAGTTAGCTGTGGCTGCTGCTGAGCGGGGTGCAAGGTGCTGGTGTTGGGGGAGGGTCCCGGGGAGGAGGTTAATTCATGCCAGCTCCAGGGGGTGGCAGTAAAGTGGGGGAGGGGTGCATGGCAGCTGATTGTCTGCAGGTGGAGTGGGATTGGTTTCACTATAAAGTGGGGGAGTTTGCAATTGGATTTAGTGCAAATCGGGGGGGGGAATAGTCCTACCCAGCTGTTCCAGGCCTATGGCCGGGGCCGCCAAAATCACGAGAGTGGCATAAAAATGATGAGTTTTTTAAAAATATGAATCAATTTGGGTTTCTCTCTATCCCCCCTTTCTGGTGTCTGAGCTTTTAGATTTCCGCTCCGGTCACGTGTCCAGTTTTTCTCTGCAACCAAGAGAGCTAGTGACTGTCTGTTTTTGTTTGATGAAAACGGAAAGTCTCCTGTACGAACATGACTCTGGGAGCTGGGCCTGTACCTAATCATCCCCTAGTAACCTCCAGTGCTTACTCAGCACTTTTCACATTGTCACAAAGTGCTTTACAGAGCAGGGCAGGATCCATGGCCCCATTGTACAGATGGAGACACTGAGGCACTGAGCAGAGCAGTGACTTGTCCAAGGTCATTCAGCAGGTCCGAGCGTGTTCTGAGTGTCCGTTAACAGCTGTACAGGGAGGGGCCATGGTGCCTGGTAATGTAATAGCTTACACTAGTTTGGGTTTTGAATGTAGATGCTAGTTCTGGGGGGGGAGGGGGTGCGCATGTGTGCCTGTTTGTGTGTGTGTTGGGAAACTCCTGCTCTGGGGTGGGAGGAATTTGTCACTATCTTTTCCGTGACTGGGATTTGCCCCATGGGCAGTGAGGCCACTGCGGAAGTCCAGGGACACGTCAGGCACTTGTTCTACTTTGTGTCCTGCCTAAACTTTCATGTGAAAATACCACACAATGAGCTCAAACGCAGGCGCCAAAATGTCCGTCCAGCGTCCGCAGCCCAGTTACTGTGACTTCTTATTCTCCTTGCGTTGCAGTGCCGCCGAGGAGCTCCAGGCCTGGCCCGGGCCCTCCATGCGCCAGGCGCTGTACGAACCCAGAACCAGAAACCGGTCCCTGGCCCAAACAGCTCCCAAGCGAAGCACCGAGGGTCGTCTGGCCCTGCGCCGTGTGCAGAAGAATCAGAACCCAGTAGCACAATCAAGATTTCCAAAGCATCTAAGGGTTTTTTCGGTGCCTGGGTGTTTCAGCGGGTGCTCCCAGAGCCCTGGAACCTGGGCACCCGGGTCCGAGTGCACGACAGAGAAACGTTCATCGTCACTGAGTCCTCCAGCCCATCTCACTGCCACAGGGGGCAGGGGGGTCCTTTAGCACCAGCTGTGGCCAGGGTGAATGCAGGGTTGGTTCAACCTGGGCTGTTGGGTGCCAGAAAATCTCGCCAGTTCTTAGCCAATCAGAACATCCCCCCGCCGGCTGCTTCTCTGGCTCTAGATCAGGGTTCAGAGCACCACCTAGTGGGGGCAGATTGTGCAGCACCCCTGGTCTGCGGCTGGCTGAGCAGAGTCAGGCTGGGGGCTAATGGCCTGAACCAGGCCTGCCCCAGAGGGCGCACGTGTGTGTGTGTCTGTGTGTGTGTGTGCGTGGGGGGGTTGTGTAAAGCCATTTCCTCACAGGCTACAAAGCCTTAGCAGAGCTGGGGTGCAGGGAGCCCAGGGCGGGGCTGACAGGGGAGCTGCAGGTCGGGAGTGAGGGGTGTGGGCAGCAATGGGCAGGGGGATCCCAGGAATAGCAGGGGGCTGCGGGTCGGGGCTGAGGGGCGTCGGCAGCCCAGGGCAGAGGAAGCCCATAGCAGCCGGCTGCAAGTCGGGATCATGGTACCGTGGCACAATGGAGTGAAGGCAGTGAGTGCCATTCCCTCCCTGGCTGTGGCTGGCTCTCTAGGCAGCCCTAGGCCACCCCACACTGGCCCACGCCCCCAGCCAGGGGCTTGCAGGGCCATGGCCCCCCGAAGGAAGGGGCATTCCAGAGCCATTGGCCATCACAGGGCGAGGATAAAAACACACAATGCAGCATAAACCACTGGGCCATTAGCCACAGCCATGGCTCTCTGGCCAGGGAACAGCTCCTTCAATGGCGCTGGGCCCTGAGGCCCCTGGATTTATGATTCTCTGTAAACACCCAGCAAAAATCCTGCTTCCTTCGGCCCCTGAGGCCCAGCACTGCCTTCCCCCCCGTGTTCCCCTCCCACCCCAAAGGCAGCTCCTGTGAGACCATTTCTGGGCTCAGCTCCCTTCCCTCCAGGGGCCTGGAGGGGACACAGGTGCTGCTGGACATCACTCCAGGAGCCTGATACGGCCAGGGGTGATGAGAAGCCCATGCCCAGGGATCCTGCCCAGACCCACTGCAGGAAGGGAGCAGGCCCCAGGGGGCAGTGGGCGAGGCTGGGCCTCCCCCTCCTGTCAGGGGCAGCGGGCTGAATAGTGTCTGGGGCAGAGGGAGGGCTCCCAGCCTTTGGGGGCAGCTTAGAATGTCCATGGGGTGTGGGGTGCGATTTAGTCTTATAAAGGAAGGAAGAAATGCCTAGTGGTTAGAGCGGGGGGGTGATAAATGAGAGGGGGTAGCTCCCTTTTGTGGACACCGAGCCAGCCAGTTGGCTATGGACTTCCTCTTGGTGTCTGTTTTCTACTTGTTTTACCTGTAAAGGATCAACAAGCCCACAGGTAAAAGGAAGGGAGTGGGCACCTGACCACAAGAGCCAATGGGCGGGCTAGAACTTTTCAAAATTGGGGGAAAACCTTCCCGTTGTCTGTGTGTTGCGGTTCTCCGGGGAAGCGGGGAACAGGCAGCAGTTATGCCACGAAAAGCTTTAAGCCAGTTAAGAAAAACCATCAGATCATACCGAGAGATTGCTGATCTGAACCCCCCGATGCGTAAGGAAATTAGGGCATGTCTAGGAAAACGCGATTAGGGTTATTTCTTATTGGCCTGTGGACTCCTCAGGGCTAACCCCAAATGTTTTTGTTTTGCTAGCAGCCTTTACGCTGGACCTCAGGGTTAGTCTTGATGTTTGATTTTTGTAAGTGGGTTTTTTAAATCCAGCAAAAGCCTAAGTTCCAGGTGTATTTCCTTTCTTGTTGTTGTTCATACACTCTACCTTTGTTAAGAACAGGATGGGGTTTTGGTGCCCTAAGAGGCTTGTGCCCCTGTTCTTTAACTAGCTGGTGGCTACAGCTGTTTTCCTTTCTCAGCTCTTCCCCGGGGGGGTGTGTGTGTGTGTGTGTGTGTGTGAAAGGGCTTGAGGGTGCCCCACAGGGAGGAATTCCCAAGTGCGCCTTCCTGGGTTCCAAGGGGTTTTGCATTGGGGTGGTGGCAGCATCTACCCAGCCAAGGTCAGAGAGAACCTGTAACCTTGGGAATGTAATACCACCCTGGAGTGGCCAATATTAATTTTTAGAATGCTTGTGGGCCCCACCTTCTGCACTTGAAGTGCCAGAGTGGGGAATCAGCCTTAACGGGGGTTGGAGGGGGGGTGGTAGCCAGGACTCCTGGGTTCTATCCCCAGCTCTGGGAGGGGGGTGGGGTCTACTGGTTAGAGCAGGGTGCTGGGGGCCAGGACTCCTGGGTTCTATCCACAGCTGTGCCAGCCTTGCTGTGTGGCCAGGCTGAAGTCTCCCCCTCCCTGCCTCAGTTTCCCCTGTTGAGCAGGGGGGAGCGGTCCCGGGGTCTCGTTCCTGAACGTGTGTAAAGTGCCAGGTGTCAGAATGATTTGAGAGCGGAAATCAGTTCCTCTTTTACTGACCTGTCAGGACCTGAGTTCAGAGCTCACTGTTTCACCATGGCAACGACTGATGACATCACCAAGGCCTGAGAGTTGTCCTGATTCTTTCGCGCTGATGTCACCAGCTGTTGCCTGGGAAACCCAGAACCCAAAATTCGGGTCTTGGCAGGTTAGAAACAGCGACATACCGGGCGGGCCCGATCCGGGCCCAACTCTGCCCCACTCCGGGCTCCGACCCGCCCAGGGGCCCGGGGAGGGTCCGGACCCCCGCGAATGGGGCAGTGGCGGGGAGGGGGCGGGAGCCAGGACTCCTGGGTTCTGTTCCTGGCCCTGGCCAGGGGGTGGGGTCCCTGGGGGGAGGCTGGACTCAGGAGTCCGGGGTTCGAGTCCAGGCTCTGCGCTGACTGGCCTGACCCGTGCCTCGATTTCCCCAGCGATAACCACTGTGGCTAGCGGGGACGGGGGGTCACAGCCGGGGCCTGGGGCGGCGGCTCCGGTCCTAACCCGGGTCCCCCCGGCCTCGACGCCCAAGCACCTGGCGGAGGGGTGGGGGGCGGCCCGGCGCCGACGAGGTTAACCCCGCGGCGTCACATGGCCGGGCGGGGACCCGCCCCTCGCGGGGGTGTCGGGACGGTCCCACCCGTGACTGTCCGCGCCAGCGAGCGGCCGCAGCATCCCTGAGCCCGCGGGTACGGGGGGGCCCGGCGGGGGCCGGCCAGGGGCTGCACGATGCTGCACTCGACCGGGGCCTGGCTTCGGGTGGGGGCAGGACACAGGCTGGGGGGGAACTGACAGGCTGGGGGGGGGCAGGACACAGGCTGGGGGGAACTGACAGGCTGGGGGGGCAGGACACAGGCTGGGGGGAACTGACAGGCTGGGGGGGGCAGGACACAGGCTGGGGGGAACTGACAGGCTGGGGGGAACTGACAGGCTGGGGGGGCAGGACACAGGCTGGGGGGAACTGACAGGGGTGGGGGGCAGGACACAGTCTTGGGGTGGGAGCTGAGAGGCTGGGGGGGAACTGACAGGTGTTGGGGGGCAGGACACAGGCTGAGGTGGGGGGAGCTGCTGCTGCCATTTGTCTTGGCTCCCGCCTGGGATGCTGCCTGGCACTGAAGGGGTTAATGTGGGGTCTCCCAGTTTGGGCGGGGGCCTGACTCAGGCAAGGGGGGGTCCCACTGGAGGAGAGGGGTCTCTGTCCCGGGCCAGGGAGCTGTTTGCTGGCCCTGTATGGCCCGGGGGAGGGGGCTGGCGCCCCCTGGGGAGGCCAGAGTTCTGATGGGGCAGGCCCATGGCACCGGTGGGTGAGGGTCTCCCTCCCGAGGCCTGGCAGGCTGCACCCCGCCAACTGCTCCCCACCAGCCAGTCTCGCCCCCCAAGCCAGCAGGGGAGTGGGGGCTGGCAGCGGGAGGGGCTGGGGGAATTGCCCCAGTCTCCTTCCCCTCCCCCATGCGCTGCCAGCTTGGCCCCAGTGCTCTGCCGTGGGACCAAAGCCAGCATCCCCCAGAAGGAGCCTTTGCCTGGGGGAGTGAGGCAGGCCAGAGCCCCGTGGCTCGATCCACATCCCCGTGGCACGTCCCCAGCCAGGCCAGGCTAGAGTCCCCGTGGCACGTCCCCAGCCAGGCCAGGCTAGAGTCCCCGTGGCACGTCCCCAACTGGGTCAGGCTGGAGCCCCCATGGCACGTCCCCAGGCCAGGCTGGAGCCCCATGGCTCAATCCACGGCCCCGTGGCACGTCCCCCACCCAGGCCAGGCCACAGCCCCGTGGCAGTCCCCTGCCCTCTGGCATTCGGCCTAGCCTCTGTCACATCTGGTAACAGTTTGGGTTAATTTTGGCATGTGCCGTTCTTCCAGAAGCCTTTGGAGCTGGGGGAGCCCTGCCCTGCCTGGCAGGTGGCTCCCCTTCTCAGGGCACCTCCCCGGGCCCTGCAATTAGCGGCTGCTGCTTTAGACCCAGCTATTTTGAGATGGGTTTTGTTAACCCCTTCGACACTGCGATGCCGGGTGGTGGTCCTGGCCCCTCTCCAGCCTGCCCTGCAGCTAGGGGCTGCTCTGAACCCCAGCCACATGAGAGGGGAGACAAGTCTCATGTCTCCCCATTTCAGAGGGGAAACGGAGGCCTGGAGGCAGGAGTTGTCCAAGGTCGTGCAGCGGGTCAGGCACAGAACTGGGAATAGAACTTAGGAGTCCTGGCTCCTAGCCCTTGCTCTCCTGCTAGCCCCACTTCCCTTCCCCATGAACCTGGGAGCCCCACTCCCCCAGTCCTGCCCTCTAATCACTGGACCTTCCTTTTCCCCGTCTGGTGGGCTCTGGTCTCTTGTGGCCTGTGGGAAGGTGTAGGGGGATCCGGGGTGCCATCTAACCCTGCCTCCCTTCCAGACCCCCGCTCCACCATGTCGGCCCTGCTGAAGAGCCTAGTGGGTGCGTCGGAGAAGTCAGCCCGCATCGCCCAGCTGTGCCGCCAGGAGGAGGCGCTCTTCCAGCTGCTCATTGAGGAGAAGACGGGCACCGACAAGAACAAGAAGTTTGTGCAGGATTTCAAGACGCTGGCGGACGTGCTCATCCAGGAGGTCATAAAGCACGACGTGGGCAAGGAGGTACCTGCGGGCACCCTGCAGGGCTGGGGCCTCTCCCCTCTGCCTGTCCGACTGCATTCAAATAGCACCCCTGGGGGGGGGCAGGCGGGGGCAGGGGGTGCCCCTTGGGGGCATGGGGAGGGCATCGTATCCCTGAGGCAAGGAGCTGCCTAGGTCCCCATCTATGGACACCCCCCTCCAGGGTCCCCTCACCCCTAGACGAAGGGAGGTGGAGTCTCAAGGGCCTGAGACAAGGGGTTCGTGCTACCCTGAGCTCCCCCTGCCCTGTCTCTTTCAGTTCCCGGAGCTGCACGGCCACATCTGCGGGGAGGAGTCCAACAAGTTTGAGAACAGCCTGGGTGAGTGAGTCGGCGGCATGGGGACAGGATGGAGCTACCAGTGGGGGGCGCTGTCCCTGGCTGAGTGGGGTCCCTGGTCTCCCATGCAGCATGGTGGCCAGGGCTGAGTTCTTGGGAAAGGTATAAGGGCCCCCACCCCCTGCCATGCTATCCCAGCATGGGGTGGGGAGGGCTTGGGGCAGCTAGTGCTAGGGGTCTGAGCTGGTCCTGTACTGGGGTGGGGGGGGTCCCTGGTCTGGGGAGCCCCCCCATCACACTGACTCCAGCCCCCTTGTACTGGGGGCCCCCGAGCCTGCCCCGTCTGGCTAAGCCCGTCCACCCTCAGGAGAGACCCTGGTGGTGCAGGTGTGCGCGACCCAGCGGGACACGGCCTCGCTGCTCTTCAAAATCCTGGACCGGAACCAGCCGGCGGCCGAGCTGCTGGCAGCGGCCATCCACCAGGAGGTGGCGCTGCAGGACCCGGCGCTGGACACTGTGGTGCTGGCAATCCCCCCGGAGAGACTGGCCATCTGGATCGACCCCATCGGTAAGGGGGGTCCCTCGCTGCCATCCCAGAGCAGGACACCAGGGGCGCGGGAGCGGCCGGCCTGTCCTGGGGCTGGGAAAAGGTGCTGACCCATGGCCGCACCCCCACGGTGGCTCCTCCCTGCCCTGGAGGGACCCCACATCCCCAGCTCTAGGGCCGAGACCCCCAGTTAGCACCAGTCGTGCCAGCACGGTGAGGACAAAGGGAGCCATGTGGCTTTGGCTGGGGGGCTTCGTGCTCTGCCTCGGGCGGGGCTTGGAGCCTGCTTCTGACGCCGCCCTCTCTCTGGCAGACTCCACCAATCAGTATATCCGTGGCCAGGCCAGCGTGGCGCCCATTGGTGGCATCTGCCCGTCCGGGCTGCGCTCGGCACTGGTGCTCATCGGGGCGTATGACCGCAGCTCGGGGGACCCGGTCCTGGGGGTCATCAACGAGCCGTTCTTCCGGGAGGACCCCCTCACCCACAGGTACCTGCCCCTCACCCCCGGACCTTCCCCTGAGCCCTGCCCTGGGCACATCCTGGCGCTGCTCCTGGGCTGGGGGGGGTCTGCAGGCATCCCAGCAGCTGGACCTTGCTGGGGACCCCACACAGGGCAGGCCACTAGGTGGAGCCCTTGGCCTGTACCAACCCCACCCTTCCCCCAGGGACTGGGGCAGAGAGAAGGGGGCCGGGGGGTTGCTTTGACAGTGGCTCGTGGCTCTCTCTGATCAGTTCATGGCAGGGACCCCCCCCAGGGTGTGTGTAACCCTTTCCCTCACACGCTCTGCTGGTGCCTCTGAGCCCTGACCCGCAGCCCCCTGCTGTCCCAGCCCTGGGTCCCCCCCAGCTCTACCAGTGCCCCTCGCTCCCAACCTGCAGCCCCCTGCTTTCCCAGCCCTGGGCTCCTCCCCACCCCCAGCTCTGCCGGTGCCCCTCACTCCCGACTCGCAGCCCCCTGCTAGCCCAGACCTGGGCTCCCCCCAGCTCTGCTGGTGCCCCTCACTCCCGACCTGCAGCCCCTGCTAGCCCAGCCCTGAGCTCCTCTCCTGAGCAGCTGCCGTCAGCCCCACCTCTGCTGCTTCCTGTGGCAGCTGGCACCGTCCCCATGGTGTTCTCCTGTGCGCAGGTGGCAGGGCGTGTATCACTGGGGCGTCTCGTACCAGGGCACCAGCCTGTGCTCGCTGAGCCGGCCCCCGCTGCGCCCCGAGCCCTCCGTCGTCCTGAGCCGCAGCGAGACGCCGGCCATCCAGCGGGCGCTGAGGCCCCTGTATGGGGAGCGGCTGCGCTTCGCCTCGGGCGCCGGCTACAAGATGCTGTGCGTGATCCTGGGGCTGGCCGAGGCCTACGTCCTCTCGGAGGGCAGCACCTTCAAGTGGGACTCGTGCGCCCCCCATGCCATCCTGCGGGCCCTGGGCGGAGGGATGGTGGACCTGGAGGCTGCCCTGCAGGCCTGGTGCGCCGGCCAGCGGGGGGCGCTGCCAGAGCTGACCTACAGCCAGCCTGCGGGGGGCGCTGTGGGGGCCGAGCGCTGGGCCAACCGGGGCGGCCTGGTGGCCTTCATGCACCGTGAACACCTGGAGGTGGTGCTGGCCACGCTGGCCACTGCTGCCCTGTGACCCTCAGGGGGTTGCCTTGGGGGAGGGGCAGCCTGGCTCCGCCCCTGCTGCAGCAGGGGGCGGGGCCAGCCCCCGCCCGGCGTGGTCTGTGGGGGTGGGGGCAGTTGGGCACCAAGGGTGTGAAGGGGCGGGGGCGGCAGCACCATTCAGAGGAGGGGCAGGGGGCTGCAGGCAGCCCCTGCTTCCCTGTCGGGTGCCTCAGACCTGGGCGTCTGATGCCACCCCCACCCCCTGGAGCCTTCCAGCCTCACCCCCTCTGCTAGGGCTGCCCGTGCTGAGCTCACCCCTTTGTGCCAGCCTCCGCCGGGCCCCCATTAAACCATGCCTTTCTTTTCCTGCCCTCTCGCCTTTCATTTGTTCTCCCTCCTTCCCCCGCCCCAGGCCCCTGCCCCGGCCAGCCCCATCTCCAGACCTATTGCCCGGCTGGTGCTCCCGGGGCGCCCGGTTCTAACCCGGCCCTGGAGCGGGGCTGGGCGGGCTCTGGGACTGGTGGGCGGGGGGTGCATACTGCAGAGCCCCTCTGAGCATGGCAGCAGGCCCCTGCTGCACTGCCAGCCGGAGCCAGCAGGGGGCAGGAGCAGCCGGGGTGTATAAACCCTGCTGGGCAGGAGAATTTCCCCGTCTCTGCCCAGCCAGGCAACCCCCCCCCCGGGCCAGGGCAGGGGTGCCAATCCCCCCAGGATGAGCAGTGAGCTCGGCGCCAGCAGCCAGGCCTTTGTCTCACAGCTGGATGCTCCTGGCATCCCCTGCCCCCAGCAGGGCCCTGGGCAGAACTCAGGGGGGTCAGTGCAGTGCAGCATCCAAGCCCCCTCCCCTGCCCCAGCAGCGGAGTCGCTGGACCCCTGCCCTGCTGCCCAGACTTTCCCTGGCTCCAGGCGTTCTCTCTAACCACCAGCCCCTGCCCTGGGGCTCCCCTACCTGGCAGCGCTGAGCTGTCCCTGGGCAGGGCAGGTGGGAGGAGTTTCCATACACCTCACCTTGCTGCTATCTAATCTGGAGCCAGGGAGCACCTCTCCAGGGGATGACAGCTCTGATCGGGCCCTACAGCAGGGCCTGGCTGGCTCGGGGTGGGGGGCTGGGAATGGGGCAGGAGGCCTTTCCTGTCTAGGGGGCACTGGCTTTGATCCCCAGGATGGGGCCTGGCTGGCTCAGGGGGACTGGGAATGGGGCCTTTCCCCTCTGGGGCGTGTCAGCTCCGATCCCCAGGGTGGGGCCTGGCTGGCTCAGGGGGGCTGGGAATGGGACATGAGGCCTTTCCCCTCTGGGAGGTGCTGTTTCTGGTCTAACTGTGTCCTCACCTGGGGTCATTTCTGAGCTCTGCACCCACCGTGAGCAAGTCACCAAATCTCTCTGGGCCTCGGTGCCCCGATCACTGGCCTCCCTCGCCCTGTCTGGTTAGGGGTCGGGCTCTCTGGGCAGGGGCTGGCTCTTCCTCTGTGTTTGTGCAGGGCCTGGTACGGGGGGGCCTTGATCTCATTTGGGGGGCCTGTGCAGGGCCTGGTACAAGGGGGGCCCTGATCTCGGTGGGGACCGCTAGCCACTACACACTACAAATCCTAAAGTAATGTTCCAGCTCCTCGAACGGGCGGCCCGGGCCCATGCCCGCTGCCTGAGGGCACCTACCACACGCTCTTTGGCGACTGACCTTGGTGGTGGGTGGGATGGTCTCTGTATATAATGCCCCTGAGGGAGGCTATAAAACACAAGGTATGAGGGAGACATTTAAAACCAAGGTCTGGCCCCTAACTGACAGCCCCCCCCCGGAGACTGAACCGGGCCTGCCATCGCAACGTGGACATAAAGAAAAGTTTGTCCTGTCCGGGCTGACGCCAGCCCAGCACCCAGGGACTTTCCTGGGTAAAATGAAGTCACTTTACAAGGCAGTTCGACAACAACCAGGCATTGTCTGCATCCCCCAGCGGGGGAAACTGAGGCAATGAGGAAAGTGACCTGCCCAGGGTCACACAGCGAGGCGGGTGGAGTCGGCAGCAGAGCCTGGAGGTCCTGGCTCCCTGCACCAGTCCTTGGAGCACAAGCCCTCCAAGAACTGGGACAGAACCCAGGAGTCCTGACCCCCCCACAATGCTAAACTCATCTGGATCAGGTGGGAGGGGCTGGGACTCCTTTTCACTTTTGCGGGGGGCTCAAAGGCTCCCGGGAGCAGGCGATTCAGCGGCTCTGTGCTGGGCCCTGGGCCCGGCACTGTCGGCTCCCGTACCTGCCGCAGGCTGTTCTGCTCTGGACCGCGCTATTTGCGAGGGAAACCAGGTCTCGCTCCTGCAGGTCGCCGGCAATGGAGGATCCCCCTGCCCTGGGGAGGTGCACCAGGGGTTAACCCCCCCCCCCCCCCGTTAACAATCTGGGCCTACTTTCTAACTGGAATTTGTCTGGTTCGGCTTCCAGCTAGCAGCCCCTTCGGACCCAGCATTCAGCGGCTTAGGTCCCGTCCCATACGGGACTAGCCTCGCTGCACAGAGCAGCAGGATCATCTGGGGCTGGAATGGCTTCGACTTCAGAAAGGAGACGACTGAGGGGGAGAAAATCAGGCCGGGGAGGGGAAAAGTGGCTAGGGAAGGGTGATTTGCCCTTTCCCGCACGACAGAAGCCAGGAGTCCCCAGTGAAGAGAACAGGCAGTGGGTGTCCTACAAACGAGAGGCAGTCGTTTTCATGCAGTGCACGGTTAACCCGTGGAACTCCTTGCCAGGGGAGGCCCAAAGTACAACTGGGTTCAAAAAAGAACTGGGTCAGTTCGCAGTCAGGGCCGCAGGCAGCCCCGTCCTGGGTCGCCCTAAACCTCTGACCGCCAGGAGCTGGGAGGGGAAGCCGGGGGGGGGGCTCGGCCAGCTGCCCTGTTCTTGGCTCTCCCCCTGGCGCTCTGGCAGGGCAGCTGGTGAAGACGGGATCTGGGGCTAGACGGACCCTGTCCGCCCCAGGGCTGCCCCTGCCTGAGCCGCTTTAGGGCAGTGGGGCTGGAGGAAGTTTCTGTTAATTCCCCCGGGAGGTGGGGGGAGCCCAAGTCACGTGGGGGCTGTGGGGCGCTTTCCAAGGGACAAAGTCAAACTCCCCGGCTCGTTGCCACCTGCCCCCGCCGCCCGTGGGGGGCTGAGCGCGGCCCCGGCCGAGACCCCGACCCGTAGGGGCCCCCAGAGAGCCAGCAATAGCCAGCTGCCCCCGCGGGGCCGCGCGTGGGGGCCGATCCCGCCCGCCCGGGGCTCGCAGGGCTGGGCCGGGGGCTCCCCGTGGGGCCGGCGGGCGGGTTAACCGGGGCCCCTGGCGCCGGGGCTGGAAGCCACCCGGGGGCGGGGCCGCCCCGCCCCACCCCACGCCCACCCGTGGGTTTCCTGTTGACTCACAGGGGTCACATGGTGCCGGGCCCCTCCTGCCACCTGCGTGGAGCCGAGCGAGTCAAGTGACCGGGCCGGGCGGAGGCAGGAGCGCGGGGCTGCGAGACCGAGGTGGGTGGGGGGCTTTAGAAAGTGGGGAGCCAGGGGGCGGCTCCCGAGGTGGGCGGGGGAGAGGGAAGGAGGGGTTGGGGTTGGGGTTGGGGCTGGGGCAGGAGGGGGGAGGATTCCAGCTTGGGGGGGTATGGAGGGGTGGGGGGACCCGCTGCCGGGGTGATTCCGGCGGAGGGGGGCTTTCCCCGGGCGAAGGGGCCGGGGGCCGGCTGTGGGGGGGGGTCTGTTCCGCACTCCCCCAGCCCCGCGGCTCTGCTGCGCCCTTTGTTCCCCTAGGCACCGGGCGCGATGGCGTTGGAAGGCGGCATGAGATGCGTCAAGTTCCTGGTTTTCTTCTTCAACTTCTTGTTCTGGGTGAGTCGGGCCTGGCCCCCCCACCCCCTCGTTCCCTCGGGGTGACCCGGGCTGGCTCCTGATTGCGTCATCCCCACCCCCAAGTCTCCCCCCGCGCCCGTGGGCGCGTCTCCCTGCCCCCAGCGCTGGCAGGGGTCTGGCTGGCCGAGCGGTGGCCGGGGGTCCCAGGTTCCTGCCCCGCCCTGCCTGGGGAGGGGGGCAGAGGCTGGAGACTTCCCCCCGGGGGTGGGGCAGAGGCTGGGGTTGGACCAAGTGGGGCTCTCCCCGTGGACAGGGGCTGGGGCAGGTGGGGGTTCGGGTCCCTGGGGACATGGGGGGCTGAGCCCCCTCTGTGACAGGGCATGAGCTGGGCCTGAAGTGGGGTGGGGCTGGGCGGAAGGTCTCCGGGGGCCTGCAGGGTTCCCGGGCCCTTCTCAGAAGCAGCTGGGCTGCCCCTGTGGCAGGCTGGAGGCCGGGCTAGATGGGCCCCGGGCTGAGGCTGATGTGTGGGGCTGAGGGGCCAGTTTGGCTCATTAGAGAGACCAGGGAGATTCTGAGTCTCAGCCCTGAGCCCTTCTGAAGTTTGGAGCCGGGTTCTTGGCTCTGGCCCAGCCCCAAAGAGGCTCCTTTTCCCTGCTGTGGGGACAGGATGTGGGCTAGCTGCAGCCCCACTCTGGTGGCTAATGCGGGGCTCAAAGGGCCCTAAAAAACCACAGAGCATCACTAATACCACTGTCTGCCTCACACTGGGGGCCAGGGAGGAAGTTGGCTAGTATTGTCACGAACCTGGTGCCACTCAGACCTTCATGGCCACAGCGGGGCTTGACCCCAGGTCATCCAGCCCCAAACACCTTGCCGTTCCAGCACACTGGGCCTCTCCCCTGCCTGTTTGCAGTATTGGGTCTATGACAACAGGCCTGGGGTTCTGGCTCTGCCTGGCAGAGAGCATAGTGGTGCCACCTTGTACAGGCCTTGGCTCGCGATGGCAGGTGACTTCTCTGGAACAGGCCCCCCACAGCTCATGCCCCCGGGATGCAGGAGTTTCCATTTAATGTGTCTGGAGGGTGCGAACCAATCCAGAATTGCAGGTGAGGAGACGGGGCCTTCCCAGGCTGCACCCGGCTCTCCACTGGGGTGGGGCACCAAGGGATGGTTGGTTGGGCCCTGAGGCTTTTCCTGGTGCTCCTGGGCAGGAAATCTGGAGGGTGTCCGCTTGGGAGTGATTGACTTATTTGGGGGGGGGTGTGGATGGGGGGGCGGGGTGGGAGGTGGGCAGCTAATCGTAAACAGGAGTCAGCTGGGGAAGATGTGATACCTCCCCACCCCTGGCCCAGAGTAGCTGGTGATTTATTGCTAATAGCCCGGCAGCTGCACTGTTGACCTATAATCAGCCAGCATTAGGTTTCAGGGGTAACACCCCAGTGCAGTGAGTGAGTCATACCCATTTTTTCCCCAAGAGCGGCTGGAGACCTTAAGCCTGGCTTCTGGGGCTGCTCGACAGCGTATTCAGCATCCACGGAATTGCCCTGCTGGCTAATCCCAGAGCAGGCACGGGGCAGGCCTCCCCTCCCCCTGGGCCACGGTGTCTCGCCTGCCCTGGACAGATGCCCCCTCCCCCCGGGGAGCTGGGCCTCCCTGGCCCATTCGCCCCTTGACATCTCTGCTGCCACTGCCTTGGCTGTCTGTGACCTCGGTGGCTGTCGTCCCTGGAGCCCGGGCACCTCCTGGCCTGTGGCAGGCTGGACACTGCATGGGGACTGTCATGGTGCTGATTCCAGCTGAGGGGTGCTGGGCCCCCTGACCCGAGGGAGATGCTATCACGGCCCGTGTCATGTGCCATCCGAATGGCCAGGGGAAGTGGCTGGTGGGGAAAGACCCGGGCAGGGCCTAACGGCTCCGGGCTTCGATCGTAATCAGCCTGCAATTGCCCAGTGGAACGGGTGGGAGGGCGCGTCCTGCCGAGAAGAGGGGGCTGAGTCACCCCTCGTAGGCGGGAGGAGTGGCTCGCACGGGGGTCTCACTTGCTCAATGGGGGGAAGGAGCCAGGGCCTCCTGTCCCTGTCCCAGCCCCACCCAGCCAGGGAAGTCACAGAGTTTGGGAGGAGGAACCAGCTCAGCTGTGAGGAGGGGGCGTGTGCCCAGCCCTGGCCACTCTCCCACAGAGGTTGGCAAGGGGACCCTTCAAACCCATCGGCACCAGGGGATCCCTGGGCAGTGCTGGAGCGTCCGCGCTCCCGCGGTGCCAGGGGCATGGCCCCGGTGCCCGGCAGTCGGGCTCAGCAGTGGATGTGGGCTGGAGCCGGGGAATGAGGAGTGCCTGGCCCAGCAGGGGCACTTGTGACCCCAGTAGCTGGGTCTGCAGCTCCCCTCTGCCCGGCATGGCCTGGGGCAGTTTCTCCCCTTGCCACCCTGGCTCCGCTGCCCACGTGAATGCCGTCAGTGGTACCTGGCCCGGCCCGCCCGTGGTGAGCAGCTCAGGGGAGCGTCAGTGTTTGCACGGGCAGCCAAGCTGGCTGCTCTGTTTACCCTCCCCGGCAGGTAAATACACCTGGGCCCGAGAACACGGGGCTTTCCTGGGGTGGGGATCCCGGCCGATGGAACGTCACTGTAAGGGCTCCTGCTCGGGATCTCTGACTGGCAACCTGTGCTCCCCTCCCGCCCTGCTCCTTAAACACCAGGAATAAGGCTCCAGAAGGTGGAGTGGCCTCATTTGGCAGATGGGGAAACTGAGGCATGGAGAAGGGACTTGACTGTGGCAGAGTTGGGATGGGAACCCGGGGGCCTGAGCCGCCTCTGCTCTAACCGCTGGATGTCACCATCCTCCTGGGATGGGAACCCCGGAGGCCTGGCTCCCAGCCCCTCCCCGCCCCGTAGCCCACCCCGGAGAGGTGGGGGTGTGGGGGCCTGGCCTGCCCCCCGGGGCAGCTCGCTGGCAGCAGCAGATGGCAGTTTGTTGCAGGGCCGGTTGGGTACCGCTTAGCACCGAGAGCTCGTCCCGCTGACGGGGCGGGGGTTGAGGCAGGGCTGGGACGAACGTGGCAGCCCCGGGATCCCAGCAGGGGGTGGGGGGGGTCACGCTTGGCATTGGTTCCCGGTAGTGGAAGAGCCGGTGCCAGGATCCTCTGCCCCCTGCGAGGCCTCACACCCCCCCCGCCGCCGAGTGCGTGCACACACACGCACGCGTGCACACGCACACGCACGCACACACACACACAGCCGCCTCTCGCAGGCCAGGCCGGAAACCCAGGCTCCAGTGGAGCTCGGCTTTAATAACCCCCCACCCCCACCCCCACCGCCTGCCATGTCGCTGGGCTGGAGGAGGAGAAAGCCGGGTGGGCTCTGGGGGGACCAGGGAGGGCAGGATGGGGGGGGAATGTTATTCCCCTGTCAGGGACCCCCAGGCCCCGTCACACCCAGGGGCGGGGCCTGTTCTCCCATGTGGCTTCTTCCGGTGCCCCTCCCCCCCCCACTGGTTCCAGCCAATTTCCCCCCCCCCCCCCCCGGGGGCTGAGCAGGGAGAAAGGGAAAGTCCCGAGTCACAGGACACCTACCCCCCGAGGGGGGCTCCCATGGGATTACAGAACTCAGACCTGGGGGGTGTTGGTGGCAACAGCTGAGTCCCCAGCCACACAGGGTCTGGTGCCCCCAGCTCTGTCCTGCTGGTACCAAATCACCCCCCTGCTCAGCGGGGTGGGGACGAGGCTCCGGCTCTGCCAGGGGCTTGGGGCGGGGTGGGGGCCTATGATGCGGCTGAGCAATGCCGCCCTTGCCCAGCAGAGGGCAGTGGGGCACGTGCCCCCTCCACCCGCCATGCGTCCAGGGAATGCCCCTGCCCGGTCTCCCCAGGGTTTGGCATCTCTGCCCCTTGATCCCAGGCAAGTGGGTGGAGTCCATGCACCAGTGGGTCTGTGTTTCTTGGGCAGGGAAAGGTAAATAGGGCCAGGTGGGGCTGTTTGAGAAGGGGGTGGAGGCTGGTGGCGGGGAGGCGAGCCCGTGTGGGGTGTAGTGTACATGGGAGTGTGGAAGAGGCGAAGTTCAATGGAGTTTGTGCTTTGAGATCCTCAGATGGGATGGGGAGATAAGGAGGCCGCAGGGCCTGGGTCTGCCTGTGGGTCGCTCTCTGGGGCCAGGTAGGACTTACCTGGCACATCTCCCCCTTATTGGGGGGGTTCTCACCCCTCCCCTGCTCCAGATTATCTTTAGGGTGGCGGGGTCTCTCTGCCCCCCCATTCTAGTGTCTGAGATGCTGCCAGGGTGATGCCATGCAGACAGGAGACACCAGCCGCCCTGGCACTACTCAAGGGCTTGGGGTGTCCTGGCTGAATTCTGACGGGGGGGGGGGGGTACCTCTAACTCTCCAAACCCCTCCCCCAGGAGGGGATACCAGGGGAGGGAATACTGAGCAGGACCCAACGGGAGAGGGGGCGGGAACACCTTTCTCCAGCACTGTTGTTCTGAGGCTGCCATGCCCTGCCCCAGAGGTGGCTGCATTTTAAGCGTGGCCTCCGTGCCAGGCCTGGCATGTGCTTCAGGATCCTGGGGGGGGGAATTTAAGCTCTTCTAGCAAATAGAGAAACTCCCTGAGGCTGGCAGGACTGGCACTCCCGTCCCCCCTCCTCCTCATTCCAAAAGCCACCCTGGCTACAGGCGAATCCCCATCAGCTGCCAGCAGTACGGGGCTGTGACACACAGCTGAGCAGGTCAGGTGCCATCCAGCAAAGGGGACATGGACAGCACTTTCTTGGCTCTGGTGGGGCCCGGGGCCAGCCAGGGGCCCTTGTTGACTGGGTCTGGGAGGGGTGAGTGTGGGGGAGGGGCGCTGGTCAGGTGATGCTCGGGGTGACCTGCCCCCGTCTCCCCCCCAGCTCTGCGGCATCGCCCTCATCGTCATCGGGATCTACGTGCAGATTGAGCTCAACAAGACACTGATCATGAGCAGCCCTTCGGCCTCGGGCGCCCCCATCGTCATCATCGTCGTGGGCGTCGTCATCTTCTTTGTCTCCTTCTTTGGCTGCTGCGGGGCCTCGAAGGAGAATTACTGCATGGTCACCACGGTGAGGGGGTGCGGCCAGCAGCAGAGCTGGGGGCAGGGCCAGCGGGGGGCTGCGGGGCAGGATTCGGGGCACCCCAAGGGTTTAGGATGCGGGGGCTGGGGGCTGCGGGGCAGGATTCAGGGGCACCCCAAGGGTTTAGGATGTGGGGGCTGTGGGGCAGGACTGAGGGGCACCCCAAGGGTTTAGGATGCGGGGGCTGGGGGCTGTGGGGCAGGACTGAGGGGCACCCCAAGGGTTTAGGATGCGGGGGCTGGGGGCTGCAGGGCACCGCTCACCCCACTCTCCCCCACAGTTCGCTGTCCTGCTCACCTGTATCTTCCTGGTGGAGATCGCAGCTGCCATTGCCGGGTACATCTTCAAGGACAAGGTGGGCACCTCACCGCCGTGTGGATCCCGCGATGAGGGGTCCTGCTCCCCCGGCGCAGGTGTCTCTTGGGGAGACGCGCTTGGGGCTGTCTAGGGATCACCAGTGGGGCTCAGCCTGGGTCCGGGGCCCACCCAGCTGAGGCGGTGGGTGACCCGAGAGCCCACAAGGGGGCGCTTGGCCTCAGGAGCTGCGTGTGGCTGCTCTGACCCCCTGCTCCCCCCCCAGGTCCGTGCTGTGCTCCAGGACGGCCTGGAGGACGCCATGAAGAAATACGGCAACGACACGCTGGTAACCCAGACCCTGGACGATCTGCAGAGGAAAGTGAGTGGGCTGGGGCATTGCGACCTTTGACCTCTTTGGGGGGCCGGGTGGGGTGCTGCCGGCTCTGGTTCCAAATGCTGGACCAAGTTTCCCCCTCACAGCTGGGGAGGGAACCTGGGAGTCCTGACTCCCAGCCGCCTGCTCTAACCACTAGACCGCATGACTCTGCGGCCAGAGGGTTCCTGCTTGCTCTGACGCCTGGTTCTCTCCTGTTCGCAGTATTCCTGCTGTGGGGCCAATAACTACACGGACTGGTCCGCCATCGAACCGTTCAAAAGCAACCACAGCGTCCCCGCATCCTGCTGCTGGGCAAACGCCACCGTGCCCACATGCTACCTCAATCCCACGCCTGCCACCATCAATGTCCAAGTGAGTTCCAGCCTGGGGGTGGGGCGCGAAGGGGGGGTTCACACTGTCCCGGCTGGGGCCGGGGGGGTGTGGGCAGGGCGGGGGCGTGAAGGGGGGGGGTTCACACCGTCCCGCCTGGGGCCGGGGGGGTGTGGGCAGGGCAGGGGCGCGAAGGGGGGGGTTCACACCGTCCCGGCTGGGGCCAGGGGGGTGTGGGCAGGGCAGGGGTGCGAAGGGGGGGGTTCACACAGTCCCGGCTGGGGCCGGGGGGGTGTGGGCAGGGCGGGGGCGCGAAGGGGGGGGTTCACACAGTCCCGGCTGGGGCCGGGGGGGTGGGGGCAGGGTGGGGGCGCGAAGGGGGGGGTGGGGGCAGGGTGGGGGCGCGAAGGGGGGGGTTCACACCGTCCCGGCTGGGGCCGGGGGGGTGGGGGCAGGGCGGGGGCGCGAAGGGGGGGGTTCACACCGTCCCGGCTGGGGCCCTGAGCTGCCTCGTCGGCTCCCCCTGCAGGGCTGTGCACAGAGCATCGAGGCCTGGCTGAAGAAACACATCGTCATTGTGGCGGCCGTGGCGCTGGGCATCGCCTTCTTCGAGGTACCGAGCGTCCGCCCCTGGCCCCTCCCTGTGGCATGCCCGGCCCGCCCCGCCCCTGAGTCCGGAGACAGGCAGCGCTGGGGGTGGGGCGGGGGAATCCAGGGGTGCTGGACAATTTCCCCTGCCCTAGATCCTCTGGCTGGGCCCCTGGGGGGGCGAGCTGGGGGTACCCCTCTCCCTAATGGGCTGGCGGGCAAAGGTCACAGGGCCAGGCAGTGCCCAGCTGGTGGGGGTGGGGGGCCGCAGCAGGCGGAAGGTTAACGCCGGGGGGGGCCGTTGGCATCGTGGTCGCCTGACGCCTGGTCTCCTCTTGCAGCTCCTGGGCATCATCTTCGCCTGCTGCCTCATGAAGGGGATCCGCAGCGGCTACGAGGTCATGTAGCCGGCGGGGCGGCCCCGCCCCAGCCCGGACTCTGGGGGGGCTCCCCGGGGAGGGGAGGGGGGTGTCGCTCTCTGCCCCTTTAAGCTGTCAGACCCGCCTTCTTTCCACAGCGCCCCCTGGTGGGCAGCTCCTGTCCTGCAGCTGGTACCGTATTTCCTCTAATGGACGGGTAGCAGGTGCCTTAAACATTTGCCAAAACCTCTCCCCCTTTTCTTACTTTAGCGGCCCCTCCCCCCGCCTGTCCAGTGTCGGGGGAGGGGGGTTCGGGGGGGGGTTCTCTGTCTTTGGGGGGGGAACGTCGATACGTTTGAAGATGTGAGGGGGGGGCACAGTATTTTGAAAATAAAAAGCTTCCCTGGATCTCTCCGTTCTGATGCCTTGGGCCCGTTGGGTTCTTTGGCTCTGGCCTGGGCCCCGGCTTGAGGGGCAAGGGGGAGATTTGACCTCGTCCCATCTGGTGTCTGATGAGGGGGGATTCCCACACACGTGGCCTGGGGTGTCCGTGCTGGGGGTCCCAAGGGACCAACCTCCCCCTCGTCAGTGGTGAGTGGGGGGCAGGGCCTGCCCACAAGTGTTAACCCCTCTGCTGCTGCAGCGGGGGTGGGACCAGGAGCCCGGGCTGCCCAGCTCAGTGGGGGGGCGTGTGTGATTTTTCCCCTTGCTCCCCCCAAGGTCCCTCTGACCCATGAGTCCCCAGCCCCGCTCTGTCCCCAGCTGCCTTTTAGCCCAGGGCTGTTGACCACACACCAAGAATTTCACCCTGGTTGATTCTATGTTTGACGGGTGGCCCCTCCCTGGAAACATGGTGGGAGGGGGCTGGATGTATTCACTCCCCCGCCCCCCTCCTTTGTTTAATATTTTTCAGCCCCTGAAGGTCACTGGCGACTGTTGTCATGGCAACTTGTCCTGGCCGCTCCCCTCCGGAAGGGTCAGGCTTCCTGCAGCAGGAACCGGGGGAGCCAGCAGGGCCCCCGGGGACTGGGTGGAAATGGGGGGCCCTGCTGTGCTGAGCAGCTGACAGCCTGGCCTCTTCCAAGCCAGCAGGAGCCCCTGGGCTGGGGGCTCCTTGGGGAGGGCCGGGGGGGTCAGCTAGTTCAGGGGTGAGGCTGCTGGGGCCCCCTGCCGACTGGCGCCTTGTGGCCTCCTGGCATCCCCTCAGCCCCCCCAGTGGGCGCAGGCACCCACAGGGGACACCCCACCCCACTCCATCTCCGTGCCCCCAGTGGCCGGGCAGCGGGGGCTCCGTGACCGGGCAACTCGTCGCACCTGGGGCCACCCAGCGGCTGGGAGCAGCTCGCTCCCACCCGCCTGCTTGGATTGGACAGCAGCCCCAGAGCTGTGCCCCCCCGGAGTGAGCAGCCCCATAGCTTTGCCCCTTCCCGCAAGTGAGCAGCCCATCGCCCGTAGTGAAGGAGCCTTGACTTTCCTTGGGGCCTGGCTCCCCGGGATCATTGATGTGCTCGCGGTGGACCCCTGAGGGGCTGTGGCATTTACTGTCTCCCAGCTGGGCCCCCTGCTGGTCACATGTGGGGCTGCAGGGGGGGCAACCTCCCCAGCTTTGCTGGTTCAAGCCCCGGGACCGGGGCTAGCAGGATGGGAGCTGCGGCTGTGCAGGCCTAACCTTTAAAAGGGGCAGAGCCTGCAGCCCCAGGGCAGCGTGGGCACCAGCCGCCTCTGCCCAGCCTGGGGACCTGCTCTCCAGCCTGGGGCTGTGCCTCTCCCGAAGCGCCACAGGGAACCCAGCCAGGGGTCCTGCTTTCCGGTGTCCCGTCCCCAGCACCCCCTCGAGCAGCAGGGCTGAGACCCCCGGAGTCCTGACCCCCCCCACCCCACTAGCCCCCTACCTTCCCAGCAGCAGGGCTGAGAGCCCCGGAGTCCTGACCCCCCCCCACTGGCCCCCTCCCTTCCCAGCAGTGGGGCTAGATCCTTGAGGCCAGCCCCCCAGCACCCTGCTCACCGCTGGCCCCTGAGGCTGTGTTGCACTGAGCAGGGGGCTGGTGGGAGGCAAAGCCCGGCTGGGAAGGGGCATCGCCCAGTCCCTGCTCAGGGGAACGTGAACAGAGCCGAACGGGCCAGGCCTGGTGTCCTTTGGGGGCCGGTTTATTTCCAACAGGCTGCGGGGTGCCGGGGCCCGATCACATGCTTTGGGCTAAAACCCACATGTGGTGCCCCCCTCCCCCAGAGCGGGGCTAGCGGACGCGGCAGGCCGGCTTCGGCAGGATCGTGGCCAGCACAACATCCACCACGACCGCCGGCAGGTAGGAGGCAGGCAGCCAGAGCAGCTTGGCGTCCCAGCCGGCACTGTACCGCGTGCGCGGGTGCTTGGCCTGCAGCGCGTGCTCCATGCAGCTGGTCACCTTGCTCAGGTCCGGGTCGCAGATGAAGTCCATGATGAGCCGCTGCACCTTCAGGTCTGGGGGGAGAGAGGGGGGCCCGAGGAGCATTGGCCGGGGTCGGCAGGGCCAGGCACAGCCCCCCACACACGGCTCCCATTCCTGCCTCCTGGGTCACTGCCTCCCTGCCATGGGCACCCCTGTGTTACAGGCAGATGCAGCCACTTCTGGGGTGAGGCACGGCAGCTGTTGACACAGAGATCCCTTGCCCGGTGCTGAGATTCAACCACCTGGGGGCGGGGGCATATTTATCCAGCCATGCAGCAACTGGGCATGGGCGTTTAGGACAGGAAGTGAAGGCGGCCCCTGTGTCCAGCGGAAGGCAC